>NC_141875.1:610611885-611236885 GCF_056163025.1 Triticum urartu | reverse complement strand
TAGGATCCATGTATGAAAACGAAGTATGGACTTTGACTGACTTGCCCGTTGAACGGCGAGCCATAGAAAATAAATGGATCTTTAAGAAGAAGACAGACGCGGATGGTAATGTGACCATCTATAAAGCTCGGCTTGTCGCTAAGGGTTATCGACAAGTTCAAGGGGTTGTCTACGATGAGACTTTCTCACCAGTAGCGAAGCTAAAGTCCGTCCGAATCATGTTAGCAATTGCCGCATTCTACGATTATGAGATATGGCAAATGGACGTCAAAACGGCATTCCTTAATGGTTTCCTTAAGGAAGAATTGTATATGATGCAGCCGGAAGGTTTTGTCGATCCTAAGAATGCTGACAAGGTATGCAAGCTCCAACGCTCGATTTATGGGCTGGTGCAAGCATCTCGGAGTTGGAACATTCGCTTTGATGAGATGATCAAAGCGTTTGGGTTTACGCAGACTTATGGAGAAGCCTGCGTTTACAAGAAAGTGAGTGGGAGCTCTGTAGCATTTCTCATATTATATGTAGATGACATACTTTTGATGGGAAATGATATAGAACTCTTGGACAGCATTAAGGCCTACTTGAATAAAAGTTTTTCAATGAAGGACCTTGGAGAAGCTGCTTATATATTAGGCATCAAAATCTATAGAGATAGATCGAGACGCCTCATAGGTCTTTCACAAGGCACATACCTTGATAAGATATTGAAGAAGTTCAATATGGATCAATCTAAGAAGGGGTTCTTGCCTGTGTTACAAGGTATGAAATTGAGCTCAGCTCAATGTCCGACCACGGCAGAAGATATAGATGAGCGTCATCCCCTATGCATCAGCCATAGGTTCTATTATGTATGCCATGCTGTGTACCAGACCTGATGTAAACCTTGCCGTAAGTTTGGTAGGATGGTACCAAAGTAATCCCGGCAAGGAACACTGGACAGCGGTCAAGAATATCCTGAAGTACCTGAAAAGGACTAAGGAAATGTTTCTCGTTTATGGAGGTGACGAAGAGCTCATCGTAAAGGGTTACGTCGACGCTAGCTTCGACACAGATCTGGATGACTCTAAGTCACAGAACGGATACGTGTATATTTTGAATGGTGGGGCAGTAAGCTGGTGCAGTTGCAAGCAGAGCGTCGTGGCGGGATCTACATGTGAAGCGGAGTACATGGCAGCCTCGGAGGCAGCACATGAAGCAATATGGGTGAAGGAGTTCATCACCGACCTAGGCGTCATACCCAATGCATCGGGGCCGATCAAGCTCTTCTGTGACAACACTGGAGCTATTGCTCTTGCCAAGGAGCCCAGGTTTCACAAGAAGACAAGGCACATCAAGCGTCGCTTCAACTCCATTCATGAAAATGTTCAAGATGGAGACATAGAGATTTGTAAAGTGCACACGGACCTGAATGTAGCAGATCCGTTGACTAAACCTCTCCCTAGGGCAAAACATGATCAACACCAGAATTCCATGGGTGTTCGATTCATCACGATGTAACTAGATTATTGACTCTAGTGCAAGTGGGAGACTGTTGGAAATATGCCCTAGAGGCAATAATAAAAGCATTATTATTATATTTCCTTGTTCATGATAATTGTCTTTATTCATGCTATAATTGTGTTATCCGGAAATCGTAATACATGTGTGAATAACAGACACCAACATGTCCCTAGTAAGCCTCTAGTTGACTAGCTCGTTGATCAACAGATAGTCATGGTTTCCTGACTATGGACATTGGATGTCATTGATAACGAGATCACATCATTAGGAGAATGATGTGATGGACAAGACCCAATCCTAAACATAGCACAAGATCGTATAGTTCGTTTGCTAGAGTTTTCCAATGTCAAGTATCTTTTCCTTAGACCATGAGATCGTGTAACTCCCGGATACCGTAGGAGTGCTTTGGGTATACCAAACGTCACAACGTAACTGGGTGACTATAAAGGTAGACTACGGGTATCTCCGAAAGTGTCTGTTGGGTTGACATGGATCAAGACTGGGATTTGTCACTCCGTATGACGGAGAGGTATCACTGGGCCCACTCGGTAATGCATCATCATAATGAGCTCAAAGTGACCAAGTGTCTGGTCACGGGATCATGCATTACGGTACGAGTAAAGTGACTTGCCGGTAACGAGATTGAACGAGGTATTGGGATACCGACGATCGAATCTCGAGCAAGTAACATATCGATTGACAAAGGGAATTGCGTACGGGGTTGATTGAATCCTCGACATCATGGTTCATCCGATGAGATCATCGTGGAGCATGTGGGAGCCAACATGGGTTTCCAGATCCCGCTGTTGGTTATTGACCGGAGAGTCGTCTCGGTCATGTCTGCTTGTCTCCCGAACCCGTAGGGTCTACACACTTAAGGTTCGGTGACGCTAGGGTTGTGAAGATATGTATATGCAGTAACCCGAATGTTGTTCGGAGTCCCGGATGAGATCCCGGATGTCACGAGGAGTTCCGAAATGGTCCGGAGGTAAAGAATTATATATAGGAAGTGCTGTTTCGGCCATCGGGACAAGTTTCGGGGTCACCGGTATTGTACCGGGACCACCGGAAGGGTCTCGGGGGTCCACCGGGTGGGGCCACCTATCTCAGAGGGCCCCATGGGCTGAAGTGGGAGGGAACCCAGCCCATAGTGGGCTGGGGCGCCACCCCCTAGGGCCCATGCGGCTAGGGTTGAGGGGAAACCCTAAGGGGGGCGCCCCCTTGCTTGGGGGACAAGCCCCCCACCCTAGGCCGCCGCCCCCCTAGTAGATTCCATCTACTAGGGCCGGTGCCCCCCTAGCACCCCTATATATAGTGGGGGAGAGGAGGGACTTGATACCCCAGCCCCTGGCGCCTCCCTCTCTCCCCGTTATGTCTCTCTCTCGTAGTATAGGCGAAGCCCTGCTACTGTGACGCCCTGCATCCACCACCACGCCGTCGTGCTGCTGGATCTTCTTCAACCTCTCCTTCCCCCTTGCTGGATCAAGAAGGAGGAGACATCTCCCGTCCCGTACGTGTGTTGAACGCGGAGGTGCCGTCCGTTCGGCGCTTGGTCATCGGTGATTTGGATCACGTCGTGTACGACTACATCATCACCGTTCTTTGAACGCTTCCGCACGCGATCTACAAAGGTATGTAGATGCATCCGATGGCTCGTTGCTAGTTGAACTCCTAGATGGATCTTGGTGAAACGAGTAGGAAATTTTTTGTTTTCTGCAACGTTCCCCAACATTTAGAGGTTTCTGCGCTTCTCAAGGCACACGAGTCGACTATGCTTCAGTCGCTCACCCACAGTCGAACGGACAAGCAGAAAGAGCCAATGGCCTAATTCTCAAAGGACTGAAACCCCGACTGATGGGTGATCTCAAACACGCAGCAGGCCCTTGGGTTGATGAACTTCCGTCAGTTCTGTGGGGTTTAAGGACAACTCCTAATCGGTCGACCGGACGAACTCTTTTCTTCTTAGTCTATGGAGCCGAAGCTGTTCTGCCAAGTGACCTGCTCCACAACGCACCCCGAGTCGAGCTCTTCTCCGAAGAGGAAGCAGAGCAGGCCCGGCAAGATTCAGTCGATCTCTTAGAGGAGGAAAGAGAGATGGCCTTGATCCAGTCGACCATTTATCAGCAAGACTTGCGTCGATTCCACGCTAGAAATGTGAGGGGTCGAGCCTTTCAAGAAGGAGACCTGGTTCTTCAAGTGGATCAACAGAAACCGCACAAGCTTGCCCCGGCTTGTTAAGGCCCCTTCATCATCACCAAAGTTCTTCACAACGGAGCATACCATCTTTACAGTGTTGAGCATTAGAAAGACGAGCCACGGGCTTGGAACGCGGAGCTGCTCCGCCCCTTTTATACTTAAGCACTCGTTCGAATAAAATGTAATAAGAAACACCTTTGTAATTTGTTTATGAAAGACAAGAGCTTACGGTCCTCTCGTATGATTGTTGTTGTTCTTATTTACTTCTGAAATCCCCCAGTGGGGGGGGCTTAGTCGCGAATCCGTTTCGCCTAAGTTCGAAAGAAAATCCTACCGAGTGGAGAGCAATCCTCCCACTTGGGGGCTTAGCTGCAGTCCAGTACTCGCCTAAGTTCTCTCACTCGGAGACTTAGCTGCAGTCCGATACTCGCCTAAGTTTGAAAAAATCCTACCAAGTGGAGAGCAATCCTCCCACTTGGGGGCTTAGCTGCAGTCCAGTACTCGCCTAAGTTCTCTGACTCGGAGACTTAGCTGCAGTCTGGTACTCGCCTAAGTTTGAAAAAATCCTACCGAGTGGAGAGCAATCCTCCCACTCGAGGGCTTAGCGGCAGTCCGGTACTCGCTTAGTTTGAAAAAATCCTACCGAGTGGAGAGCAATCCTCCCACTCGGGGGCTTAGCTGCACTCCAGTACTCGCCTAAGTTCTCTCACTCGGAGACTTAGCTGCAGTCCGGTACTCGCCTAAGTTTGAAAAAATCGTACCGAGTGGAGAGCAATCCTCCCACTCGGGGGCTTAGCTGCAGTCCAGTACTCGCCTAAGTTCCCTCACTCGGAGACTTAGCTGCAGTCCGGTACTCGCCTAAGTTTGAAAAAATCCTACCAAGTGGAGAGCAATCCTCCCACTTGGGGGCTTAGCTGCAGTCCAGTACTCGCCTAAGTTCTCTGACTCGGAGACTTAGCTGCAGTCCGGTACTCGCCTAAGTTTGAAAAAATCCTACCGAGTGGAGAGAAATCCTCCCACTCGGGGGCTTAGCGGCAGTCCGGTACTCGCTTAGTTTGAAAAAATCCTACCGAGTGGAGAGCAATCCTCCCACTCGGGGGCTTAGCTGCAGTCTAGTACTCGCCTAAGTTCTCTCACTCGGAGGCTTAGCTGCAGTCCAGTACTCGCCTAAGTTTGAAAAAATCCTACCGAGTGGAGAGCAATCTTCCCACTCGGGGGCTTAGCCGCGGTCCAGTACTCGCCTAAGTTCTCTCACTCGGAGGCTTAGCTGCAGTCCAGTACTCGCCTAAGTTTGAAAAAATCCTACCGAGTGGAGAGCATTCCTCCCACTCGAGGGCTTAGTTGCAGTCCAGCACTCGCCTAAGTTTGAAAAAATCCTACCGAGTGGAGAGCAATCCTCCCACTCGGGGCTTAGCTGCAGTCTAGTACTCGCCTAAGTTCGAAACATGTCCCTATCCGCAAGGACAACGAGGTGCAGGTCGACTGCAACCTTCTCCTTCGGAGCTATGGCACAAGTACAACGTGCGCTCCATCCCTATCCGCAAGGACGACGAGGTGCAGGTCGACTACAACCTTCTCCTTCGGAGCTACGACACAAGTACAATGTGCGCTCCATCCCTATCTGCAAGGACGATGAGGTGCAGGTCGACTGCAACCTTCTCCTTCGGAGCTACGGCACAAGTACAACGTGCGCTCCATCCCTATCCGCAAAGACGACGAAGCGCAAGTCGACTGGAGCCACCACTTTAGAGCTGCATCTCCAGCGCAAAGACTATACCTAGCAGTGAACAAGGTCCATTCTAAGGCAAAACGCAAGCATATTCGGAGATAAACCAAATTCGGATGAATCCTAAAGTTCCAAGTAGCAAATCAAAAGTATTCGAGCATCAAGCCCGAAGGAGTTTAACGGTTACAACAATCACTCAACATTCCGAGGCAAATTTAAAGCAGATTCAAGTCTCATAAGTTTGTTCACTCGGCAGGAGGAGGGCTGGCAGGCGCGACGAATTCGTCCAGGTCGATCCCATCCGCGATCCGAGTAGCAGCATCGATGAAAGTTTCCATGAAGGACTGGAAGTCATGCTTTTTGGTGTTAGCGACTTTGATCGCAGCCAGCTTGTCTTCACAAGCCTCCTTGCAATGGACTCGCACCAAGGACAACGCCACGTCAGCACCACACCAGGCGGAGAACTTCTTCTATTCTTGCACTCGGTCAGGGATCTCGTTCAGTCGAGCCATCAGGGATTCCAAGTCATTTTGAAGCGTCACCCTTGGCCAAACCGATGAGTCGATTCGGGGGACTACCTCCTTCAGGCGCACGAGATAGCTTGTGGCGCTGGCGATACGGGACTCCAGTCGGAGCACGTTCATTGCAGTTTCGTCGCAAACTGGAGAAGCGATAGGGTCCAGACCCGTCTCGACCTTTCCAGTTTCCTCATCGAAGTCTTGGCAGAATTCTGCAGCCAAAAATTAGTGAGTCGACCGAGCAGGATCCGTTCGCAAGCATCAACACAGTCGGTTTAAAAGAAATACCTTCCAGCGTGAGATAGAGCTTCTTGGCAAGAGTCCTCAGATAAGCTTCCATGTCATTCCTCTTGCGGATCGCGGACTCCAGCTTTTCATTCAGGGCAACCTTGTCCTTCTTCGGACTAGTCACTTCACGGTTAGATTCATTGAGGCAGGATTTCAGCCTGTTCACCTCCCCTTCCAGCGTTCCGACTGAAGCCAGCTTCTGGTCTGCGAGAGTAGTTTTATCTTGGGCTGCTTTTTGCGCGGCGGCGAGGTCCAAGTCCTCCTTCTCCAGAGCCAACTTCATTTTCTCTGCAAAAGAAGCAATCGAATCAAACAAGAGATCAAAGAAATATATTGAAAGACAATCGACAGGCAGTTACCTTCCATACCAGCAACTTCGTCTTGAGCTTTCTTCAGATTCTGCTGGGCCAATTCCAAGCCGAGGTTGAGTTGCCTCTGCTTCTCCTCAAGTTCAGCAAACTTGGAAATAAGAGTACAAGACTTCTGCAGAAGGCAAAAGACGGGTAAGTTAACAAGATCAAAGGTTGTTTACTTTCGAGTGAATAAAACCTAAAGAAGTTCGCTTAGACCCCAGCCGACTGCACGCAGTCGACCGCAGTCTCGGGGGCTACACCCAGCGGGTGCACTTGGTGTGCCCCCGCTGATTAAGACCCAACTCGACCGGTCCGCCTGGGACAAGTAAAAAAAAAGAAGGCTGTTCAGACCCCAGCCGACTGCCAGCAGTCGACTGCGGTCTCGGAGACTACACCCAGTGGGTGCACTTGGCGTGCCCCCACCGGTTCAGATCCTACTCGACCGGTCCGCCCGAGTCGAGTAGAAGAAAAGAAAGGAAGGTAGAACTCAGACCCCAGTCGACTGCCAGCAGTCGACCGCGGTCTCGGAGACTACACCCAGTGGGTGCACTTAGCATGCCCCCACCGATTCAGATCCTACTCGCCCAGACTGAGTGGAAGAACACAACTACCAAAGACAATAAAACACCCAGTGGATGCACTGATTCGACGCAAACAACAGGAGATTGTGTAGAAGAAATTTTTTCGGGTAGCATATCCTGATAGAACAAGAGCAGTCGAAAAGTCTACTTACCTGGACATTGGCCCGGAGAGCAGCGCTGGCATTGTAGGCAGCCTGGCTATTCTCATGCACCGTCTTCATCCGCTCCATCATCATGTCAGCCTATCGGATGGCTTCCGCAACCGCTTCCGACTGGTTATCCGGGACGGGGTAGCTGGTGAAGAAGAGAGCAGACGACCCAGGTGTGGCAGCTTGGAGCTCCGTGGCGTGGAGTTGGACGACTGAAGGAATCACCGGTGCAGTCGACGGCGCGGGGTGCTCACTCGACAAGGGAGTAGCAAAGGTTACAGAGGCCCTGCCCGCGTCTTCAGGTTGACGGACGGGTGGTGGTGTTGTTGGCCCTTGCCGAGACATCTTGCCAGCTGCTACCTTCTTGCTCTTCCTGGGTTTAAGAGCCACATCTTCATCTTCATCTGGAAGATCGATGACGTTGGGTGGAGCTGCAAGACAGATCATTCGACCCCAAGTGAACCGCTAGAATGCAATCGACCAAGGAATCAAGAACAAGATCATAAGAGTTTCTACCTGGGTTAGAGGTAACCGCGTCTTCCATCTCCTCGTCTCGATACTGGAGGGAAGAGGTCCCCGATGTAGCAGCTCTGCAAGTGTCCGTACTCAGTCGGTTACGTTCTGTTGCTCGAGTCGACAAAAAGAACAAGTCAGATGATTAACCGGAGATGGTAGGGACGGTCACTTTGATCCTGGGCAAAGCCTTGGGCAGTTTGGAGGAGGTGGCCTTCGGTGCTTTTGGAGCTGGAGGCAGCACAACCTTGGGCTACTTTGGGGCCTTCTCAATCGGCGCTGGAGAAGACGTCCGGGGGCGCTTCGAAGACTGCCCAGTCGGCGCGGTCGCCAGGTCCGGGGTGCTCGCCGGGTCGTGTGCGTGCTTGGATCTCCTTTCTCTGCGAGGAGGCGAGTCGACTTCTTCGTCATCGCTCGATTCGTCGCTCTCCTCGTCCTTCTCTGCATCCGAGTGCCACTCGCCGCCCTCGCCCTCGCTCGCTCCCTCCTCGGCGTCTTGCTCCTGCACTCCGTTGGGCATCGAGTACATGTCAATGAGAGCCTGAAAGAACAACGAGCAAAAGGAGTACAGTCGACCGTCAATAAGGTGTCACACAGTGAATCGGAAAGATACTTGATAAAACAAAGTCATACCTGCTCCAGTTGACGCGAGTGGTCGAATGGAATCACCCTCCTAGACCCCCGAGGGTTGTCTTTGTTGATGGTGATTCCCATCAACCACTTCTCCAAGGTGTCCTCGCTGACGTCCTCTGGGTGGATCCGAGTGGAGTCCTCGAGCCCAGAGTACATCCACATCGGATGATCACGTGCCTGAAGCGGTTGGATGCGTCGACCGAGAAAGACCTCCAGCAGGTCCATCCCAGTCACCCCGTCGCGGACGAGTTGGACGACCCTATCGACCAGCACCTTGACTTGCGCCTTCTCTTCTAGGACCACCTTCAGGGGGAGGGCTTCTCCACTCGAGCCAAAGAAAAGGGAGGAAGTCCAGTCGACTGACCCGGGGTCGGCTGGTCCTTACAGTAAAACCAAGTCGACTGCCAACCCTGGACCAAGTCGAGAAGGATCATTGCTGGGAAGGTGCTCTTGTTCCTCATCTAGATCCCCAGGCCCCCGCACATCTGGATCACGTGCGTCCTCTCATCACTCGGATTGGCCTTTTTGACCGACTGGGAGCGACAGGTGAAGATGTGTTTGAAAAGACCCCAGTGCGGTCGACAGCCCAAGAATTTTTCACACATTGACACGAAAGCAGCCAGATAGACTATGGTGTTTGGAGTAGAATGGTGGAGCTGAGCCCCAAAGAAGTTCAAAAAGGCCCAGAAGAAAGGATGGGGAGGCAGTGAGAATCCGCGATCTACGTGGGTGGCGAGGAGAACACACTCACCCTCCCTTGGCTGCGGCTCGGTCTCGTTCCCCGGGAGCCGTGCCGACTTGTGGGGGATCGGTCCCCCCCCACCAGGTCGTCGAGGTCGTCCTGGCTGATCATCGAGCGGATCCAGTCGCCCTGGATCCAGCCCGGCGGCAGGCCGGATCTCGACGAGGATCCGCCCCGGCTGGTCCGCTTGCCCTTCGCCTTGGCGGTCGCCTTCTTCGCGCGCTCCAGCGCCACCATCTTCTCTTTCCCCATGGCGACGGATTGAGTTCGAGTGAGGGTCCGGCGACGAGAGCAGAAGCGAGCGTGGCGGAGAGGTCGGAGGAAGAAGAAAAGAGAATGGGAGCGCACGGGGCAGAGGCCTGGCCCGATGCCTTTTATAAGGTCGTTCCCCGAGTGACTGACTGGTGGACCCACATGATCTAAACAAATCCCGCAACAGTCACGCGCGCAGTACGTGGCGAAAAAGGTGGCACGGAGATCGAGGAGACTTGCCTAATCCTTCCCGATTACCACGGTCTCGCCCCGTCTGGCGTGCCTCCCAAAATTCGAATCCTACGAAATCCGCGGAGAGCAGAGCAACTTGTCAGACTGAGAACGCCCTCTACATTATCATTCGGAATCCTACCGTGAAAATTCACTCGACAAAAACCAAGAATGGACCAAGGCGACTGAAAAAGGAGTCGACGTTGTCTCCTCAGTTCATTGTTCCAGAACAAGGTATACTCATAGCACAAAGAATGAGTCGGAAGTGTTCCCAACTCCTTCCTCACTCAAACCCTGATCCATTCGGGGGCTAATGATGAAGCTATGTACCTAGGGTAGGGTCATGGATCTGTCCAACATACCCTCCCCAAGGACATCTCTACAAAGAACCATAAGCAGTCAAAGAGAAATTATCACCCACTCGACCATGAAGCTATGCTCACTCGACAGCCTTGAAGACACTCGACCATACGAACAACCACTCGACCACCAGAAGATGTGAAGCCCTTCACTCCGCAACAGTCGGGGTTTAAGTCATAGCTTTATGGACATTTATAGCACTTTACTCCGGACATTACCAGTAACGCTCCTCCTTTATGGACATTGAACCCTGTGTAACGGAGGGGAGCTGGGGTCCTGGCGCACTCTATATAAGCCACCCCCTCCTCTGGGACAAGGGTTCGCACCCTCTGTAATTCACACGCATATATCCAGTCGACCGCCTCCGGGCTCCGAGACGTAGGGCTATTACTTCCTCCGAGAAGGGCCTGAACTCGTAAAACTCGCATGTACAACTCCTCCATAGCTAGGATCTTTCCTCTACATTCCTACCCCCCCTATTCTATTGTCAGTCTTAGAACCACGACACCTAGCATATAAGGATTATTAAGCAATTTACCATGCTATTTAAGACTCTCAAAATAATCTAAGTGAATCATGAGAGATCAATAGTTTCTATAAAACAAATCCACCACCGTGCTCTAAAAGATATAAGTGAAGTACTAGAGCAAAACTATATAACTCAAATGATATAAGCGAAGCACATATAGTATTCTAACAAATTCCAAATCATGTATGGCTCTCTCAAAAGGTGTGTACAGCAAGGATGATTGTGGTAAACTAGCAAATAAAGACTCCAATCATACAAGACACTCCAAGCAAAACACATATCATGTGGTGAATAAAAATATAGCTCCAAGTAAAGTTACCGATAGAATTAGGCGAAAGAGGGGATGCCTTCCAGGGCATCCCCAAGCTTTGGCTTTTAGGTGTCCTTAGATTATCTTGGGGGTGCCATGGGCATCCCCAAGCTTAGGCTCTTGCCACTCCTTGTTCCATAATCCATCAAATCTTTACCCAAAACTTGAAAACTTCACAATACAAAACTCAAAGTAGAAAATCTCGTGAACTCCGTTAGCGAAAGAAAACAAAAGACCACTTCAAGGTACTGTAATGAACTTATTATTTATTTATATTGGTGTTAAAATTACTGTATTCCAACTTCTCTATGGTTTATAAACTATTTTACTAGCCATAGATTCATAAAAAAAAGCAAACAACACACGAAAAACAGAATCTGTCAAAAGCAGAACAGTCTAGTAATCTGTAGCTAGCGCAAGATCTGGAACCCCAAAAATTCTGAAATAAATTTCTGGACGTGAGGAATTTATATATTAATCATATGCAAAAATAATTAACTAAATAGCACTTTCCAAATAAAAATGGAAGCAGTTCTCGTGAGCGCTAAAGTTTCTGTTTTTTACAGTGAGATATTAAGACTTTCCCCAAGTCTTCCCAACGGTTCTACTTGGCACAAACACTAATTAAACACAAAAAACACAACCAAAGCAGAGGCTAGGTAAATTATTTATTACTAAACATGAGCAAAAAGCAAGGAATACAAATAAAATTGGGTTGCCTCCCAACAAGCGCTATCGTTTAACGCCCTTAGCTAGGCATAAAAGGCAAGGATAGATCTAGGTATTGCCATCTTTGGTAGGCAATTCTTCAATGAGGCATCTACCATCCTTAGGAATTTCTTTCTTTTTAGTTATTATCAAACTTTTAGGCACAAGATCGAAAAATGCATTTGTAACAAATGGTTTCTTAATGATAGTAACAAGATTGGGATGAATACTTATAGATTTGAGGTCCGCAGTTTCCTTACTAGAGGATTCACCCTTATTTTTAGGAACATACATAAGCTTGGCAATTTTAGTATGGGGACTTGGAGTATTCTTTACGGAAGAAAAAGCGGTTCCCAAGTTGGTAATAATACCCTCAAGTTTATCAATTCTAGTGGAATCCTGATTTATTTTCTCATTAACTATGGGTTCCTTCTCTTTAATATTTTTCAAAGTGACTCCTACTTTAGATCCATATTGAGAGATTCGGTTGTGGATCTTTTTATCCAAATTTTCCATTGACTCTACGGTAGCAACCTTATTTTCAATAATTTCGAGCCTTTGCATTACATGCTCCAAAGTTAATACAGTTCCATTAACCAAAAGAGGTGGTGAGCCAAATAAATCTATCATAGCATTATAAGAATCAAAAGTGTGGCTACCCAAGAAATTCCCTCCGGTAATGGTGTCAAGGACATATCTGTACCAAGGAGCAACGCCTACATAAAAATTGCGAAGAAGAGCGGAAGTAGATTGCTTCATGGTAGATCTATTTTGAGTATTGCAAATTCTATACCAGGCGTCTTTTAGATTTTCTCCCTCCCTTTGCTTAAAATTTAGAACTTCATTCTCGGGAGACAACGGAGAAGATAGAGGACTCGCCATAACGACAAGTAAATGGAAAAGAGGCAAATAGAGAAAGAGAGGGAGGATAGAGAGAGAGGGCGAATAAAACGGTAAGGGTGAAGTGGGGGAGAGGAAAACGAGAGGCAAATGGCAAATAATGTAATGCGGGAGATAAGGGTTGTGATGGGTACTTGGTATATTGACTTTTGCGTAGACTCCCCGGCAACGGCGCCAGAAATGGCTCGTTGTCGGGAGTTAGATCTTGACTTGCGCGAACCTCCCCGACAACGGCGCCAGAAATTGTTCTTGCTACCTCTTGAGCACTGCGTTGGATTTCCCCGAAGAGGAAAGGATGATGCAGCAAAGTAGCGTAAGTATTTCCCTCAGTTTTTGAGAACCAAGGTATCAATCCAGTAGGAGGTTGCGCGCGCGCCCCTAGTACCTGCACAAAACAAATAACTCCCCGCAACCAACGCGATAAGGGGTTGTCAATCCCTTCACGGTCACTTACGAGAGTGAGATCTGATAGATATGATAAGATAATATTTTTGGTATTTTTGTGGTAAAGATGCAAAGTAAAATAAAAGCAAAGTAAAAAAGCAAAGGAAATAACTAAGTATTGGAAGATTAATATGATGAAGATAGACCTGGGGGCCATATGTTTCACTAGTGGCTTCTCTCAAGAGCATAAGTATTTTACGGTGGGTGAACGAATTACTGTTGAGCAATTGACAGAATTGAGCATAGTTATGAGAATATGTAGGTATGATCATGTATATAGGCATCACGTCCGAGACAAGTAGACCGACTCCTGCTTGCATCTACTACTATTACTCCACTCATCGACCGCTATTCAGCATGCATCTAGAGTATTAAGTTCATGAAAACAGAGTAACGCCTTAAGCAAGATGACATGATGTAGAGGGATAAATTCATGCAATATGATGAAAACCCCATCTTGTTATCCTCGATGACAACAATACAATACGTGCCTTGCTGCCCATACTGTCACTGGGAAAGGAAACCGCAAGATTGAACCCAAAGCTAAGCACTTCTCCCAATGCAAGAACGATCAATCTAGTAGGCCAAACCAAACTGATAATTCGAAGAGACTTGCAAAGATAACCAATTATACATAAAAGAATTCAGAGAAGATTCAAATATTGTTCATAGATAATCTTGATCATAAACCCACAATTCATCGGTCTCAACAAACACACCGCAAAAAGAAGATTACATCGAATAGATCTCCACAAGAGAGGGGGAGAACATTGTATTAAGATCCAAAAAGAGATAAGAAGCCATCTAGCTAATAACTATGGACCCGAAGGTCTGAGGTAAACTACTCACACTTCATCGGAGAGGCTATGGTGTTGATGTAGAAGCCCTCCGTGATGGATACCCCCTCTGGCGGAGCTCCGAAACAGGCCCCAAGATGGGATCTCGTGGATACAGGAAGTTACAGCGGTGGAATTATGGTTTTGGCTCCGTATCTGATCGTTTGGGGGTACGTAGGTATATAGAGTAGGAAGGAGTACGTCGGTGGAGCAACAGGGGGCCCACGAGGGTGGAGGGCGCGCCTGGGGGAGGTAGGCGCGCCCCCTACCTCGTGGCCTCCTCCTTTGTTTCTTGACGTAGGGTCCAAGTCTCCTGGATCATGTTCGGTGAGAAAATCACGTTCCCGAAGATTTCATTCCGTTTGGACTCCGTTTGATATTCCTTTTCTTCGAAACCCTAAAATAGGCAAAAAAAAACAACAATTCTAGACTGGTCCTCCGGTTAATAAGTTAATCCAAAAATAATATAAAAATGGATAATAAAGCTCAATAATGTCCAAAACAGTAAATAATATAGTATGAAGCAATCAAAAATTATAGATACGTTGAAGACGTATCATCCACCCACATGCCGTATAAAGCCTCCTGAAGGCGATTCAGGCCGGTGTAGGTTCTATGTACAAAAATGTGGTAGTTTGGATCTCACTTTATCTTTTTCTCAAAAGAAGGGTCACACTGTATTCGCTTGTATCTCGTTGTTGAGTAGTTTCTACTATTACTAGTAGACTAGCTCATTGTTCGTGCATTACTACCACAAAAAATGATTCAAATTGCATTGTAGTTGTATACAAGAAGCAATGCATCATTTAATACTAAGGAAAAGAAATTCAATTAAGTAGCCAACGCTGCACTTGCGTAAGTGTGGCAGCGATGAGAGCACCATTGCAAGATGTGATTTTATTTTTCTCTCATCAAATTGGAGGGTCTGGTGGGTTCTATATGGATGAGGAAGATTGGGGTGGCGCGGGGGAGAGAACTCACCACCAACACCGCCGACAACTCCAATTTATAAGATACTAGAGACATGTTGTTGTTTTTTTTTGGAAAAACTAGTAATTACTCTCTCCGTCACATCACAGATTGCCAAACGGTATTCTCTAAAGGGGAAAATGGACGATTGAAGGAAAAATAACTCTTTTAGGGCGAACTAAAAAGGAAAAAAAAACTTGTGTGCTCCTTGGATGCTCGCTAGGCTAGCAAGAAAGCAAGCAAACCTGAAAGAAACACGAGGACATGTGCCCTGTTGCCGTGCCATACGTGCCGCTGCAATAAACAAACGAATTACTGCTCCAATCAGGGATGGAAAGTTCTGTCCTGAAATTAACAACGCACGAGCACATGCTCTCATGCCAACACAAATTACACCGCCAGCTGAAGCAGTTAACTAAACTTCCTTTTTTCCCCCTACAATAACATGGGCCGGCAAAGTTTCGTCCGGCCCGGCGATTCGCCGACGGACGGCCGCGATCCGGCGCCCTCGCCGCCAAGTGGAGAGGCGGACGGACCGGATCACCCGAGCCCCACTGGGTCCACATGACCCAGGCCCGGTCCGGCGGTTTACGCGCGGGAATGAAAAGGAGGAGAGATCAGATCACGGCACGGGACGGGGAATCCGTCGCTGTTGGTGTTGTGCTCCGGCCTCCGGCTGCCTTTGCGGCTGCCCACGCGCGCCGCACGTGCGCTGCCTCCGCCACGGCGCCACGATCGCCGCCCCCTTCCTCTCCCGCGGTTACTGTTGCGCTGTTTATGTTTACCACCTCCGCCGAGCTAGCTACGACATGCCGCCGCTGCCCCGCCCACTCCGCAGTCACGGTCAACTAACCGCTCACGGCGGCTGACAGGTGGGGCCGGCCCACTAGCCATGGTCTGCCGATCCTGTCTCGGCCTCGCCGGGATAACTAATCACGTGGTTAAAGTGGAAGAATTCCGCGGAGTGGCTTATTACTGCCACCACCAGCTGGGCGAGCACCGGACGGGGGGAGGAGGGGAGCTCGAGCTCGGGCTCGCTAATGGCGGAGAGCGACGGCGGCGAGGCGGACCCCGGCGCCGGCCGCGCGGCAGGCGGTGGCGACGACCCGGCCCCGCGCGCGCAGCGGCCGCAGCTCGCCAAATCGCGCACCATCGCCGGCTCCGCCGCCGCGGCCGCCTCCGCCGAGATAAGGCGGGGCGGGAGGGACGGCGGCATCCTCGCCCGCCGCTCCACCACGGCGGCGGCGGCGCCCCTCCCGCAGGTGCCCAGGCGGCTCACCGTCGCCGTGGACGACCCCTCCCACGCGGCGCCCAACGCCGGCGTGCTCGACCGCGACTGGTGCTACCCGTCCTTCCTCGGCCCGCACGCCTCGCGCCCGCGCCCGCCGCGCCAGCAGCAGACGCCGCCGCCCGCCGTCGCCGCTGCCCCCGCCCGCCGGAACCCTAGCGGCAACCCGGCCACCACGCGGAGGGTGGCGGCCTCGCAGCGGGACGAGGAGAAGTCCCTGGCCTCCGTGGTCAAGCAGTCGGCGCTGCTCGGGGAGAGGAGGCCGCTCTCGCCCCCGCCGCCGCCGCCGCGCGCTCGCCGATTCGATCTCTCTCCCTACTGCCTCCTACTAGTAAGCAATGCCATTTAAAGCTCCAGCCTTGTTTGCAACAGCTGACTTACTATTCTGGTCCATTTCCCCCGTGAATTTATTGCTTGCAGTTGCTGGTCGTAACCGTCACAAGCTCCTCCCTGGCTTTCTGGCAGTGGATGAAAGTGCTGGGGCTCCAGGTTACCTATCTATTTCACCTGCCAAAATTGTGTGGTGCCAGTTGGTTTCACCATAACTGATATCTCTGACAGCTTATAAGCACTTGCATTTTTGCAGAAAAAGGTCAGATCATGCAGTGGTGGTGCTGATGCTGCGGACAGTGAGGAAACTGCCGAGACATCCTGGGTTCTTGGGGACCCTGGTTCCGGCTTTGTTAGCTCTGAGAGCTGGAAATTAGCTCCGATGCTTGCACTGGCAATACCGTTGTTCCTTTTTAAATACGCTGACCAGCTGCGGCGAAAGAAAGAAAATTCCAGCAGGACGAGAAGCACCGAGGAAGAAGTGCCTCTCGAGAAGAGGATTGCTTACAAGGTTGATGTGTTCTTCTCAGGGCATCCGTATGCTAAGTTGCTTGCCCTCCTGATCGCCACTGTAGTTCTCATTGCCTCGGGCGGCATTGCGCTGTATTCTGTCAGTGGCAGTGGGTTCCTGGAGGCTCTTTGGCTTTCCTGGACTTTTGTGGCAGATTCAGGAAACCATGCTGACCAGGTTGGCCTCGGTCCAAGGATTGTGTCCGTGTCGATTAGCGCCGGTGGCATGCTGGTGTTTGCCACGATGCTCGGGCTTGTGTCAGATGCGATATCGGAGAAGGTGGATTCTTGGCGTAAGGGGAAAAGTGAGGTGATAGAGGTCAACCATATACTAATCCTCGGATGGAGCGACAAGCTGGTAATGTTCTGGTGAAATATTGCTTGAGTATCAATACTAATAAGTAACAAATCAGTCAGGCAGCAGATAACTTAGTAAAGCGTCCTGTGATAGAACCTGACGATCCCCTAGTAGTGCGTTTCTGAAGTAGGTTTGTAAGAAATGTTAATGTATGCTGACTTGTAGGATTTCATTTTCAAGGATTCAATGCACATTATGCTTTCAAAACTTAAGTCTGTATTTTAAATTCCATTTTAGACAAACCAACTTCGGAAGTTAAATGTTGGTCTTTTTTCACCATTTTTAGTCACTTTATGCACTTCATTTTGTACATTATCCTCCAATCTTACCGAGGGAAGTTGTGCACTGAGCACTGAGGTTTATTTGCTTGCTTTGGTATTGATAAAGACTGAATCAACTGGCTTACTACTTTTTTCACTATGTGGAGCAGGGCTCTCTTCTGAAGCAGCTGGCTATAGCCAATAAAAGCATTGGTGGTGGTGTAGTTGTTGTCCTGGCAGAAAGAGACAAGGAAGAGATGGAGATGGACATAGGAAAGCTAGGATTTGATTTCATGGGAACATCTGTAATATGTAGAAGCGGCAGTCCTCTAATCCTAGCAGATCTGAAGAAGGTACCGAGCTGTTCTTCTGATCCTCCACTATGAATACACTCCTTGGATGGTTTCTTTTCATGCTATGTGTCATGTAAATATCTACCTGAAATGTCCTTTCCTCCCCACAGGTTTCTGTTTCCAAAGCGCGTGCTATTATTGTTTTAGCATCTGATGAAAATGCAGACCAAGTTAGTGTTTTCTTCTATCCACCTTTACTATTTTGGGGTTGACAGCTCATATAATTATTTGCCCAACGTTCATTTTCTCCATTCCCCCCCAGAGTGATGCACGAGCTTTGCGTGTCGTACTGAGCCTGACTGGAGTAAAAGAGGGCTTAAGGGGGCATATTGTTGTAGAGATGAGTGACCTTGACAATGAACCTTTAGTGAAATTGGTTGGAGGTGAACTAATTGAAACAGTTGTTGCCCATGATGTCATTGGACGTTTGATGATACAGTGTGCACTCCAACCTGGCTTGGCACAGGTACATTTCGATGTAACACTTGGTTCTGCAGTAAGAAAGAAAAGAAACAAAATCTTTGAGCCTAGCATACTAAACTGCAATGCTGTTTGGTCCTGTATTTTTGCCCGGGATGTATCCATGATTGCTAACCCACCATATTCTTTTGCAGATATGGGAGGATATTTTGGGATTTGAAAATGCAGAATTCTATATAAAAAGATGGCCAGAATTGGATGGCATGCGGTTTGGGGATGTGTTAATCTCATTCCCTGATGCTGTGCCCTGCGGAGTGAAGCTTGCGTCAAGATTTGGAAGTATATTAATGAATCCGGATGATGATTATGTTTTAAGAGAAGGCGATGAAATCCTTGTTATAGCAGAAGATGATGATACTTATGCACCTGCTCCTCTACCAGAGGTTAATTTTCTGAGCTATGCTTAATGTTGTATAATATTTAGTCTCTTTGTACCAACTATCATTAAGCCAGTCATACTGCCCAGATAAAAAAAAATCCTATTCACTTAGATTTTTATTTGATCTATGTTATTTCTTGCCAGGTGCATAAGGGTTTTCTACCTAACGTTCCCACCCCGCCTAAATATCCAGAGAAAATTTTGTTCTGTGGTTGGCGACGTGACATCCATGATATGATAATGGTAAGTTAACCTGTGCATTTTGCCAGGATCGATGTACGTTTACGCACATCTTGGATATGAATGTTGGTGCTGTTGTGTAGGTTCTAGAAGCATTTCTTGCTCCAGGTTCTGAATTGTGGATGTTCAATGAGGTGCCAGAGAAGGCGAGGGAGACAAAACTGACTGACGGTGGTATGGATATTCTTGGACTAACAAACATTAAACTTGTACACAAAGAAGGGAATGCTGTCATCAGGCGGCACTTAGAAAGCTTGCCTCTTGAGACCTTTGATTCTGTGAGTATATGCCCTATCATAGAGACAAATGTAGTACTCTGAACGTTTCTATTCAAACAATGATTGTTTTATGGAACCGTCAATGTTGTCCAAAATAGTTCGTCATCTTGGCTCGCATTTCTTTTACTCAGTTTACCTATGCTGAAATACACCCATTGCTAACTTTGAAACCACAGATTTTAATTCTTGCAGATGAGTCGGTGGAGGACTCCATTGTACAATCGGATTCACGGTCCTTAGCTACACTTCTTCTAATTCGTGATGTTCAGGTGAGCAACAAGCAGCCTGGCTGTAGCATATATAACTGACAGTGCATAGGTAGATGACCGCTGCATTACTGATGTGTACCTTCTTCTGTAGTCCAAACGTCTTCCGTCGAAGGAGTCAAAATCACCTCTACATCACAATGGCTTCTCTCACAGCTCCTGGATTCGGAAGATGCAGCATGCATCGGACAAATCAATAATAATCAGTGAGATACTGGACTCAAGAACTAGAAACCTTGTATCTGTCTCCAAAATCAGCGATTACGTCCTGTCAAATGAACTTGTCAGTATGGCATTAGCAATGGTAGCAGAAGACAAGCAAATCAACAGAGTTCTTGAGGAACTTTTTGCTGAGGAGGTAACTATCTAAATTGTGACATAATTTGAGTTGTGCTTTAATATTGCAATAACATGTTTTTTCCACAATCTATGTGTACAAGCCACACTTACCAGTTAACAATGACTTGAAGCATCTCTATTTAATGTCGTACCAGATGATAGTTTTTAAAAATTAACTACCCAGTGACCTGCATAAGATCTGACCGTGGTAATCCTATGGTACAGGGCAACGAGATGTGCATACGGTCTGCTGAGTTTTACCTGTATGAACAAGAGGAATTGAGTTTCCTGGACATAATGGTGAGGGCTCGTGAGCGAGACGAGATTGTGATCGGCTACCGGCTTGCCAACACCGATGAGGCAATCATTAATCCAGAGCACAAGTCGGAGATTAAGAAGTGGTCTCTAGACGACGTGTTTGTTGTGATCGCGAAAGGTGACTGACTAGTTTTACAATGTCATCTCACTTTTTTTGAAGCGCAAGTGTATACTATGATAGTAATAATAGTACAATACTAATCCATGCTAGCTGATAGAGAAGATAACCGGGCAAAGCATATGTGAAAGTACAGTTGTGATCTCATCTCACCCGAGACATTGGCACTGTACATGTCGGTTCCTGTGGTCTCCGTAGCATTCAGTTCACCTCAACGTAGGTAACTTCGGCGCCCCAGCCAGAGGTTGTTGCTGATGAGTAAATAAGCAGTACAGTGGGTCAATGCAGTAGGAATAGCTTGTGACTCATGTTGTATTTTGTAAGCTCGCAGCTAATTATTGAATCCGTGATATGCTATATGCCATGATGTGTTGATGTTCAAAGGAAAGAGGACATGCAGAGTATTCTGTGAATGCTCCTGTAGTTGTACCTAGACATAGCTAAACAGCGTGCATCTTTGTTCTTTTACTTTTGCTATGCTGCGTTGATGTTCCAAGAAAGAGGACATGCAGTATGGCCTGTGATTCTGTGAAGGCCCCTGTGATGTTATCTAACCATAGCTGTACCTCTGCATAGTGCATCTTGGTTCTTCTACTTTCTCTTGAGACTTATTAATTCAGTTGCAAATCAAGCAACTGTGAAATAGAGCACCTCCGTGCTAGAAGCATATCATCGGAGCTATGTGATGGTGCTAGCTCGTTGACTGTTGAGACAATTAAGAAGGTTTGAATCCTGGCATGCCTCTGCAAAGTTGAGAAAGAAAGACAAGTGCCTCATGATACCAGCTTAGGAGCTGTAGCTGTAGGTGGTGCTTGCGGTCATCACAGCACGTGGAGATGGCTGCACCAACTGGTAGGAGTATTTGGTATCGGTTGGATGGGTTGGTGGTGCTAACTGTTATACCAGAAGTAGCCCAGGGACATTCTGAAGAGGGTGTATCCACCACAACTCCCACTTGTAGCACAAATTGCCAGTTTTAGGGCGAACCACAGAATGCGTCGGCAATACTTCAAGCTTTAAACATGAAGCGCTGGATAGCCTGAGGAGCGCCATTTCTCCCAATCACAGGGAATACAAGCATACGCTTTATATGTACATAAGTTTCTCTGTCAAGAGCCAAATATTACAGCATTCATCAAGCCCCCTTTGTCCCATGTAAATTATGTTACAGGAACCAAAACCAAACAGAAGCAAACTTCCACAAAATTGCATATCCCACTGAGCACAGAAGTTCCACGATAGGCCGATTATCTACAGGTAACTTACTCCGCATACTTTCATGATATGCGTAGCGAGCTCATGCGGAGCTCTCCGCTTGCATGAACCTCCTTGACCCTCTTGTCGTACTCATCCTCCTCTTCCTCCTCCGCCACTTCTGGCCTCTCTTCCTCTTCCTTCTCTTCCTCGTCGTCCGAACCCTCATCGCCCCAACCATAGCTTGGCCTGGATGACTTTGGCATGGTCCTTGCCTCCTGGACGATCTTCATGATCTCTTCTGAAGTCTGCTCCGAGAAAGAAGGCACGGCGTTATCCCTCCTGAAGTACATGGCCTGCGCCGTCTCTGTGAGCTCCCTTGGCAGGTTCTTCAGGAACCATGGGTGGCTCTTTATCTCCCTCATCGTGATTCTCTGGACAGCATTCAGATTATCACGTCAACGCGATGTCACTTGCTATGAAACATGGTGACTTCCTAAAAAGAAGAAGGCGAAAGATACAGATTGAGGTCATTACCTTCGATGGGACATTAACAAAGATACGGGCCATAAGCTGTCGGCATTCCATGGATATGTGGACATGATCAGGTATAGTATATTGCACGGACATTATTCGCTGTAGATGAAGAGTGGCCATAATGAGGGTCATTTGACGTGCAAAAGGAAATACTGTGAGCCAAAATAGGATAAATCTGCGTCGCATAATTCTAGAATGTCACCTGAATGGTCTTGCGTATATTCTTGGGGTCATCCTGGTCTTCAAATGGATAGCCTCCCACAAGCATGACGTAAAGAGTCACCCCACAAGACCACACATCTGCAAGCTACATTAACAAGATCCATTGCTGCTAATTAGTATATAGCTGAAGAATAGTCTCATGTCACTAGATACTAGCTAATATCCATTAGGACGACATACAAAGTTCAGGACCGACATCTGACAATCTCTTATGTGACTATGATTAGCATGGTTTACTGTGATACTAAACTTCAGATTCAGTAACCGCACAGGAAAATTGTGTTGACTCTGCAGTGTCAAGATAAAGCATCCTAATGATGCAGTTCTAGTGCAGTTTTGTACTTCTGTTCTGTTGTTGCATTATTCATTTAGCCTAAAGGTTCTTCCTTGCGTTGTTGAAGTTTCAGTGTGCTAGCATACTGAACTTACAAATTAACCACAAGGACCATCGCCTTGATCAGCAAAACCAACTTATAAATTATACTAGCCCCGGTAGCCATGAATAATGATTAAAGCAAAATAACTGGCTTCATTTGATGGAGCATAGTCACGTGTATGAATCCACCCACCACTCCCACAGTCGCTGGGTTGATCAGGGAAGCACCAACATGGCAAAAACTAAGTGAAACAGGCATGCCAATGCTACAGTTCTCCATTCCCGTGAAAAGCTATGGAATACAGCCCAACATTTGCATAATATATGCCAATACAGTGCATCTTTGTATCAAGGAAGCCATGACATCACATTTCCTACAATGTGGACAGGAATTAGACATCCTTGCATGCATTTACCATGCTCCAAAATTTAGACTTCATAAAATACAATGGATTCAATAGAAGCAAACAGCAAGGCAGGAAAGTAGGCTGCAGAAAATTTGCCACGATAGGGGCCGAGCTGGACTTACTTCTGTTACCAGGCAAACCTACCTACCTATTTGCGATAAAATGATTTGAACAAGAAACTAGAATCCAAAAACTCCATGAATAGTTAAAAAGGTGAACCATATCTAGAAACATGTAGAATCTAGAGGATAAGAACCTATTTTGTGGATGGATGGTCTGCATTCACCAAATAGCCCACTCCACTTTTCCGATGTCAACATCCTTTGTTGTACATCTTACCTCGACAAACCAAACAGAAGATGTTCCAGCACCTCATGCTGACAATGACTCCTCATCAAACAGAAGCTTGCCAAGAGAATTTCAGATAATCTGTTTGTCCAATATTCGTGGTATTTTTAAATATAATATAATGTATTGCCCATCACAATTTAATAAATAAAGCCAAATATCAGGTATTTCCTAAAATCTTTTCCCTGCTTTTAGATAATGCAAGCTTTTGGAAGGTACTCCTTTAGCCTTGGGGTGCCCGTCATTCAACTGGCCTTTTGATTAAATTGAGGGGCCAAGCATATGTAACGTCACAATCATGACGCAAGTGCATCCACTAAATGGTTTCAATGGAGAAGTTTAAATAGTGTCAAGGCACCGACTATTTAACCAATCAGGAAGGCTTGGCAGAATGCCCAAATACTCGTAATTTCAGTGAAATCATGAGTAAAACTTGCATACTATATTTCTCATGTGAAAACCACAAGATGAAAGAGATATTTGCACATACAATGCCTAGAAAAGAGGTTTGTTCTAATGACCTAACAGATTATCTTGCAAAGGACTAACAGAAACCAGATAAGGTAAATGTAAAACAATAAAAAAATACAAACTCACCTTTCCATCATACTCACGGCGGGATAGCACCTCTGGTGCAATATATGCTGGCGTCCCCACTGCTGATTTGGGCCTTGAATGCAATACTGATGACTGATCCAGAAATGGGAAGAACAGTTTCTGTGAGAATTTACAGACATCGATAACTTGAAGGTTCAATATGTGGGTTCAGGGACAACCTTGGAGTAGCCGAAATCGCATATTTTGAGCCGTGGAGCTGCACTGCCATCCAAGAGAACGTTCTCCAGCTTCAAATCTCTATGGCATATTTGCTGGTATATGACAAGATTGTTCCGAGAATCAAGTTAATAGAAATACAGTACACTACATCTTGGCTCATACATAAGACTGCAGAAGATTAACAGTGAAACCAGCCGTGAAACATAAAAGAAACTTGAAAGGTGAAACACTAGGCACACTAGTCATTTGTGATTCAGGAAAGTGGGCTGCTGATTTGAATGTAAATTATTATAACAATACTCTTGCTTGCGTGTTCGTACCATGTGATGGCAATAGCTCACACCACAGATCAACTGCTGAAAGAAATACCTTGCCTGCGTGAAGCAAAACCAGATTAAGTATTGCTCTTCCACCCAAATCCATAAGATTATAAAATTGAGGAATAAATCACGAGACCTCATCCTCACTGAAGCGCCCACGATCACAGATTCGCTCAAACAGCTCCCCACCTGCTGCGAACTCCATGACAATCATAAGATTTGTTGGCGTCAGTACCACCTGGAGAATTGCCCCCCAGAACAACTAATTAAAATCATGTGTGTGGACGCGTGGTTGTGATAAGGAACAAGTAAATAAAGCTAAAAGCACAATCTGATTCCTTCTTCCATCAAAAGTTTGTGCTATTGCAATGCAAACAGAAAGATATGCCTTTATGTTTCAGGTGAATAATTGCCACGGAGAAGGTGCCTCTCGGCGACATGCATCTGTAACATGAGAATCCACGCCCAAACCACACAAATATACAAGGGGCTTGTGTAAAGCGAAATCAGGAAAGGGGGAAAAGGAAGGGAGGTATCAAACATTAGGTAGCAATCGAAGATTCCTCACCACATGCAGTTAGGAGAATTTTTTACAGGAAAAAAAAAATCACCCGCGCCATTCCTACCCCGTGAACACCAAACGATTTGCGTTCGGAAACGCGAAAATTTTGTTTTGAAAAACAGAGAGAGAATTGGCCCATGTGGACGAATTTTTGCACGAACCTCCTTGAAGCGGATGATGTTGGGGTGGCGCAGCGAGCGGTGGTTGATGATCTCCCTGTAGACATTCTCGTCAATCTGCAGGGCACAGATCCCCAAAACGGTAATTAATCCTCCTCCCGCCGGACAAGCAAGCCAGCCAGCCCAATTACTCCTCCTTGTATGTAGCACAAAAATAAATAAACGGAGAGGACGGGGGGAGGAAGACAAGCGAACGAACCCGGTGTCCGCGCTCGATGCACTTGACGGCGACGAGCTCGCGGGTCTCGCGGTTGCGCATCAGCCGCGCCACCCCGAAGTTGCCCGACCCGATGTCCCGCACCGCCTCGTACTTCTCCATCCCCTCCCTCCCTCCCTCCGCCCCCCGCGCGTCGCCGGCCGCGCCCCCCTGCCCCTGCCCCTCGGCCTCCTCCTCCCTCACGCGCACGATCCCCGTGGGACCCACGACGGCTTGCCTGCCGGCCGGAGCCGCGGACGGAACGGAGGGCACGGCGGCGGCGGAAGGGCGCGAGGCGAGGCTGCGGAAGGGTGCGGTGCGGTGGGGGCTCGCGCCGTGCCTCGTTCGTTGGGTCGGTAGGTTGGCTCTGGGCCGTGCCGCGGGTTGCGTCTGCGGTGGCGCGTGTGTGGGGGCGGTGCGTGGGCGTGTGTCGCGGGGAGGATTATATACCCAGGGGGGGAGGGGCGCGGCCAGCGAGGTGGAGGAGGAGCCAGGCGGGAGGGGGGGTGGGGAGGTGGAGTGGGCGGAGGGGCTGCCCGGTGGGCCACGCCGTCGGCGGGTCCGCGTCACGCAGCGTGGCGCGCGGACCCCGCCTGCCTGCCGCCTGGCTGGCTCCTGTTCGCGGCTGGATTCGTTTCGATGCGTCCAAAATGGCTCGCTACTGCTGGAGCTTTGCGCTGTTTGATCGGCGGAAAAATATCCCGGAGGGGGAAAAACGGGAAAACATCCATTTGGTATCCTGCTGCTATGAATACCTGTTTCCATCGAAGGAATGATCCCACTGGGTATAATTAATGCTGTACTAATCAGATCACAGCGTCGCATGTCGGCTTTACTTTATCGTATCTTTTTCTTTTTTGATATTCACTTTGTCGTATCTTTGTGTTATCTTAGCCGGCTGATTTTGTGAACTAGGTAGTGGAGTAATATTGTGGTTGTAGGGGGAAGAGGATGATCATGTGCTTCCAGCCCTGGAGCCCGTGGGTCGTTGGATCATGAATCCAACGGTAGGAAGAGCTCATCCAAACTTTCAAGAAAACCCCTCAAGGAGTCCTGTAGTTTTGTGTAATTTTGCCCAGGTCCAAAGACTTCGAAGCTAACCACTAAAGAATGACATCAAGTGAGGCATTACATGTTCGTAGCTGGCATCCCAAATTCACGGGCATAGTGTTAAATAGCTTTGAAATCTGATAACACTTAACACCATTGGCTCATCACATAACCATGGTTATGTAAGCTCTCATTTTCGTTCTTCTCTTTATCTCTCCCCTGTCCCCTTTCTCGTCGAGAGTCCCCAACGTTCTACCCCGACTCCTCTCCCCTTCTCCTCAGTCGTTGTCGCCAACATGAGTGGGAAAGGGAGGGGAGCTCAAGTAGACTCTTTACGTAGTAAACTGGGGTAGTAGTAGTCAACTTAAGGACATGTGGCTTTGTGCTTGTTTGAAGTTCTTCAATGTACCATGCAGATGGTGTATGATGGTTGTCATGCTTTTCCCCTAATTGTTTTCTATGGAGGAAGCTAGCAGTTGATGGTAGACCTAATGAGTGCTCCCTCGATAAGCCTGGCAATGGGCCAAATCGGACCAGCGTAGATGTCCATTCCCTCACCTTGAGCAGTCGCGGGGTTAGTAAAAAGTTGGGTGTGAATCTGTCATCAGCTTCCCCTGGTCTGGCGCTCGGAGGGGAAGGCTGGTATCGATGATCTCTTGCTTTTCTTATTGCACGGGAAGACCTCTGCCATCTGAGTCGTGGATCTAAGGACAAAAAACTCTCCAATATGCCTCTTGGAAGGCATGGATGGATCGTCGACCGCTCGTCGACTTCTCTTATTGCATGTGCCTTCATCTGCAACCTCCAATGGGAGGCCCTTGTTCCCTTGTTGTCTCTAAGCAAGGAAACGGTAGGGGACGTTGGCCAAAGTGTCTCCAACGAGGTTAACATCTACTCAAGGACTGGTTTGCTTTATATGTTTCCTATAACGGGTGCTTATCGAAAAGTTCAAGGACTTGGGTAAATTTATTTTCCTTAGGTTCCTTCAACTATTGCGTTAATTCTAATTTTGAAATACACACAAATTATTTGACTCACCCCATTAGTTAAGCAAGAAAATACTTGCCTGAATAATTAGTGAAAATTGAGCGAAATCCATTACAAACTTGACCATAAAATACCAACAAGCAACAACCGTACAATGCATGCAGACTACTGCTAAACACCAAAGTCCAACGACCACTACAACAGTCAACAAAAGCATGCAAGCCGCTACTTATGTAAACCATCGACACGTGGGTCACTACACCACAAAGGAACCTTAATCGGCTGGCTACAGCTTGAGGATAACACATCGAAAAACTAATAGACACCACCAAATCCATGTTGACAACCCCAAAAATGGGAACCATGCATTATGTAACAAAAGACACCTCCCCGTTAGCGTCACCCATATACTTTTGCTCCTAATTGTTTTCTATTTTTTGGATGCCTAATCGAGAGCTAGCGCCATCCTTTTTGCTTTTGCTCCTATTTGGTTTCTCATTTTGGATGTTGAAATACCGGATTAGGGTTAGAGCCACCCTTCTCGCTTATTGTTTTCTCCTTCACGATGCAGTCAATTATCTTGCCTAGTCGAGGGTTAGCAGCAGGCAACTTGCCAAGGAAATGACAATTTTTTTAAAGATGTGGCTTCCAATAGCAAGCACCAACATACCATTTGCATCAACCACATAAACCACCTACACAATGGACTTGGGCGAATGAATGTTAGTAAAGTCAAAACTACCACTTTCCTCATTGGCGGACGCCTTGCAGGGGCATCAAGAGGGGGAGCACTATGGGCGTCATAATTATAGTTGAGACCCCAAGTGAGACCACCTTCCACCACACAATTGATATTGGTGAAACAAGCTGACCACACAACTCCAGCAGGTTGGGCATTATCTTGAGCACCAAAGCCATGACCCCGACGATGGGCTCTTCCTCAACGAGTTTCGTAATTTTTCTCAGGTCCAAAGACTTCAAAGATAACCGTGAAAGAAACATGAAATGAGGCATTACATGATTATAGCAGACATCCCAAATTCATAGGCATAGTGTTGAATAATTTTAAAATAAGATAAAACTTAACACCATTAGTTAATCACATAATCATGGTTCCGTAAGATCTCATTTCTTTTATCCTCTTTATCTCTCCCTAATTCCCTTTCTCGTTGAGAGGCACGAACGCTCTCCCGACCCATCTCCCCTTTTCGTCTGTCATTGTCGTCAATCAGGGTGGAGGGGGAATGGGAGCTCGAGGAGCCTATGTACATAGTAGACATATGATAATACTTGCCTTAAGGGCATGCCGCTTTGTGCTTGTCTGCGGTTCTTCATTGCCATGCATATAGTGCTTGATGGTTGTTGTGCTCTTCCCCTATGGAGGAAGCTAGAAGTTGGTTGGTAGATTCTATGATTCCTCCCTCAGTAAGCTTGGCAGTGTGCCAAATCTGCCGACGAAGATCTCCATCCCCTCTTCCCGAGCCATCATGGGGGCAATAAAAGAATTGGGGGTGAATTTGTCTTCAATTTCCTTTGATGTGGCGCTCTGGGGGGGCATCAATGATCTTATTGCGCAGGAAGACCTCCACCACCTAGGTTGTGGATCTAAAAACACTCTATGATGTGCCTCTAGTGAGGCATGGGTGGATCGCCGACCACCCATCGACCTTGTCATTGGCCCTGTATGCCTTCATCTGCACCCTCCATGGGATGCCCTTATTCCCTTGTTGTGTCAAAGCAAGGAGGCAGCAGGGGACGCTGGCCAAAGTATCTCCAACAAGGCCAGCATCTACGAAGGACTGGATTTCTTTCTATGTTTCCTATATCTCGCAATGTTGCATGACCTGGCTAATTTTATTTTCCTTGGGTTTGATACGTATCCAACGTATCTATAATTTTTCATTGTTCCATGCTGTTATATTATCATTCTCAGATGTTTTATAATCATTTTATATCAACTTTATATCATTTTTGGAACTAACCTTGACATAGTGCCCAGTACTAGTTGTTGTTTTTTGCTTGTTTTGTACTTCGGAGAATATCAGTACCAAACGGAGCGAAACTTTTTGAAGAATTTTTTTGGACCAGAAGACACCCAGTGAGCCAAAGAAGTACCAGAGGGGAGGCCCGAGGTGGGCACAACCCACCAGGGCGCTCTAGGAGGCCCAGGCGCGCCTAGGGGGGTTGTGCCCCCTCAGTGACCTCCTGCACCGCCTCTTCTCCCTATAAATCCCCAAATATTCCAGAAACCCTAGGGGAGTCGACGAAATACAATTCCAGCCGCTGCAAGTTCCAGAACCACGAGATCCAATCTAGACACCATGACGGAGGGGTTCATCATCCTCATTGGTGCCTCTCCGATAATGCGTGAGTAGTTCACCATAGACCTATGAGTCCGTAGGCAGTAGCTATATGGCTTCCCCTCTCTCTTATTATTCTCAATACAATGGTCTCTTGGAGATCTATTTGATGTAACTCTGTTTGCGGTGTGTTTGTTGGGATACAATGAACTTTGAGTTTATGATCAGATCTATATCCATGAATATTATTTGAGTCTTCTTTGATCTCTTATATGCATGATTATTTATAGCCTCGTATTTCTTCTTCGAATCTTTGGTTTAGTTAGGCCAACTAGATCAATTTTTCTTGCCATGGGAAGAGGTGCTTTGTGATGGGTTCGATCTTGCGGTGTTCTTTCCCAGTGACAGAAGGGGCAGCAAGACACGCATGTATCGTTGCTATTAAGGATAACAAGATGGGGGCTATTCCTACATGAATAGATCTCGTCTACATCATGCCATCGTTCTTATTGCATTACTCAGTTTTCCATGAACTTAATACACTAGACGCATGCTGGATAGCGGTTGATGTGTGGAGTAATAGTAGTAGACGCAGGCAGGAGTCGGTCTACTAATCTTGGATGTGATGCCTATATATTGATCATTGCCTTGGATATCATCATAATTATTCGATCTTCTATCAATTGCCCAACGGTAATTTGTTTACCAACCGTATGCTATTTCTTGAGAGAAGCCACTAGTGAAATCTACGGCCCCAGGGTCTATTCTTTATTATATTTGCTTTGAGATCTATTTTAATTGCCTTTGTTTCCAGATCTATTATTCCAAAAACCCAAAAATACTTTGCTGCACTTTTTTATTACTTATTTTATTTTACGTTTTATCGAGATCTATTTATCCAATCTACAAAAAAAATCATGTCAACTTGACAATTTCTGGCGCCATTACCCGAAGAGGGATTGACAACCCCTCATACGCGTCGGGTTGCAAGTATTTGCTCTTTGTGTGCATGTACCATTTACATAGTGTTGCTTGGTTCTCCTACTGGATTGATACCTTGGTTTCATGATACGTCTCCAACTTATCTATAATTTTTTTGTTCCATGCTATTATATTATTTGTTTTGGATGTTTCATATGCATTAATATGCTATTTTATGTTATTTTTGGGACTAACCTATTAACCTAGAGCCCAGTGCCAATTTCTGTTTTTTCCTAGTTTTTTAGCTTCGCAGAAAAGGAATATCAAACGGAATAAAAATTTCACAAGGATTTTTCTTGGACCAAAAGACACCCAGGAGACTTGGAGTTCAAGTCAGAAGAGCCACTAGGCGGCGACAAAGGTGGAGGTCGTGCCCTAGGGGGGCGCCCCTACCTTGTGGGCCCCTCGTGACTCCCCTACCCTAGTTCTTACTCCTATATATTCACATATATTCCCGAACCTCCAGAACTATCCACGAAAACACTTTTCCACCGCTGAAACCTACTGTTCCCGTGAGATCCCATCTTAGGGCCTTTTCCAGCATCCTGCTGGAGGGGGATTCGATCACGGAGGGCATCTACATCAACTCTATTGCCCTTCTGATGAAGCGTGAGTAGTTTACCTCAGACCTATGGTTCCCTAGCTAGTAGCTAGATGGCTTCTTCTCTCTCTTTGATTCTCAATACCATGTTCTCCTCGATGTTCTTGGAGATCTATCCGATGTAATTTTCTTTTGCGGTGTGTTTGTCGAGATCCCATGAATTGTGGATTTATGATCAGATTATCTATGAATATTATTTAAATCGTCTCTGAATTCTTATATGCATGATTTGATATCTTTGTAATTCTCTTCAAACTATCGGTTTAGTTTGGCCAACTAGATTGGTTTTTCTTGCAATGGGAGAAGTGATTAGCTTTGGGTTCAATCTTGCGGTGTCCTCACCTAGTGGCAAACTATGGGTAGTGAGGCACATATTGTATTGTTGCTATCAAGGATAAAAAGATGAGGTTTACATCATATTGCTTGAGTTTATTCCTCTATATCATGTCATCTTACTTAAAGCGTTACTCTGCTCTTTATGAACTTAATACTCTAGATGCAGGCAGGAGTCGGTCGATGTGTGGAGTAATAGTAGTAGATGCAGGCAGGAGTTAGTCTACTTGACACGGACGTGATGCCTATATTACATAATCATTGCTTTGGATATTGTCATAACTTTGCGCTTTTCTATCAATTGCTCAACAGTAATTTGTTCACCCACTGTATTATTTGCCTTCAAGAGAGAAGCCTCTAGTGAAACCTATGGCCCCCGGGTCTATTTTCCATCATATTAGTTTTCGGTCTACTATTTTGCAATCTTTTATGTTCAGATCTATAAACCAAAAAAACCAAAAATATTTAATTATCTTTTATTTAGTTTTATTTATCTTTATCAGATCTCACTTTTGCAAGCGACCGTGAAGGGGTTGACAACCCCTTTATCGTGTTGGGTGCAAGTGTTTATTTGTTTGTGCAGGTATTGGTGATTTGCGCGTTCTTCTCCCACTGGATTGATACGTTGGTTCTTAACCGAGGAAAATACTTATCTCTACTGTGTTGCATCACCCTTTCCTCTCAAGGGAAAAAACCAACGCAAGCTCAAGAAGTACTAGAAAGAATTTCTGGCGCCATTGCCGGGGAGATCTACGCCAAGTCAAGCCCACCAAGTATCCATCATAAAATCTCATCTCTTGCATTACATTATTCGCCATTTGCCTCTCGTTTTCCTTTCCCACACTTCTAAAATGATTTTCGAAAAGATTTGCCCTTGCCTTCGCCTTTCTTTCGCTCGTCTTCTCGCTTGCTTTTCGTTCGCTCGTTCGCTAGATTGGTTTGTTGCCACCATGTCTGAGTTTGGGGAGATTATTGTTGAAAAGGATAGTTGTAATTATGAGGGAAACCTGGATAATTTTGCTAATTTTGATCCTCATGAAGAATCTACTATCTTGCACACTAAAAAACTTCGCATAGGTAGCGGCACTATTATTGGAACATGAGTTATTCAAGATTTCTTAACTTGTGCCGGTGCGTTGCCCACGTTAGGTGGATCTATTCTCCATAAAACTAATAGTCTCGTGGATGAAATAACTTTGCTTTGTAATTGAACTTGAAAGACAATTTGTTCATATGCACCCTTGCATACAATAGATTTTCCTAGAGTTCTCTAATGTTGAGCATTCTTCAGTTAAACGCGCCGCTGCCATATTTCTAGCTCATGAGTTTAGATTCATTATGAAAGAAGCTAGTGAAATTTTTGCGCATTATAAAATAGATGGTGGTCATCCTCCCATAGAGGGGATTCTCTTTTATCAAGAAGAAATAATGCGTTTACGATCTCTCCGTCATGTTGCTTATAACGAAAATTTAAGAAAAAGGGTCCCTACCGATGTTCTAGTTGAGAGAATTTCTGAACTTAATGATAATTTTGCTATACAAAACAAGGATTAGGTTTATCTCTAGAAAACAAGCTTATGACTTTTTACCAAAAGAACGCTTACAATGATGAGTTGATCATACAATATGAGGGGCCAAAGGAGGAGCCAATTCCTCCCGAACTTGATCTTAGGGATCCTTGCCCTATTAAATTTAGCCCTTTTGATTACTTTTGCTTACCACAAAGAAAACTTGCTGCTGAACGAAGGGAGTATGAGATGAGCATACGTGATATGCCTTATTTTTATTATGGTAATACCTAGATCAATGTTTTAATGCCTAGCTAAGGGCGTTAAACAATAGCGCTTGTTGGGAGGCAACCCGATTCTATTTTTGTTCTTATTTTTTGGTCCTGTTTTGCAATAAAAAGTCATCTAGCCTCTGGTTAGATGTGTTTTTGTGTTTTAATTAGTGTTTGTGCCAAGTAAGACCTTTGGGATAGCTTACGGTGATAGTTCATTTGATCTTGCTGAAAAACAGAAACTTTTGCGCTCAGGAAAACAATTCTCATTTTTAGCAGAGGCATGATAAAATACTGATTCTTTTTGCAAAAGATTAAGATACAAATTTCCTATGTTGTACTAATATTTCAGAATTTTTGGAGTTACATAAATATTCGAGAGTTACAGATTGCTACAGACTGTTCTGTTTTTGACAGATTCTGTTTTCTTTGTGTTGTTTGCTTATTTTGATGAATCTATGGGTAGTATCGGGGGGTATGAACCATGGAGAAGTTGGAATATAGTATATATTACACCAATATAAATAAAAAACGACTTCACAACAGTACCATAAGTGGTGATTTCTTGTTTTGTGTTGTGAAGTTTTCAAGTTTTGGGTAAAGATTTGAAGGGCTATGGAATAAGACGTGGCAAGACCTAAGCTTGGGGATGCCCAAGGCACCCCAAGGTAATATTCAAGGACAACCAAGAGCATAAGCAGCATCCCCTCTTTCGTTTTCGTCTATTGGTAACTTTACTTGAGGCTATATTTTTATTCACCAAATGATATGTGTTTTGCTTGGAGCATCTTGTATGATATGAGTCTTTGCTTATTAGTTTTCCACAATCATCCTTGCTGTACACACCTTTTGACAGGGACACGCATGAAGCGTGATTTATTAGAATACTCTATGTGCTTCACTTATACCTTTTGAGCAAGGCAATTTTGCTCTAGTACTTCACTTATATATTTTTAGAGCATGGTGGTGGTTTTATTTTGAAGAAATTGTTGAACTCTCATGCTTCACTTATATTATTTTGAGAGTCTCTTTAAACAACATGGTAATTTGCTTTGCTTATGAATTTAGTCCTAATATGATAGGCATCCAAGAGGGATATAATAAAAACTTTCATATAAAGTGCATTGAATACTAGGAGAAGTTTGATTCATTTTGATTGTTTTGAGATATGAGGATGGTGATATTAGAGTCATGCTAGTGAGTAATTGTGCATTGGAGAAATACTTGTGTTAAAGTTTGTGATTCACGTAGCATGCACATATGGTGAACCATTATGTAAGGAAGTTGGAGCATGATGTATTTATTGATTGTCTTCCTTATGAGTGGCGGTCGGGGACGAGAGATGGTCTTTTACTACCAATCTATCCCCTAGGAGCATGAGCGTAGTACTTTGTTTTTATGACTAATAGATTTTTGCAATAAGTATGTGAGTTCTTTATGACTAATGTTGAGTCCATGGATTATACACACCCTCACCCTTCCACCATTGCTAGCCTCTCTAGTACTATGCAACTTTCACCGGTACCTTACACCCACCATATACCTTCCTCAAAACAACCACAGACCTACCTATTATGGCATTTCCATAGCCATTCCAAGATATATTGCCATGCAACTTCCACCGTTCCGTTTATTATGACACACTTCATCATTATCATATTGCTTTGCATGATCATGTAGTTGACATCGTATTTGTGGCAAAGCCACCTTTCATCATTTTTATACATGTCACTCTTGAGTCATTGCACATCCCGGTACACCGCCGGAGGCATTCATATAGAGTCATATTTTTGTTCTAAGTATCGAGTTGTAATTCTTGAGTTGTAAGTAAATAAAGTGTGATGATCTTCATTATTAGAGCATTGCCCCATGTGAGAAAAAAAGAGAGGCCAAAGAAGCCAACAAAAAAGGAGGCCAGAGAAGCCAAACAAACAAAAAAGAGAAAATAGAGAAGGGGCAATGTTACTATCCTTTTTCCACACTTGTGCTTCAAATTAGCACCATGATCTTCATGATAGAGTCTCCTATGTTGTCACTTTCATATACTAGTGGGAATTTTCATTATAGAACTTGGCTTATATATTCCAACGATGGCCTTCCTCAAATTGCCCTAGGTCTTGGTGAGCAAGCAAGTTGGATTCACACCCACTTAGTTTCTTTTTGAGCTTTCATACACTTATAGCTCTAGTGCATCCGTTGCATGGCAGTTCATACTCACTCGCATTGATATCTATTGATGGGCATCTCCATAGCCCGTTGATACGCCTAGTTGATGTGAGACTATATCCTTTTTTTGTCTTTTCCACAACCATCATATTCTATTCCATGTATAGTGCTATGTCCATGGCTCACGCTCATGTATTGCATGAAATTTGAAAAGGTTTGAGAACACCAAAAGTATGAAACAATTGCTTGCCTTGTCATTGAGGTTGTGCATGATTTGAGTATTTTGTGTGATGAAGATGGAGCATAGCCAGACTATATGATTTTGTAGGGATAGCTTTCTTTGGCCATGTTATTTTGAGAATACATAATTGCCTTGTTAGTATGCTTGAAGCATTATTGTTTTTATGTCAATATTAAATTTTTGTTTTGAATCTTATGGATCTGAACATTCATACCACAATAAAGAAAATTACGTGGATAAATATGTTAGGTGGCATTCCACATCAAAAATTCTGTTTTTATCATTTACCTACTCGAGGACGAGTAGGAATTAAGCTTGGGGATGCTTGATACGTCTCCAACGTATCTATAATTTTTGATTATCCCATGCTATTATATTATCTGTTTTGGAAGTTTTATATGCATTAATATGCTATTTTATATTATTTTTGGGACTAACCTATCAACCTAGAGCCCAGTGCCAGTTTCTGTTTTTCCTTGTTTTTTAGCTTCGAAGAAAAGGAATATCAAACGAAGTCCAAACGGAATAAAACTTTCGCGGTGATTTTTCTTGGACCAAAAGACGCCCAGGAGACTTGGAGTTCAAGTCAGAAGAGTCACGAGGCGGCGACAAGGGTGGAGGGCGCGCCCTAGGGGGCGCCCCTACCTTGTGGGCCCCTCGTGACTCCCCTACCCTAGTTCTTCCCCCTATATATTCACATATATTCCCGAACCTCCAGAACTATCAACGAAAACACTTTCCCATCGCTGCAACCTTCTGTTCCCGTGAGATCCCATCTTGGGGCCTTTTCCGGCATCCTGCTGGAGGGGGATTCGATCACGGAGGGCATCTACATCAACTCTATTGCCCTTCTGATGAAGCGTGAGTAGTTTACCTCAGACCTACGGTTCCCTAGCTAGTAGCTAGATGGCTTCTTCTCTCTCTTTGATTCTCAATACCAAGTTCTCCTCGGTGTTCTTGGAGATCTATCTGATGTAATTTTCTTTTGCGGTGTGTTTGTCGAGATTCCATGAATTGTGGATTTATGATCAGATTATCTATGAATATTATTTGAATCGTCTCTGAATTCTTATATGCATGATTTGATATCTTTGTAATTCTCTTTGAACTATCGGTTTAGTTTGGCCAACTAGATTGGTTTTTCTTGCAATGGGAGAAGTGCTTAGCTTTGGGTTCAATCTTGCGGTGTCCTCACCCAGTGGCAAAGTAGGGGTAGCGAGGCACGTATTGTATTGTTGCCATCAAGGAAAAAAGATGGGGTTTACATCATATTGCTTGAGTTTATTCCTCTACATCATGTCATCTTACTTAAAGCATTACTCTGTTCTTTATGAACTTAACACTCTAGATGCAGGCACGAGTCGGTCGATGTGTGGAGTAATAGTAGTAGATGCAGGCAGGAGTTGGTCTACTTGACACAGACGTGATGCCTATATTACATAATCATTGCCTTGGATATCATCATAACCTCGCGCCTTTCTATCAATTGCTCAACAGTAATTTGTTCACCCACCGTATTATTTGCCTTCAAGAGAGAAGCCTCTAGTGAAACCTATGGTCCCTGGGTCTATTTTCCATCATATTAGTTTCCGATCTACTATTTTGCAATCTTTTATTTTCAGATCTATAAACCAAAAAACCCAAAAATATTTAGTCATCTTTTGTTTAGTTTTATTTATCTTTATCAGATCTCACTTTCACAAGTGATTGTGAAGGGATTGACAACCCCTTTATTGCATTGGGTGCAAGTGTTTGTTTGTTTGTGCAGGTATTGGTGATTTGCACGTTCTTCTCCTACTAGATTAATACCTTGGTTCTGAACTGAGGGAAGTACTTATCTCTACTGTGTTGCATCACTCTTTCCTCTTCAAGGAATAAACCAATGTAAGCTCAAGAAGTAGTATTTCACAACTGAGGGAAATACCTACTGTAGTTGTACTGCATCATCCCTTCCTTTTTGGGGAAATACTGCTACGTCTTGAGCTTGCGTTGGTTTTCCCCGAAGAGGAAGGGATGATGCAGTAGAGTAGCGTAAGTATTTCCCTCAGTTTTTGAGAACCAAGGTATCAATCCAATAGGAGGCCACGCTCAAGCCCCTCGTACCTGCACAAAACAATAGCTACTCCCAACCAACTCGATTAGGGGTTGTCAATCCCTTCACGGTCACTTACGAGAGTGAGATCTGATAGATATAATATTTTTGGTATTTTTGGTATAAAGATGCAAAGTAAAAAGTAAAGGCAAAGTAAAAAGCAAAGCAAGATTAAAGTGATGGAGATTGATATGACAAGAATAGACCCGGGGGCATAGGTTTCACTAGTGGCTTCTCTCAAGAGCATAAGTATTCTACGGTGGGTGAACAAATTATTGTTGAGCAATTGACAGAATTGAGCATAGTTATGAGAATATCTAGGCATGATCATGTATATAGGCATCACGTCCGTGACAAGTAGACCGAAACAATTCTGCATCTACTACTATTACTCCACTCATCGACCGCTATCCAGCATGCATCTAGAGTATTAAGTTAAAAACAGAGTAACGCCTTAAGCAAGATGACATGATGTAGAGAGATAAATTCATGCAATATGAAATAAACCCCATCTTGTTATCCTCGATGGCAATGATGCAATATGTGCCTTGCTGCCCCTTCTGTCACTGGGAAAGGACACCGCAAGATCGAACCCAAAGCTAAGCACTTCTCCCACGGCAAGAACTACCAATCTAGTTGGCCAAACGAAATGGATAATTCGAAGAGACTTGCAAAGATAACCAATCATACATAAAAGAATTCAGAGAAGATTCAAATATTATTCATAGATAGACTTGATGATAAACCCACAATTCATCGGTCTCAACAAACACACCGCAAAAATAAGATTACATCGAATCGATCTCCACGAGAGAGGGGGAGAACTTTGTATTGAGATTCAAAGAGAGAGAAGAAGCCATCTAGCTACTAACTATGGACCTGAAGGTCTGATATAAACTACTCACGCTTCATCGGAGGGGCTAGGATATTGTAGAAGCCCTCCGTGATGACGACCCTCTTCCAACGGAGCTCCGGAACAGGCCCCAAGATGAGATCTCGTGGATACAGAAAGTTGCGGCGGTGGAATTAGGTTTTTGGCTCCTGTTCTGATCGTTTGGGGGAACGTAGGTATATATAGGAGGAAGGAGTACGTCGGTGGAGCACTGAGGGGCCCACGAGGCAGGGGGCGTGCCCTAGGGGGGGCGCCCCCCACCCTCGTGACCTCCCCTTTGACTCCTTGGAGTAGGGTCCAAGTCTCCTGGATCACGTTCGGTGAGAAAATCACGTTCCCGAAGATTTTATTCCGTTTGGACTCCGTTTGATATTCTGTTTCTCTGAAACACTGAAATGGGCAAAAAACAACAATTCTGGGCTGGGCCTCCGGTTAATAGGTTAGTCCAAAAAATAATATAAAAGTGGAAAATAAAGCCCAATATAGTCCAAAACAGTAGATAATATAGCATGGAGCAATCAAAAATTATAGATACGTTGGAGACGTATCAGGCATCCCCAAGCTTAATTCCTGCTCGTCCTCGAGTAGGTAAATGATAAAAAGAGAATTTTTGATGCGGAGTGCTACTTGGCATAATTTCAATGCAAATCTTCTTAATTGTGGTATGAATATTCAGATTAGAAAGATTCAAGACAAAAGTTTATATTGACATAAAAATAATAATACTTCAAGCATACTAACAAAGCAATCATGTCTTCTCAAAATAACATGGCCAAAGAAAGTTATCCCTACAAAATCATATAGTCTGGCTATGCTCCATCTTCACCACACAAAGTATTAAATCATGCACAACCCCGATGACAAGCCAAGCAATTGTTTCATACTCTAACTTTTTCAATCTTCACGCAATACATGAGCATGAGCCATGGACATAGCACTATAGGTGGAATAGAATGGTGGTTGTGGAGAAGACAAAAAGGAGGGGAAGATATTCTCACATCAACTAGGCGTATCAACGGGCTATGGAGATGCCCATCAATAGATATCAATGTGAGTGAGTAGGGATTGCCATGCAACGGATGCACTAGAGCTATAAGTATATGAAAGCTCAAAAAGAAATTAAATGGGTGTGCATCCAACTTGCTTGCTCATGAAGACCTAGGGCAATTTGAGGAAGCCCATCATTGGAATATACAAGCCAAGTTCTATAATGTAAAATTCCCACTAGTATATGAAAGTGACAACATATGAGACTCTCTATATGAAGAACATGGTGCTACTTTGAAGCACAATATATGAGACTCACTATATCATGGTGCTACTTTGAAGCACAAGTGTGGAAAAAAAGATAGTAGCATTGCCCCTTCTCTCTTTTTCTCTCATTTTTTATTTTTATTTTTATTTGGGCCTTGTCTCTTTTTTATGGCCTTTCTTTTTTTTATTATTTATTTGGGCTTCTTTGGCCTATTTTTTTTATTTTTTGTCCGGAGTCTCATCCCAACTTGTGGGGGAATCATAGTCTCCATCATCCTTTCCTCACTGGGACAATGCTCTAATAATGATTATCATCACACTTTTATTTTTCTTACAACTCAACAATTACAACTCGATACTTAGAACAAGATATGACTCTATATGAATGCCCCCGCGGTGTACCGGGATATGCAATATGACAATGATGGAGTGTGTCATAATAAACGGAACGGTGGAAAGTTGCATGGCAATATATCTCGGAATGGCTATGGAAATGCCATAATAGGTAGGTATGGTGGCTGTTTTGAGGAAGGTATATGGTGGGTGTACGATACCGGCGAAAGGTGCGCGGTATTAGAGAGGTTAGCAAAGGTGGAAGGGTGAGGGTGTGTATGATCCATGGACTCAACATTAGTCGTAAAGAACTCATATATTTATTGCAAAAATCTAGAAGTTATCAAAGCAAAGTACTACGCGCATGCTCCTAGGGGGATAGATTGGTAGGAAAAGACCATCGCTCGTCCCCGACCGCAACTCATAAGGAAGACAATCAATAAATAAATCATGCTCCGACTTCATCACATAACTATTCACCATATGTGCATGCTACGGGAATCCCAAACTTCAACACAAGTATTATTTAAATTCACAACTACTCAACTAGCATGACTTTAATATTATCACCTCCATATCTCAAAACAATTATCATGCTTCAATCTTTTCTTAGTATTCAACACACTCAAAAGAAAGTTTCACAAATCTTGAATACCAAGCATATTATTATTAAGCAAATTTCCATGCTATTAAGAGACTCTAAAAATAATTTAAGTGAAGCATGAGAGATCAATAGTTTCTTTAAAACAAATCCACCACCGTGCTCTAAAAGATCTAAGTGAAGCACATAGAGCAAAATTATAACGCTCAAAAGATATAAGTGAAGCATATAGAGCAAAACTACTTAGCTCAAAAGATATAAGTGAAGCATATAGAGCAAAACTACTTAGCTCAAAAGATATAAGTGAAGCATATAGAGCAAAACTACTTAGCTCAAAAGATATAAGTGAAGCACATAGAGTATTCTATCAAATTTTAATTCATGGATGGCTCTCTCAAAAGGTGTGTACAGAAAGGATGATTGTGGCATACTAACAAACAAAGACACAAATAATACAAGACGCTCCAAGCAAAACACATATCATGTTGGTGAATAAAAATATAGCTCCAAGTAAATTACCGATGGAAGTGGACGAAAAGAGGGGATGCCTTCTGGGGCATCCCCAAGCTTTGACTTTTTGGTGTACTTGGATTATCTTGGGGGTGCCATGGGCATCCCCAAGCTTAGGCTCTTGCCACTCCTTGTTCCATAATCCATCACAAGAATTCACCCAAAACTTGAAAACTTCACAACACAAAACTCAAAATAGAAAACTCGTAAGCTCCATTAGCGAAAGAAAACAAAAGACCACTTCAAGGTACTGTAATGAAATCATTCTTTATTTATATTGGTGTTAAACCTACTGTATTACAACTTCTCTATGGATTATAAACTATTTTACTAGCCATAGATTCATCAAAATAAGCAAACAACACACGGAAAACAGAATCTGTCAAAAACAGAACAATCTATAATAATCTGTAGCTAGCGCAAGATATGGAACCCAGAAAATTCTAAATAAATTGCTGGACGTGAGGAATTTATCTATTAATCATCTGCAAAAAGAATTAACTAAATAGAACTCTTCAAATAAAAATGACAGCAGTTGTCGTGAGCGCTAAAGTTTCTGTTTTTTACAGCAAGTTCAGCAAGACTTTCCCCAAGTCTTCCCAACGGTTCTACTTGGCACAAACACTAATTAAACAAAAAAACACAACCAAAACAGAGGCTAGATAATTTATTTATTACTAAACAGGAGCAAAAAGCAAGGAATAAAAATAAAATTGGGTTGCCTCCCAACAAGCGCTATCGTTTAACGCCCCTAGCTAGGCATAACAAGCAAGAATAGATCTAGGTATTGTCATCTTTGGTAGGCAATCCATAAGTGGCTCTCATGATAGATTCATATGGTAATTTTATTTTATTTCTAGGAAAGTGTTCCATGCCCTTTTTTAATGTAAATTGAAATCTAATATTCCCTTCCTTCATATCAATAATCGCACCAACCGTTCTAAGGAAAGGTCTACCAAGAATAATAGGGAAAGAAGGATTGCAATCTATATCAAGAACAATGAAATCTACGGGCACATAATTCCTATTTGCAACAATAAGAACATCATTAATCCTTCCCATAGGTTTCTTAATAGTGGAATCCGCAAGATGCAAGTTTAGAGAGCAATCATCAAAATCGCGGAAATCTAGTAAATCATACAAAGTTTTGGGGATAGTGGAGACACTAGCGCCCAAATCACACAAAGCATAAAACTCATGATCTTTAATTTTAATTTTAATAGTTGGTTCCCACTCATCATAGAGTTTCCTAGGGATAGAAACTTTCAACTCAAGTTTTTCTTCATAAGATTGCATCAAGGCATCAACAATATGTTCGGTGAAGGCTTTAGTTTGATTATAAGCATGTGGAGAATTTAGCACGGATTGCAACAAGGAAATACAATCAATTAAAGAACAACTTTCATAATTAAATTCCTTGAAATCCAATATAGTGGGTTTAGCAACATTTAGATTTTTATTTCTTTCAATCCCACATTCATCAATTTCATCATTAAGATCTAAATACTCCGAATTTTTAGAACGCCTTCTAGGTAAAGGAAGATCATATTCAGTTTCATCAAGATTCATATTGCAAAACAAAGATTTAATAGGGGACACATCAATAACTTTTAGATCTTCATCTTGATTTTCATAGGTATTCGGTTCAGCGGCCATCTTATTGACTAAGGTGGCTTGCATATCCGAAATTTCAGCAGTCATCTTCTCTAGACGAGCAATCTAGGGTCTTATACCATCAAATTCTTTAGACATATCGTCAAGCTCTTTATTCATATAACTCATAAATTTTTTTTGTTCCTTAAGCTCGTTTCTAAAGAAATTATTATGCTCAAATTGCAAAACCATAAACTTCCTAACGTTGTTTTCGATCTCCTCTAACCTTTTAAGGTGAAGATCACCAAATCTCGGTTGAGCCATCACGACAAACAAGTAATCTAACACACGAGCAAACGAGAGCAAACGGGCAAAAGAGGCAAATAGATAGGGAGGATAGAGAGAGAGAGGGCGAATAAAACGGCAAGGGTGAATTGGGGGGAGAGGAAAACGAGAGGCAAATGGCAAATAATGTAATGCAAGAGATAGGGATTGTGATGGGTACTTGGTATGTTGACTTTTTGCGTAGACTCCCCGGCAACGGCGCCAGAAATCCTTCTTGCTACGTCTTGAGCTTGCGTTGGTTTTCCCCGAAGAGGAAGGGATGATGCAGCAGAGTAGCGTAAATATTTCCCTCAGTTTTTGAGAACTAAGGTATCAATCCAGTAGGAGGCCACGCTCAAGTCCCTTGTACCTGCACAAAACGATAGCTACTCGCAACCAACACGATTAGGGGTTGTCAATCCTTCACGGTCACTTACGAGAGTGAGATCTGATAGATATAATATTTTTAGTATAAAGATGCAAAGTAAAAAGTAAAGGCAAAGTAAAAAAGCAAAGCAAGATTTAAGTGATGGAGATTGATATGATGAGAATAGACCCGAGGGCCATAGGTTTCACTAGTGGCTTCTCTCAAGAGCATAAGTATTCTATGGTGGGTGAAAAAATTACTGTTGAGCAATTGACAGAATTGAACATAGTTATGAGAATATCTAGGCATGATCATGTATATAGGCATCACGTCCATGAAAAGTAGACCGAAATGATTCTGCATCTACTACTATTACTCCACTCATTGACCGCTATCCAGCATGCATCTAGAGTATTAAGTTAAAAACAGAGTAACGCCTTAAGCAAGATGACATGATGTAGAGAGATAAATTCATGCAATATGAAATAAACCCCATCTTGTTATCCTCGATGGCAACGATGCAATACGTGCCTTGCTGCCCCTTCTTTTACTGGGAAAGGACACCGCAAGATCGAACCCAAAGCTAAGCACTTCTCCCATGGCAAGAACTACCAATCTAGTTGGCCAAACCAAATGGATAATTCAAAGAGACTTGCAAAGATAACCAATCATACATAAAAGAATTCAGAGAAGATTCAAATATTATTCATAGATAGACTTGATCATAAACCCACAATTCATCGGTCTTAACAAACACACCGCAAAAAGAAGATTACATCGAATAGATCTCCACGAGAGAGGGGGAGAACTTTGTATTGAGATTCAAAGAGAGAGAAGAAGCCATCTAGCTACTAACTATGGACCCGAAGGTCTGAGGTAAACTACTCATGCTTCATCGGAGGGGCTAGGATGATGTAGAAGCCCTCCGTGATGACGGCCCTCTTCCGGCGGAGCTCCGGAACAGGCCCCAAGATGGGATCTCGTGGATACAGAAAGTTGTGGCAGTGGAATTAGGTTTTTGGCTCCTGTTCTGATTGTTTGGGGGTATGTAGGTATATATAGGAGGAAGGAGTACGTCGGTGGAGCACCGAGGGGCCCACGAGGCAGGGGGGCGCGCCCTAGGGGGGGCGCCCCCCACCCTTGTGACCTCCTCTTTGACTCCTTGGAGTAGGGTCCAAGTCTCCTGGATCACGTTCGGTGAGAAAATCACGTTCCCGAAGATTTTATTCCGTTTGGACTCCGTTTGATATTTTGTTTCTCCAAAACATTGAAATAGGCAAAAAACAGAATTCTGGGCTGGGCCTCCGGTTAATAGGTTAGTCCCAAAAATAATATAAAAGTGGAAAATAAAGCCCAATATAGTCCAAAACAGTAGATAATATAGCATGGAGCAATCAAAAATTATAGATACGTTGGAGACGTATCAAATACCGACGTAGTTTCAAGTGACATCAAGGTTTCCTCAACAATTGTGTTAATTTCGATTTTTAAATGAATACTAAATATTTGAACCATCCATTAGTTAAACAAAAAATATTTTTCCAAATAATTAGCAAAAATCAAACAACAACCGCTACAAACTTCATGATAAAATACAAACAAGCAGCAACCTTACAAGGCTTATGCTTAATACTCCCAGACACCAAACCCAACGACCACCAAGAGATCAACAAAAGTATGGAACTCGCTCTTCTATAAACCCTCAACGCATAGGTCGCTACACAATAAAGGAACCTCAATTGGTTGACTGCAACTTTTGAAAACATATCGACAGAAACAATAGACACCACCAAATCCATGTTGATGACCAAAAAATGAGGAACCATGCATTATGTAACCGCATACACCTTCAATTTATCATCATCTGTCTTACTCTTGCTCATAATTATTTTCTTCTTTTGATGCCTGGTCCAGAGCTAGCTCCATCCTTTTTTTGCTTTTGCTCCTAATTAATTTCTCTTTGTGGATGTCAGAATACTGTATTGAGGGCTAGAGCCACCCTTCTCTCTTTTGCCCCTAATTCCTTTCTCCTTCATGAGGCCACCAATCATATTGCCTAGTCGAGGGTTAGTGACATCCAAGCTGCCAAGGAAATCACAAAGTTTGTTAAAAAAAGTGGCTCCCAAGAGCAAGCGCCAACATACCATCTGCATCAACCACATAAACCAACTGCTCAATGGACTCGGGTGAATGAATGTTAATAGAGTCAAAATTATCACTTTCCTCATTGGCGGACGCCTTGCCGGGCATCCAGGGGGCATTGTGGGGGCCATACTATAGTGGTGAAACAAGTTGACCTCAGAACTCCAACAGGCCAGACATTATCCGGATACCATAACCACTACCAAAATGATGGGCTCTCCCTTGACGATGGTCGAAACACGGTGCAGGCCAGGCAAGGTCGACAAGTTGCTCCTAGCTGGAGGGAGAAATGGATTGTCCATTTGGCCCAACTAGCCTGACTAGATTGTCCATTCGGCCCAATGACAACTTAGCGACACTAAATTACTAGAAAGTGTTTGGCCCTTTAGCATCAATTAGCAATACGATTTTCATAGGAATTTTGAAGGATTTGAATCTTTAGGTGTTTTTACTATGTTGTTATTCATAGGATTGAATCATATAAAAAATCACAAGGATTCATCCGCCCTACATTTCATAAAAAATAAATGAACATTCCATAAGAATTTTTGCATCACTCAAGCCTCCTAGAAATAGTCCTTTTATTTTTTCCTTTGATGCAATCTAGCAAACCGAATTCTTGTAAAATAAGTGGCATGACATTGCAAAATCCTACATTTTCCCAATTGCATCAATTTTAGCTTTGTCTACACTGGTGCGCGTCGGCCCTAAACAAACGGTTTTTAACCCCTTTCCATGATGACATATGGAACCGTCTCCAAGTGAGTGTCGGCAATAGGGGGGTCCTTCCCACACGACCCAGAAACCGTCGGGATAGGGAGCCTTGATGCATACATTTGTCCATGTATAACCGTTTCCGATATCTCGAATATCCCAAATGCTTCATCCTTGCCACTCGTTTGTGCTCGCATTGCCATCGTAGTCGGAGTTTTGTGGTTCTGCCTAAAACCAGGCAGATTCCAGGCACGACAATTTTCTAGGCAGATTCTAGGCACAGGAGATTTACGATGCCTGGCACATCACAAACAGTTCATGATTATAAAACTGTGTATGATAGGTAGACAATCAAGTTTTCCCGCACCGTATGTGATAATGTCTGACATCACACACTCTTTACAAATGGCAACTGTGTGCATGCTTGCACACGTTTCCTCTCTGTGAACCGTCTCGGATTATGGTGTATATCACAAACGTTTGTGTTTTACCAACCGTGTGTGCCATAATGACCTACACAACGTAATTTCGCCCTAATTTAATTGTTGCTATTTAAAATTGCACCTAATTTAAACTTCAAAGTAGGCTATAGCTTTATTCATATCCATCAGGTTCAAACAACCAATGCATTATTCGATTCACAGGTACATATGTTTAAGAATTACAGAAGCACCAAATAAAGAATGATGTACCAGGGTTCTATACTTGTACTATTACAGATGGTAAATAAAGAGGCGACAGACATTCCAGTTGCTGAACAAGGTGAAGCGGAATGGCCCTGTTGTGCTCTCCTGGATGCAGAAGGCATGCAGGAATCTAGTCCAACCCCTTGTGATGGCCGGCCGCCAATCATGTAGTTTGAGAGGTAATCTTGAGTAAACTGCTTCAGGATCCACTGCAAAAGAAAAAAGATTCAGATATTGTCATCTAACACAACTCATTACGGGTAGTAAAAAGAAGGCTACAGGGTTCTTACTTACCATCCTACAGTTCACTGTTGTCTGCATAAAGTGTAAATAAATAGTTCGATTGACATCTTTTGACCCATTTTAGTAACAATCTTTATCAGTTTCCTCACTTGATGCTGGTTTATGAACATCTCATTACCCCATACGCAGATATATGTACCTAAAAAATGATGTAGTATAACACTCCATCCATCCCATTATATAAGATTTTATTACATGTATATCTAGACATCATCAGAACATTAAGGTAACACTCTTCCTTGTTGCTATGTAGCCTGGGATTGCATATTTATTCATTCAGTACAATGCATGTTGCTAAACAACAATTGAAAAACGAAAAGGCATGTTAACTGCAATATCCTTAACAACAACCAAATATCGTAATTCATAGTGGTATTGTTGAAACTGTTATTGATGAAATTGAACTGCACAACAAATAGTTGCACATTGTGAAGAACTGAAATAAACAAGTCATAAGGACACCTCTAGGCGATCCTTAAAAAGTTAAAGGACTAAAACCCTTATATATATACTCCAGTAATTTTTGGCCTTTTCTAGTCGATCCCCTAAACTTAAGGTTGTAAACTTCAATTTGATCAAGTTCAAAGCAGGTTCAACCGAAAGTAGCATGCATTTAAACAAAAACATAGATAGTTATGCATAACCAAACATAAAACATAATTTAAACTAAGCTAAACTACTTTCGGTCGAAGTAGAGGTCGAGCCAATCCTTCCTCGTCATGTACGGTGTGCCGCGAGCCGGGTCCGGGCCAGTACCATCGTCGGGGTCGTTGGGGAAGGCACTCCTCCACTCATCGACGTCGATCTCCTCGTCCTCGGGGCCCACCTCGAAGCCCTTCGCGCCGCCGATGCCGCCGCCTTCGACCTCGTCATCAGAGGAGAGCGCGATAAGCTCGCCGCCGTCCTTGCCGCCTTCGACTTCGTCATCGGAGGAGAGCACGATAACCTCGCCGCCCTCCGCGCCGGCAAAGATCGCCCCCTCGGCCTCCACGAGCTCCGGGTGCTGCCGGTGGAGCTCTTGCATGTAGGCCTCATTGGTGGCCTCGGCCTCGAGACGCTCCCACGCCTCGCAGTCCTCCCGCTCCATAGCCAAGCTCACCACCCCTGGCTCCGGCGGAATGAGGTGGACTGGACGTGTGCCGAAGGGGAAATTGAGCCTAGTCGCCGCGCCGTGGTAGCGGACCTGCCAGCGGTCGTACTCCATGGCCACGAGCTCGGTCGTGTGGAAGCTACCGAGCCACCGACGGGTGCAGGTCTCTCGATCTATAATCTCGGCGACCCACGTCCCCCACCGCCGCTGCCGGACCCCGAAGTAGGACTTCATCGGCTGCCGGGTCCGGGGGAGGACGGGGAAGTCCTCGAACCGGCGTAGGGGCGCAGCGGCGGGCGGATCGGGGGACCGACGACGGTGTATCGGGCCCGCGGAGTACGACGGGGACACCTTGCCGGCATCGGGCGAACAGGCCGCGATAAACCTCTTTTTGGCCATTGGCTACTCGAGCTCCCCGGCACATAGGCATAGGTTGAGGATGGAGGCGCCGGCGATGGCGGCGACCTACCAATGGTTTCGAGGGTTGTGTGTGTCTGTGTGAGCGGAGGTTTTGTTTGAGGAAATACTGCGGCAACTGGAAATTTTACTAGGCGGGAGTAACAAGGTGGGGCTACTGAAAATTTGAATCAAGGGTGAGCAGATATTTTTGAGATTGCGAGGGATGCAGAGGCGGGAGTAAAATGCCGGGGCTACTGAAAATTTGAATCAAGGGACTGAAGTTGAGCGGGAGTAACAGACATGGCACACGGTCCGCACATATTAATCGTGTGCTATCAAACATTAAAACCTTCGAGGAGGTAGATATTTTCGAGATTGTGAGGGATGCAGAGGCGGAAGTTTTGGGGGATCGAGCTAGTGTGCTTCACACGCCGGCTGTGGACTGTAGCCGACACACCTTCTTGCGTAAGCCATAGGCATACTATACACCGACGGTGCTCCAAGATATTTTGTACTACATCTCACACGGTTGGTGAGAATAAACTGTATGGAATCTACTTGATTTGAATTAGAAAATGGGGTCACAGCGGCAATGGACGGTGTTTGAATTGCTAGACCTTTTATCTGCAGTGAACATGCAACTGTATGTGTGTCGTAAAAGAATTGGAATTATTCAGGGTTCATTTGGACATTTCATACATTAAACTAGTTTTCTAGCCATTTCAAGTGCACAATTTAAAATTAAACTACATGCACATGCTCCGGTGCATACAAATTGGTTGAAAAATCAAATATGTGTCCTTCGGTGCATGCTTAGGTCCGATGGAAGAAATGGGAATGAATTTTTTGGGGTTCGTTTGGCCTTTTTAATACATTAACTGGGTTTTCTAGGCATTTTATGTGCATAATTCAAATTTGAACTACAAGCACATGGTCCAATGCACTAAGATTGGTTGAAAAATCACATGTGTGTCCTTGGGTGAATTTCTAGGTCCCATGCAAGAGATGGGAATGAAATTCAAACACCAGGGCACTGTTGATTGCCGACAAAATGTTGATATGCCTGGTTTTTAAATTCTAGTAAATCCAAAACTCATATGAAATTCATGAAACTTGGCATGCTATCATGGAGCGGCATCAACATGCCGTGTTAAAAAAATTGTCCCATTTGGGGCAGGTTCGGGTATATGCTTCTCACAACAAGCATGATGGTTTTGGTAGGGAACGTCCCACCTTTGGGGACGAAACGGTATCCATTGCCTCTTATTGCTTTTAATTTTTTTTTGTGTCAACATAGAACAATAGGAGTGTTGTGTCAAATTTTGGGATTTTTCGGGGTTCATTTGGACATTTTTATGCATTAACTGAGTTCTCAATGCATTTATGTGCATAATTCAAATTTGAACTACATGCACATGCTCCAATGCACTAAGGTTGGTTGAAAAATCTAATCTGTGTCCTCGGGTGAATTTCTAGGTCCCATGCAAGAGATGGGAATGAAATTCAAACACCAGGGCACTGTTGATTGCCGACCAAATGTTGAGATGCCTGATTTTTAAATTCTAGTAAATCCAAAACTCGTCTGAAATTCATGAAACTTGGCATGCTATCATGGAGCGGCATCAACATGCCGTGTTAAAAATTTTGTCCCATTTGGGGCAGGTTCGGGTATATGCTTCTCACAAACCAGAGCTTCTCACAACAAGCATGATGGTTTCGGTAGGAAATGTCCCACCTTTGGGTACGAAACGATATCCATTGCCTCTTATTGCTTTCAAAAAAATTCTCATGTCAACATAGAACAACAGGAGTGTTGTGTCAATTTTTGGGATTTTTCGGGGTTCGTTTGGACATTTTAATGCATTAACTGAGTTTTCAATGCATTTATGTGCATAATTCAAATTTGAACTACATGCACATGCTCCAGTGCATATAAATTGGTTGAAAAAATAAATTTGTGTCCTTGGGTGCATGCTTAGGTCCCATGCAAGAAATGGGAATGAATTTCAAACACTAGGGTACCGTTGATTGCCGGCAAAACATTGAGATGCCTCGTTTTTAAATTCTAGTAAATCCAAAACTCGTCTGAATTTCATGAAATTTGGCATGCTTTCATGGAGCGGCATCAACATGTCATGGTAAAAATTTTGTCCCGTTTGGGGCAGGTTTGGGTATATGCTTCTCACAAACCAAAACTTCTCACAACAAGCATCATGGTTTCGGTAGGGAACGTCCCACCTTTGGGGACGAAACCATATCTAGTGCCTCTTATTGCTTCCAAATTTTTTCTTGTGTCAACATAGAACAATAGGAGTGTTGTGTCAATTTTTTGATTTTTGGGGTTCTTTTGGGCATTTTTATGCATTAACTGAGTTTTTAATGCATTTAGGTGCATAATTCAAATTTGAACTACATGCACATGCTCCAGTGCATACAAATTGGTTGAAAAATCAAATATGTGTCCTTGGGTGCATGCTTAGGTCCTATGCAAGAAATGAGAATGAATTTCAAACACCAGGGCACCGTTGATTGCCGACAAAACATTGAGATGCTTGGTTTTTAAATTCTAGTAACCCCAAAACTCGTCTGAAATTCATGAAACTTGGCATGCTATCATGGAATGGCACCCAACATGATGTGGTATTTTTCGTGTCCATTTTGAGAGAAGGCGCACTCGAATAATGATAGCCAACAAAGGCATTTTGAAAAAATAGCTGCCACTTTAATATCTCAAACGTTTGTATAATTCAAACCGTGTGCGTTCTGTTAACCATTCACGTGATGCCACGTGTCTTGGTGTTAATGGCTGTAGGAGGTGCCGTGTGGACAACTGCTTGACCTTGACTGAACGGGAGGCATGCGAGCGTAGTCCGATGCGTAGGCTAACCGAGAGGCATGCAAGCTGTCCTCCAATGCACAGGCTCACCAGGAAGCGTGCGAGCTGTACGCTGCGCAGGCTCACTGGGAAGCGAGCCATTTGACTTCCATGGCCGCCCGCCTTCCTCTCCATTAATGGCGCTCGAGCCGCTGTTTAATACGGGCGGCCTTACTGTTCGCCTCCCATTCCCCTCCCCCGCAGACCTCCATCGCCATGGCGCAGAATGATCATTTGCTACTAGTCTTCAAGTTTGGTGAAGTCGACTCCAAACCGGAGGAGATAGAAAATAAGGAGGAATGGGGCCTCATGGACATGGCCCAGAACAATCTAGCCACGGCGGTTGCTGCCCCCGCTCCCATCCCAGCTCCCATCCCCGCGCCCGCGCTAGCGACCATCCCCGTAGCATTGACAGGCTGGTCGCCGAGCACTATCGCAGAGATGGAAGCCACGGGCGTTAGCGAGGTCTCCGCAGATCCGCGTGAGTTCGTGTACATGCCAGCGCTAGCGCCCGTGCACGTGCCCGTGCGCGCCCCTCCACCCACCGTGGCGCCGGCCCTTGTGCTTTTGGATGCACCCGCCACGCCCGTGCGCGCCCCTCCACCCATTGCGGCGCCAGTCCCCATGCGTTTGGCTGCACCCGCCGCGCCCGTGCCCGTGCGCCCCCCCCCTCAGCGGCATGGGACACTGCCGTCGACCTCTACCTCTCAGAGGTGCCAGTTGCCGTCCTCCCGCGCCCCGCCCATCGATCGCGCGATGACATGGTGTTTGATTTACAAGTGAAGAACATTTTGTGCTGCCTTGAAGACTTCAACAACGACGTCCCGGAGGACGACAACAACAACGACGGCGCGGCACGCCGCCTCCGCCGCCGCCGGAAATAGTTTTTTTGGGGTTTAATACTGTATCTTGAATTCTCGATCATATGAATATAAATTCGCAGTGCGACTGAATGAAAGATATGGTTTGAACGAACTTGCATTTTTCTCTCTTAATGTACAAACTTATCAAATGATTTTCTTTTTAAAAAAATGTCAACAATTTTTAAATATAAAACACTCAGCGTAAACGTTTTAGTTAGAACACCCGTATGCAAACCGACAGCTTCCCCAGGAAACCAAGGGAAAATGTGCTGAACAGGATTTATGCATCCCTTCAACGCAAACAGTTGTTTTGCATGACCCCTGTGCAACCATGTACAAACAATTGGGTAAGATTTGCATATTTGTCATTTTGGGTATGTTGCCATTTCTCAAACTGGAAAGATTGACATTTGTCTATCTAGTAACATTGCCATTTGTCAACCTTGTAACACTGCGATTTGTCAAAATATGCAGCTACAAATCACTAGCACTATCTAATTTTTGCAACTAAAATCACTAGCACTGTTCATATGGACACCACTAGCAGGCCTGAGTTCATGGACGCATATGCAAATGTACCATTGATTACATACAACAAGTCATCAACCCACAACGACAACGAGGATACACGTTGGATTATAGATCATTTCCAACAAAACATTCTAGTAAAGTTTTTCGCACACAACAAATAACAAAGCGATGAAATGAACTTTAGCTCAACCACTCGTCGGCATTGGAAACGCTTGCTTTGAACCAGAAGTGATTCTCTGGGAAGGGCTAGCTACTGTCAATCTTGAGACCGACGCAGGACTGATCATCCAAGCTGAAGCGGCCTATTTCAATACCCATATTGGGACGGTAGGGAAACATAGTAATGTCCGAGGTATAGATACAGTTGCTTCTCATAAATGGTAGTAACGTTGTGTCAACAGTATCTGGATCACCTTCCACCATCATTTGATAGTTTTGTCCAAGGAAGAGTGAGTTTCCTCCAAGACTTTCAATACTGAACTAGGGAGAAGGTGTTGGCGCTAGTACACTAGTATCCATCCCGAATACCCTGCAACGGATGTTGGAATAGGTCCAGAGAGTGTGACCATATGAGAAAACACTTGCTTCCTTAGTAACATCAGCAGTGCCCCGTATACAACAAGAAGAGGTGATCCATCGGAATAAGTTGCCAGGCGCCACTGAGTATATGGGTCCTACTCGTCCTCCTGCTCATCCTCATGCTCGTGAATAAAATTTTCAAGTATAGGTGGTGGAATGTTCATAGGACCTTGGAAACACAAGAAGGTTAATTAGTAAAGGGAAACTAGCTAACCCGCATGCATGTGGATGAAACAATTATAATTACGGTGGAAGACAAACGTAATGAAATCATGAGGATTCCATGCAAAAACAGTGCCACGAGTGGTGGCGGCAAACACAAGACCCTCGTATTGAATTGCATCATAGTACTCATCCGTGTATAGTAACTGATTTTTGAGCAATATCCATCGAGTCGAACCATGAAGGACGGCAAAAAGCTTGTCGAAGATAGCAACAACATAAGCATTCCTATAACCCCAAGAGCGGTTGGGAACTCGACAAATTGCTATATTCCATAGACGACAGTCAGCATGATCGTATTTGAACTCACGTAGAATTCCGGTGTACTCAACCTCTGGGCAGTCGTCTGAGATTTTTCGAAGTGGAACCCGATGATGAGTGTACACATTCACAAGTTCCCACTCGTAGTTGTACCCAATATAAACAAACCAATCTCCATTTGCGCCTGCCCAATCCTTGCCCTCAAGCGATGGCATCTTAACATCATAAATATCATTATCAAGCGGCATCAACTTACACAAGGCGAGGCTTCCCTCGTCCCCGCGCCAGTCAACAGGGTCATGGTGAAGAAGATAGGGGAGATCAAACCGCTCCTGAACCCTTGAGTTCCTTGTAATGATGTTATTAGTTGAGTCGAGAATGGTCTTGAACGAACCTGCCATGCTAGCCGATGTGATGACGTTGCAGCGATCAACGAGTTCCTCCATCGCGTCATCATTCAGATCGGGGCAAGACTAACGGGGTCGTTTCCAGCTTGTTCCCTCCATGGAGAAGATGATCAAACAATGGCAGAAGGAAGGGTGAAGGCAAATGCAGGAGGGAGGAGGAGCTAGCGTGCGACAGTAGTTCCAAATCGAGAGGGATAGGCGAAGAGTCGATGGACGGTTGCCACGGTACACAAAGAGGCGCCTGGGGAGCGAACGGTTGCCACAGAGGTCACACACTGACGACAACGGCCGAGTGAGCCGCATGCAATCCCATCGCACAACACACACGTCTTGTTAAGTTGAACCGTTTCTGTTCTCTTGTGTCAACGCAAACAGTTCATCCGAGTGAACCGCATGCCGTATATCGCACACACCTTGATCTGGCTACCCGTTTCTTTTGTGTTGCCTAATCACAAACAGTTCATCCGAGTGAACCGTATGTTGTATATCGCACAGACCTTCATCTGGCTCCCCGTTTCTTTTGTGTTTCCTAATCACAAACAGTTCATCCGAGTGAACCGTATGGTGTGTATCGCACACACCTTCATCTGGCTGCCCGTTTCTTTTGTTCCTCCTCATCGCAAATAGTTAATTGAACTAAACCGTATGCCCTTCATCGCACACGCAACTAAAATCTGAACCGTGTTTGATGCATCCTCCAACGCAAACGTTTTCACCTTTTTTGACGGTTTTCATACACCACCATTTGCGATTATTGCATCGCACACAGTTTCTCGAAGGGTCTCTGATCGAAGTGTCGCGTTAGCAGCATCCTGCAATAGTGCTACTTCAATACCTTGTTCAGAAATTTTATGCCCAAGCACTATACCTTCATACACCATAAAGTAGCACTTCCCCCAATTCAAGACAAGATTAGTTTCTTCACATCTTTGCAAAACCCGATCAAGGTTGCTTGCGCAATCATCAAAAGAAGTCCCGTAAATAGAAAAATCATCCATGAATACCTCAACAATCTTTGCACAAAAATCAGAGAATATAGCAGTTATACATCTTTGAAAGGTAGCAAGTGCATTACGTAAACCAAGAGGCATGTGTCTATAAGCATAAGTTCCAAAAGGACAAGTAAAAGTAATTTTCTCTTGATCTTCTTTTGACATAGGTATTTGAGAAAAACTAGAATATGCATCAAGGAAACATAAGTGTGTATGCTTAGATAATCTTTCTAACATTTTATCAATAAAAGGCAAGGGGTAATGATCTTTTCTAGTAGCTTTGTTTAATTTCCTAAAATCAATTACCGTCTTATAACCAGTTACAATTCTTTGTGGGATAAGTTTGTTTTTATCATTAGGAACAATAGTTATACCTCCTTTCTGAGGAACACAATGAACATGACTTACCCATCTACTATCAGATATGGGATAAATTATACCTGCTTCCAGAAGCTTTAATATTTCAGTTCTTACCACATCCTTCATTTTAGGATTCAATCATCATTGATGATCAACAACTGGCTTAACACCAGGCTCCATATTTATCTTGTGCTAACATAGAGTGGTGAAAGTGCTAGTTATCGACTAGAGGGGGGTGAATAGGCGATTTTTATGAAAGTCTTTAAGACATGAAATGTCTTCGAAGACAAGCAAGCAAATAACACCTACACGGTATGCAGCGGAAGATAAACTACTCTAGACATGCCATAGTCAAAGAAATAGTACAAGGACATCACAAAGACAAATAGCAGCTAGATAGAATAGATTGGAATAGGAAGACAGTGTGAAGCCAAATATGCAATCAGAGAGAATGTCTTCACACTATGAAGACAAACAGGACAAACAAGCAATGACTTCACGAAGCTAAACAGTAAGTAAAGGGTGAAGTGATAGAACCAGTTGCTTGACAAAGACAAGGATTTGGTAAACTAGTTCCAGTTGATGTGACAACTGTACGCATGGTTAGGGAGGCTGAGATTAAACTCAGAAGACCGCATCTTCACCATATTCCCCTTGAGCTAAGGATGCTTAGTCCTTACCCAATTACTCTGGTAAGTCTTCAAGGTAGACTTCCAAATCTTCACAGACTTCATTCACCAGCGATCCACAATGACTCTTGGATCCTCAGAACGCGATGCCTAACCAACTAGAAGATACACAATCCTCAAGTGTAATAAGTCTTCAGATCACGCAAACAGAAAGACTTCTCTGATGCCAACACTCTTTGGGCTCCGGGTGTTTTGGGCTTTGTCCTCGCAAGGATTCTCTCTCAAAGGCTTCGGAGGAGGGTTGCTCTCAAATGAAAAAAGTTGTGCACTAACTCTGAGCGGCCACCAATTTATGGTGTAGGGGTGGGCTATTTATAGCCAGGAGGCAACCCGACATGATATGTCCGAAATGACTCTGGTTCACTAAGGAACCGACATGTGTCCAACGGTCGGATTTCAAACACACGCGACAGCTTGACTTGGGCTACAAGAAAAGTTGACTCGTCCAACTCTGGATAAGATTTTCTCTCATTGTCTTCACTCGAAGACATATGATTTGGGTTGAGCATCACATCAGTTTTCTGACTTTGTTCACTTGGACCCCACTTAATAGTTCGGTGGTTCCTATGACACAAGAAAGAAGAAAATGAAACTACGAAAGAAACTATGTCTTCGCACTCCATTATCTTCAAGTGAATGTCTTCACACGTCATTATCTTCGACGTGAATGTCTTCACGAACAACCATTGTCTTCAATGTCTTTATACATTTTTAGGGGTCATCTCTAATAGGTAAACCGAATCAATGAGGGACTTCTACCTGTGTTATCCTGTGAATCTCACAAACACATTAGTCACTCAACCAGGTTTATCGTCAATACTCTAAAACCAACTAGGGGTGGCACTAGATGCACTTACAAGTGGGACTAATGCCCTAAAGATCATCAAGAGTATATCCAATAGCAGCACGATGCTTCCTCAGAGTTTTAAGTAATCTCTTTTCTTTATGCTCTGAAAGGTTAGCATTGATAATAATAGGATATATCTTCTTTTCATCAAGATAAGCATATTTCAATGTATCAGGTAATGTCTTAAGTTCAAACACAGGATCACCATTTGGTGGAGGAGGACCTCCAAGAGTTTCAACAGGAAAATTATGTTTAAGGATAGGTGCTTGATTAAATAATATCTCATCTATTTCATTTCTTTCATTCATATGCATATTATTTTCATGGTCTATCAAATATTGTTCTAACGGATCAGTAAGAGGTACGACAATAGAAGCAAGACTAACAATTCCTTACTAGGCAATTATTTATCATGAGGTTGTCTATGAAATTTAGAGAAATTAAACTCATGAGATACATCACCAAAATTAACACTGACTTCCTTATTGCGATCAATCTTAGAATTAACTGTATTTAGGAAAGGTCTACCAAACATAATGAGAGAAAAATCATCTTGTTGAGAACCAAGAACTAGAAAATCAGTTGGGTATTTGATCTTACCACACACTACAAAAAAAGACACATCTGTGACATTTTGGGCGGAATGAATTTTTTCTATCATGCTTATGACACTTCTATGACGATAATTGTGACAAAGCCCCATATCATCATAGATGTGGTGGGCTTCTACTTCTATGATAGAAAATGGGCTTTTCGTCCTGGGCGGGCCAGAGACGCAGCTGCATGACATTCTTTGGGCCGTCCATGACGGAAAAAACCATGGTAGAAGCGAGGGCAAGGAAAATAGCGGGGAGTTCCCGGTTACGGTGGGTGGTCGGGGCCGAGCGATGCACGAAGGATTGCGCGTTTCTCTCATACAAGTACGCACATGGGTGCGAGGTGTTGGGATCTAACTGAACCCGAGTGAGGAATTCGCCTACTGAACCCGAGTGATTGCACTGGCTACGCGTTACTGAACCCGAGCGATTGATCGATCCCTTGCTATTAACTGAACCCGATCGAGCGATTCTTTCTTTACTGCTACTAACTGAAGCTGATCGAACATGCTGCCTCTTGATGAATAGTGAGCATTGTTGGGGGTTGGAAGAACAGTTCCCAATGGGGGTTGGATGAACAGGACCCCGTGGTATTAGAGGCTGTTGCCGCTGGATGAACAGGACCCCGATCGAGCCGGTTGGGGGTGGATGAACAGGACCCCGTGGAGGGTTGGTTGAATAGTAGCTAGTGGAGGGTTGGATGAACAGTAGCCCGTGGAGGGGTGGTTGAACAGTAGCCGGGGGAGGAGCAGTGGAGGCTGGATGAACAGGAGCCCATGGATGAATAGTAGCTGGTGGAGGCAGGAGGGAGGCGTCGTGGATGAATAGTCGCAGGTGGAGGCCGGAGGAGGTCGACCGTGGAGGAACAGTAGCCTGTGGAGGCTGGAGAGAGGCAGTAGACGGTGGATGAACAGTAGCCCATGGAGCCCCGTTTCGCGGTACGCCACACCCCTCCCGATGAATAGGACCCCATTTTGACCATAGGAGGTCGAAGAGAAGTCTGTTTCCTCTGTTTTGCGGTACATCACACCCCTCCCGATCAACAGGACCCCATTTCGACCGTAGGAGGTCAAAGAGAAGTCTGTTTCCTTTGTTTTGCGGTACGCCAGACCCCTCCCGGTGAACAGGATCCCATTTTGACCGTAGGCGGTCGAACAGAAGGACGTTTCGGCTGTTCCCTCCAAGCCGGTTGGCTCCCGATGAACATGATGCATTTTGTTGCCTCTCGATAAACACGACGCAGTTTCTCCATTCTGACCCAGCCGGTTGGCTGCTGATAAACAGGACGCTGTCGCTGCTCTCCACCGCCTCTCCATGTACACGAGCCCTAGTCGTACGTATGCACGAGTAGGCGTTCGAGACCCCGCTCGTATGTACATATGTGGCCATATTTACTTTCTCGCACCCTGGTTGTACGTACATGTACACGATATTGACGGGACTGCGTGACATGCTACTGAAAGTGCTAGTTATCGACTAGAGGGGGGTGAATAGGCGATTTTTATGGAAGTCTTCAAAACATGGAAGTTTTGAAGACAATCGATAGAAATGAACCTATTAACATACAGCGGAAGGTAGACTACACTAGGCAAGCCATAGTCAAGTATTCAATGAAGTGAAAGCACAAAGACTAATAGCAGCTAGGCAGTATGGATCAGGATGGAAGACAGTATGAAGCCAATCAGAACAAGCAGTTACACAGTGAAGAAAAATAGATTATGCAAACATGCAATGACTTCACAAGGACCAACTGTAAATAAAGAGATGGGAAGGATAGAACCAGTTGCTCGTTGAAGACAACGATTTGTTGGACCAGTTCCAGTTGCTGTGACAACTGTACGTCTGGTTAGGGAGGCTGAGATTTAACTCAAAAGACCATGTCTTCACCTTATTCCCCTTGAGCTAAGGACACCCAGTCCTCGCCCAATCACTCTGGTAAGTCTTCAAGGTAGACTTCCAAACCTTCACAGACTTTGTTCACCGGCGATCCACAATGACTCTTGGATGCTCAGAACGCGACGCCTAACCGGCTGGAGGATTCACAGTCCTCAAGTAACAAGTCTTCAGATCACATAGATAGGAAGACTTCAGTGATGCCTAACACTCTTTGGCTCTGGGTGTATAGGGCTTTGTCCTTGCAAGGATTTCTCTCTCAAAGGCTTCGAGGTGGGTTGCTCTCAAACGACAAAAGCCGTGCACTAACTCTGAGCAACCAACCAATTTATGGTGTACGGGGTGGGCTATTTATAGACACTAGGCAACCTAACCTGATTTGTCCGAAATGACCCTGGGTCACTAAGGAACTGACACATGTTCCAATGGTCAGATTTCAAACACACGCGACAACTTTACTTGGGCTACAAGTAAAGCTGACTCATCCAGCTCTGGATAAGATATGCTCTCATTGTCTTCGCTCGAAGACATAGGATTTTGGTTAAGCATCTCTTCAGTCACTCTAACTTTGTTCACTGGGACACCACTTAACAGTACGGTGGTTCCTATGACTCAACAAAGAAGAAAAGGAAACAATGAAACAACTAACTCTTCGCGCTCCATAGTCTTCACGCGATGTATTCTCTTGTCATAGTCTTCAATGTGAATATCTTCACATACCACCTTTGTCTTCAATGTCTTCATACATTTTTAGGGGTCATCTCCAGTAGGAAAACCGAATCAATGAGGGACTACTACCTGTGTTATCCTGCAATTCTCACAAACACATTAGTCCCTCAACCAGGTTTGTCGTCAATACTCCAAAACCAACTAGGGGTGGCACTAGATGCACTTACAATCTCCCCCTTTTTGGTGATTGATGACAAACTGGTTGAAGTTTTCAACGGGGATAAAAGTATGTGAAATTGTAAAGGATTTAGGTATTGTCTTCATAAGTAGCAGAAAGGCTCCCCCTGAAGATGTGCATATAAGTATTTTGCTTTTGAATGAAAATGCACATGGCAGGTTGTACTTGCGGAGCTTCTCTTCTACTTATGAAGACAATTCATCATGCATGAAAGGATATAACGAAGATAATGACATGCATAATGAAAAATGGACGTCTGCAAAATGACTTCGTGCGGAATTTATCGTCGCACATGCGGAATTTATCATCGCATCACATAGTGTCGAAAAGGTAGCAGACGACCATCAAGTTTAAGTGTTACAACTCAAAACGAACCAAATGTATCAAAAGCGAGAGTTTTAAGCACTTGGCAAATGTAGCAAAAGTATAGCAACCACCCATATGGACCCGTTGGAAGACTATCAACTCATATGCTTCTCCCCCTTTTGTCAGTAATGACCAAAAAGGTTTGAAGACACAGAGCTTCTACTCGTTCCCATGAGGAGTAGGTGAAGCAGGGTCGTTGTTGAGGTTTGGTGGTGTAGACGAACTTGGTGCAGTGTCGATACACGCCGAAGTTGGAGGTGGTGAGGTAGCATCATCTTGGTCATCTATGACTCTGGCATTGTCTGTTACAGCTGAGGAAGAATAGTCAGAGTCTTCAAGTGAGGGAGTCCGACGCAAGTGAGCATTCCTTGGAGGAGTTGAGTCAAACTTGAATCTCTCTGTGAAGCCATCGTCTTGAAGATCAGCTTTAGCACTGAGCAATGTCAAACTCTTCCAAGACCTCCGACAGGTTTCATGTGTAACAAAGGCATTCTTGGTGGCAAGATTTCGAATGCGATTGACGTCCACCAAGAGGCTTTGCATCTGACGCTTAAGCCAGTCATGATGCGTATCATGTTTCTGATGTAGAGCGACGAGAAGCTCTCGGTCATTGAGAACACGAGATCGCTTCCAAGGCCTTTGGGCAATGGTACTTGCAGTGGCTTCAGTTTGGGTGCGAGGGGCACGTGTATTGCCAGCCAAGGGGTAAACACGAGAAACGGCCTAAATTTCTTCAATGGGCTAGGTGAAGCTTTGATGATCGACATTGTGAAGATAAATTGGCTCCTTTGCAGGCTCTGGGTAAATGGCTTCGACAGACAGATCAACCTCTGGCAAGAATATAAGGTGATTGTGCGCAGACGGCTGATAGTTTGTAGCAGAGTGAAGCTTGATGAGGCGCATTACCCATGGAGCATAGAACTTCAGACCAAAGATGTCGGAGCTAGATGCAGCTAACTGCCTGATGAAAAAGTCTTGAGCATTGAAACTGATGCCATTGAAGATATAGAAAACCAAAGTCTTCATTGCTCCTTCAAGCTTCGCTGCAGATGAATGTCCTTTGACAGGCCATAGAGTTCGCCTGATGATATGATAGATGGTGCGGGGCAGATACTCTAGGTCTTCAACAAAGAATTCCATTGGGTATTCAGCGTCGCGTGGCAGAGGCTTCATCATGCTCAGCATTTGGCTCATGTTAGGCTCTGGCTTCTGAAAAATGCTCTCCAAAGCATTTTGGTGTTGCTGACAACCCGGTTCATAATATTCGCCAGGAGTGGGCAGGGCTGTGAGCTCAATGATGTCTTGGGCTTTAGCTTCATGATGTACATCGCCCATCATCCACTCAAGGATCCAAGTCTTCGGATCCCTGTTGTATCCACGAATGTGGAGGGTAGCATAGAATTGAAGCAGAAGTTCTTCATTCCAATGTTCCTTGGCAGTCACAAAGTTGAGCAGACCCACATCACAGAAGCAGTCAAGAGCTTCTTCAAGGCAAGGCAATCCAGCAATGGCTTCACAGTCTAGACGCATATGAGGGGAAATGCGCCCCTGATTGTATAAGATGCAAGAATAGTAGTTGCGCTGCTGATAACTCCAGAATCGATCTGAGGAGATTCTTGGCCTTGTGTAGGGGTTCTTGTCACTGTCAAAGAATGTGTTGTGTGCTATGAAGCCATCCAGATTAAATGATCCTGGTGAGGTTGTTACCATCCACTGGCCAATTCTGGTTCCTCCGCCTGCTCCCGGACCTCAATTTGACTATCATGTGGAGCACAGGCCTCAGGTCCAGAAGCCAAAGCCAAGGCTGCCAAGGTTTCCAGGTACTGCAACTTTAGACTGCACAGTAGCTTCAGCCATGACAACGCCATTGGTGTCAGTGTTGGTATTAGTGGCCGCCTCAGAGTTTTCAACCTCCACGCGAGTAGCTGGAGGGTCGGACACATTCTCCTCGAGAACAACTTCAGGGTTGGACGGGGGTGTAGCAACACGTTCTTCTTCTCTTGGTTCTTCTTCTTGGTCATCGGCCGATGCAGCCGGAATATCTTCAGCCGCTTTGGCTTCAGATTCAGGGATGTTCGCAGTAGGAGAGGCTTCAGGAAAGACTTCACGTGAAACGGACTGGCGCTCTTCTCCTTCTAGAACACTTGACAAAGTGATCTATGGCCTTGGTTCTTTGCGAAGCCTGCGGAGTGCGGGCGACACCTGTGGAGATGGAGTTGGTTGGGCCTCAAAGTCTTCATTGTCAATCACCGGAGTGGTGACCTGGGTTGGGGGAGTAACTAGTGTTTCTTCATCACAAGGGGATTCTTGAGGGTGATCAGCCCACGAGTCATCCTGAGCAATTGGCGTCAATGGACGACCAATGCTGATGAGTTCGCTGTTCGTGAGAACAGGCGATGATACCAAATTGTGCTCGATCTGAGGAAGGACTTCATCATCTTCAACATTGTCTTGATGACCAATGTCTTCAGTTGCGGTGGGGTCAACAGCTGGAATGTCTTTAGCTTCAGGAGCCTCTGTGGAAGCAGGCTCATGAACTATCAACTGGCGCTCATGATGTTCAGACACAGGACGAGCCACTGAGATTGGCTCGACAACAAGGGGCTCTGTGGGAGCAGCCTAGTCTCTCTTCTTTGTCTTTCTCTTCTTAGTCGGCGGAGCGTCGTCAGTGGTGTGCTTGGTCTTGCGCTTGCGGGCTTCGGCTTCAGCTGCCCTTGTTTTCTTGAGTTCCGAAGCCACTGTGGGGACCTTAGGCTTCGAGCCTGTCATACTGGCCGGGAAGACAATGCGAGGTTCTTCCTGACTTGATGCTTCTGGTTGGGCCACAACAGGCTTCTTCTTCTTCTTGGCAGCCATTCTGGGGTCGATGCCTGGTCGCCCCAAAGCCTTGCGCTTTTCAGCTTCATTGTAGCCTTGAACACATTTGGCAGCAAGATTCTTCATGCGCTCACGAGGACCTTTTGCTTCTTCTCATTTCTTGTGGAACGCCTCCTTGAGCTCATGCATCATGACCTTGAGGTTTTGAATGTCTTCAACATTGAGCTTGGCCATGTGCTTCTTGAACTGAGCCTTTTCATAATCAATCTTGTTCTTTAGCTCAACAATTTTCTGTGCAAGAGCCAGCTCAGGAGCAATGGCTCCATGGAAAGAGACGCTGAGGCCAATTGGGAGATGAAGATCATCAAAACTGAGGTCTGGGCTGTCAAACCACTCATCAATAAACTTGTACAGGATCTCCACATCAAAGAGGGGAAGATCATTGAAGATTTCCGCCTCTTGCTTGCTCTTTATCAATTGCTCAAGAGCATCATCACCAAGATCGTCGTCGCTAGATAGATCAATGGCGTCATTCTCGTTTCTCAAAACAGCAGCAGGAGTCAATGCTTGACCAGTTGGTTACATGGGCTTCTTCAACTTGTCAGACTTGGAGATGCGAGAAAGATCTTCAGACTGCACACTGGCTTTAGGAGGTGCAGTGGCCAGAGGCTTCGCCCGCGAGACCTTTGGTGTGGAGGAGGGCTTTGAAGCCTTTGGTTTCTTTTACTTCACTGGCTTCGGTGGTGCAAGCGCTTCGTCAGATTCAGCGTCATCTGCAGAGTGATCCAAAGCTGCCCCTTGAACCTGAATGTGAGTGATGAGACCTTCTAAGTTGTAGAAGGGCCCAACAAGATTGGGTTCACCTTCGTGTGTGCCATCGGCACGTGGCGCAGAGGGGCCTGGGTTGAAGTCTAATCCCCAAGACTTCTTGTTTTCCCTGGCCGAGTTCTTGGCAAACTAAAAGTTGCGCTTGAACAGATTGTCATCTTGATACCATAGCAATGACGATGGGTCGGCATCAGTAGGCTGTGGCCGTCGGACCATGCAAGGGTATAATCCTTGAGCAATGGCTTTAGTTCTGGTCTTGGGTTGAAGATTTTTATAGAGAATATATCCCCAAGGACGTGTGATAACATTCATACTCCCTGGTGACGAATCTGTACTTGAACCATTGCTCGGCCCAATATCTTCAAATCCATTGGATTCATGTCTTGCGCTGACCATAGCTTTCTTAGGGGTCAGTTTTGTATAGTTCATAGAGATCTTTGGGCAGATCCATTGATGTACCCCCACGGTGCTGTCTGCCACCCTTCCTTGCTGATTTCTCTGTTGCCATGAAGTTTAGACTGAAAGGCTTCAACACTGTCAAAGTCTTCCGTCTGCTGGTCAGACAGGAACTGGCTTCGGGAGAATTTATGTGATGCTGTAAGAACTCTGCAAATGAATGCAGACTATGAGAACCAAGGGATTCTCCCACGCACATGTACCTGTGACAGCATTAGAGATGCGAGGGAAGGGGAAGAGGTCATATGCATTCTCAGAAGATTTTGAAGATAAATCAGTTTAGAAGGCATTGACCTCATAGTGCGAAGACATTCACTCATATGTAGAGAGTTGGTTCCAGATTTGTATGAATCCACGAATAAGTACAAGTGAGGAATCTAACTACTTTGTGAAGCATAAGTGAACATACTAGGCATGTTATGAGATGCAGAACAGGATAGATCCAACTTTGTAGGAATAGAAACCACTTGTGGTTGAAAGGATGAATCTATCAAATCAAAAAGGACTGTAAAAAGAGTTTTTATTTACCACTCGAGGGACTGCTAGACGGAGTAGGAGATGAGGCCGAGCAGTTCGATCTTCCGTGCCCTAACTTGGCGACGGAGGACACCTACAGCGACGGCAGAGAAGATGATGTCCGCGGCCGGCGTGAAGACGGCGCCGGTGAGGTCGCGGCAGCTAAGCGCTTCGTCGCCAGTGTCATCGAGGGCTAGCGGTGGCGCTAGGGTTTGTGCGAGAAAGAGAATTGGAAGAAGAGATAATGACTGGGGTGTGGCGTGTATTTATAAGGACATGGACGGCGCATCGTTATTACGCAGGTGCCCCTGGCGGTTCACATCTGAAGGACACGTGGCGATCATGCAACTCATTGGAGGTTGTTCCATGTTCCCACGTATGCCTGGATTATCGGGTGGTCGTTCCCGCTTCTCCGGGTTTCAGGCAAAAAGGATTGAGCATTTAAAACAGATTTAATGTTTGTCTCTGTATCTTGTGCTGACAAGGACGCAGCGAAGACATTCGAAAGTTTCAATAGAATGCATATGATTTGGATAGATAGATTTGAGATCCCAGCATAGAAAGGTTAGGGTCCGATCACATTCACTTAGTTCAAAAGATCCAACGAGAAGACATAGCTATAAGTGAATGCTGTAGAGGACAAAACGCAAATACATGAATATATCCGAATGAGACCAAATCAATATTGTGAAGATAAACATGAAGCCATGTTAATGTTGAAGACAAACCAAATGCGAAGACTTTGCAAATATAACGCCAACAAAAATTACTCCAAACAAAAGTTTGGTGGTGGCGTTACCCACCGTATAGGAAGTATTAGACCCAGACACGGCGCACAATTATCGTGGCACTCTGAAGTCAAATTCCGCGTTAATGTATTCACACTTAGAGTGTAAGTCTTCATTAGTTGAAGATATACGTTACTTCGTGTGTTGCACATCTAAGTCATCAACATGCATAAGTGCTAGGATGTGTGCATGATCACATGACATTTGAGGATTCCAAGATATTTAGCTCACACCGCAACTTGCAAGACCTTTTCTCATCCAAGGGCTTTGTGAACATATCTGCCAGTTGCTCTTCAGTGTTGACGTGAATGATATCAATATCTTCCTTCATGACATGATCTCTGAGAAAGTGATGATGGATCTGAATGTGCTTTGTCTTCGAGTGCTGAACTGGGTTGTTGGCAATCTTGATGGCGCTTTCATTGTCGTAGTAGAGTGGCACTTGCTTCAGATGAATGCCATAGTCTTTGAGTGTTTGCTTCATCCAGAGAAGCTGAGCGCAGCAAGATCCAGCAGTAATGTATTCAGATTCAGCAGTGGAGAGAGATACACAGTTCTGCTTCTTTGAAGACCAACACACAAGTGATCGTCCCAGAAAGTGACATGTGCCTGATGTAGACTTGCGATCCACCTTGTCACCAGCATAATCAGCATCCGAGAATCCAACTAGATCAAACTCTGAGCCCTTTGGATACCATAATCCTAGTGTTGGGGTGTAAGCCAAATATCGAAGAATTCGCTTCACAGCTAAGTGATGCGATTCCTTTGGTGCCGCTTGGAATCGGGCACACATGCAAACACTAAGAATGATATCTAGCCTAGATGCACATAAATAAAGCAAAGAACCAATCATGGAGCGGTATACCTTTTGATCGAACTCTTTACCATTAGCGTCAGGATCCAAATGACTCTTGGTAGGCATTGGCGTCGTATAACCTTTGCAGTCTTGCATTCCAAACTTCTTCAGGCAATCTTTGAGGTATTTCTCTTGAGATATGAAGATGCCGTTGCGTTGCTGTCGTATTTGAAGACCAAGGAAAAACTTCAGCTCACCCATCATGGACATCTGATATTGCTCTTGCATCATGTATCCAAACTCATCACTGTATTTCTGATTAGTGCAGCCGAAGATAATGTCATCCACATATATTTGGCACACAAACAGTTCACCATCATATGTCTTCGTGAAGAGTGTGGGATCCAGGGAACCAGGTTTGAAGCCTTTGCTCTTCAGGAAGTCTTTGAGTGTGTCATACCAAGCATGAGGGGATTGTTTGAGGCCATATAGTGCCTTGTTGAGCTTGTAAACCATGTTAGGATGTTTTGGATCTTCAAAACCAGACGATTGTGCAACATACACTTCTTCTTCAATCTTGCCATTGAGAAAGGCACTCTTCACATCCATTTGATACAGAAGCATGTTATGATGATTTGCACAGGCCACCAGTATGCGTATAGCTTCAAGCCTAGCCACAGGAGCAAATGTTTCATCGAAGTCAATTCCTTCAACTTGAGTGTATCCTTGAGCAATGGGACGAGCCTTGTTTCTTACAACTTGACCATGCTCATCTTGCTTGTTGTGATATATCCATTTAGTGCCTATGATATTGTGTTTACGAGGATCAGGACGCTTGACCAGTTCCCATACATTATTCAGCTCGAACTGTTGAAGCTCTTCTTGCATAGCTTGAATCCATTCAGGTTCCATGAAGGCTTCATCAACTTTCTTGGGTTCAGATATCGAGACGAATGCAAAGTGCCCACAGAAATTTGCTAGTTGTGTTACCCTTGAACGAGTGAGTGGACCAGGTGCATTGATGCTATCAATTATCTTCTCAATCTGTACTTCATTTGCAACACGAGGATGAACTGGACGAAGATTTTGCTCTTGCTGATCATTGTCATCGTTTGAAGAATTGTCTTCAGGCTGAGCATTGTCTTCAGGTTGATTAGGTGCAGAGATGATAAGTTCCTCTTCAGGCTGTACTTCAGACGGTATGATTTCTCCAGTTCCCATAAGCTTGATGGATTCATTGGGTGGAATTTCATCTAGCACATTTGGCAGGTGCTCTCTTTGTGAGCCGTTAGTCTCATCGAACCGCACATCCACAGTTTCAACCACTTTATAGTGAAAGAGGTTGAAGACTCTGTAGGAGTGCAAATCCTTTCTGTCGGGGATATACCCCGCGGTGTAAACCGGCCGGAAGTATAACCCGGCCGGACTAGGAGTTTCATTGGTAAACCGCCAGAGGATTGGTGGTTTACATGATTGGCGGTGTAAACCGGCCGGAAGTTAACCCGGCCGGACTTGGCGGATTATCTGAAGACCCCGCTGACACTTGGCGAGTTACTGGCGACCCGCCTTGACCTGGCGGTTTACAAGCAACCCACCTGGTCATTATGACTCACTGGTGATCCGGCGTGCGGGACAGACAGATGACAAGGCCCAAGACCCAGAAGGCCGGTTCATGTTTAATGGTGGGCCAGTTTAAGAGGAAAGGCAGGAGGAATATTATCTTACAAGGAGCTAAGACCTGGACTTGTATCCGGTTTGTATTAGAGATAGACTAGTCCTAATCCTAATAGGACTCTACATGTAACCCGCCCCTCCAACATATATAAGGAGGGGCAGGGCTCCTCAAAAGGGGACAAGATTCACAATTTCCACAAGTTGGACAAGTTAGGTTTAGACAATAGCTCTCAAGATAGAGCACTCTTGTAACCGTGATCATCATCATCAATATCAATGAAGCAGGATGTAGGCTTTTACCTCCACCGTGAGGGGCCGAACCTGGGTAAAACATCGCGTCTCTCGTCCCGCTCAACCCCTCTCAAGCTACCACATAAATGCGTTGGCCTCGCGACTAAGTCCTGACACTAAGGACATCTGCCGTGACAATTCCACGACAGTTGGCGCCCACCGTGGGGCCTGCGCACGGTGGTATTAAGTTCTTGAAGGGATCTATATCAAGGATCGAGAAGTTCACAAATTTTTGGATGAAGGACCGGTTTGGAAGGATCTACATTGTCTCTATGGAAAGCAACCCGGACGACATATACAAGTTTTTGAGAAGAAAGAAATTTAGGGTTTTGCAGAATCAGTACACCGCACCCGTCTTTGGCGATCCATCAAATCTAATCAAAAGATCAGTTTTTGCTACGGCATCGCCGCAAGTCGCTGAGTTTGATAGGAGATCAGAGGATTTTCTTTGTTTGGGCGGTGTGTTGTACGATGTGGAATCGGTCCAAAACACAAGGTTTCCGCCAAGAAACAGAATCTCTGTTGCGGTCGACGTGAGGATCGAGACAGGTCACCTGCCTCGCGTCATCAACGCTGCGGGCCAGCCTTACCGTCGCCACTCCGAGTCACCTACCGCTACTGCTCCCGTCCTCGACTGCATCATCATTACAAGCCTCAGAGTGTAGCCGGGGCCTTAGCTGCCTGGGAGTCCCGATCCAGAGGGAAGCAGACCACGACAAGGATTCCAGCGGGAGTCAACCGAGTTGACCGTCACCCGGAAACGAACGAAGACACGGCCTCCGCTGATGCACCACCACTACTGCGGCCAGATTGCCACGGGCCTCGACCACAGCCGCGCCTGGCTGATTCCGCTGCCCCCGCGGCCGCGTCAGGCCACTTCTGCCTGTGCCGAGCTGCCAGTGCACTTCGCCTCCTCCGAGCCGCCAGTGCACCTTGCTGCCACCGACGACCTCGCCCGAGCCGGCTGCTCCACCTCCCGCCGTGCTTCACTCCCAAATTTATTGATGGATATTACATATGGATCATCTGCCATACGAACAAATCAGGTGCTATTTTTCTAAACTTTTACGGGTATAATTAAGTATCATCCAAAGCTTTTTCCACGGTATGCTATGCTATACACAGGTCAACGGACTCATGGCTAAGGTATGATCCGATCCTCGTGCACCGGCGTCGGAGGCAACGTATACATCTGCACCGCCCGTGCCGGGCGTTTAAAGACCTGGAGAATAACCCGGAGGGTTTCTGCTTGAACTGCCGGGACCATATTGAGTCGCCAGACATGTAAACCGCCTCTGTCGCGACGAACAGATCATCCGTTGTCCGAACAAAAAACATTAGGTGATATCCATCTAAATCTATTTTCTTGGTATATATTGTTTTTATCAAGGGAACAATTACTTTGGACCGGATATTATGATATGCAGGACAATTATTCATTATAAAACATGGTTTATACCATGGGTACGGAGTACGCGCTGGCAACGTCCTGCCCGGTGGTCGTCCGTGCCACATTACACGGTGAATGGACGCGTACAAGCTGCCGCCCGTACAGCCCGGTCTACATCGATTAGCCGGGACTGCACCTGTGATTGACTCGCCCGTCTGCTCTCGCGGCCGGTTTACGCGTGCGCGCCGGTTTACAAACGCTGCGGCCGATTCTCCCGTCCGCACCGGCATACAATGCCGCGGCCAACTTATCTGTCTAACCCGCCTCTGATGCTGCGGTCGTCTTTGTCGTCCGTCTCTCGCGGCCTGGTCTACATCAACATACCGGGCCGCACTTGTCTGAATAAACTGTTTATTGACTATGAGCAAGTCACTACTTGGGAAGCCCGGTTTTCTTCCAACAAATTGGAGGTAAATTATCATATATTATCAGCCGCCGTCTGCACTGGATGGTTCAATGGGTAGGCGCACAAGTCGCTGCCACTACAGTTTGGTTAACCTCAAATCGCCAGTTGGAAGGAACCATTGGCCGAGTTGCTGACACGGCTCATATGGGATCATTTACAACCCGCCGCAGTCACCTCAACCTTCTGTGGATTCACATCGTGCTATCAACACGAATGATATACAAGTTATGCCGGTTTATATCATGGTCAAATATGGAGAATCTCAAGCCAACTCCTCGAGTCACCTTGAGACTTGGGGGCTACAATGATATGACTTAGCAAACGTTGCCGGTTTTCAGTGAAGTCAAGAACCCCAATACGTTGGAGGGAAAGATAACCCGGTCCCGGATTCACATCATGCTGTCAGAAGATTTCCGGATTAGAAAGTATATGACAGTTACAAAATCCCGGCTCAATGAAGAAGTTTCGGGTCATCAGAAAAGGATTCCGGTTTACAATCCGGTACAAGGGAAATTTGTTCTCCCACAAAGCTCTGAAGCGCTCAAATCCGGTTTAACAATGTCCGGTTCAAAAAGGAATTAACTTCTCGCAAGTTCGAGTATAAAGGCCGTCAGAAAATTTCCGGCTGAAAATGAAGATTCCGGTTTAAAATCTGGTTCAAGGGAAAGATATCTCCCACAAAGCTTTGAAGCTCTCAATATCCGGTTTAACATCCGGTTCAAGAAGGATTTATCTCTTGCAAAAAATTAAAAAATTACTGAAGAGGACCTGCTGCCACGATGCGCGGTTCAAACATGGGTATCCCGCCTTACTGGCCTGACATATTATTGATCACATGGGGGCGTCTGCTTCATAAAGTGGGGTCTCTGTTCTTTTACATCATGCGTGGTTACACGGAGTTGTTCTGTTTTAAAGCGGCCTCCGGTTTACCCCTTGAAAATTTTATAAACATCACTTGGGGGCTTGGTCGTGTCCGAACCAATGCAATATCTCTTGATAGGCGAGAGCCACCGGATCACTTGGGGACTTGGTCACGTCTGAACCAGTCATGCCTCTTGATCGGCCTAAGGCCACAGAATCACTTGGGGGCTTGGTCGAACCCGAACCATTGCCATGCCACTTGATCGGCATAAATGCCACGGTTTCATTTGGGGACCTGGCTGACTTGAACCATAGCTACACCTATCGGGAGCTTGGTCGTGTCCAACCATGGTAACGCCATCTGATCAGCTCAAATAAGCCTCTTTTTGCAAATGGTTTTATCATTGCCTTTGCTTCAATATTTTCCTTGATAACTGTTTCTTTTATTTTTGTTGCATTTTTGAACCGACAAAGTTTTAAACCGGCCCAAACTGTCAATTACAAATTGACGGAACACGGTCAAATCTTAATCCGGAGACTATCTGCCCGGTTACCATCCTATTATGGAGTAAACCGGTGTTTATCACAGCCCGACACGGTTTTATCATAAACCGGCACAATATGGAAGGAGTTATCAGTACTCAAGATTTGGGTTATCACCCTTACTACAAAAAGTTGGTAAAGCCAACAATGTGATTCAATGTCACAGGTATGATATATTTCATATTTGATTATTCTTAAGTGCAGCCTTGGTTATAAACCCAGGTTATATGTTGGGCATTATGACCCGTCCGGCAGTAAACCGCCAAGACACTTTAAACTTGTTGTATGCAGAAACAGGTTTGAATAAAGTATGAGGATAAATTATCCGGTGTTTATTAAACCGGCCTGGCTTTGAGACAATAAGTCGCCAGTATATGATGAGAAATTATCCGGTGTTTGTTGAACCGGCCTGGCTTTTGACTATAAGTCGCCAGTTTATGACAATCATCATCTATGTGGAAGCATTGGCTTCTAAGGATTGGGTTATCACCCTTACTACATAGGTTATGTAAGCCGCCAGTACAAATTCAATATCACAGTAGTTATATGTGAGATATTATGACCCACCCTGGTTTTGACGCTAAGTCGCCAGGGCATATGTTGTTTAAACTCTCTGCAGGATTTGCAGAAATATGACATGTAAATGATTAAGTTCAAGCTCATTACCAAAGTTGATGCTTCAAAATGATTGTCCGTTCTGGATTTTTCTCAAAAGGCTATAAGCCGCCGGATCATGAAAATTCCGGTTTACCATGAAGGCGTATTGAATCGCCATCGGCCAAGAGCTGCCGGGTATTTAAACTCCGAATTTACTTGTCAACAGATAAGGTATTTGAATTCTTTAAATAGCCAACATGGCTGGATTTTCAATGATGATATTGAATGATTGAGGTTTCATACCAGATTATATTATTCAAATTTTGAATAGCCAACATGGCTGGATTTCTATTATGATTATCAATAACCAGTATTATGATTGAGGTTTTCAAAGTCGCTTTAGCGCCACAGCTATTATCTTTATCAATGGGCATGATTTATTTTACAATGGAGGAAATAGTCCCGAGTCACTGCAGGCTTACAACCCGGCACTTGGGGGCTACATTATTCAAATCAAGATTACATGCAAGTCTCATGTCGCTGCAAGCATGCATCATGACACTTGGGGGCTAATGCAAAGTCATTTTTACTAGTCTTATTGAAGACCCGACTCGTCATATTATAATGAGCCGGCCCTTGGGGGCTACCAATTGCTCATGTCAACAATTCAAGGTACACAGATTTTCATCTATTATTGAAGGATCCACGACTCAGTTGGTAAAGCACAAGGCTCTTAACCTTGTGGACGTGGGTTCAAGTCCCATGATGGGGGTTACATCATATGATGTTATTTTCATTGAAGAATATATCAAGTCCCAGCTCAATATTATCTTATTGAGCCGGCCCTTGGGGGCTACACGTTGCTGTTCAAAGTTTACAAGATTATATTTACAAAGTCCCTGCTCATTATTGCATAATGACCCGACCCTTGGGGGCTACACTGGTTGAAGTTTTTATGAGCATCAAGCAATTACAAGTCCCAGGTTGCTGCAAACATGACAACCCGGCACTTGGGGGCTACATATATGGAGTATTCAGTTTTGAGATGAACAAACCGGATTTCTTCAAGGTTGAAACACTTATTGGAGCAAGTCTTAAGTTATCACTATGTTCTCCTCTTAAGACTTGGGGGCTACAGGTATTATGCATATAAAGGAGGAACATCTTCATTTTATCAGTTTTGAGCAAATCAGGAAGATCAATTACATGACCCGGTGTCGACAACAATTATGACCCGGCGCCATCAATATTTATAAACCAGCCATTTTGGTAATATTAAACCGGCAAGTTTTATATCTTCAAACCGGCTGAATATCGGATAAGTATTTTCAGACCCATATTTCTTAAACCGGTGCTTTGGGAGCTGAGTTAAAGGAGTTATTCCTCACAATATTTCTCGGTGACAAACCAATGTCGGCAAATTGATTATGAAGCTGGTCTGTTGACCCGGATTTCCTAGAAGGAGGAAATAACAAGGACTTAAGGATGATCAGGTACCGGTTTACAAAAATTCTTAACCCGGAGCATAACCTGTCAAATTTGTTCTTGTGTTTATTTTGCAGCATAAGTTTACCATGAATAAATCCAAGCTAAACTTGGGGGCTAATGTCGGGGATATACCCCATGGCGTAAACCGGCCGGAAGTATAACCTGGCCGGACTAGGCGTTTCATTGGTAAACCGCCAGAGGATTGGCGGTTTACATGATTGGCGGTGTAAACCGGCTGGAAGTTAACCCGGCCGGACTTGGCGGATTATCTGAAGACCCCACTGACACTTGGCGAGTTACTAGCGACCCGCCTTGACCTGGCGGTTTACAAGCAACCCACCTGGTCATTATGACTCACTGGTGATCCGGCGTGCGGGACAGACAGATGACAAGGCCCAAGACCCAGAAGGCCGGTTCACGTTTAATGGTGGGTCGGTTTAAGAGGAAAGGCAGGAGGAATATTATCTTACAAGGAGCTAAGACCTAGACTTGTATCCGGTTTGTATTAGAGATAGACTAGTCCTAATCCTAAGGAGGGGTAGGGCTCCTCAAACATATATAAGGAGGGGTAGGGCTCTACATGTAACCCGCCCCTCCAACATATATAAGGAGGGGTAGGGCTCCTCAAAAGGGGACAAGATTCACAAGTTCCACAAGTTGGACAAGTTAGGTTTAGACAATAGCTCTCAAGATAGAGCACTCTTGTAACCATGATCATCATCATCAATATCAATGAAGCAGGATGTAGGCTTTTACCTCCACCGTGAGGGGCCGAACCTGGGTAAAACATCACGTCTCTCATCCCGCTCAACCCCTCTCAAGCTACCACATAAATGCGTTGGCCTTGTGACTAAGTCCTGACACTAAGGACATCTGTCGTGACAATTCCATGACACTTTCTGTAACCAAGCATAAAACCTTCATGTGCTTTCAGTGCAAATTTTGAAGTGTGATGTGGATCCTTGATCCAGCACCTAGCACCAAATACTATGAAGTAACTGACATTTGGCTTCTTACCAATGAGGAGTTCATAGGATGTTTTCTTCAGAAGCTTGTGAAGATAAACACGGTTGATGACATGGCATGCAGTATCAATAGATTCAGGCCAGAACTTTCTTGGTGTCTTGTATTCATCGAGCATCGTCCGAGCCATCTCAATGAGTGTTCTGTTCTTGCGTTCCACGATGCCATTCTGCTGCAGCGTGTACGGAGCTGAGAACTCATGAGTGATGCCCAATGTATCGAGATAAGTGTCGAGGCCGGTGTTCTTGAATTCAGTGCCATTGTCACTTCTGATGTGCTTGATCCTGACGCCATAGTTGTTCATGGCTCGATTGGCGAAGTGTCTGAAGACATCCTACACTTCAGTCTTGTAGAGGATTATATGCACCCATGTATATCTTGAATAATCATCAACAATGACGAAGCCATAGAGACATGCAGTAGTAGTAAGGGTAGAGTAGTAAGTAGGGCCGAAGAGGTCCATGTGTAGCAGTTCGAAGGGTTGAGTCATTGTCATGATTGTCTTCGAGGGATGCTTGGCCCTCGTCATCTTTCCAGCTTTGCAGGCACCGCATAAGTGATCCTTCTTGAACTTGACGCCCTCGACGCCTATGACGTGCTTCTTCTTTGCAAGAGTATGCAAGTTCCTCATGCCAGCATGCCCTAGCCTCCGATGCCAGAGCCAACATTCTGAAGCTTTTGCAAGAAGACATACGGCAAGCCGTGGTCCTGCTGAGAAATCTACCATGTACACATCATCTTTCCGATACCCTTCAAAGACTAGAGACTTGTCAGATTCCATTAGAACAACGCAACGATATTTTCCAAATATCACAATCATGTTCAAATCGCAAAGCATTGAGACAGACATTAAGTTGAAACCAAGGGATTCAACAAGCATCACTTTATCCATGTGCTGATCCTTTGAGATTGTAACTCTACCTAGACCCAATACCTTGCTTTTACTAGTATCAGCAAATGTGATGTGACTTTTGTCAGATGGACGTAAGGTTGAGTCCATGAGAAGACTTCGTTTTCCAGTCATGTGATTAGTACATCCACTATCAATAATCCATTCTGAAGCAGCTGCTGTCATACCCTACAGTGCAGTTAGGGGGATAGGCTTCACGAAGAGCATTGTGAAGCATAAACATTTGACGAGCAAGAGGATTGTTAAAGCTTAGATCGAGGTTAGGACTGATAGGGCAAGTAGCAAGCGACTTAGGAACAAAATACATAATAATACCATTTGGGCATTTGATCTTGCACCCTACAAGATGTTTTAGGTCCCCAGCAATAGCTTTAGATGCATTTGATTTTCGGCTGGAGACCTTTCCCTGCAAACGAGAGTTAAGCTTTCTTAGCCACCCACATCTAGGGTGACTTTGAAGCAATGAGTCTAAGTGCAGCATCTGAGAACTTTGGCTTTGGATCCCTAGCAAATAGTCTTGCAGGTGGAGAATAGTACTCATAAGAATAAGCAGAGTAGTTCTGGGTCTTATGAACATGGCGGTTTGATGAGACACGCTCATATTCATAGGCCTGAGTATGGTTTTCCTGCAAAACATTTGTGTTAGTGCGACTCAGGTGAGTTCTCTGTCTGTATGAAGCCTTTGGACCATATGAAGTCTGTGGTCTGGGGTTTGTCTTCTTCCCTTGTGGTGTCATGAAGACATTCATAGGAAGATTCTCTAGACACCTTTTCGGCACCCAGAATTTCTTCATAGGTGGCCCATTCCTGCAGTTAGTACCAATATACCTGGCAAACACTTCACCATTCTGATTCTTAAACAGTTTATAGTTTGCATCAAAGGATTCATCAATGACAATGGGATTAGCACAAGTGAAGCCAGATAGGGTGGATGGATCCACTGAAGGTTCCTTTGCAGCAACCCATGTGGTTTTGGGGTACTGCTCGGGTTTCCAGTAAGAGCCATCAACATTCATTTTCCTTTCGAACCCAACACCCTCTTTCCTAGGGTTTTGGTTCAGAATCTGCCTTTTGAGGACATCACATAGTGTCTGATGCCCTTTGAGACTTTTGTACATCCCTGTTTCAAGAAATGTCTTCAACCTAGCATTTTCATCAGCAATAGCAGTGGCATCCTCCGCAGAGGGCTTAGTTTCCACATCAACAGTTGAAGATATTGCAACAGTAGCAGCAGTAGAACATTCAGCAACAGAAGTAGCGTTATCACGCTCAAGGCATTTAAGACATGGTGGTTCAAATCCTTCCTGAGCGGGACTGATCTGTTCAGCGCGAAGTGACTCGTTTTCCTTTTGAAGATCTTCATGAGCCGCTCTCAATTTCTCAAGTTCTTGCTTCCTTTGAAGATAATCGTAGGAAAGCTTTTCATGAGTTGTTGAGAGCGTTTCATGACGACTTTCAAGTTCCTCAAACTTAACATGAAGATTTTTTATGTCTTCAATTAAGGACTGAGATCGAGTCATTTCAGCGTCCAACAGGTCATCGCTTTTGTCAAACAGTTTTTGAATATGTTCCATAGCTTTCTGTTATTGAGTTGCAATTTTAGCAAGTGTTTTGTAGCTTGGTTTGGAATCACAATCAGAGTCATCTTCACTGGATGTTTGATAGTGAGTATTGCATGAGTTTACCTTGGCACCGCGTGCCATGAAGAAATAGGTGTGAGCAGAGTTGTCTTTGTCATTAGCATCGGCGTCGGTGAGGAAGTCATTGTCTTCAGTGTTGAAGATGGACTTGGCAACGTAGGCTGTAGCCAGACTTGCAACGCCAGAATCGTACTCCTCCTCAGACTCCACCTCTGCCTCCTCAGAAGCAGACTCCTCCTCTGAATCCATTTCCTTGCCAACAAACGCACGAGCCTTGCCAGATGAGCTCTTCTTGTGTGATGAAGACTTTGAGGAAGACTTGGAAGAAGACTTTGAGTATTTCTTCTTCTTGTCATCAGAATCATATTCCTTGCTCTTCTTCTTCTTCTTGTTCTGATTGTCCCACTGCGGACACTCAGAGATGTAGTGACCAGGTTTCTTGCACTTGTGGCATGTTCTCTTCTTGTAGTCATGAACAGAAGCTTCATCATTCCTTGAGCTGGATCGTGAAGACTTTCTGAAGCCTTTCTTCTTGGTGATTTTTGGAACTTCTTCACAAGCATAGCAAGCTCCTTTCCAATGTCTTCAGGATCATCAGAACTGCAGTCAGATTCTTCTTCAGATGAGGAAACAACTTTTGCCTTCAAGGCACGAGTTCGGCCATAGTTGGGACTGTAGATATCTCTTTTCTCAGAAAGCTGAAACTCATGTGTGTTGAGCCTTTCAAGTATGTCAGACGGACCGAGTCTCTTGAAGTCAGGGCGTTCTTGAATCATCAGGGCTAGGGTGTCAAACGAGCTGTCAAGTGATCTCAGGAGTGTCTTGACGATTTCATGCTTGGTGATCTCAGTAGCGCCAAGATCTTGAAGCTCATTTGTGATGTCAGTGAGGCGATCAAACGTGAGCTCAACATTCTCGTTGTCGTTTCTCTTGAAGCGGTTGAAGAGGTTGCGAAGGACACTGATCCTTTGATCTCTCTAGGTTGAGATGCCTTCGTTGACCTTGGAGAGCCAGTCCCAGACTAGCTTAGATGTTTCCAGAGCACTCACACGGCCATACTGCCCTTTGGTCAGATGACCACAGATGATGTTCTTGGCAGTGGAATCCAGTTGAACGAACTTCTTGACATCAGCAGCGATGACATCTTCACCAGCCTTGGGAACGCCATTCTTGACGACATACCAGAGGTCGACATCAATGGCTTTAAGATGCATGCGCATCTTATTCTTCCAGTAGGGATATTCAGTTCCATCAAAGACGGGGCACACAGCGGAGACTTTGATTATCCCTGCAGTCGACATAGCTAAAACTCCAGGTGGTTAAACTGAATCACATAGAACAAGGGAGTACCTTGCTCTGATACCAATTGAAATTGCTAGTTATCGACTAGAGGGGGGGTGAATAGGCGATTTTTATGAAAGTCTTCAAAACATGGAAGTTTCGAAGACAATCGATAGAAATGAACCTATTAACATGCAGCGGAAGGTAGACTACACTAGGCAAGCCATAGTCAAGTATTCAATGAAGTGAAAGCACAAAGACTAATAGCAGCTAGGCAGTATGGATCAGGATGGAAGACAGTATGAAGCCAATCAGAACAAGCAGTCACACAGTGAAGACAAATAGATTATGCAAATATGCAATGACTTCACAAGGACCAACTGTAAATAAAGAGATGGGAAGGATAGAACCAGTTGCTCGTTGAAGACAATGATTTGTTGGACCAGTTCCAGTTGCTGTGACAACTGTACGTCTGGTTAGGGAGGCTGAGATTTAACTCAGAAGACCGTGTCTTCACCTTATTCCCCTTGAGCTAAGGACACCCAGTCCTCGCCCAATCACTCTGGTAAGTCTTCAAGGTAGACTTCCAAACCTTCACAGACTTCGTTCACCGGCGATCTACAATGACTCTTGGATGCTCAGAACGCGACGCCTAACCGATTGGAGGATTCACAGTCCTCAAGTGTAACAAGTCTTCCGATCACACAGACAGGAAGACTTCAGTGATGCCTAACACTCTTTTGGCTCTGGGTGTATAGGGCTTTGTCCTCGCAAGGATTTCTCTCTCAAAGGCTTTGAGGTGGGTTGCTCTCAAATGACAAAAGCCGTGCACTAACTCTGAGCAGCCAACCAATTTATGGTGTAGGGGGTGGGCTATTTATAGCCACCAGGCAATCTGACCCGATTTGTCCGAAATGACCTTGGGTCACTAAGGAACTAACACATGTTCCAACGGTCAGATTTCAAACACACGTGGCAACTTTACTTGGGCTACAAGTAAAGCTGACTCATCCAGCTCTGGATAAGATTTGCTCTCATTGTCTTCGCTCGAAGACATAGGATTTTGGTTAAGCATCTCTTCAGTCACTCTGACTTTGTTCACTGGGACCCCACTTAAAAGTACGGTGGTTCCTATGACTCAACAAAGAAGAAAAGGAAACAACGAAACAACTAAGTCTTCGCGCTCCATAGTATTCACGCGATGTCTTCTCTTGTCATAGTCTTCAATGTGAATATCTTCACATACCACCTTTGTCTTCAATGTCTTCATACATTTTTAGGGGTCATCTCCAGTAGGAAAACCGAATAAATGAGGGACTACTACCTGTGTTATCCTGCAATTCTCACAAACACATTAGTCCCTCAACCAGGTTTGTCGTCAATACTCCAAAACCAACTAGGGGTGGCACTATATGCACTTACAACTACGTCCGCGCCTCTACTACGACACGTGCCCTTCCTTACTCGGCCACGGTTCATCGCTGCAGCCTGCAGACAGATCGATCGACTAGTATGTACGTACACTTTCGCGACCAGACAAACAACCCTACGCACGGTTCGACCGGGTGGTCCCAGCTTTTAGGGAGGTAAGGAGGCACTTCCTTGCATGCAAAGGTATAGCTGGTGGGTCCCAGCTGTCAGGGGGAGAATCATATTTTTTCCCGTAATATGGACGCACTTCCTTGCGTGCGAAGATGTAGCTAGTGGGTCGCAACAGTCAGGGGGAAACATTTTTTTCATGAAATACGGTGGCCCATCCGGTGGGTCCCTACTATCAGGTGGAGGAATCATTATTTTGCGCGTAATAAGGAGGCACTTCCTTGCTGCGGCCATGGACCCAGCTGTCAGCCTCTCCACGTACAGTACTGTTCCGATGGAAGTCGTTCCTTGACTACATTGACCATGTCGCGCCGAGAGCACCAAGGTGGTGGACGACGGTGAGGCCTAGGAAGGGGACGACGCTAGGGCTGGGCATATAACCCGAAAACCGATGTCCCGAACCGAACTAACCGGTTTCGAGACCGAATTTCCCAAACCGAGTACTTTGGTGATATGTTCGGTTTGCAAATGTTGAAAACCGAACTAAGTTCAATGAATTCGGGTTTATCCCTTAGGTACCCGAGTGGACCGAAAACCGAGTAAACACAGAGGTCCGACCTGCGCTTGTCTACTCAAGTGCTCATTGATACGTCTCCAACGTATCTAAAATTTATGAACTATTCATGCCAAGTTTACAATAGTTTTATATGATTTTGGTAGGATTTAATTAGAACTAACCCGGACTGACGCTGTTTTGGTAGAACTACCATGGTGTTGTTTTTGTGCAGAAATAAAACTTCTCGGAATGCGAGGAAAACCAACGGAGATTTTTTCTAGAAAATATAAAAAATACTAGAACAAAAATCTACCGGAGGGGAGTCCCGTGGGGCCCACGAGGGTGGGGGACGCGCCTAGGGGTGGGCACACCCTTGTGCCTGGTGGACTTCCCATGGGGCCCCCTAACTTGTTCTTGACGCTAACCTCTCCTATAAATGCCCAAACCTCCAGAAATAACCTAGATCGGAAGTTCCGCCTCCGCAAGCCTCTATAGCCATGAGAAATCAATCTAGGCCCTCTCTGGTACCCTGCCTGAGGGGGCCATCATCACCGGAGGCTATGGAGGAGGATCTCGGAGGGGCCATCATCACCATGAAGGCCAAGGACCAAAGGGGGAACCTCTCCCCATCCAGGGGGAGGCCATGGAGGAGGAAGCACAAGGGGGAGAACCTCTCCTCCTCTCTCTCGGTGGCGCTGGAGTGCCATCGGGAGGGGAATCATCGCCGCGGTGATCGTCTTCATCAACATCACCATCCTCATCACTTTTACGTGGTCCACTCTCCCACACCCCGCTGTAATCCCTACTTGAACATGGTGCTTTATGCCACATATTATGATCCAATGATGTGTTGCCATCCTATGATGTTTTGAGTAGATATCTTTTGTCTTTGGGTTGATTGATGATCTAGATTGGTACGAGTTATATATTTTATTTTGGTGCTGTCCTATTGTGCCCTCCGTGTCGCGCAAGCATGAGGGATTCCCGTTGTAGGGTGTTGCAATACGCTCATGATTCGCTTATAGTGGGTTGCTTGAGTGACAGAAGCATGAACCCGAGTAAGGGGGTTGTTGCGTATGGGATAAAGGGGACTTGGTGCTTTAATGCTATGGTTGGGTTTTACCTTAATGATCTTTAGTAGTTGCGGATGCTTGCTAGAGTTCCAATCATAAGTGCATATGATCCAAGAAGAGAAAGTATGTTAGCTTATGCCTCTCCCTCATATGAAATTGCAATGACGACTATCGGTCTTGTTAACAATTGCCTAAGACAATTCCGCACACCGATCCATCATTATTCCACACTCGCTATTTATAATATTTAGTAATATATTCTAACTTTATGATAACAACACCTACTTTCATATTTTAGCTATCCGATACCATGCAAAGTTATCCTCTTCATACCCACAACATAGTTTTATTTCTCGTTTCTAGTTGGAAGCAAACGTTCGGTGTACATAGAGTCGTATCAGTGGCAGATAGGGCTTGAGAGAATATTGATATTATCTTTAGCTCCTTGTGGGTTCGACACTTCATACTTATCACTTCCACCATTGGGAATTGCTACGATGATTCCCTGCACTTGGGGATTATCACTCATGTGAACATGGACTCTATTTTCTATCCACTTTCTGCCAAGTGCATGAGCCCCACAGCCGCATCGGGAAGACGCGAACCTAACCCAGTCAACCGCTGTTGCCACTATAAATTTTGTGTAAAAAAGAGAAGTAAAGTTAAGTGAACTTAACCCAGTGATCCTAGCTGTACTAGTAGTACCTCTGCTTAAATTTTGTACATGGAGTACTTTATCTAGTGAGCCGCCACCGCTAATTGTACAGAGTAATAAAGTCTCACTCGGAAGAGACAGAGTAGCCAAGGAGACCAGCCTTTAGTAGCTAGCTAGTAGGCAGAGCTACATGCACTATACATTCAGAATAAAGTAGTAGCGATTGTTGCTACTAGTACAGGTAAAAGGTAGCGATTCCAGTACATCTCAGTGCTGTTCGGTGGAACCGACGAACGAACCAAAATTTCGGACACAGAATCTTCGGTTAGCCAATTTTATATTGACCGATCAGTCTGCATTCTGACAAAACTAAAAAATTTAATAGACCGAAAGACCGACCCGAATGGTTTGGGGAACCAAATGCGCAGCCCTAGACGACGCGGAGCCGGGGAAGGCGCGGCAGTGGATGTCCACGCGGAGAGGAGTACAAGGGTTGACTGGTTCGGTTGCGGTGTGAGGCTGCCGTCGCCGCAGAATAACAGGGGTTGTGGGTGAGTAGAGGGATGGCTTGGCCAGAGGTTGGAGTAGGGTGGGGCAGTCAGGCTTGCGCGGCAGCAAAGCCGGCCACGGGAGGCAGGAGCAGGTGACACGACCGATGCTGGTTTGGGCGGCTGGAGCAAGAAGACCAGAGGTTGAAGAAGCACTACAACTGTTGGATGGACATCGACCGGTCACTGGAGCTAGAATCATTCATATTGACTAAGTTGACAAAGCCGTCCGTACGCGTTAGTAGGCCCACAAGTCAGCCTCCGACTATGGTGGGTCCCAACTAGCAGGGGGAGTATTCATTTTTTTGTGTGTAATAAGGAGACACTTCCTTGCGTGTGAAGATATAGCTGGTGGGTCCAAGTTGTCAGCGGGAGGAACATTTTTTTTCACGAAATGCAGCGTCCCTTCCGGTGGGTTCCTGCTGTCAGGTGGAGGAATCATTTTTTTGCGCGTAATAAGTAGGCACTTCCTTGCGTGCGGCCATGGACCCAACTATCGGCCTCTCCACGTACAGTCCTCTTCCAATGGATGTCGTTCGTTGATTATGTTGACCACGTCGCGCCGAGAGCACCGGGGGGTGGACGATGGTGAGGCCTAGGAAGGGAGCGACCTAGAGCCGGGGAAGACTCGGCAATGGTGGCCCACGCGATGGGGAGTACGAGGGTTTACTGGTTCGGCTGCCGTCGCCGGAAAATAACAGGAGGTGTGGGTGAGTAGAGGAATGGCCTGGCCAGCGATTGAGTAGGGTGGGGCGGTGCGGCCTATGCGGCAGCACAGCCGACCACGGGAGGCGGGAGCAGGCAGTCCCACCGATGCTGGTTTGGGCGGCTGGAGCAAGAAGATCAGATATTGAAGAAGCAACACGACCGTTGGATTAACATCCCACGGTCACTGCTGCTAGAATCGTTTGTGGACTAAGTTGACAAAGCCTTTCGTACACGTCAACCTAGTAGACCCACATGTGAGCCTCCACATCTAACACAAACAGCATACATCCCAAAATTTCTAGCCAGATTCAAATTAATTTAAAAACTAAACATACCTTAATTTAAATCCAATGAAATTTTACCCGCACAAAAACAATAAAATTTAAAATATCAAAATCCGAAAGAAAAAAGTATTTTGGAACTAATTGCATGTTTGCTGTATTTTTTAATTTTACAGCCCATTTATTATTACTCATAGCCCATTTCTTATTACTTATAGCCCATTTTGTGGGCAAGCCTAAACGCATCCCTCCCCGTCTTGAAAGATTTCCGGCCCAGCAGAGCGTAGAAAAGCAAGTAGGCCTACGTTGATTATTCTTTAAAAAACAATATAGCTGGGCTAGCCATTTTCATAAAGGAAAAAAAATAGGCTGGTCATGTGGTAAACATATGAAATAAAAGCCTGGGCTAGATGGGCCACAACTCCCGCACAACCCAGTTGATACCCTTCTCTGTCCCAAAAAAATACTACGCGTGCTGTTGGGTCCCGAGTGTCTGCCGCTCCGTGTGCAGTTATCTCACTTATTGACTACGTTGACAGTGGTGTGCGACCCAGATGTCAGGAAACAATTAGGACGAACCATTTTTTTTCTTGTAATAAAGGATGCACTTGCTTGCCTACTGCCATGATCCTAGTGGGTCCCTACTGTCATCCTCACCATGTACAATAATCTCCTCATTCCTCTCGGTTGTTGACCATGTCGACAACACCGGAGGGCGGCGCCGCGGCGAGCGAACCAAGGTGGAGGACGATGGTGAGGCCTCAGATGGGAACGAACAGGAGCCGGGGAAGACGCGTAGAGTTTTAGGGTGTGATGTGGCCATGATGCGTGCGCGGCAGCACAGCCAGCCATGGGAGGCGGGAGCAGGCGGTCCCGCCGGTGCTGGTTTGGCTTTGGCGGCTGGAGGAATAAGAGACTGAAGAAACACGACAGACGTTGAATGTCAATACAACGGTCAAGGTTGGCACAATCATTTGTTGACTAAGCCGGAACCTAGCATGCTTTTTTATATATAGGAAGAAAAGAAAAAATGGGCTCGTTCTCCTGATAACATTCCCAAAACTGCGACCGTTCGATCTTGAGTCGCAACTGAAACTACGAGGAAAATGCGTTTGTCTGATGTCCTCCTTCCAAAGAATGTTCGCCACATAAGTGACTAGCACCCTTGGTTTTCAACTGAGAGGTCTTGGGTTCGAGTCCCAGGAACCCTCAATTTTGTCCTCCTTCCTTCCTCGCAAAAAAAGAGAGAAAGAAAATCAAAGACTTGAGAAGGCATACAGAACAAGCTAGTGTACCAGTAAAGAGACGTTGCTGAGTTTTAGAAAAAAGAGATGCGTGCTCCTGTAGCTGGTTCGAATCCAAACCTAGACTATGACTATATATGGTGCTATGCTACTCTGCAAGTAATGAAACTAACATATCCAACGTTCGCTTCTCCTCTTCTCTACTTACTCTGCCTAGCATCAGAAGCTCTGGCCGCAGCAACCATGCCCGCTCGCGGCTCGTCCACCTGCTCTTCAGCAGTCAACAACCAAATATGCGCCAAGTCGCCACTCGTACCATCGCCCGTGGGTCTCATCACACCCCCGCCGGCACACGCACCGCAGCCGGTTGCTCATTGCAACCCGCTGCCGTTGGTGTGGTGCCACTGCTGCAAATCACGCAGAGTCATCTATCGCAACTCAACCACAATCCTCAACCCTGGCCGAGTCTTCTACAAATGCTTGAATCATGGGGTAATAATATGTGTAAGTGTTGTTCCGCTGCTTTCAGTTGCTGACTTTTAAATATTTTGGTTGATGATCTTCCAATTTGATTCGTGCAGAAATCAGAAGATTCATGTGATTTGTATTTCTAGGAAGTTGTTGATGTGGGGGAATGCAACAATGCTGATTATTTGGTTAGCCGAGGAATACCAATACTAGCAGGTTGGGGTGTTGGGCAAGTAACTGAAGGAACGACAGAAGAGGAAGATGCAAAGCAGAAGGTTAAATATGCAGTTCCTTTGATCATGGCCAAGCAACAGCTGCTGAACGGCGTTGACAGCAATGAGGAGATGAAAGAGCTTGTGAAGATAATGGGCAAAATCGAAGTGCTCTATAGGATGATTGTCTCTTTATTTGCAGTGTATGTAGCACTCGTGATGTATTCAGTGGCTATGACATGAGCACTTTGCTGAAACTAGTAATGAATGAAACCTGTTTAGCAGGCTGGGCATAGTGTTTTGAACATCTAATTATTTCTATTAACAGAAATCGGGGGGTATCCCCTTTTTCTCATAAATAAATAAATAACAAAGGCCCTTTTGCTAATAAATAAATAAATTAGCAGAGGCCATGTCGGGTCAGCTTTGTTCCCATTCGAAGACGTCGAGCAAATTGCAGTCCAACATCAAACTATGTCATCAAATACAAGTTTCACAGCCAAATATGAGTACAACTAAACAACAATGCCATCATAATTTAGTCGTCATACAATCACCACACAAATCAACATACATAATAAGTGATGTTCTCACAGCAAAATACTAAACAAGAACTTCATCAGGTTTCAGTTGTCATAGCAAACACAATTTCACATAGTAGATAAAAAATGTCTTCTGATAGGAAAATACGACAAAAGCAATCTAATCATCATCCGCAGCAGCAGCATCAACATCTTCACCATGTGTATTAGTCTGAATAGTAATTCCCCCTAGTGTCATCTTCTTCTTCATCCTCAATGTCCTCGAACATTGGCTTCTTATTGATCAACTCTCGTATGTCCACAGCTCGACAGACAATCTTTTTGCTGGTGTCATTGACGTGATGGTTCTCAAAGATATCAGGAACATCTGTGGAATCTTCTACACCAGGAGCATTGTAAGCATCATCTTGTTGTGCAACTTTGTTAAACGAATTCCTCTGCTCAAACCTTTGCAATACTCTCCAGTCATCGCTACGTGAAAATGTGTCTTCCAAGAAAAATATCCGTGTTCCTTGATTTGCCAAAATAAAAGGCTCGTAGGTCTGGTACGCCGCCTTGACATTGATGGATTTGAAATAATCATCAGCTCTGGGTTTTGCGATCCTGGAAAATAGGTTATACCAACAAGAGCACAACAGAACCACACACTGATGAACCTCGAAACTGGAGATATACTACAACTGAACAATGTCTGTTATGTTAGCATACACTTCAGTTGTCTCTTTGCCATACGTATTCGGGCTCATGATGGCACTGTTTTGTGTCTACCTACCTTCGTCGTGTGCAAGGGTGTTGTAGCGCACATCTCCAACAATGCAAGATTCATAATGTATTACCCAAGTATCAGGGCCCATTCCTAGTGCGTAAAGGGCATCATTAACTGCCTGCCCATCCTCCCGCATCTTCTTAACCTATGGTTAGAAAATAGACAAGCTGATCATCTTATGTACTCAATATGTTAAAAAAACTGACAATGTAATTCAAAAACTGACATGGCTCTTGAACCATTTTGCAGATCCTTCCATAACCAGTTTGTCAATGTTTCTTGGATTTTGTGGCAGTAACTCCTTTTTGTAGATGTTGCACAACATAGTGATCGCGTCAAACATCTAAATATATAAGAATGTGCTGCAAGTTTAGTAGATTATGATGTATAAGCTGCAGTACTTAGCACTTACTCGATATAAGGTAGAATTTCAAGACAGTTATTCAACACATACCAAACCATTTTGTCCAAATCTTTAGGTTTGTCATCTTGTCGACTCTTCCCTGTAACTCGAACAGAACAATCGATAACATTGAGCCCGGGATTGTCTTCACCCACCTCTTTGCTAAGCTGATCAGCTGTTTCAATGTATTTCGAGCAGAATGCCAATGCTTCTGTGGCAATGTAGGCCTCTGCAATGGAACCCTCGGCTCTAGCTTTGTTCCTAACATAGCCCTTGAAAGTGCCTAGCCGCCTTTCAATAGGGTACATCCAGCCATACTATACTGGACCTCTAAGGAGTGCCTCATTAGGTAGATGAACAGCCAAATGCACCATCACATCAAAGAAGGCTGGAGGATATATCTTCCCAAGGTCGCATAGGATAGTTGGTATCTTGTCTCTAAGACGCTCCAAAGCATCTATCCTGATATTTCTACTGCAGAGTTCCCTGAAGAATTTTCCCAACTCTGCAACTGCACTGTATAAGTCAGGGCGGCCCTATCCTCTAAGGATAACAGGTAAAATCCTTTGAAGTAGGATGTGGCAGTCATGAGTTTTTAACCCTTGTACCTTGTTTCCACCTGCAATGACTCCTTTCAGGGTTGGAAGCAAATCCATGTGGGAATCTCACACGTGACAGGACCTCACAGAATTATTTTCTTTTTACCTTGTCCAAGACGTACATAGCTGGTGCCATATCCTGTGGTTTATCTTCACCTTCCGCCTGCAAATCATTTCTGATACCCAGGTGTGTGAAATCAATCCTAGATTTTAAGGTATCTCATGTGGTGTCTAGCTTGCATTGCTTCTTATTTGTTGAAATGGCTTATGCTTAGTTTACACAAATAGTTGTGAATATGCCATGTCGCCTTGTTTTTTTCGTACATATTCCATCCTGGTATCATGTGTTTGCCTTACATCAAAGTAGTGATTGTCAGTATCATGCACGAATGAGTTCTGAAGAGTGACTTTTATTGCTTTTTCTTGTCGGTTTTACTTGACAATTCAAAATCAATAAAGCGGAAGGAAATTAGCAAGGCAGTGGATAAAGGTGCTCCTTGTTGGGGAACATAGTAATTTCAAAAAAATTCCTATGCACACGCAAGATCATGGTGATGCATAGCAACGAGGGGAGAGTGTGATCTACGTACCCTTGTAGACCGACAGCGGAAGCGTTATATCAACGCGGTTGATGTAGTCGTACGTCTTCACGATCCGACCGATCCAAGCACCGAAACTACGGCACCTCCGAGTTTCAGCACACGTTCAGCTCGTTGACAATCCTCGGACTCCGATCCAGCAAAGTGTCGGGGAAGAGTTCCGTCAGCACGACGGCGTGGTGACGATTTTGATGTTCAACTGTCGCAGGGCTTCGCCTAAGCACCACTACAATATTATCGAGGATTATGGTGGAAGGGGGCACCGCACACGGCTAAGAAAACGATCACGTGGATCAACTTGTGTGTCTAGGGGTGCCCCCTGCCTCCGTATATAAAGGGGCCAAGGGGGGGGGGTGCGGCCGGCCCTAGTAGGAGGCGCGCAGGAGGAGTCCTACTCCTACCGAGAGTAGGACTCCCATCCATTTCCTTGTCCAAGTAGGAGAGGGGGATGGAAGGGAGAGAGGAGAGCAAGGAAAGGGGGGGGGGCGCCGCCCCTCCCTCCTTGTCCAATTCGGACTAGGGGGAGAGGGGGCGCGCGGCCTGCCCTGGCGGCCCCTCCTCTTCTCCACTTTAGGCCCATAAGGCCCATTAACCCCCCGGGGGGTTCCGGTAACCTCCCGGTACTCCGGTTTTATCCGAAACTTCTCCGGAACACTTCCGGTGTCCGAATATAGCCATCCAATATATCAATCTTTATGTCTCGACCATTTCGAGACTCCTCGTTATGTCCGCGATCATATCTGGGACTCTGAACCAACTTAGGTACATCAAAAATCATAAACTCATAATATAACTGTCATCGAAACCTTAAGCGTGCGGACCCTACGGGTTCGAGAACAATGTAGACATGACCGAGACATGTCTCCGGTCAATAACCAATAGCGGAACCTGGATGCTCATATTGGCTCCCACATATTCTACGAAGATCTTTATCGGTCAGACCGCATAACAACATACGTTGTTCCCTTTGTCATCGGTATGCTACTTGCCCGAGATTCGATCGTCGATATATCAATACCTAGTTCAATCTCGTTACCGGCAAGTCTCTTTACTCGTTCCGTAATACATCATCTGGCAACTAACTCATTTAGTTGCATTGCTTGCAAGGCTTAGGTGATGTGCATTACCGAGAGGGCCCAGAGATACCTCTCCGACAATCAGAGTGACAAATCCTAATCTCGAATTACGCCAACCCAACATGTACCTTTGGAGACACCTGTAGAGCTCCTTTATAATCACCCAGTTACGTTGTGACGTTTGGTAGCACACAAAGTGTTCCTCCGGTAAACGGGAGTTGCATAATCTCATAGTCATAGGAACATGTATAAGTCATGAAGAAAGCAATAGCAACATACTAAACGATCGAGTGCTAAGCTAACGGAATGGGTCAAGTCAATCACATCATTCTCCTAATGATGTGATCCCGTTAATCAAATAACAACTCTTTGTCTATGGTTAGGAAACATAACCATCTTTGATTAACGAGCTAGTCAAGTAGAGGCATACTAGTGACACTCTGTTTGTCTATGTATTCACACATGTATTATGTTTCCGGTTAATACAATTCTAGCATGAATAATAAACATTTATCATGAAATAAGGAAATAAATAATAACTTTATTATTGCCTCTAGGGCATATTTCCTTCAGTCTCCCACTTGCACTAGAGTCAATAATCTGGATTACACAGTAATGATTCTAACACCCATGGAGCTTTGGTGCTGATCATGTTTTGCTTGTGGAAGAGGCTTAGTCAATGGGCCTGCAACATTCAGATCCGTATGTATCTTGCAAATCTCTATGTCTCCCACCTGGACTAGATCCCGGGTGGAATTGAAGCGTCTCTTGATGTGCTTGGTTCTCTTGTGAAATCCGGATTCCTTTGCCATGGCAATTGCACCAGTATTGTCACAAAAGATTTTCATTGGACCCGATGCACTAGGTATGACACCTAGATCGGATATGAACTCCTTCATCCAGACTCCTTTGTTTGCTGCTTCTGAAGCAGCTATGTACTCCGCTTCACATGTAGATCCCGCCACAATGCTTTGTTTAGAACTGCACCGACTGACAGCTCCACCATTTAATGTAAATACGTATCTGGTTTGCGATTTAGAATCGTCCGGATCAGTGTCAAAGCTTGCATCAACGTAACCATTTACGATGAGCTCTTTTTCATCTCCATATATGAGAAACATATCCTTAGTCCTTTTCAGGTATTTCAGGATGTTCTTGACCGCTGTCCAGTGATCCACTCCTGGATTACTTTGGTACCTCCCTACTAGACTTATAGCAAGACACACATCAGGTCTGGTACACAGCATTGCATACATGATAGAGCCTATGGCTGAAGCATAGGGAACATCTTTCATTTTCTCTCTATCTTCTGCATTGGTCGGGCATTGAGTCTTACTCAATTTCACACCTTGTAACACATGCAAGAATCCTTTCTTTCCTTGATCCATTTTGAACTTTTTCAAAACTTTGTCAAGGTATGTGTTTTGTGAAAGTCCAATTAAGCGTCTTGATCTATCTCTATAGATCTTAATGCCTAATATGTAAGCAGCTTCACCAAGGTCTTTCATTGAAAAACTCTTATTCAAGTACCCCTTTATGCTATCCAGAAATTCTATATCATTTCCGATTAGTAATATGTCATCTACATATAATATCAGAAATGCTACAGAGCTCCCACTCACTTTCTTGTAAATACAGGCTTCTCCAAAAGTCTGTACAAAACCAAATGCTTTGATCACACTATCAAAGTGTTTATTCCAACTCCGAGAGGCTTGCACCAGTCCATAAATGGATCGCTGGAGCTTGCACACTTTGTTAGCTCCCTTTGGATCGACAAAACCTTCCGGATGCATCATATACAACTCTTCTTCCAGAAATCCATTCAGGAATGCAGTTTTGACATCCATCTGCCAAATTTCATAATCATAAAATGCGGCAATTGCTAACATGATTCGGACAGACTTAAGCATCGCTACGGTGAGAAGGTCTCATCATAGTCAATCCGTTGAACCTGTCGAAAACCTTTTGCGACAAGTCGAGCTTTGTAGACAGTAACATTACCGTCAGTGTCAGTCTTCTTCTTGAAGATCCATTTATTCTCAATAGCTTGCCGATCATTGGGCAAGTCAACCAAAGTCCATACTTTGTTTTCATACATGGATCCCATCTCAGATTTCATGGCTTCGAGCCATTTTGCGGAATCTGGGCTCACCATCGCTTCTTCATAGTTCGTAGGTTCATCATGATCTAGTATCATGACTTCCAGAACAGGATTACCGTACCACTCTGGTGCGGATCTTACTCTGGTTGATCTACGAGGTTCAGTAGTAACTTATTCTGAAGTTTCATGATCATTATCATTAGCTTCCTCACTAATTGGTGTAGGTGTCACAAAAACCTGTTTCTGCGATGTACTACTTTCCAATAAGGGAGCATGTACAGTTACCTCATCAAGTTCTACTTTCCTCCCACTCACTTCTTTCGAGAGAAACTCCTTCTCCAGAAAGGATCCATTCTTAGCGACAAATGTCTTGCCTTCGGATCTGTGATAGAAGCTGTACCCAACAGTCTCTTTTGAGTATCCTATGAAGACACATTTCTCCGATTTGGGTTCGAGCTTATCAGGTTGAAGTTTCTTCACATAAGTATTGCAACCCCAAACTTTTAGAAACGACAACTTTGGTTTCTTGCCAAACCACAGTTCATAAGGCATCATCTCAACGGATTTTGATGGTGCCCTATTTAATGTGAATGCGGCTGTCTCTAGAGCATAACCCCAAAACGATAGCGGTAAATCTGTAAGAGACATCATAGATCGCACCATATCAAGTAAAGTACGATTACAACGTTCGGACACACCATTACGCTGTGGTGTTCCAGGTGGCATGAGTTGCGAAACTATTCCGCATTGTTTCAAATGTAGACCAAACTCGTAACTCAAATATTCTCCTCCACGATCAGATCGTAGAAACTTTATTTTCTTGTTACGATGATTTTCAACTTCACTCTGAAATTCTTTGAACTTTTCAAATGTTTCAGACTTATGTTTCATTAAGTAGATATACCCATATCTGTTTAAATCATCTGTGAAGGTGAGAAAATAACGATATCCGCCATGAGCTTCAACCTTCATTTGACCACATACATCTGTATGTATGATTTCTAACAAATCTGTTGCTCTCTCCATAGTATCGGAGAACGGTGTTTTAGTCATCTTGCCCATGAGGCACGGTTCGCAAGTACCAAGTGATTCATAATCAAGTGGTTCCAAAAGTCCATCAATATGGAGTTTCTTCATTCGTTTTACACCGATATGACCTAAACGGTAGTGCCACAAATAAGTTGCACTATCATTATCAACTCTGCATCTTTTGGCTTCAACATTATGAATATGTGTATCACTACTATCGAGATTCATCAAAAATAGACCACTCTTCAAGGGTGCATGACCATAAAAGATATTACTCATATAAATAGAACAACCATTATTCTCTGATTTAAATGAATAACCGTCTCGCATCAAACAAGATCCAGATATAATGTTCATGCTCAACGCTGGCACCAAATAACAATTATTTAGGTCTAATACTAATCCCGATGGTAGATGTAGAGGTAGCGTGCCGACCGCGATCACATCGACTTTGGAACCATTTCCCACGCGCATCATCACCTCGTCCTTCGCCAGTGTTCGCTTAATCCGTAGTCCCTGTTTCAAGTTGCAAATATTAGCAACAGAACCAGTATCAAATACCCAGGTGCTACTGCGAGCTCTAGTAAGGTAGACATCAATAACATGTATATCACATATACCTTTGTTCACCTTGCCATCCTTCTTATCCGCCAAATACTTCGGGCAGTTCTGCTTCCAGTGACCAGTCTGCTTGCAGTAGAAGCACTCAGTTTCAGGCTTAGGTCCAGATTTTGGTTTCTTCTCTTGAGCAGCAACTTGCTTGTTGTTCTTTTTGAAGTTCCCCTTCTTCTTCCCTTTGCCCTTTTTCTTGAAACCAGTGGTCTTGTTGACCATCAACACTTGATGCTCCTTTTTGATTTCTACCTCCGCAGCTTTTAGCATTGCGAAGAGCTCGGGAATAGTCTTATTCATCCCTTGCATATTATAGTTCATCACGAAGCTCTTGTAGCTAGGTGGCAGTGATTGGAGAATTCTGTCAATGACGCAATCATCTGGAAGATTAACTCCCAATTGAATCAAGTGATTATTATACCCAGACATTTTGAGTATATGCTCACTGACAGAACTGTTCTCCTCCATCTTGCAGCTATAGAACTTATTGGAGACTTCATATCTCTCAACTCGGGCACTTGCTTGAAATATTAACTTCAACTCCTGGAACATCTCATATGCTCCATGACATTCAAAACGTCGTTGAAGTCCCGATTCTAAGCCGTAAAGCATGGCACACTGAACTATCGAGTAGTCATCAGCTTTGCTCTGCCAGACGTTCATAACATCTGGTGTTGCTCCAGCAGCAGGCCTGGCACCCAGCGGTGCTTCCAGGACGTAATTCTTTTGTGTAGCAATGAGGATAATCCTCAAGTTACGGACCCAGTCCGTGTAATTGCTACCATCATCTTTCAACTTTGCTTTCTCAAGGAACGCATTAAAATTCAACGGAACAACAGCACGGGCCATCTATCTACAATTAAACATAAACAAGAAAGGTACTATAAGGTACTAAGTTCATGATAAATTTAAGTTCAATTAATCATATTACTTAAGAACTCCCACTTAGAAAGACATCCCTCTAATCTTCTAAGTGATTACGTGATCCAAATCAACTAAACCATAACCGATCATCACGTGAAATGGAGTAGTTTTCAATGGTGAACATCGCTATGTTGATCATATCTACTATATGATTCATGCTCGACCTTTCGGTCTCAGTGTTCTGAGGCCATATCTGCATATGCTAGGCTCGTCAAGTTTAACCTGAGTATTCTGCGTGTGCAAAACTGGCTTGCACCCATTGTAGATGGACGTAGAGCTTACAAACACCCGATCATCACGTGGTGTCTAGGCACGATGAACTTTGGCAACGGTGCATACTCAGGGAGAACACTTTTATCTTGAAATTTAGTGAGAGATCATCTTATAATGCTACCGTCAATCAAAGCAAGATAATATGCATAAAAGATAAACATCACATGCAATCAATATAAGTGATATGATATGGCCATCATCTTCTTGTACTTGTGATCTCCATCTCCAAAGTACCGTCATGATCACCATCGTCACCGGCGCGACACCTTGATCACCATCGTAGCATCGTTGTCGTCTCGCCAATCTTATGCTTCCACGACTATCGCTACCGCTTAGTGATAAAGTAAAGCATTACAGCGCAGTTGCATTGCATACAATAAAGCGACAACCATATGGCTCCTGCCAGTTGCCGATAACTCGGTTACAAAACATGATCATCTCATACAATAAAATTTAGTATCATGTCTTGACCATATCACATCACAACATGCCCTGCAAAAACAAGTTAGACGTCCTCTACTTTGTTGTTGCAAGTTTTACGTGGCTGCTACGGGCTTAAGAAAGAACCAATCTTACCTACGCATTAAAACCACAACGATAGTTTGTCAAGTTGGTGCTATTTTAATCTTCGCAAGGACCGGGCGTAGCCACACTCGGTTCAACTAAAGACGGAGAAACTGACACCCGCTAGCCACCTTTGTGCAAAGCACGTCGGCAGAACCGGTCTCGCGTAAGCGTACGCGTAATGTCGGTCCGGGCCGCTTCGTCGAACAATACCGCCGAACCAAAGTATGACATGCTGGTAAGTAGTATGACTAATATCGCCCACAACTCACTTGTGTTCTACTCGTGCATATAACATCAACACATAAAACCTAGGCTCGGATGCCACTGTTGGGGAACGTAGTAATTTCAAAAAATTTCCTACGCACACGCAAGATCATGGTGATGCATAGCAACGAGGGGAGAGTGTGATCTATGTACCCTTGTAGACCGACAGCGGAAGCATTATATTAACGCGGTTGATGTAGTCGTATGTCTTCACGATCCAACCGATCCAAGCACCGAAACTACGGCACCTTCGAGTTTCAGCACACGTTCAGCTCGATGACGATCCCCGGACTCTGATCCAGCAAAGTGTCGGGGAAGAGTTCCGTCAGCACGACGGCGTGGTGACGATCTTGATGTTCAACTGTCGCAGGGCTTCGCCTAAGCACCACTACAATATTATCGAGGATTATGGTGGAAGGGGGCACCGCACACGGCTAAGAAAATGATCATGTGGATCAACTTGTGTGTCTAGGGGTGCTCCCTGCCTCCGTATATAAAGGAGCCAAGGGGGGTGCGACCGGCCCTAGTAGGAGGCGCGCAGGAGGAGTCCTACTCCTACCGGGAGTAGGACTCCCATCCCTTTCCTTGTCCAAGTAGGAGAGGGGGAAGGAAGGGAGAGAGGAGAGGAAGGAAAGGGGGGCGCCGCCCCTCCCTCCTTGTCCAATTCGGACTAGGGGGAGAGGGGGCGCGCGACCTGCCCTAGAAGCTCCTCCTCTTCTCCACTTTAGGCCCATAAGGCCCATTAACCCCCCGGGGGGTTCCGGTAACCTCCCGGTACTCCGGTTTTATCCGAAACTTCTCCGGAACACTTCCGGTCTCCGAATATAGCCGTCCAATATATCAATCTTTATGTCTCGACCATTTCGAGACTCCTCGTTATGTCCGCGATCATATCCGGGACTCCGAACCAACTTCGGTACATCAAAAATCATAAACTCATAATATAACTGTCATCGAAACCTTAAGCATGCGGACCCTACGGGTTCGAGAACAATGTGGACATGACCGAGACATGTCTCCGGTCAATAACCAATAGCGGAACCTGGATGCTCATATTGGCTCCCACATATTCTACGAAGATCTTTATCGGTCAGACCGCATAACAACATACGTTGTTCCCTTTGTCATCGGTATGTTACTTGCCCGAGATTCGATCTTCGGTATATCAATACCTAGTTCAATCTCGTTACCGGCAAGTCTCTTTACTCGTTCCGTAATACATCATCTTGCAACTAACTCATTTAGTTGCATTGCTTGCAAGGCTTAGGTGATGTGCATTACCGAGAGGGCCCAGAGATACCTCTCCGACAATCGGAGTGACAAATCCTAATCTCGAAATACGCCAACCCAACATGTACCTTTGGAGACACATGTAGAGCTCCTTTATAATCACCCAGTTACGTTGTGACGTTTGGTAGCACACAAAGTGTTCCTCCGGTAAACGGGAGTTGCATAATCTCATAGTCATAGGAACATGTATAAGCCATGAAGAAAGCAATAGCAACATACTAAACGATCGAGTGCTAAGCTAACGGAATGGGTCAAGTCAATCACATCATTCTCCTAACGATGTGATCCCGTTAATCAAATAACAACTCTTTGTCTATGGTTAGGAAACATAACCATCTTTGATTAACGAGCTAGTCAAGTAGAGGCATACTAGTGACACTCTGTTTGTCTAGGTATTCACACATGTATTATGTTTCCGGTTAATACAATTCTAGCATGAATAATAAACATTTATCATGAAATAAGGAAATAAATAATAACTTTATTATTGCCTCTAGGGCATATTTCCTTCACTCCTTCCAAACGGAGGGCCTCTATAGATTCTACTCCGCCACCCCCAAGAAGATTTGCAAGACAACACATACATATACATGCAACGTAGCTATGTTGATGATGAGCACGTCTCCTCTAGTGCACCATCACAGGTGATGCGTCTAAATTGGCACTGTTATATGTGGTTGCATGTTATGTATGATTTCTAGCTTGTATTGCTTCTAATTTTGTTGAATTCCATCTGCTTACTTTACACATTATACTTGTGAATAAGAAACGTGTTCATGTTTCTAGAACATACAATATTTGTCTATCACACCATGTTCTTACATCAAAGTACTATTGTTGTGTAACCTACAACAATCACTTATCATAAGACACGTTTGACTTGGGAGTGTGATATATGTTACATCTCGCATTCTTTTCTAGCTTGTACTACTTCTAATTTGTTGAAATGGCACTTATGACAAGACGGTTTTAACTTTGTAGAGTGATATTAGTTGCATCTCTCATATGGTGTCTAGCTTTCATTGCTTCTAATTTGTTGAAATGCCTTCTACTTAGTTTACACATCATAGCTGTGAATATGCAATGTTGTCCTTTTTCTTACACATTCAATCGTCCTATCATGCGGTCATCTTACATCAAAGTAGTGCTCGTCAGCATCCTACATCAATGAGTTCTGAAAAGTGAATTTTTATTCATTTTTCTTGTGGGTTTGACTTGACAAGGCAATACAATTAAGAAATAGGAAGGAAAAAATGAGGCAGTGACTGATGGCGGTCTTCCGGCGAAACCGACATCGGAGGTGCTTTCTCTAGCTTGGCAGTGTGATATTGTCTTGCATGTTGCATATGGTGCCTCACTTGTATTTCTTGTAATTTGATTACATTACTTCAACTTAGTTTACACAAATAGTTGTGAATATGCCATGTCGGCCTGTTTTTCATACATATTTCATCCTCGTATCATGTGTTTGCCTTACATCAAGGTAGTGATTGTCAGTATCATGCATGAATGAGTTCTGAAGAGTGAATTTTATTGATTTTTATTCTCAGTTTTACTTGACAATGCAAAATCAATAAAGCAGAAGGAAATTAGCAAGGCAGTGGATAAAGGTGGTTCTTCCAAACGGAGGGCCTCTCCACATTCTACTCGGCCATCCCCCCCAACAAGATTTGGAAGACAACACATGCATAGACACTCAAAGTAGTTGTGTTGATGATGAGCATGTTCCCCCTTGTCCACTAACACAGGTGCTCCCTCTAACATGGCACTGTTATATGTGGTTGCATGTTATGTATGATCTCTAGCTTGTATTTCTTCTATTTTTTTGAATTCCATCTGCTTACTTTACACATTATACTTGTGAATAAGACACGTGTTCCTGTTTCTAGAACATACAATATATGTCTATCACACCAATGTTCTTACATCAAAGTACTACTGTTGTGTAACCTGCAACAATCACTTTTCACAAGACACGTTTAACTTGGGAGTCTGATATAGTTTACATCTCACATTATTTTCTAGCTTGTACTACTAATTTGTTGAAATGGCACTAATGATGAGACAATTTTAACTTGGTAGAGTGATATTCGTTGCGTCTTACATATGGTGTCTAGCTTTCATTGCTTCTAATTTGTTGAAATGCCTTCTGCTTAGTTTACACCTCATAAGCCATGAATATGCAATGCCGTGAATATGCAATGGCACTAATGACGAGAGACCTTTAACTTGGTAGTGTGATGTTGTTTGCATCTTGCATATGATTTATTTCTTGTACCGCTTCACATATATTTAAATGCTAGTTATGACGAGACATTGTTAACTTGGTAGAGCAATATTTGTAGCATCTTTCATATGGTGTTTGTTGTGAAACGTAGCATGCAATTTCAAAAAAAATCCTACGCTCACGCAAGATCTATCTAGGAGATTCATATCAACAAGAGGGGGAGAGCATCTTCATGCCCTTGAAGATTGCAAAGCAGAAGTGTTTATCAACGCGGTTGATGTAGCATACACCTTCATGATCCATCCCGATCAAGTACCGAACGTAGGGCACCTTCGCGTTCAGCACACATTCAGCTCGATGACGTCCTTGCCTTCTTGATCCAGCAAGACAGGTGAAGTAGTAGATGATTTCCGGCAGCACGACGGCGTGGTGACGGTTGGTGATGAAGAACAATCTCCGCAGGGCTTGGACCAGCACTACAGAAACTAGACGGAGGATAAACTAGAGGGGACGGGGTTGCCGGCACACGGCTTGGTGAATCTTGATGTGTATTGGGTGCTAGCCCTGCCCCTCTATTTATATGTTGAGCCTTGGGGTCGAAACTTGGAGTAAAAGCCTCCTCAAAGTCGGTTTTGCCCAAAAGGTAAGAGTCCTTCTTGGACTCCAGGACTAGACGCCAGGGTTCCCGACGTCTACCCCCTAGACACCAAGGTTCCTGGCGTCTAGCCTCTGGTCTCCACAAATCTTCCTTTTGCACTTTCCAAAAACCTCGTGGGCTTTTCCCTTTGGCCCAAATAAAGTGTTCTCGTACCCAAACATTTCGGGAAACATCCGGAACCCTTCCGAAGTCCAAACACTATTATCCCATATATCAATCTTTATCTCCGGACCATTCCGGAGCTCCTCATCATGTCTGTGATCTCATCTGGGACTCCGAACAACATTTGGTCACCAACATACATAACTCATATAAAAGTATACCGTCAACGAACGTTAAGCGTGCGGACCCTATGAGTTCGAGAACTATGTAGACATGACCGAGACACCTCTCCGGTCAATAACCAATAGCAGAACTTGGATGCCCATATTGGCTCCTACATATTCTATGAAGATCTTTATCAGTCGAACCTTTATGACAACATACGTAATTCCCTTTGTCCATTGGTATGTTACTTGCCCAAGACTCGATCGTCGGTGTCTTCATACCTAGTTCAATCTCGTAACCGGCAAGCCTCTTTACTTGTTCCGTAATACATCATGTTGTGACTAACTCATTAGTCACTTTTCTTGCAAGGCTTCTTATGATGTACATTACCGAGAGGGCCCAGAGATACCTCTCCGATACTCGGAGTGACAAATCCTAATCTCGATCTATGCCAACCTGATGTCTACTATGCAACTTTATTCTTGTAGACACGTGTTGGGCCTCCAAACTCAGAGTTTTGTAGGACAGTAGCAATTTCCCCTCAAGTGGATGACATAAGGTTTTTGAATCCGTGGGATGCGTAGGATGAAGATGCACTAGTACAGCGAGCTCCTAAACAAACGGTTTTTAACCCCTTTTCGCGACGGCATTTTGAACCGTCGGCAAGTGAGTATGGGCGATAGGGGGGTCCTTCCCAAGCGACCCAGAAACCGTCGGGGATATGCCCTCCTGGCATGCACGCTCGGCAAAATGAGATCGTGTGCGACCGGCGTGCGCTCAAATATGGAAATACGTACAGTAGAGCTAAAAACTACAATTATACGGCGAAATTGTTTTCGGTCGCAAGTACATCCCACATAGTCAGTCCCCGCCAAACGTTTCCATTCATATGTACATCCCACACAGTCGCTCCGAGTAAAACGTTTCCGTTCAAAGGTATATCACAAAAAAATCCCATTATATCGTTTGCGTTATTGAATGTATCACACATGGTCCGTAGAAGAAACTGTGTGGCAAAGGCTCTCCATCACACACAGTTTTTATGTGGTAAACGTTTGCGCATGGTGGCCTAACCCAAACAGTTTTCAAGAGAAAGTCATGTGTGATTGTTCATTGATCCAACACAGTTTATTCCTAGAAAATGTGTGTGTTTCCTGAGGTCATCACCCAAGGTATTTTTTCAACAACCATTTGAATAGCAAAACCCATTTAGCAGGCTAATTTGCCATTAGCAGGTTAATTATCCAATTATTCATAATCCATTTATTAATCTAATTGACATTTCATATTAAGCACACAATATATTTCATTTTCATAATTGAAATACATCAAAGTACAACATCATATAGCTTCAGCACTCAGCTACCCCATTACACAACTACATCAGGACCAAGTTTCACATGCAACATCTATAACCTTTCGAAATTAGCATCATAGACGATACATAGAGAAATGTATCTCATCTGGAAAACTTCTGAAGCAGAAGGCGAATATTGAGCCTTCATTGATGTTGAAGGTCTTTGTAACTTTAGGCCAGTGCTTGTGGATGATTGACCGTCCATCCTTCATCCTCTTCAGGAACACTTCAATATTAAACCGTGGGTGTTGTATGAATACCTTCCTCGCCTCCTGACCATACAGGTGGTTTCAGAGGTAATCATTAGTGAACTGCTTTGGAAAGTCCTGAAAACAAGGATGTGGATAAATATCTTCTCTATATTGGAAATGGGGCAAAGGAATAAAAAAGGCAAGGTATAATAGTTAGTACCATCCTGTAGTGAACTGATGTCTTCTTCATTGTGCAGACAAAGATCTTGTTGTTTTTTGTCGCTAATTTATTTATCCTAACAATCTTTCTGAGTTTCTTGACTTGACTGATATTCATGACAACTCATTTCCCCATATGCAAAAGGGGTCGAACAGTGGGTCAAAACCTCTGACAGCATGACCTACGTGTGCAAGACCAAATTGTTAAAAACCTAAATATTAGAATGGTTCCTACAATTTCACAATAATGTGCTATTAGACAACAGACCATGCACGTGCTAACGTCGATTGTAAACCTCAGTGCTTCCCATTGTTTTTCTGCAACACATATAAGGTAGTTAGTCATCAGGTTAAGTAAGGGTTCGCATGCTATCAGTAAAATATGTTGATGAAAAATAAGCACATTGCAGATTCATCAGATTAATTCAAGCCACATGAAAAACCCATTTATCCAAACCAAGCATGATTAAGAACTAAGAAATATACCACTTGTATATGTTTCTCATGTATTAAGTGCAGCCAAATTCAATTTATTCCTCACATGCACAACAATACAAAATTCTACCCACGACAATTGGACATCGCATTGCAGAATTGAACCAAGCAGTTAACTAAACACCACAACAAATGAACCAACATTAACTGAACACCACATTGCAAAATATAACATACTCCTAATAGAAGATCAGATAGTTAACCAAACAGTTAACTACAACCAATTGTAGCAATTGTATTTGTTTCTCATGTATTCACTACAGCCAAATTCAATTTATTCCTCACGTGGTATACAATAACAGAATGCACCCACAACTATTGAACATCACATTGCAGAATTGAACCAAATAGTTAACTAAACACCACAACACAAATGAACCAAACGTTAACTGAGAACCGCATTGCACAATGTATAACCAAACCAAGCATGCTTGACAACTTGGAAATATAGCAATTGTATTAGTTTGTCATGTATTTTGTAAAGATAAATTCGATTTATTTATCACATGGAAGACAATACAAAATTGTAGCCTGAAGAATTGAACATCACATTTGCAGAATAGAACCAAACAGTTAACTGAAGACGACAACTAATTAACAAAATAGTTAATAAGTGAGCACCACACTTCACAACATATAGAACATATGCACTAGGGCAACAGATTGCATGGTAAAATTAGATAGCACAATTCACTAGAATTTGTGAAGGAAAGGCAGGAGCAGCACACGCAACGGGTAAAATGAGCATGCTTAACTGGCATAGCTAGCAAATGGAAAGGTGCTCCTTCAAGATCTGGGGGTCGGCACGAATGGAAGCCATCGCGACCTCATCCACGCATGCGGCCGCGATTTGCTTCTCCACTGCCAAATGCTCCTTGAGGTCCTGGCTATACTGCGTGCACCATGGCTTAGGCCGGCGCTTATTTGGTGGAGGGGTCGGTGATTTGGGTGGAAGGTGTCGCGCTCGCGCCGGCGGTCGAGGCATTTGGGATGTGGAAGGAGGAGGATGATGGGGGTCGGGTGTGGATTACCTGCTTGGATAGGCGAGGCCGAGCAGCGTGAAGGAGGGTCGCCGGCGAGGAGGCGGTGGCGCTGCAAGCAAGGAGTGAAGGTTTCAACTTGGAAAAGAAGGCGTAAACAGGGGAAATGTAGCTTTTGGTAAGGGGGAGGGGGCGGGGAGGTAGATATTTCCGTGGAAGCCGAAAATTTGGAACCGCTTCAGCCAAAAAACTGGCGCGCAAAGAGTCATCAGATACGGTCCCTTATTTAGACACGGCCCGAAGAAATTTTGTGCTGCACCTCACACGGTTGGTTATAATAAATTGTGTGGGATCTACTTGGTTTTTTGTCTTGATTTGAATTACATAGTGGGGTCACAATGGCCATGGACGGTGTTTCAATTGCTAGAACTTTTATCTGCAGTGAACATGCAACTATAGGTGTGTCGACAAAAAAGTTGGAATTATTCAGGGTTCGTTTGGACATTTTTATACATTAAATGGGTTTCTAGGCATTTTATGCACATAATTCAAATTTGAACTACATGCACATGCTCTAGTGCATATAAACTGGTTGAAAAATCTAATATGTGTCCTTGGTTGCATGCTTAGGTCCCATGCAAGAAATGTGAATGAATTTCAAACACCCTGCCACCGTTAGTCGGCCGCACATATTGAGATACCTGGTTTTTAAATTCTAGTAAATCCAAAAATCGTCTGAAATTCATGAAACTTGGCATGCTATCATGGAGCGGCGCCAACATGCCGTGGTAAAATTTTTGTCCCATTTGGGACAGGTTTGGGTATAAGCTTCTCAAAAACCAATGCATCTCACTGATACGTCCATTTTGCATCATGCTTTTATATCGATATTTATTGCATTATGGGCTATTATTACACATTATGTCACAATACTTATGCCTATTTTCTATTATTTTACAAGGTTTACATGAAGAGGGGGAATGCCGACAGCTAGAATTCTGGGCTGGAAAAGGAGAAAATATTAGAGACCTATTATGCACAACTCCAAAGGTCCTGAAACTTCACGGGAGCACGTTTCAGAATATATAAAAAATATTGGGCGAAGGAAGCACCAGAGGGGGCCACCCACCATCCACGAGGGTGGGGGCACGCCCTACCCCCTGGGCGCGCCCCCTGCCTTGTGGGCCCCCTGGCAGGCCTCCGGTGCCCATCCTCTCCTATATGAGGTCTTTTGTCCAAGAAAAAATCATAAGCTAGCTTACGGGACGAAACTCCGCCACCACGAGGCGGAACCTTGGCAGAACCAATCTAGGGCTCCGGCGGAGCTGTTCTGCCAGGGAAACTTCCCTCCGGGAGGGGGAAATCATCACCATCGATCCTCTCGTCGAGAGGGGGTCAATATCTATCAACATCTTCACCAGCACCATCTCATCTCAAACCCTAGTTCATCTCTTGTATCCAATCTTTGTCCCAAAACCTCAGATTGGTACCTGTGGGTTGCTAGTAGTGTTGATTACTCCTTGTAGTTGATGCTAGTTGGTTTATTCAGTGGAAGATCATATGTTCAAATCTTTTATGCATATTAATACCCCTGTGATTATGAACATGAATATGATTTGTGAGTAGTTATGTTTGTTCCTGAGGACATGGGAGAAGTCTTGCTATAAGTAGTCATGTGAATTTGGTATTCGTTCGATATTTTGATGAGATGTATGTTGTCTCTCCTCTAGTGGTGTCATGCGAACGTCGACTACATGACACTTCACCATTATTTGGGCCTAGAGGAAGGCAATGGGAACTAATACGTAGATGATGGGTTGTTAGAGTGACAGAAGCTTAAACCCTAGTTTATGAGTTGCTTCGTAAGGGGCTAATTAGGATCCATATGTTTCATGCTATGTTAGGTTTACCTTAATACTTCTTTTGTAGTTGAGGATGCTTGCAAAAGGGGTTAATCATAAGTGGGATGCTTGTCCAAGGAAGGGCAGTACCCAAGCACCGGTCCACCCACATATCAAATTATCAAAGTACCGAACGCGAATCATATGAACGTGATGAAAACCAACTTGACGATAATTCCCATGTGTCCTCGGGAGCGCTTTCCTTTATATATGAATTTGTCCAGGCTTGTCCTTTGCTACAAAAAGGATTGGGCCATCTTGCTGCACCTTATTTACTTTTACTACTTGCTACCCGTTACAAATTACCTTATCACAAAACTATTTGTTACCGATAATTTCAATGCTTGCAGAGAATACCTTACTGAAAATAGCTTATCATTTCCTTCTGCTCCTCGTTGGGTTCGTCACTCTTACTTATCGAAAGGACTATGATAGATCCCTATACTTGTGGGTCATCAAGACTCTTTTCTGGCGCTGTTGCCGGGGAGTGAAGCGCCTTTGGTAAATGGAATATGGTAAGGAAAAATTTATATAGTGTGTTGAAATTTACTGTCACTTGTTACTATGGAACATAATCCTTTGAGGGGCTTGTTCGGGGCATCTTCACCCCGACCAGTAGAGCAAAGAGTTGCTCCTCAACCTACTGAAGCTACTGCAAATGTTTACTTTGAAATTCCTTCGGGTATGATAAAGAAACTACTAGCTAATCCTTTCACAGTTGATGGAACACTACATCCCGATTTGCACCTAATCTATGTGGATTAAGTTTGTGGATTATTTAAGCTTGCAGGTATGCCCGGGGATGTTATCAAGAAGAAGGTCTTCCCTTTATCTTTGAAGGGAAAGGCATTGACATGGTTTAGGCTATGTGATGACATGGGATCATGGAACTACAACTGATTGAAATTGGAATTTCATCAGAAGTTTTACCCTATGCATCTCGTTCATCATGATCGTAATTATATATATAATTTTTGGCCTTGCGAAGGAGAAAGCATCACTCAAGCTTGGGGTAGGATTAAGTCAACGTTATATTCATTCCCCAATCATGAGCTCTCAAGAGAAATGATTATTCAAAAAATTTATGCTCGGCTTTCTCTCGATAATCGCTCCATGCTCGATACTTATTGTACGGGCTCTTTTATGATGAAGACTATTGAATTCAAATGGGATTTATTGGAAAGAATTAAACACAACTCTAAAGATTGGGATCTCAAAGAAGGTAAGGAGTCAGGTATAACACCTAAGTTTGATTGCGTTAAATCTTTTATGGATACTGATGCTTTCCGTGAATTTAGCACTAAATATGGACTTGACTCTAAGATAGCAGCTTCTTTCTGTGAATCCTTTGCTACTCATGTTGTTCTCCCTAAGGAGAAGTGGTTTAAATATAATTCTCCCATTGAAGTAAAAGTAGTTGCACCTATTAAAGTTGAATAAAAGACTATCACTTATAATGATTCTGTTGTTCCTACTGCTTATATTGAGAAACCACCATTCCCTGTTAGAATAAAGGATCATGCTAAAGCTTCAACTGTGGTTTGTAAGAGTAATGCGTAATGCTAGAACACCTACACCCCCTGAGCAAATTAAAGTTGAACCTAGTATAGCTATGGTTAAAGATCTCTTGGCCGATAATATTGATGGGCATGTTATTTACTTCTCTGATGAAGGTGCTAGAATTGCCAGACCTGACACTAAAAATAAACATAGACCTGTTGTTGGCATGCCTGTTATTTCTCTTAAAATAGGAGATCATTGTTATCATGGCTTATGTGATATGGGTGCTAGTGCAAGTGCAATACCTCATTCCTTATATAAATAAATTATGCATGATATTGCACCTGCTGAGATAGAGGAAATTGATGTTACCATTAAGCTTGCCAATAGAGACACTATTTCACCAGTTGGGATTGTTAGAGATGCTGAAGCCTTGTGTGGGAAAGTTAAATATCCTGCTGATTTTCTTGTTCTTGGTTCCCCACAAGATAACTTTTGTCCCATTATATTTGGTAGACCCTTCTTGAATACTTTTAATGCTAGGATAGATTGCAAAAAGGATGTTGTTACTATTGGTTTGGGGGATATGTCTCATGAGTTTAATTTTGCTAAATTTCGTAGACAACCCCATGATAAAGAATTGCCTAGTAAAGATGAAATTATTGGTCTTGCTTCTATTGAAGTGCCTCCTAATGATCCTTTAGAACAACATTCGCTCGACCATGAAAATGATATGTTCATGAATGAAAGAAGGGAAATAGATGAAGTATTCTTTAAACAGGGACCTATTTTGAAACACAACTTGCCTGTTGAAATCCTGGGGGATCCTCCTCCACCCAAGGGTGATCCCGTGTTTGAGCTTAAACCTTTACCTGATACTCTTAAACATGCTTATCTTGATGAGAAAGAGATATATCCTGTTATTATTAGTGCTAACCTTTCAAAGTAGGAAGAAAAGAAATTATTGAAAAATCTGAAGAAGCGTCGTGCTGTTATTGGATATACTCTTGATGACCTTAAGGGCATTAGTCCCACTCTATGCGAGCACAAAATAAAATTGGAGAAAGACGCTAAACCAGTTGTTGATCACCAACGACGGTCAAATCCTAAGATGAAAGAAGTGGTAAGAAAATAAATACTAAAGCTTTTGGAGGCAGGTATAATTTATCAAATTGCTGATAGTCAGTGGGTGAGTCCTGTCAATTGTGTCCCTAAGAAGGGAGGTATTACTGTTGTTCCTAATGATAAAGATGAATTGATCCCACAAAGAATTGTTACATGTTATAGAATGGTAATTGATTTCCGCAAATTAAATAAAGCTACTAAAACGGATCATTACCCATTACTTTTATTGATCAAATGCTCGAAAGATTATCCAAACATACACATTTTTGCTTTCTATATGGTTATTCTGGTTTCTCTCAAATACATGTGTCAAAAGAGGATCAAGAAAAGACAACTCTTGCTTGCCCTTTCGGTACCTTTGCTTATAGACGTATGCCTTTTGGTTTATGCAATGCACCTGCTACCTTTCAAAGATGTATGACTGCTATATTCTCTGACCTTTGTGAAAAGATTGTTGAGGTTTTCATGGATGATTTCTCCATATATGGAACTTCTTTTGATGATTGCTTAAGCAACCTTGATCGAGTTTTGCAGAGATGTGAAGAAACTAATCTTGTCTTGAATTGGGAGAAGTGCCACTTTATGGTTAATGAAGGTATTGTCTTGGGGCATAAAATTTCTTAAAGAGGTATTGAAGTTGATAAAGCTAAAGTTCATGCTATTGAAAAGATGACGTGTCCTAAGGACATTAAAGGTATAAGAAGTTTCCTTGGTCATGCCGGTTTTTATAGGAGGTTCATTAAGGACTTCTCTAAAATTTCTAGGCCTCTGACTAATCTCTTACAAAAATATGTTCCATTTGTCTTTGATGATGATTGTGTAGAAGCATTTGAAATACTTAAGAAAGCCTTGATTTCCGCATCTATTGTTCAACCACCTGATTGTAATTTACCCTTTGAAATTATGTGTGATGCTAGTGATTATGCTGCAGGGGCTGTTCTAGGACAAAGAGTTGATAAGAAATTAAATGTTATCCAATATGCTAGTAAAACTCTAGACAGTGCCCAAAGAAATTATGCTACTACTTAAAAAAATTAGCAGTTGTATTTGCTTGTGATAAGTTCAGACCCTATATTGTTGATTCTAAAGTAACTGTTCACACTGATCATGCTGCTATTAAATATCTTATGGAAAAGAAAGATGCTAAACCTAGACTTATTAGATGGGTTCTCTTTCTAAAAGAATTTGATTTGCATATTATTGATAGAAAGGGAGTAGAGAACCCCGTTGTAGACAACTTATCTAGGTTAGAGAATGTTCTTGATGACCCACTACCTGTAGATGATAGCTTTCCTGATGAACAACTTGGTGTCATAAATGCTTCTCGTACTGCTCCATGGTATGCTGATTATGCTAATTACATAGTTGCTAAATTTATACCACCTAGTTTCACATACCAGCAAAAGAAAAAGTTTTTCTATGATTTAAGACATTACTTCTGGGATGACCCACACCTTTATAAAGAAGGAGTAGATGGTGTTATTATACGTTGTGTACCTGAGCATGAACAGGAACAGATCCTATGCAAGTGTCACACCGAAGCTTATGGAGGACACCATGCCGGAGATAGAACTGCACATAAGGTATTGCAATCCGGTTTTTATTGGCCTACTCTCTTCAAGGATGCCCATAAGTTTGTCTTGTCTTGTGATGAATGCCAGAGAATTGGTAATATTAGTAGACGTCAAGAAATGCCTATGAATTATTCACTTGTTATTGAACCATTTGATGTTTGGGGCTTTGATTATATGGGACCGTTTCCTTCCTCTAATGGGTGTACACATATTTTAGTTGTTGTTGATTACGTTACTAAGTGGGTATGTAACACCCACGATGCGGCTATATCTCACACGTGTCGGAGCACGACTTAGAGGCATAACCGCATTGTAGGCATGTCGCAAGAGGGGTAATCTTTACACATCCCATGTACTGAATAAGAAAGGGATAAAGAGTTGGCATACAATCGCCACTTCACACAATACATGAATATAGCATTACATCATCCAAATACAATCAAGGTCCGACTACGGAACCAAAATAAAGAAAGACCACCCCTAATGCAAAAGATCCCTGATCGCCCCGCCTGGGCTCCACTACTGATCAACTAGAAACAAAACAACTCAACGCACACGATCTTCATCGAGCTCCCACTTGAGCTCAGCTGCGGCATCTGCACTGGTATCATCGGCATCTGCAAGCTAGTTTTGGAAGTAACTGTGAGTCACGGGGACTCAGCAATCTCACACCCTCACGATCAAGACTATTTAAGCTTATGGGTAGGAAAAAGGGTAATGAGGTGGAGCTGCAGCAAGCACTAGCATATATGGTGGCTAACTTACGCAAATAAGAGCGAGAAGAGAACAAAGCACAGTCGAGAATCTATAATGATCAAGAAGTGATCCTGACACTACTTATGTTCAAGCATAAAACCAAAACCATGTTCACTTCCCGGACTCCGTCGGAAAGAGACCATCACGGCTACACACGCGGTTGATGCATTTTAATTAAGTCAAGTGTCAAGTTTTCTACAACCGGATATTAACAAATTCCCATCTGCCCATAACCGTGGGCACGGCTTTCGAAAGTTCAAAACCCTGCAGGGGTGTCCCAACTTAGCCCATCACAAGCTCTCACGGTCAACGAAGGATATTCCTTCTCCCAGGAAGACCCAATCGGACTCGGAATCCCGGTTACAAGACATTTCGACAATGGTAAAACAAGACCAGCTAGACCACCCGTTGTGCCGACAAATCCCGATAGGAGATGCACATATCTCGTTCTCAGGGCACACCGAATAAGCTAAGCGTACAGGAGCCCACGTAATCCAAGTTGCCAAGGGATGGCCCTGCACGATGCTCTAGTTTGGACCAACACTCAGAGGAGCACTGGCCCGGGGGTTTAAATAAAGATGACCCTTGAGTCTGCAGAACCCAAGGGAAAAAGTCTTAGGTGGCAAATGGTAAAACCAAGGTTAGGCCTTGCTGGAGGAGTTTTATTCAAGGCGAACTATCAAGGGGTTCCCATTATAACCCGACCGCGTAAGGAACGCAAAATCAAGGAACTAACACCGGTATGACGAAAACTAGGGCAGCAAGAGTGGAACAAAACACCAGGCATAAGGCCGAGCCTTCCACCCTTTACCAAGTATATAGGTGCATTAAAGTAAATAAGATATAATAATGATATCCCAACAATATCCATGTTCCAACAAGGAACGAACTTCATCTTCACCTGCAACTAGCAATGCTATAAGAGGGGCTGAGCAAAGCGGTAACATAGCCAAACAACGATTTGCTAGGACAAGGTGGGTTAGAGGCTTGACATGGCAATATGGGAGGCATGATATAGCAAGTGGTAGGTATCGCGACATAGCAATAGAGCGAGCAACTAGCTAGCAAAGATAGAAGTGATTTCGAGGGTATGGTCATCTTGCCTGAGATCCTGCAAGGAAGAAGAACGAGTCCATGAAGAAGACAAACGGACGTAGTCGAACGAATCCTCACAAACACGACATTATCTAACCCGAAGAAGCAACACCGGAAAGAAGCAAACAACATAGTAAACAACCACCACATAAGCATGGCATGATGCACAATCAAGTATGAAGCATGTCCGGTTTAATGAGGCATGGCATGGCAAAGTGCACAAGCAATTCTACAAATTAAGTGGAGCTCAATATGAAATGAGTTGCATATTGACGGAACCACATTAATTATTTAGTTCTCTCCCGGTTAGGTACTCAATAAATTTAAATGTTGGTTAACATGGCAAGAGGTGAAGAATAACAAAACTATACTATCTAAACAATTTAAATGGGGCCGGATATAACAAACAACAAATCCGATAAATCCCCATATGCATTTAGCAATTTAAAGCAAACAACAATTTAAACCTTCTTGAAGTTGTTATCATGATGCGGATGACATGCAAGTTATAAGCAATTTTTATGAAAATGTTGATAAGAGCATTATGGGACATTTGTCACCGTGGTGGGCAGAAAGGGTGCCACGGCGATGATAACGCAAATGGTGCCACGGCAATGTTCCAGTTCCCGGTAACTCGATTGAGATACCGATGCAAAAGAGAAGTGTGCGAGTGCGTGCAAAAGATGGTGGGGTGATCCCGGTAATCGGGTTCCCACGGGTCGATGGTGGTGCCAAGCGAGGGAAACAACTAACGTTCACGGGCAGATACAACATCCAAACATGCATTCGTTCACGGGCAGTCGACTCGGGGTTATACCTTTTGAAGCGTGCATTATCGGAATGGACCAAGTTCGATGCGGTGTAGGGGAAGTAGACATTCTCGGGACATTCATAGTGAAAGTAGTCATTCTCGCATGCTCTAGGGTCGACGGAAGAGGTTCTCGCAATCTCGGCGATGGTAGTTGTAAATGTAGGCGGTAGACGAACTTGACGGTTCCGTTACCCAGTTCTTCAGAGAAGGAAGTAGTCGTACACGTTTTCATAGAGGTTCGGGGTCAACGACACGGAACTTGACGTCCACGGGGTCTTCGAGGGTCGATGGTAGTGGTTCACATTTTGTAGCCATTCGAGTCATCGGTGGAGGAACTTGTCACATCATCGAGCATAGTCCACCTTGGCGTATCCGTGTGTAGGGGTACTTGACAGGTCCGAGGTCTCCGGCCGTAGTGGTACTTGCTGTTACATGTAGTCAAACTTGAGGGGCATCGACGTCGTGGTACTTGGCATCCTCTCGGCCTTGAAAAATATGAAATGGAATGCGGCGGTTGGTACTTGCGTCCATGGGTGCTTGGTTATTTTTGCATGGTGGCCTTCGGTGGATTTGGAGGAAACACGATGTGTGCAGGAGGCAAACGGCTCAAAACGTCCATGGCCGAACAAGCTCACAGCGAGAAAAAATAGAGGGCCAATAGGCAGCGTGATGGATGGGGTGAGGCGGAGGTTCGACGGTGCGCCGACAGCAGGAGGCGAAGGCGAAGTGGCCGGCGTCGGCCTTGGCGCAAAGCAAGGAGGCGAAGCTCCTACTCGAGCAGAGGGCTCGGGCATGGGTCTTGAGGCGCCGGAAATGGGAACGAGGCCCTGCTGGCGGCGGCGGGCATGGCCACGGCGGCGCTTGGTGGCAGCGAACTTGGAGGCGGGGCGGCGACATGGTTCTGGTGGAGCTCGCAACAGGAGGCGCTCGGGCATCGGGTCATGGTGAGGCCGGCAGAAGGCCGCGTCGGTGGCCGGCGCGTGAGGAAGGGGCTCTGTGCTCCAGTAGCGGGACTCGCGGAGTCACAGTAGGAGAGCAGCACGAGACGACGGACCAGAGGGCAGGTGGCTCTTGGCGGCGGGGTTGGCGCGATCGGAGGCGAGGCTGCCAGCGACGGAGTTCGTTGGTGTTGGGGCGCTCAAGATGAGCGAGAGGCAGCGGGCATTGGTGCGAGGAAGCATGGGGCGAAGGAGAGGGATTGAGAGGAAGGGAAACAAGGTGGGAGGCGGCGTTGGGAGATCGAAGAGAGAGGAGGGGGATCGAGCACGACTCCTGGCTTGATGCGTGCGTATGGGTGTTGGCGGCGGTGGATGAGGACGAGAGGGAGAGGGTGAGTGGGATCAGGCAGGGAGAGGTTTAGGGTTGCGTGGCCTGTGAGGCCTCAGGGAGGTCAGCTGCTGGGCCTTGGGCCACTTTGGCTGCGGGGAAGGAAGGCTGACCTGGTGGTAGGGAGGCCCAGGTGGCCAGAGGCCTGGCTGGGATCTCTCTCTCTCTCTCTCTCTCTTATTTCTCTCTCTTCTATTTATCGCATAAACAGAAATAGAAAGAAAGTACAGAGGGTTTGGAATGGATGTGAGGAGAGAGGGACATATTTCTGGAAACCAAGAAATATGCCCGATTTAATAAAAGTAGTTTGGGAATTTTTAAGGACAGAAAAATAATTCAAGTTTTAATTGAAATTCAAACTTGAACCATTTTTGAACCCAACCAAAACAACTTCAAATGATCTAAACTTTGACAAAGAGGGTTTAGGCATGGTGAACTAGCATCAGGAAAAGAAAGAACATTTCTCGAGGAGGGGAAAAGGTCACTTGCCAAAATGAAAGAAAGAAGAAGGAATGAGGAGGTGATGATGCATGGGTATGGCTTGAGAGAGAGAGAGAGATATGACAAGGAAAACACTTGAAGTTAAGTTGGATACAAGAAGAGTTGAAGAGTAATGCAATTGTGTGACGGGTGATTCCAAGTTAATGGAATATTTACAATAGCTCCCTAATAATAGTAGGAGACTTTTATATGTTATAAAGAGAATTTCACCATGTGAACTCCCTCGATTTAAATGGATCGAAGATCCACATGAATTATTTAGTTGAGATGCAAAAGAATTATGACATGATGACGTGATGACATGATGAAATGCAAAAATAAAAGGAGCAAGCAAAAATGAAACACACGGAGAAACCCGGAACCTATGGAAGTCTTCTCAAGCATCGGTCTTGGGGCGTCACAGGGTAGAAGCTATTTCAACTAGTAGTGTTGATCATAACAACTCTATTAAGATGCTTAAAGAAGTTATTTTTCCGAGGTTTGGACTCCCTAGATACTTAATGACTGATGGTGGTTCACATTTTATTCATGGTGCTTTTCGTAAGATGCTTGCTAAGTATGATGTTAATCATAGAATTGCATCTCCATATCATCCACAGTCTAGTGGTCAAGTAGACCTGAGTAATAGAGAGCTTAAATTAATCTTGCAAAAGACTGTAAAATAGATCTAGAAAGAATTGGTCCAAGAAACTTGATGATGCATTATGGGCTAATAGAACTGCATATAAAAATCCTATGGGTATGTCTCCATATAAAATGGTTTATGGAAAAGCATGTCACTTACCTCTCGAACTAGAACATAAGGCATATTGGGCCATTAAAGAGCTCAATTATGATTTCAAACTTGCTGGTGAGAAGATGCTTTTTGACATCAGCTCACTTGATGAATGGAGAACCCAGGCTTATGAGAATGCCAAACTATTTAAAGAAAAAGTTAAAAGATGGCATGCCAAAAGGATACAAAAGTGTGAGTTTGATATAGGTGATTATGTTTTGCTATACAACTCTCATTTAAGATTTTTTGCAGGCAAACTCCTCTCAAAATGGGAAGGTCCTTACGTCATCGAGGAGGTCTATCGTTCCGGTTCCATAAAAATCAACAACTTCGAAGGCACAAATCCGAGGGTGGTGAACAGTCAAAGAATCAAACATTATATCTCAGGTAATCCTATAAATGTTGAAACTAATTTTATCGAAACCGTAACCCTGGAGGAATACATAAAGGACACTTTCCAGAATGTTTCAGACTCCAAAAAGGAATAGGTATGAGGTACGGTAAGTAAACCTACTCCAAAATAGTTCTAATAGCAATTTTCCTCCGTTTTGGAATATTTAAGAAAAGAAAATAAGAAGTAGTCTGGGAAGGACACGAGGCATCCACGAGGGTGGAGGGCGCGCCCTACCCCCTGGGCGCGCCCCCTGCCTCGTGGGCACCTCGTGTGCTCTCCGGACTCCGTTTTCTTGCACGATACTTCTTTTGGTTGGTAAAAATTCATTATATAATCTCCCAAAGGTTTTGACAACTGTATCACACAAATATCTTCGGTCTTTGTTTTGAGCTGTTTTTCTGACAGATCTAGATTACCATGATGTCTTCAAGTGCCCCCAAGGACAAGTTCTTCGAGAAGGGCATCAACCCCTACATCGCGGAGGTGCTGCAACACCCTCAAACCATTGAGATGCGTGAGGGGTTGCTGCACATCCGTGATGTTGAGGGACCAAGGAGGACCAGAAGTGTGGAGACAAAACTCGAGGCAATGGAGCAACAAGTTTTGAAGTGCCAGGAGATGGTGGAGCGTGGACTTGACGCCAACCACATAATGATCACGGAGTTCACCAACAACACTAAGCAAGATGCTAGGAACATCGGGGAGACCATCTTCAAGCTTCACGAGAAAATCGAGCATCTCCAAGCCTAGATCTATGACCTGCAAAACCAAAACTGTGAGTATGAATATAGATGCAAGAGGATGAGTTTGGCTAAAGATTTGAGGATCCCAGAGACTCAATCATCCTTCTATGATGGTGAGCCTATGCCATGGAATATGGACGACAAGCCTACACCATCAACAACTCCATCATCACCACCTCCGAGGAAGGAGACATAAACAGATGGTTATGGGCACTCCCCTTGGCAACTGCCAAGCTTGGGGGAGTGCCCCGGTATCGTATCACCATCACACTTTTATCTTTACCGTTTTTCATATTTCGATCCTTTTGGTAATATCTTGATCTAGTAGAATAAAGTTTTAGTATGATCTAGTTTTGAGTTTTGTTTTATGATCCTTCTATGTAATCAAGTCTGTGAGCTATATATAATAAAGATTAGTGTTGAGTCAAGGGCTTGATTATCTTGCTATGATCTTGAGGGGATAAAAATAAAAGAGAATAGAAAGAATAAAAAGAAATAAACATATCATATGGATCTTATGGAGAGTAATGACTTCACATATAAAGAGTATGATGAATAAAAGTTGTTGAGAGTTGAGAAACATAGTTTTGGTCATCGTTGCAATTAATAGTAAGTAATAAAGAAAGAGAGGTCTTCACATATAAATATACTATCTTGGACATCTTTTATGATTGTGAGCACTCATTAAAATATGACATGCTAAATAGTTGATGTTGGACACGGAAGAAAACGTAATGGATTATGTTTTCTTACATCCGAAATAAATTATATTGTCATGGATCATCCAACATGTTGAGCTTGCCTTTCCCTCTCATGCTAGCCATATTCTTTGCACCAAGTAGAGATACTACTTGTGCTTCCAAATATCCTTAAACCCAGCTTTGCCATGAGAGTCCACCATATCTACCTATGGATTGAGTAAGATCCTTCAAGTAAGTTGTCATTGTTGCAAGCAATAAAAATTGCTCTCTAAATATGTATGATTTATTAGTACAGAGAAAATAATATTTATACGATCTTGTGATGTGGAAGAAATAAAAGCGACGGACTGCATAATAAAGGTCCATATCACAAGTGGCAATATAAAGTGACGTTCTTTTGCATTAAGATTTTGTGCATCCAACAATAAAAGCACATGAAAACCTCTGCTTCCCTCTGCGAAGGGCCTATCTTTTATTCTTGTCTTATACTTCATACAAGAGTCATGGTGATTTTCACCTTTCCTTTTTACATTTTATCCTTTGGCAAGCATAATGTGTTGGAAAGATCCTGATATATACAGCTAATTGGATGTGAGTTTTCATGTACTATTATTGTTGACATTACCCTTGAGGTAAAAGGTTGGGAGGCAATACTATAAGCCCCTATCTTTCTCTATGTCGGATTAAAACTTCATACCTGTAAATATTGCGTGAGTGTTAGCAATTGTGAAATACTAAATGATAGTTGAGTATGTGGACTTGCTGAAAAGTTCTTATATTGACCCTTTCAGATGTTATGATAAATTGCAATTGCTTCAATGACTGAGATTATAGTTTGTTAGTTTTCAATGAAGTTTATGATTCATACTTGAAACTGTGAATGAATTATTACTTTAGCATAAGAGATCATATGACAATATATATATATATATGTTGTTATAAGAATGATCATGATACCCTCATGTCCGTATTTTATTTTATCGACACCTCTATCTCTAAACATGTGGACATATTTTTCGATTTCGGCTTCCGCTTGAGGACAAGCGAGGTCTAAGCTTGGGGGAGTTGATACGTCCATTTTGCATCATGCTTTTATATCGATATTTATTGCATTATGGGCTGTTATTACACATTATGTCACAACACTTACGGCTATTCTATCTTATTTTACAAGGTTTACATGAAGAGGGGGAATGCCAGCAGCTGGAATTCTGGGCTGGAAAAGGAGCAAATATTAGAGACCAATTCTGCACAACTCCAAAAGTACTGAAACTTCACGGGAGCACATTTCAGAATATATAAAAAATATTGAGCGAAGGAAGTACCAGAGGGGGGCCACCCACCATCCATGAGGGTGGGGGCGCGCCCAACCCCCCTGGGCGCCCCCCTGCCTCGTGGGCCCCCTGGCAGGCCTCCGGTGCCCATCTTCTGCTATATGAGGTCTTTCGTCCGAGAAAAAATCATAAGCAAGCTTACGGGACGAAAGTCCGCCACCACGAGGCGGAACCTTGGTGGAACCAATCTAGGGCTCCAGCGGAGCTGTTCTGCCGGGGAAACTTCCCTCCGGGAGGGGGAAATCATCACCACCGTCATCACCATCGATCCTCTCATCAGGAGGGGGTCAATCTCCATCAACATCTTCACCAGCACCATCTCATCTCAAACCCTAGTTCATCTCTTGTATCCAATCTTTGTCCCAAAACCTCAGATTGGTACCTATGGGTTGCTAGTAGTGTTGATTACTCCTTGAGTTGATGCTAGTTGGTTTATTTGGTGGAAGATCATATGTTCAGATCCTTTATGAATATTAATACCCCTGTGATTATGAACATGAATATGATTTGTGAGTAGTTACTTTTGTTCCTGAGGACATGGGAGAAGTCTTGCTATAAGTAGTCATGTGAATTTGGTATTCGTTCGATATTTTGATGAGATGTATGTTGTCTCTCCTCTAGTGGTGTCATGTCAACGTCGACTACATGACACTTCACCATTATTTGGGCCTAGAGGAAGGCATTGGGAGCTAATAAGTAGATGATGGGTTGCTAGGGTGACAGAAGTTTAAACCCTAGTTTATGAGTTGCTTTGTAAGGGGCTGATTTGGATCCATATGTTTCATGCTATGGTTTGGTTTACCTTAATACTTCTTTTGTAGTTGTGGATGCTTGCAAGATGGGTTAATCATAAGTGGGATGCTTGTCTAAGGAAGGGCAGTACCCAAGCACTGGTCCACCCACATATCAAATTATCAAAGTACCGAACGCGAATCATATGAACGTGATGAAAACTAGCTTGATGATAATTCCCATGTGTCCTTGGGAGCGCTTTCCTTTATATACGAATTTTTCCAAGCTTGTCCTGTGCTACAAAAAGGATTGGACCATCTTGCTGCACCTTATTTACTTTTACTACTTGTTACCCGTTACAAATTACCTTATCACAAAACTATCTGTTACCGATAATTTCAGTGCTTGCAGAGAATACCTTACGGAAAACTGCTTATCATTTCCTTCTGCTCCTCGTTGGTTTCGACACTCTTACTTATAGAAAGGACTATGATAGATCCCCTATACTTGTGGGTCATCACTCACAACAAGCGTGATGGTTTCGGTAGGGAACGTGCCACCTTTGGGGACGAAACGATATCCGTTGCCTCTTATTGATTTCAAAAATATTCAAGTGTCAACATAGAACAACAAGAGTGTTGTGTTCCATTTTGGAAATTTTTGGGGTTCGTTTGGACATTTTTATACATTAACTGGGTTTCCCAGGCATTTTATGTGCATAATTCAAATTTGAACTACATGCACATTCTCCAGTGCATATAAACTGGTTGAAAAATCAAATATGTGTCATTGGATGCATGCTTAGGTCCCATGCAAGAAATGGGAATGAATTTCAAACACCCTGCCACCGTCACTCAGCCGCAAACATTGAGATACCTGGTTTTTAAATTCTAGTAAATCAAAAACTCGTCTGAAATTCATGAAACTTGGCATGCTATCATGGAGCGGCATCAACATGCCGTGGTAAATTTTTTGTCCCATTTGGGGCAGGTTTGGGTATAAGCTTCTCACAAACCAGAGCTTCTCACAACAAGCATGATGGTTTCGATAGGGAACATTCCACCTTTGGGGACGAAACGATATCTGTTGCCTCTTATTGCTTTCAAAAAAATTTGATTGTCAACATAGAACAACAAGAATGTTGTGTTCAATTTTGGAATTTTTCGGGGTTCGTTTGGACATTTTTATACATTAACTGGGCTTTCCAGGCATTTTATGCGCATAATTCAAATTTGAACTACAAGCACATTCTCTAGTGCATATAAACTGGTTGAAAAATCAAATATGTGTCCTTGGTTGCATGCTTAGGTCCCATGCAAGAAATGGGAATGAATTTCAAACACCCTGCCACCGTCACTTGGCCGCACATATTGAGATACCTGGTTTTTAAATTGTAGTAAATCCAAAACTCGTCTGAAATTCAGAAAACTTGGCATGCTATCATGGAGCGGCATCAACATGCCGTGGTAAAAATTTTGTCAGCTTCCCTAGGTTTAATTTGGCTTCCCCAGTTTAATTCGGGTTTTAAATATAAAACACTCATCGCAAACGTTTTAGTTAGAACACCCTTATGTAAAGCGACAACTTCCCCAAGAAGCCAAGGGAAAATGTGCTGAGCAGGATTTGTGCAGCTCTTGATTGCAAACGTTTTAGATAGAACACGTGAGAGCAGCGCAGGATTTGTGCGTCCCTTCAACGCAAACGGTTGTTTTGGATGACCCGTGTGCAACCACATACAAACAATTATTGGGTATGTTGCCATTTGTCAAACTGGAAAGATTTACATTTGTTGATCTAGTAACGTTGCCATTTGTCAATCCTTGTAACACTGCGATTTGTCAAAATATGTAGCTAGAAATCATTAGCACTATCTAATTTTTGCAACTAAAATTCAGTAATTAAGTATAGATTGCATTCATAGATTAAGAAGTTGTTCTTAATTTACACAACAATTCAACTCGACAGCTAAACCGACCAAACTTCTCCCCAATTGTTGCCAACCACGTACTGAAATAGCTAGTTCAATTATATATACTAGCTAATTTTAAGTATGTTGTATAGTTCGACCACACATCTATAATCACATGAACTGAACGAAATAGCCCATAAATACTACTAGGGGCTTTGTGCTACTTCCGGCAGCCTCTCCTCTGTCGAGCGCGCTCACCCCCTCAGTAAGAGGCAGAGGAGGAGGAGGAGCCTACCGACGATCTGGACAAATGCAATACAGTGCCTGCCGGTGCTGCACGTTCAGCAACGCTTGCCAGCTCGAACGCACACTACCGCTCCAGACGATCCCTCTCGAAGCGGCCGAACTATTCGTAGATCTCCGGATTCCTCACCTCTGCGTCCACGTGTGCTGCAGCCACGACTGTGGTAAGGCTCTTTGCGCGCTCGACGAGGCGCTCCTCCTCCTCCCGCAGGAACTCGATGTAGCGCGCAAGGTCATTGATGCACGTGCGGGCGTCCACCTCCGCCTCCCGCCTTCAGCCCGCGGCGGTGGAGCCGGTGATAATCCCGGCGGTCGACGGTGGGCTGGTGGCCACGTCAGCCGACGGTGGGGTGGCAGCCACAACCACCACCTCCCGCCTTCGGGCCATGGTGGCGGAGCGGGTGATGGCCACGGTGGCCGGCGGTGGGGTGGCGGCCACGATGGCCACCTCCTGCCTTCGGGCCATGGCGGCGGAGCGGGAGATGGCCTTGGCTTTCGACGGTGGTGTGGCGGCAACGGCGGCCGGCAACAGCTGCCGACGGGCAGCGGCGGCGGAGCGTGTGGTGGGTGTTCCGTGTACACCCAACAGGGATGCCACGTGCACTACACTATGCCGGGGACTGCGCCGCCGCCGTGGTGTAGCCTCCCAGTTGGAGCTGTCCTCTGATGACGGCGGAGTGGCTGAGTGACGACGATGGACCTGTGCCATTGGTGATTGTGGAGAAGCAGACGAGATAAACTACAAGGAGGGAGGGTCAGGGAGTCCTGGATTAGGGGGTCCTCGGGCAGCCGGACTATATCCTTTGGCCGGACTGTTGGATTATGAAGATACAAGATTGAAGACTTCGTCCCGTGTCCGGGTGGGACTCTCCATTGCGTGGAAGGCAAGCTTGGCAATTCGGATATGTAGATCTCCTCCCTTGTAACCGACTCTGTGTAACCCTAGCCCCCTCCGGTGTCTATATAAACCGGAGGGTTTAGTCCGTAGGACCACAACAATCATAATCATAGGCTAGCTTCTAGGGTTTAGCCTCTATGATCTCGTGGTAGATCAACTCTTGTAATACTCATATCATCAAGATCAATCAAGTAGGAAGTAGGGTATTACCTCCATCGAGAGGGCCCGAACCTGGGTAAACATTGTGTCCCCTACCTCCTGTTACCATCCGCCTTAGACACATAGTTCGAGACCCCCTACCCGAGATCCACCGATTTTGACACCGACATTGGTGCTTTCATTGAGAGTTCAATTGAGGTTTTTCTCCCTGGACAGATCTTCGTATTCGGCGGCTTCGTACTACGGGCCAACTCGCTTGGCCATCTGGAGCAGATCGAGAGATACGCCCCTGGCCATCAGGTCAGGTTTGGAAACTTAAACTTTACTGCCGACATCCGCGGAGACTTGATCTTCGACGGATTTGAGCCCGTGCCAGGTGTGCCGCACAGTCACAACGAGCATGACTTAGCTCTACCGCCGGATAGTGTTCGGGAGATCACCCCTGTGGCAACTCCGGCCCTCGATCTGGAGCAGATCACGCTGTCCGAGGATGGGTGGATGGACCCCGCCACGGAGGCCGCACACTCAGTGGCGATAGAGCCGAATACTGACTTCACCTCCTACGAGACCTGTGTTGCCGGATCCTTGGATTCGTCCTTGGCCACGGGCTCTGAACCGCTTGCATCCGTGCCTATCGAATCTGATTGGGCGCCGATCATGGAGTTTTCCTCCGCGGATATCTTCGAGCACTTGCCCTTGGGCGATGTGCTAAATTCATTAAGGTCTCTCTCCTTGTCAGGAGGCCCTTGGCCGAACTGTGTCCCGCTTGAGTGGGAAGCGGACGACGAAGAAATTCGTCCCCCACCCACCATCCACTTAATAGCCACTGTCGATGACTTAACCGACATGCTTTATTTCGGCTCAGAAGACATCGACGGTATGGACGGCGATGTAGGAGAAGAACAGGAACCACCGCCCACAGGGCGCTGGACTGCCACCTCATCATATGATATATACATGGTGGACACCCCCAAATAAAGCGATGGCAATAAGGCAACAGAGGATAATCCCTCAAGAAGCAATCTAAGCACCGGCGTCAATGGTGCCGCTCTAAGCCCCGCCATAGAAAAAATGGTGATACCGGCACAAGAGACAATGACGCTGCAGATACTGCCTAAGACGAAGATAATCCCCTCCAGCCAGGCCTCGAGCGGGAGGATGGGCAAGCTAGCCATAAGGAACAGGCACCAGACGGAGAATCAGAGGATGACAATTACATGCCTCTCTCCGAAGGCAAGGTGAGCCTCGGCGACGAAGAATTTATCGTGCCTGAGGATCCCGCCGAATAGGAGCGCTTCAAGCGCCGGCTTATTGCCACATCAAAAAGCGTGAAGAAAAAGCAACAACAGCTTCAAGCTAATCAAGATCCGCTAGCGGATAGATGGACCGAGGTGCTGGCAGCCGAGGAATACGAACTCGAGCGCCTAACCAAAAGTTACCCAAAGCACAGGTTGCTACCCAATTCGAGGAGGAAGCATTAAAGCCTACACTACCAGCGTATGATGCGGCTGACCGTCCACCTCATGGCCGAGACAAATCGGCATATCAGCCCGAAGTCCAGCCCGCACCCCGTCGCCAGTTAAACAAAAATACCAATGCCCGAGGTAACACGCAGGACCTGCGGGGCGTATTGGAAAACAAAGCAGGACATGCAAGATCGATCTACGGATCACGGGGGTGCGCCCCAACGCGTCACGACGACCGTCACGCCGGATATACTAAAAGTAAATCCGGCCGGGCCGGATACAACATACAAGACTCGTATGAACTGCGTCGTGATATAGCCTGACACAGAGGCGCCGCACCCCCCCTATGCTTCGCTGATGAAGTAATGGATCACGAATTCCCAGAAGGTTTTAAACCCGTGAACATCGAATCATATGCTGGCACAACAGACCCTGCGGTATGGATCAAAGATTTCCTCCTCCACATCCACATGGCCCGCGGTGATGATCTACATGCCACCAAGTACCTCCCATTAAAACTCAAAGGACCTGCTTGGCATTGGCTCAATAGCCTGCCGGCAAACTCCATTGGCAGTTGGGAGAACTTGGAAGACACATTCCTTGATAACTTCCAGGGCACTTATGTGCGACCACCGGATGTTGATGACTTGAGTCACATAACCCAACAGCCAGGGGAATCAGCTAGGAAATTCTGGACTCGGTTCCTAACTAAAAAGAACCAAATCGTCGACTGTCCGGATGCCGAGGCCTTAGCGGCATTTAAGCATAACATCCGCGATGAGTGGCTCACCCGACACCTCGGCCAAGAAAAGCTGAAGTCCATGGCAGCCCTCACGACACTCATGACCCGCTTTTGTGCGGGCGAGGATAGCTGGCTGGCTCGCAGCAACAACACATCAAGAAACCCTGGCAATTCAGATGCCAAAGATAGCAACGGCAGGCCACGTCGCAATAGACACAAGCGCCGCAACAACGGCGACAACGCCGAAGACACGATAGTTAATGCCGGATTCAATGGCTCTAAATCCGGTCAATGGAAAAAGCCATTCAAAAGAAGCAATCCGGGCCCGTCCAGCTTGGACCGCATACTCGATCATTCGTGTCAAATTCACGGCACCCCCGATAAACCAGCCAACCACACCAACAGAGAATGCTGGGTGTTCAAACAGGCCGGCAAGTTAAATGCCGAAAACAAGGAAAAGGGGCTGCATAGCGACGACGAGGAGGAGCCCCGGCCGCCGAACACAGGAGGACAGAAGAAATTTCATCCTCAAGTGAAAACGGTAAACATGATATACGCAACCCATATTCCCAAGCGGGAACGGAAGCGTGCACTGAGGGACGTCTATGCGATGGAGCCAGTCGTCCCAACGTTCAACCCATGGTCTTCTTGTCCGATCACCTTCGATCGCAGGGACCACCCCACCAGTATCCGTCATGGTGGTTCTGCCGCATTGGTCCTTGACCCCATCATTGACGGATTTCACCTCACTCGAGTCCTTATGGACGGTGGCAGCAGCCTAAACCTACTCTATCAGGATACAATGCGTAAAATGGGTATAGACCCCTCGAGGATCAAACCCACCAAAACCACCTTTAATGGTGTCATCCCGGGTGTAGAGGCCTGTTGCACGGGCTCAATCACACTGGAAGTGGTCTTCGGATCTCCGGACAACTTCCGAAGCGAGGAGTTAATCTTCGTTATCGTCCCCTTCCGCAGTGGCTATCACGCACTGCTCGGACGAACCGCATTTGCCAGATTCAATGCGGTACCGCATTATGCATACCTCAAGCTCAAAATGCCTGGACCTCGCGGGGTTATAACAGTTAACGGAAACACAGAACGCTCGCTCCGCACGGAGGAGCACACTACGGCCCTCGCAGCAGAAGCACAAAGCAGCCTTATGAGGCAAACCGCCAATTCGGTGAAAAAGACCCCGGACACCTTCAAGCGAGTCCGGAGTACCCTGCAAGAGGATCGCCAGGCACGTTTAGAGCTCGCCTACAATTAGGCCTCCGTCCTAGTCCCAGTCAAGTGGCGAAAATTGTGCCGCGCGTACATAATTACGCACTCAAGATACCATGGGCATAGGCGGAGGCACGGCCATGGCACGGCCCACAATACGGGTCAACTGCTTCAGGACCCGTATACCTTTAACATTTTCTTCATTTCAGGCCCCTATTCTTTAAAGGCCCTCTCCGATCGTATGATTATCGGACCTATCATGGGAAGGAAACACCAAGGAAGCAAGAAGCTTTGACGTACAAGGGAATCCTCAGGTAGTCTCTGATAACGATCGATATACCTGTTTTGCATACCCACACGCAGCTTGACCTTGGATAGGACATGTCAAATAGTCCTATTTTTCACTTATTGCACTACATGTATGCATACGCTTTGATGTATCATTTAAATAACAATGTACAGCATCAACTCATTATTACATTCCTTTATCTTTTTTTCTTGTCTGCTTGCTTACGACAAATCGCACCCGTACATTCTGATACGACCAGTGCGCCAGGGGCTTCAGTATACCCCATAACACGGCATGAAAAGTCCGAACACTTTCGACAGTGCGGCACCCCGAACTTATAGCATTATATGCATCAGCTCCGAATCATGTCTTTGGTCAATAGTTGGGTTTGCCCGGCTCCCATGTTTTGGTACCTTAAGTTCCGCTATATCGGCTAAGGTAGCACTGGGAGAACTACTGCGATTGTGTCCTGGTTCTTCCGGACGAGCACCTCAGTAGAGAAAGCCGAAAACTGACTGTCATGATGCGGCGAGAGCTGGTCGCTGTTCAAGAGGTCTCAAATCCTTAAAGATTTTTCCGCTTCGGGTGAGGAGTCGGCCTTGTCCGATTTAGGCATACATAGCGCCCCAAGTTCGGCCTTCCGAATACTAGGGGCTTCGCAAAAATTTAAAATTGTAGACTTCTATGGCTAAGTGAGAGTGATAAATCTTTATAGTCCAATTGTCTGGTTCGTTGTGCTGAACACCTCCTTAGAAGGACCCAAAACTGGGATAAAGAGTGATTAGGTTTATCCCGAACACCTCAGTACTAGTTACATGGGGGCAGAAGCCGACGACTGGCCAACTCTCAAATTTTATAAACGGCCGCACAGAAGGTAATATTTTAAATCAACAAGCGTTACATAGCACACATGAACTCGTTTCACATTACAGGATCACATGAGTACATTCATTCAAATATTACATCCTTAGCAAATTCCTCTGCCACAAGGCGAGCACCCTTCAGGACACTGTCATAATACTTTTCGGGGTGGCGATGCTCCTTGCCCTCCGGCAGCCCCTCCTTCACCAGCTTTTCGGCGTCCATCTTCGCCCAGTGCACTTTTGCCCGGGCAAAAGCCCCGCGCGCACCCTCAATGCAGACGGACCGCTTTATGACTTCAAACCGTGGGCAGGCGTTCACAAGCCGCCTTACCAGTCCGAAATAGCTGCCAAGCAGGGGCTCGCCAGGCCACATCCGCACTATGAGGTCCTTCATGGCCAGTTCGGCTGCCTTGTGAAGCTAGACTAGTTGTTTCAACTGGTCGCTCAAGGGCATCGAATGTTCGGTCCCAGTATACAGAGACCAGAACAACCTCTCCATCGAGCTCCCTTCCTCGGCCCGGTAGAACTCCGCGGCATTCGACACACTATTGGGTAGATGTGCGAACGCTCCTGGAAAGCTCCGAATTCGGGTGAGTAAAAGGAAAGTTTCCTTCACATGCTTGCTTTGCATAATGAATGCCTTACCCGCCACTATCTTCCTGACTGCCTCAATTTCCTGGAGGGCCTTTTAGGCTTCAGCCTTGGCATTTTGTGCGTTCTCGAGGCCCTTCGCAAGCTCGGACCCTTGCGTCCTAGAGTCACGCTCCAAGGACTCGTACTTCTTGACAAACTCCGGGAGCTCTTGCTGAACCTCACCAACTCGGGCCTCTTGCTTCTCGCCCTCGCGCGCTCCTTGGCCGCTTTGCCTTCGGCCTCGGACAACGCCTTCTTCAGGGTCGCCATTCAGTCGTGGCCCCTAGCAAAATTCATGACGATCCTGTGATCTAACAAACAGTTTCCTTTTTCTTTATCAATAAACAGACGAGGTATCACTTACCTTTGTTCTCTTCGAGCTGCCTCTTGGTAAGGCCGAGCTCTTCCTCGGACCGCTCAAGGTCCCGCTTCAGTGCGGAGACCTCCACCGTGTGAGCGGCAGCGGCCAGCAGTGAAGCCTGCTTATTCACATAGACATATTCTGATTAGACTCCTGTGATTATTATTTGATCCTCCATTCGGTCTTTCTTCCGAACACCAAACAGAGCATCAGGGGCTACTGTCTATGCTATAACATTTTCTCATAATTTGATTACTTACCTCGAAGCCTATTAGGAGGCTGGCATAGGCTTCAGTCAGTCCGCCTTGACCACGGCACTCATGATAGTGCGGTGCTCTTCGTCAATGGAAGCGCCGCGAAGAGCTTCCAGCAAATTGTCCGATGCCCCTGGATGGACAGAGGCCATCGGCACAGATGGCTTGTCCCCCTTAGACTTGCTGCCCCCGGCATTAGAGCCCATGGGAGTCTTGCCCCTCGTGCGCCCAGCGTCCGGAATGTCGCCTTGGGGCGCTTCCGGAACTGTCTCCCCTTGGTTCAGTACCCTTTGAGACAACACCTCGATGTCGTCCGTAGGGCGGGGGGAGGAGGCGGTCGGGAGTGAATCGTTGTTCATCTCCGACGGGCCCAAAGACTCATCCTAAGAGGATACGTTGATACAGGCTTTGGATGGGCTGCATGATCATGTTCGGCATGATAAGAAGTAATAAAATACAACATACCAAGTACTATTATGGTATCCGGATACTTAGGACTTTGCCAGGGGCTTGTCCCTGGGTAACCACTCCTCGTCGCTAAAAGTGGCCGCCGTGGAGCAGTCCGAAAGGAGAGTCCATCCCTTCTTGGACCCTTCGGCTTCCCCTGACGGGGCAGCCTTCCTTTTCTTGTCTCCCCCGGCTGGGGGGGAGAACTTTCCTCTTCCTCCTCCTCATTTTCATGGGAGGAGGGTGCCTCGGTGTTATAGGACGATGAGTCCGATACGACCTTGAGCCGGAGACCTTTCCTGGTCCCCGTGGCCTTCTTCTCCGGCGCCTCATAGGGCGCCGGAACCAGCATCTCCGTTAAGAGAGTGCTTGATGGATCCTCGGGTAGTGGGGCCGGACAATTGATCCGCTCCGCTGTCGTGACCCATTCCTGTTAAATGGCGTGGAGGCTTAGATCCCCCACATGATTATACTAGGGAGAGAAACATCTTATGAGATATAAGGAGCTTGCCGGATTGGCAGGGCGCTTTGCGCTGAGTCCGCGATCCTCGGTAAGGGGAGGAGGTACCTCGGCGGACTTGAACAACACCCTCCAAATGTCCTGATGTGTCGTGTCGAAGAGCTCTCGCAGCATCTGGTGCTTAGCCGGGTCGAACTCCCACATATTGAATGCCCGTCTTTGACACGGGAGGATCCGGCGGAAGAGCATGACCTGGACCACGTTGACAAGCTTGATTTTCTTGCTTATCATGTTTTTAACATAGTTCTGGAGTCCGGTCAGCTCCACCGATGAACCCCGGGATAGGCCCTTCTCTTTCCAGGAGGTGAGCCGCGTGGGGATGCCGGATCGAAATTCGAGGGCCGCACCTAGTTGGTGTCACGCGGCTCGGTGATGTAGAACCACCCCGATTGCCACCCCTTCACTGTCTCCACATAGGAGCCTTCGAGCCAGGTGACGTTGGGCATTTTTCCCACCATGGCGCCTCCGCACTCCGCTTGCTGGCCGACCACCACCTTCGGTTTAACGTTGAATGTCTTTAGCCACAGGCTGAAGTGGGGCTTGATGCAGAGGAAGGCCTCGCACATGACGATAAACACCGAGATGTTGAGGATGAAATTGGGGGCCATATCGTGGAAGTCCAGCTCGTAGTAGAACATGAGCCCACGAACAAATGGGTGGAGGGGAAATCCCAGCCCGCGGATGAAATGGGTAAGGGATACAACCCTTTCGTGGGGTTCGGGGGTAGGGACAATCTGCCCCGCGTCTGGGAGCCGGTTCACGATATCTGCGGCCAGCTATCCAGCTTCCCGGAGCTTCGTAATGTTCTCCTCCGTAACAGAGGAGACCATCCACTTGCCTCCCGCTCCGGACATGTTTGGAGTGGCTTTGCGGAGGAAATGCGAACTTGGGCGCTGGAGCTCGAGTGCGTGAGAAAGGATGTGCAGGGAAGAAGAAGGTGTGGGTGAAAAGGAGGAGTCCTTGTCCCTTTATAAGGGCGGAAGAAACTATGCGCCTCCCCACCTGGCTGGTAAACTCGCCTATTCCCCAAGCGCCATGATTGATGTTGCGGTAGGGTTACCCACACCCGTATTGATGAGAATCCCGTGATAAGGGGACACGATCTCTGCTTCGACAAGACGTGCCAAGAAAACCGCCTCGCAATATGTGCAGTAGCTTGTTGAGAAAAATGGTTCGAATAATGACCGGGCCATGGCGTGATGTCACGTTATGAAAAGTTGTCAGCATATTAGATTTGTGGAAATATTATACTCTCTACGGTGGTGTGTGGAATTTTTTTTGCAGAGCCGGACCCTATCCTTATGTTCGAAATCTTCTATGGAGTATTCAGAGGAAGAACCCGCCTTGCAATGTCGAAGACAATCTGCGCGCCGGACTCGACGTCATTGAAGCCTGGTTCGGGGGCTACTGAGAGAGTCCTAGATTAGGGGGTCCTCGGACAGCCGGACTATATCCTTTGGCCAGACTATTGGATTATGAAGATACAAGATTGAAGACTTCGTCCCGTGTCTGGGTGGGACTCTCCTTTGCGAGGATGGCAAGCTTGGCAATTCGGATATGTAGATCTCCTCCCTTGTAACCGACTCTGTGTAACCCTAGCCCCCTCCGGTGTCTATATAAACTGGAGGGTTTAGTCCGTAGGACCACAACAATCATAATCATAGGCTAGCTTCTAGGGTTTAGCCTCTACGATCTCGTGGTAGATCAGCTCTTGTAATACTCATATCATCAAGATCAATCAAGCAGGAAGTAGGGTATTACCTCCATCGAGAGGGCCCGAACCTGGGTAAACACTGTGTCCCCTGCCTCCTTTTACCATCCCCCTTAGACGCACAGTTCGGGACCCCCTACCCGAGATCCGCCAGTTTTGACACCGACAGAGGGGAAAATGCGACACATGACTCGTCGGCCGTGAGGGTTTTTATAGCAGGCCGGTAAGCATTGCGATTTTGGGGGATTTCACTGAGTCGGGCGGGAAGCTTGCGCGGGAACCTGCGAGGTTGTGCGGGAATGGGCTCACCGATGATTCATTGGCGCCACCGTTTGGCCAAAAGAACGCCCCCGCGTGATGTGCAAGCTTGCGCTGTAAGCCGTCTGTGGTAGCGGGGTGACAAGACATGCGAGAGGACACGTTTAATAAAAAACGTTTGTGATTTAATTACCTACTATACCCCCGTCCTGGTTTATAATTTGTATTTAACTAATAAAATACGAATGCATGTCGCCAAAGATTATATCGTTGGACTCGTAATTGAACATAGTTTCCAGCTATACAATTTTTGTAACATCCATTAACACTGTTTTGGTTAAATTTAAGGTTATATACTAGCAAGCATTTGCCCACAACACACACGGCTTATTCCATCACAAACAGCTCGGATGGATCAACTGTATGCAATGTATCGCATACACAACTCTAATCTAATTCGTGCTTGATGTCTCCGACACCGCTCGCACAGTTCGTCTTATTTGCCACGTATCACTGTGGTGTCCTCTGCTTGCGTCCCTCGGCAAGCTCTGCTCACCGTTAGGCGCTGCGGCGCGCTCTGTCACGTCCGTTGGCGTGCTCTGCTCGCGTCCGTCAGCGTGCTCGGCTTGTGGACAACTTTTCCTTGCACGTTCAACTGCTATATGCATATATATACTAGCAAGATGCCCGTGTGTTGCACGGAACATCAAGATATATTTGTATGAGTAGTTTATCTTGTGAGAGAAAAGGATGAACGAGGGAAGTCCTCATCTGCAAGTGTGGAGAGAGGTGCGGGTATCTTTTTGCAAAATTGTCATAGTTTGCTTTCTAACCATCAGATATAGATCGGACGGTCTATATTACACGATGGCAGGCACACCATCATCACCAACTCAGTATTTTATAAGAGTAGAGATAGAGATGGTTGATTGCCGTTGAGGCGACCGCGGAGTGCTCTGCTCATGTCCCTCCGCGCTCGCTCTGCCAGCGGTTGGGCGTGTGCACGATCACGTCGGGGGCCCCATATGCATGCGGTTGCGGCGCGCATGTTGCCACGCGATGCAGCTACATGCGGTACGATGGAGTTACGCGCTACAAATTAGAACAGTCATCAGGGCCTACCGATATTCCTGGTCGTATGGCTTCCCCTTTAATTCCCGCGGCCATTATAACCTTAGTCTCTTCAATCTTTCGATCACGCCCCACAACACAACAAGCACACCCATGACGACACATAGAGAGGGGATGTCCAGCGGCGCTCCAATGGAGTTCGGCGAGCATAGAGTGGAGACCTACACGAGGGAGACGGATCTCTCGGTGGTGTACACCATCGACCCGGCCGTGGTGGACAACTACATCAACAGCGCTGAGCAGTTGCTTGCTTGAGACAAGTACAAGGTGGTCGGCATTAACCTCCAGTACACCACCGGTCGTCCCGGCATAGATCAGAAGGTTGCCGTCGCACAGTTGTGTGTGGGCCATCATGTCCTCATCTACCACTACCGCATGGCCACAAAGCCTTGTGACCGTTTCAACAGGTTTGTTAACAGCTCTGACTACAAGTTCGCCACAGTGGAAACCACCAATGATGTAAACGCGCTCCATGCTACGGGCTTGGACTCCAAGAACCTTGTTGAAATACATGACCACTACAGGGTCTGGGGCAGAACGAAGGACTCCCTAGTCGAACTCGCCTCGGCCATCATCGACCCCTACTACGAAAAGATGAAGCAGGATGCCCAGAGAACAAGTCTCGTATCCTGGCATGGGGCCTGGATGCGGCAACGGGATGAACCTCACCCCAGGTTCGCGGCCAAGAGCGTGTACACATGCTACGAGATGCACAGGCGGATCGTTCACATGAGGAAGTGCCTCGTTACCGAAGTCGACGAGCCCGGACCGAGCCACAAGCAGAGTAGGCGTCACAAGAAGTAGATGATGATCAGATGATCGTTTATGCTAGTTAATCATGCATGTAATATATTATTTTACTTTATTGTTGGTGTGTGGAAATGTCATGTGTGTAGTAGCCACCTACGTAATTATGCATGTAATAGTTTACTTTGGTGTGTGCAAATGCCATGGTTGTAGTAGCCACCTATGTAAGTGGATGTTTAATTTGGTTATGCAATCATGTCCTTATAAGTGTGTATATATTATATATGTTGTTGTCCTGTATGCAATCCCATCGCACAACACAAACGTCTTGTTAAGTTGAACCGTTTATGTTCTCTTGTGTCAACGCAAACAGTTCATCCGAGTGAACCGCATGTTGTATATCGCACACACCTTGATCTGGCTGACCGTTTCTTTTGTGTTGCCTAATCACAAACAGTTCATTCGAGTGAACCGTATGCTATATATCGCACGCACCTTCATCTGGCCGCCCATTTCTTTTGTTTTGCCTAATCATAAACAGTTCATCTGAGTGAACCGTATGTTTTGTACCGCACACGCCTTCACCTGGCTGCCCGTTTCTTTTGTTCCTCCTCATCGCAAACAGTTAATTGAACTGAACAGTATGCCCTTCATCGCACACACAACTAAAATCTGAACCATGTTTGATGCATCCTCCATCGCAAATGTTTTGCACCTTTTTTGACGGGTTTCATACACCATCATTTGTGATTATTGCATCACACACAGTTTCTCAAAGGGTCTCTAATCGTAGTGTCGCGTTAGCAGCATCCTGCAGTAGTGATGGTCTCTCTCAAACACCCCTGCAACCAAATAATAAAAAGTCTCTTGTGTCCCCAACACACCAAATATAATGGTAATTTGTATAGGTGCACTAGTTCGGCGAAGAGATGGTGATACAAGTGTAATATGGATAGTAGATATTGATTTTTGTGACAAGAACAATAAAAAACAACAAGGTAGCAATTGATTAAACAGAGCACAAACGGTATTGCAATGCTTGAAAATGAGGCATAGGGTTCGTACTTTCGCTAGTGCAATCTCTCAACAATGCTAATATAATTGGATCATATAACCATCCCTCAACATGCAATGAAGAATCACTCCAAAGTTCCTATCTAGCGAGAACATAAGAAGAAATCGTTTGTAGGGTATGAAACCACCTCGAAGCTATTCTTTCCGATCGGTCTATCCAAGAGTTCGTACTAAAATAACACCAAATAATTTCAGATTCATAATACTCAATCCAACACAAAGAACCTCAAAGAGTGCCCCAAGATTTCTACCAGAGAAACAAAGGCAAGAACGTGCATCAACCCCTATGTGTAGGTTGCCCCAATGTCACCTCAGGAATCCGCGAGTTGAGTGCCAAAACATATATCAAGTGAATCAAAATAATACCCCATTGTCACCACGGGTATTCATATGCAATACATATATCAAGTGCTCTCAAATCCATAATAGTATTCAATCCGGTAAAATGAAATCTCAAAGGGACAACTTAATTCATCACAACAAGATAGAGAGTGGAAAACACCATATGATCCAACTGTATTAACAAAGCCCCCGATACATCAAGATCGTGCGAACAAGAACACGAGAGAGAGAGAGAAAGATCAAACACATCGCTACTGCTACAAACCTTCATCCCCGAGGGTGAACTACTCCCTCCTCATCGTGGTGGCCGCTGGGGTGATGAAGATGGCCACCGATGATGATTTCCCCCTCTTGCAGAGTGCCGAAATGGGGTCTAGATTGGTTTCTCGTGGCTACAGAGCCTTGCGGTGGCGGAACTTCTGATCTAGGGTTACCCCCGAGGGTTTTGGAACATTTGGCAATTTATGGGGCAAAGAGGGGGTGCGGGACGCCACCGAGGTGGGCACAACCCACTTGGGCGCGCCTGGGCCCCCAGGCATGCCCTGGTGGGTTGTGCCCCCCTCGGGGCACCCCCTAGGTGCTGCTCTGGCCCATTGGATATCTTCTGGTCCATAAAAAATGCACAAAAAGTTTCGCGGTGTTTGGACTCCGTTTGACATTGATTTCCTACGATGTAAAAAACAAGCAAAAAACTGCAACTGGCATTGGGCACTCGGTCAATAGGTTAGTCCCCAAAAAATGATATAAAGTTGCTATAAAATGATTGTAAAACATCCAAGAATAATAATACAACAGCATGAATACTTCATAAATTACCTCATCAAGTTCTACTTTCCTCCCACTCACTTCTTTCAAGAGAAACTTCTCTAGAAAGGATCCATTCTTAGCAACAAAGATCTTGCCTTCAGATCTGTGGAAGAAGATGTACCCAACAATTTCTTTTGGGTATCCTATGAAGACGCACTTCTCCGATTTGGGTTCGAGCTTATCAGGCTGAAGCTTTTTCACATAAGCATCGCAACTCCAAACTTTAAGAAACGACATCTTAGGTTTCTTGCCAAACCACAGTTCATACGGTGTCATCTCAACGGATTTAGACGGTGCCCTATTTAAAGTGAATGCAACTGTCTCTAATGAATAACCCCAAAATGATAGTGGTAAATCGGTAAGAGGCATCATAGATTGCATCATATCTAATAAAGCACGATTACAATGTTTGGACACACCATTACGTTGTGGTGTTCTAGGTGGCGTGAGTTGTGAAACTATTCCACATTGTCTTAAATGAAGGTCAAACTCGTAACTCAAATATTCGCCTCCGCGATCAGATCATAGAAACTTTATTTTCTTGTTACGATGATTCTCCACTTCACTCTGAAATTCTTTGAACTTTTAAAATGTTTCATACTTGTGTTTCATCAAGTAAATATACCCATATCTGCTCAAATAATCATCTGTGAAGGTCAGAAAATAATGATACCCGCCGCGAGCCTCAACACTCATTGGACCGCATACATCGGTATGTATTATTTCCAATAAGTTAGTGGCTCGCTCCATTGTTCTGGAGAATGGAATTTTAGTCATCTTGCCCATGAGGCATGGTTCGCAAGCATCATATGATTCATAATCAAGTGATTCCAAAAGTCCATCTCCATGGAGTTTCTTTATGCGCTTTACACCAATATGACCTAAACGGCAGTGCCACAAATATGTTCCACTATCCTTATCAACTTTGCATCTTTTGGCATCAATATTTTGAATATTTGTATCACCACTGTTGGGAAACGTAGCATGCAGTTTCAAAAAAATTCCGAAGCTCACGCAAGATCTATCTAGGAGATGCATAGCAGCGAGAGGGGGAGAGCATCTTCATACCCTTGAAGATCACAAAGCGGAAGTGTTTATCAATGCGGTTGATGTAGTAGTACACCTTCACGATCCGTCCCGATCAAGTACCGAACTTACGGCACCTTCGCGTTCAGCAGACATTCAGCTCAATGACGTCCTCGCCTTCTTGATCCAGCAAGACAGGCGAAGTAGTAGATGAGTTCCGGTAGCACGACAGCGTGGTGACGATTGGTGATGAAGAACAATCTCCGCAGGGCTTCGCCAAGCACTATAGAAACTGGATGGAAGATAAACTAGAGGGGACGGGGTTGCCGGCACATGACTTGGTGAATCTTGATGTGTCTTGGGTGCTAGCCCTGCCCCTCTATTTATATGTTGAGCCTTGGGGTCGAAACTTGGAGTAAAAGCCTCCTCAAAGTCGGTTTTGCCCGAAAGGTAAGAGTCCTTCTCGGACTCCAGGGCTAGATACCAGGGTTCCCGGCATCTACCCCCTAGATGCCAGGGTTCCTGGCGTCTAGCCTTTGGTCTCCGCAAAACTTCCTTTTGCACTTTCCAAAAACCTCGTGGGCTTTCCCCATTGGCCCAAATAAAGTGTTCTCGTACCCAAACATTTAGGGAAACATCCGGAACCCTTCCGGAGACCAAACACTATTATCCCATAAATCAATATTTACGTCCAGACCATTCCGGATCTCCTCGTCATGTCCGTGATCTCCTCCCAGACTCCGAACAACATTCGGTCACCAACATACATAACTCATATAAAACTATATCGTCAACGAGCGTTAAGCGTGCGGACCCTATGGGTTCAAGAACTATGTAGACATGACCGAGACACCTCTCCGGTCAATAACCAATAGCAAAACCTAGATGCCCATATTGGCTCCTACATATTCTACATAGATCTTTATCAGTCGAACCTTTATGACAACATACATAATTCCCTTTGTCCATCGGTATGTTACTTGCGTGAGATTCTATCATCGGTATCTTCATACCTATTTCAATCTCATTAACGGCAAGTCTCTTTACTCGTTCCATAATACATAACCTTGTGACTAACTCATTAGTCACTTTGCTTGCAAGTCTTCTTATGACGTGCATTACCGAGAGGGCCTAGAGATACCTCTCCGATACTCAGAGTGACAAATCCTAATCTCGATCTATGACAACCGAACAAACACCTTCGGAGATACCTGTAGAGCATCTTTGTAATCACCCAGTTACGTTGTGATGTTTGATAGCACACAAGGTATTCCTCCGCTATCCGGGAGTTGCATAATCTCATAGTCAAAGGAATATGTATATGACATTAAGAAAGCAATAGCAATAAAACTGAACGATCAATATGCTAAGCTAACAGATGGGTCTTGTCCATCACATCATTCTCCTAATGATGTGATCCCGTTCATCAAATGACAACACATGTCTATGGTTAGGAAACTTAACCACCTTTGATTAACGAGCTAGTCTAGTAGAGGCTTACTAGGGACACGGTGTTTTGTCTATGTATCCACACATGTATCAAGTTTCCAATTGATACAATTCTAGCATGAATAATAAATATTTATCATGATATAAGGAAATATAAAATAACAACTTTATTATTGCCTCTAGGGCATATTTCCTTTAGTGTCTACCTTCCATTGCATTGCTTCTAACTTATTGAAATGCCTTCTGCTTAGTTTACACATCATAGTTCTGATTATCTCATGCCGTCCTGTTTTTCATACATATTACATCCTCCTATCATGTGGTTGTCCAACATCAAAGTTTAGTTCGTCTGTATCATGCATCAATTTTTTCTGAAGAACTACATTTTTATTCCTTTTTCTTGTCGGCTTGACTTAACATGGCACACAGAAAGAGGAAGGAACACAGAATGACAGGGGATGGTGTTAGTATTAAGGACACACGGAAACAGAAGCAGAAGAATTATGCAGATTCTGCTGGTACTGATGGTGCAATAGAAGGTCAAAGTCCAGTGGAAAATTGTACAAACATGGTATCCCATGCTACACAAGCTACAAAACAAGCCAAACAGAAACTAATAGTTACCACCAAAGAAGCAGCAACAACCCTAGTTGTTGCAACACCTTCCACAGTACCACCAGCTACACGAGTTACTCATTTGTCAACTCAGCTAGTAGCACATTCCCAAGCTCCCTTGCCACCTGACACTACTTCTGAAGTACTCTTGACACAAGACGAGTTGGCAAGATCAGATGAACCTTGTGAGCCCCAACAGCAAGAAGGTAGTTGCTAGAGTCAAGTTATAGTTGCATGCTTCTTTATATGTAGTCTCACAGTTTGATGTACACTAACACTTCCTATGTTCGTTGTTGGACTAGCATCTAGGTGCAAGAGGAAACAAACATCAGGGATAATTCTCGATAGGTTAACTAAATCTAGAGGAGGAAGAATGGAGATCCGTTATGAGGCAGGTTTTAAAAGGTCACGTGATGCTACAGAGTCAACCAAGTTAGTATCAGAGGCCACAGTTGCTGTTAGGTGTCATGCACGTATCCTCCTAACATGGATGCAGTATAGGAAGGACAAACACAGAACCCAGTTCAACACCTTCCTCGACCATTTATCTGTAAGTATGGTTATGTATGGAAACTAGTAATATCGTCTTGCTCTGTCCTATAGTTTCTAGGTTGCTGATAATGAGACTCCCATAATTTTCAACAGATGAGGTTCAACTTGGATAGCCAAGATGATGCAACCAGACAATCTTGCACCCATGTTTTCAAGTCTGCTATGCGACAATATTAGTATAACTTGAGGAAAACTCACTTTGAAGGCAAGACTAACAATGAACTTGCCCAAACATCTCCAGTGGAAAATATATCGGATGAAGACTGGAGAGGCCTCATTAAACACTCGTTTGATCCAAAGTATCAAGTATGTTATATGTATGTGATTGATGACCCACAAGTATAGGGGATCTATCGTAGTCCTTTCGATAAGTAAGAGTGTAGAACCCAACGAGAAGCAGAAGGAAATGATAAGCGGTTTTCAGCAAGGTATTCTCTGCAAGCACTGAAATTATAGGTAATAGATAGTTTTGTGATAAGATAATTTGTAATGAGCAACAAGTAACAAAAGTAAATAAAGTGCAGAAAGGTGGCCCAATCCTTTTTGTAGCAAAGTACAAGCCTGGACAAATTCTTATATAGAGAAAAGCGCTCCCGAGGACACATGGGAATTAACGTCAAGCTGGGTTTCATCACGATCATATGATTCGCGTTCGGTACTTTGATAATTTGGTATGTGGGTGGACCGGTGCTTGGGTGCTGTCTTTACTTGGACAAGCATCCCACTTATGATTAACCTCTATTGCAAGCATCGGCAACTACAACAAAAGTATTAAGGTAAACCTAACCATAGCATGTAACATGTGGATCCAAATCAGCCCCTTACGAAGCAACGAATAAACTAGGGTTTAAGCTTCTGTCACTCTAGCAACCCATCATCTACTTATTACTTCCCAATGACTTCCTCTAGGCCCAAATAATGGTGAAGTGTCATGTAGTCGACGTTCACATAACACCACAAGAGGAGAGACAACATACATCTCATCAAAATATCTAACGAATACCAAATTCACATGACTACTAATAGCCAGACTTCTCCCATGTCCTCAGGAACAAACATAACTACTCACAAAGCATATTCATGTTCATAATCAGAGGGGTATTAATATGCATATAGGATCTGAACATATGATCTTCCACCAAATAAACCAACTAGCATCAACTACAAGGAGTAATCAACACTACTAGCAACCCACAGGTACCAATCCCAGACTTGGAGACAAGAATTGGATACAAGAGATGAACTAGGGTTTGAGAGGAGATGGTGCTGGTGAAGATGTTGATGGAGATTGACCCCCTCCCGATGAGAGGATCGTTGGTGATGACGATGGCGATGATTTCCCCCTCCCGGAGGGAAGTGTCCCCGGCAGAACAGCTCCGCCGGAGCCCTAGATTGGTTCCGCCAAGGTTCCGCCTCGTGGCGGCGGAGTCTTGTCCCGAAAGCTTGCTTATGATTTTTTCCTCAGCAAAAGACTCCATATAGCAGGAGATGGGCATCGGAGGGCCACCAGGGGGCCCACGAGGCAAGGGACACGCCCAGGGGGGTAGGGCGCTCCCCCCACCCTCGTGGCCAGGGTGTGGCCCCCTCTGGAACTTTTTGTGCTCAATATTTTTTATATATTCTGAAAATGACTTCCTTGAAGTTTCAGGACTTTTGGAGCTGTGCAGAATAGGTCTCTAATATTTGCTCCTTTTCCGGCCCAGAATCCCAGCTGGCAGCATTCTCCCTCTTTATGTAAACCTTGTAAAATAAGAGAGAATAGGCATAAGTATTGTGACATAATGTGTAATAACAACCCATAATGCAATAAATATGGATATAAAAGCATGATGCAAAATGGACGTATCAACTCCCCCAAGCTTAGACCTCGCTTGTCCTCAAGCGAAAGCCGAAATCGAAAAATATGTCCACATGTTTAGAGATAGAGGTGTTGATAAAAATAAAATACGGACATGAGGGCATCATGATCATTCTTAGAACAGCAACTTATATAATTCTTGTCATATGATCTCTTTGTTTCTTTTTATTTCTTTCTCTTTTCTTTTATTCACTCAAGATTATGGCAAAATAATCAAGCCCTTGACTCAACACTAATCTTTATTATATATAGCTCACGGACTCGATTACATAGAGGGATCATAAAGCAAAACTTACAACTAGATCATACTAAAACTTTATGCTACTAGATCAAGATATTACCAAAAGGATCGAACTAAGAAAAACGGTAAAGATAGAAGTGATGGTGATACGATACCGGGGCACTCCCCCAAGCTTGGCAGTTGCCAAGGGGAGTGCCCATACCAGATACTCAATTCTTCTTTGTTGGTGGAGAGGCTAGAGTTGTTGATGATGTAGGCTTGTTGTCCCTCTTCCAAGGCATAGGCTCGCCATCATAGAAGGATGACCGACTCTCCTGAATCCTCAAATCTGTAGCCAAACTCATCCTCTTGAATCTATACTCATACTCACAGTTTTGATTTTGCAGGTCATAAATCTGGGCTTCGAGGTGCTCGATTTTCTCGTGAAGCTTGAAGATGGCCTCCCCAATGTCCTTGGCGTCCAGCTTGTGGTTGTTGGTTAACTCCGTGATCATAATGTGGTTGGAGTCAAGTCCACGCTCCACCATCTCCTGGCACCTGAAAACTTGTTACTCCATTGCCTCGAGCCTTGTCTCCACGCTTTCGGTCCTCCTTGGTCCCTCAACATCACAGATGTGCAGCACCCCCTCATGCATCTCAATGGTTTGAGGGTGTTGCAGCACTTCCGCGAGGTAGGGGTTGATGACCTTATCGAAAAACTTGTCCTTGGGGGCACTTGGAGACGTCATGATGATCTAGATCTGTCAGAAAAACAACTCGAAACAAGAACAGCGGATATTTTCGTGATACGGTGGTCAAAACCTTCGGAAGGTTATATAATGAATTTTTACCAACCAAAATACGTAACGAGCAAGAAAACAGAGTCTGGAGAGCGCACGAGGTGCCCACGAGGCAGGGGGCACGCCCAGGGGAGTAGGGCACACCCTCCACCCTCGTGGAGCCCTTGTGTCCTTCCCGGACAGCTTCTTATTTTTCTATTTTTCTAAATATTCCAAAACGGAGAAAAATTGCCATTAGAACTGTTTTGGAGTCGGTTTACTTACCGTACCACTTACCTATTCCTTTTCGGAGTCTGAAACATTCCGGAAAGTGTCCCTTATGTATTCCTCCGGGGTTACGATTTCAATAACACTGGTTTCAACATTTATAGGATTACCTGAGATATAATGTTTGATTCTTTGACCGTTCACCACCTTCGGATTTGTGCCTTCGAAGTTGTTGATTTTTATGGCACCGGAACTATAGACCTCCTCAATAACGTAAGGACCTTCCCATTTAGAGAGAAGCTTTCCTGCAAAAAAAATCTTGAACGAGAGTTGTATAGCAATACATAATCACCTACATTAAACTCACGCTTTTGTATCCATTTGTCATGCCATCTTTTAACCTTTTCTTTAAACAATTTGGCATTCTCATAGGCTTGGGTTCTCCATTCATCGAGTGAGCTAATGTCTAATAACCTTTTCTCACCGGCAAGTTTGAAATCATAATTGAGCTCTTTAGTAGCCCAATAAGCCTTATGTTCCAGTTCGAGAGGTAAGTGACATGCTTTTCCATAAACCTTTTTATATGGAGACATACCCATAGGATTTTTATATGCAGTTCTATAGGCCCATAATGCATCACCAAGTTTCTTGGACCAATTCTTTCTAGATCTATTAACAGTCTTTTGCAAAATTAATTTGAGTTCTCTATTACTCAATTCTACTTGACCACTAGACTGTGGGTGATAAGGAGATGCAATTCTATGATTAACATCATACTTAGCAAGCATTTTATAGAAATCACCATGAATAAAATGTGAGCCACCATCAGTCATTAGATATCTAGGGACTCCAAACCTCGGAAAAATAAATTCTTTAAGCATCTTAATAGAGGTGTTATGATCAGCACTACTAGTTGGAATAGCTTCTACCCACTTAGTAACGTAATCAACAACAACTAAAATATGTGTGTATCCATTAGAGGAAGGAAACGGCCCCATATAATCAAAGCCCCAAACATCAAATGGTTCAATAACAAGTGAATAATTCATAGGCATTTCTTGACGTCTACTAATATTACCAATTCCTTGACATTCATCACAAGATAAGACAAACTTATGGGCATCCTTGAAGAGAGTAGGCCAATAAAAACCGGACTGCAATGCCTTATGTGCAGTTCTATCTCCAGCGTGGTGTCCTCCATAAGCTTCGGAGTGACACTTGCGTAGGATTTGTTCCTGTTCATGATCAGGTAGACAACGTCTAATAACACCATCTACTCCTTCTTTATAAAGATGTTGATCATCCCAGAAGTAATGTTTTAAATCATAGAAAAACTTTTTCTTTTGCTGGTATGTGAAACTAGGTGGTATAAATTTAGCAACAATGTAATTAGCATAATCAGCATACCATGGAGCAGTATGAGAAACATTTATGACATTTAATTGTTCATCAAGAAAGCTACCATCAATAGGTAGTGGGTCATCAAGAACATTTTCTAACCTAGACAAGTTGTCTAAAACAGGGTTCTCAGCTCCCTTTCTATCAATAATATGCGGATCAAATTCTTGTAGCAACAGAACCCATCTAATAAGTCTAGGTTTAGCATCTTTCTTTTCAATAAGATATTTAATAGCAGCATGATCTGTGTGAATAATTACTTTAGAATCAACAATATAAGGTCCGAACTTATCACAAGCAAATACAACTGCTAATAATTCTTTTTCGGTTGTAGCATAATTTCTTTGGGCATTGTCTAGAGTTTTACTAGCATATTGAATAACATTTAATTTCTTATCAACTCTTTGCCCTAGAATAGAACCTACATCATAATCACTAGCATCACTCATAATTTCAAAAGGTAAATTCCAATCAGGTGGCTGCACAATAGGTGCTGAGATTAATGATTTCTTAAGTATTTCAAAGGCTTCTACACAATCATCATCAAAGATGAATGGTATATCTTTTTGTAATAAATTAGTTAGAGGCCGAGAAATTTTTGAGAAGTCCTTAATGAACCTCCTATAAAAACCGGCATGACCAAGGAAACTTCTTATACCTTTGATGTCCTTGGGACACGTCATCTTTTCAATAGCATCAACTTTAGCTTTATCAACTTCAATGCCCCTTTCAGAAATTTTGTGACCCAAGATAATACCTTCATTAACCATAAAGTGGCATTTCTCCTAATTCAGGACATGGTTAGTTTCTTCACATCTCTGCAAAACTCGATCAAGGTTGCTTAAGCAATCTTCAAAAGAGGATCCATAAATGGAGAAATCATCCATGAATACCTCACATATCTTTTCACAAAAATCAGAAAATATAGCCATCATGCATCTTTGAAAGGTAGCAGGTGCATTACATAAACCAAAAGGCATACGTCCATAAGCAAAAGTACCGAAAGGGCAAGTAAAAGTGGTCTTAGATTGATCATCAGCTCATGTGTATGTTTGGATAATCTTTCTAGCATTTGATCAATAAAAGGTAAGGGGTAATGATCTTTTTTAGTAGCCTTATTTAATTTGCGGAAATCAATTACCATCCTATAACCTGTAATAATTCTTTGCGGGATTGTAACATCCCAAAATTCTAAATTTTGGAATGTTATAATAAATAGATAGCTTTGATTGCTCTCTAATTGATTGACTGAAAGTGAGTGAATTCAAAACTTTTTGAAAGTTAAATGAGAGGGAATAAAAGGACTTTCCCAAACTTTAATTCTGCATTTTGATCCCCATGAATTCAAATTCATTTCAAATACAAAACCCTAGAGAGAAGATGACATGACTTCTTCCATTTAATTAAATGAAAAGGGGTTTTTGAAAAGATTTGAACTTTATTTGAAAATATTTCAAATTCAGAAACTTTAAGCAACTCAATGATTTTCATGAGAGAAGATAAAATGACTTCTTCAAAATATATGAAATACGAGTTGGAAGTTTAAAAGGATCAAATTTAAAGTCCGTTTGAAATTATTTTCAATTTGGAGTTATTTGGGTTTTATTCAAATTATTTTTCTCCAAAAATAAAATAAATGGAAAATAGGGTAAAATGATTCCCTACATCAGAAAATTGGAGAGAAATAATTTTGAAATCATTTTGGTATTTCTAAAATGATTTTTATTGGGTTTTATTGTAGAAGTAGCACTGTTTGAATTATTTGAATTTTTGTGAATTTTATTTGGCACTAGAGAAATGTTCATGTTGTCGAAAATCTTTTTCTGAAAATTTTGATATATAATATGCCTATATAAAATTTTATTTTATTTTCGTTATCTAGATTTCCTTTTTTGTTTCTATAGAAAAAAAGAAAAAAAACTACGCGTGCGCCTGGAACTAACCGTCGCCCACATGCGTAGCATAGCAGCATACCGATCCAGGGATGACACTTAAGCACAGAGACTTGACCGTCTGAGGTCGGGTCGCTACAAGATGGTATCAGAGCACATGTTAACTGTAGGACGTGACCCCTAGAAACTGGCAAGCCCATAGGAAAGATTTTTCTCTACAACTTCATTTTCAAAAAGATCTTTTCCTCTCTTCTTTTTTGAGCTTATTCAAATATTCCCTTTTATTGAGACTATACCCCTTTCCCCTTTTGACCATGAAGATTCGACTGATGAGACCACTTCAAGAAGTACAAGATATCGGACAACTAAGACCACTTTCGAATGAAGAGGATTTCACCATACATTATGATAATGGAAACTACAACAGTTGGAGACTCCGAAGACTAGGAGAATTTGAAGCCCTGTAGAATTTTCCAGATTTGTATGACCTAGGAAGGCTACCCTATTGGAATTTTTTAGACTATGGAAGCCGTCAATACCCGAGATCAAGGTGTATCGGAGAAAGACCGGAACATGGAGCATGAGAACTCAAATTTTTGTCAAGAAAACCCTAAGGCAGGAGATATAAACTATGGAAGACAGCTCATGGCAATGACAAGGGCAGAAACGCGATTATCCATGATGTCATCGCCACTGATACTATGGTCACCATGCTGAGTTGAGCTTGCATTTCTTCGGAAGGATTGGATGACAAGAAAGCTGATGGAGCACCTATCAGCAAGATGAAGTTTTAACCTTAGCCGGTGTATCACTAGGATCTGGAGTAGTACATCAAGAATTTTAAGATGGAGCTCCAGGAAGCCGTATTAGACAAGGAAGCATTTCGTGAAGAACTCAGGAACCAAAAGCTGAAAGTAGCCAAGCTGGAGGAGCTACAACCTCGAGATACCAGAGATTTGTTAGGAACTGAAGGACAGTAGGACCATGGTTCATGCCAAGGATGTTGAAACCCAGAAGTTTGGAACGCAACCCCAGAATATTGAAGGACGTCATGAGAGACTTCGCGTCGACAGAGATGATCTGGCAAAAGAACTTGAGAAGGACAAGCACGATCGGAAGTAGCCATCAGAGACATGAACAAGATGTGAAGAGTTTGACAACTTTGAAGATTCATTGACCTTTAGAAGACCAAGCCCTTGTTATATACCTACGTTAGATGCGACGATTGTGAGCTGTCATTTGTTTGATGTTTTTCCGATAGCCACAAATAAAACCTGTCTCTTCAAAACTATTGTTTGCATTGTGTGTATCCCTCTCTATCTCTCTTATCTCACCCCAAAAACCCATGGACCCAATAGAGGATGAATGGAGATGAGCTTGTATTTTCTGGACCGATGAGTCAATTGGAGACGGACCGATGGATTCAGAACATGGAGGATCACATGGAGAATAACACTATAGATGGAAAGGATATGGCCCAGCATGCTCTTCAGTGCTTTGAAAGAGGTGCTACTACTTGGTGGAGGATGTACCAAGCCATCAATGGATGGCAAGGAGTAACCACTTGGAAAGAATTTAAGTTGACTCTGCCAAAGTCTCAGTTTGTGTCCCAGAAGTTGAAGCCTTATGGAAATGATATGAAGAAGCTCTGTGCATGCAAGCTTTGTGGAGAAATAGGACACACCCATAAAGAACACAAGGATGAATGCCCTAAATGTGAAGGAAGTCACACAGCTGAAGAATGCCCAACTAGGCAGATCACTTGTTTCTTGTGTGAAGGGACTACCCACTACCCTTCTCAGTGTCACATTTACCCCATGGTACAAAGAACCGTACAACGGAAGAAAGAAGAAATGAAAGGAGCCCTCATGGAAATTTTAGAAGAACTAGTGATGAAGGAAGAGGTGGAGGACACACCCAAAGAAGAACCAATTAAACCCTGCACCAAGTCATGCTAATCATGTGGAGAAGAAGGACACATCTCCCAGAATTGTTTGAATGGGGATCTAGTAGTATTCCCAACAGAGGAAGTAGAGTATGACCCATAGGAAATAGAAGCCCTGATTGGAACGGAAAAGTCCGGAAAGAGAAGTAGATTGGATTCCAGGAATGATCTGAGTCATATCACCTGTTATAGGTGCAAGGAGTCAGGGCACTACCTCAGCAATTGCCCAAAAAGGAAGCCAAGGACCCAAGGAGGCTATATAATCACAAGGAAACCTCGGGAGTTGTCAGAAGTAATATCTTTTCATTGTAATTAAGCAGGGCACTTTGCCAGGGATTGTCCCAAGGAGAAGGAGACTTGTGATAATTAGTTGTGTCTGTGAGAAGTAATGTAGTAGTAGTAGTAGAAGTAGTGGGAACAACTCTTTTGTATCGAGGTGTTGAGTTGAGGCATGTAATGGAAAAGCGAGAGATTGTAATCATTGGAGAACAAATAAAGTTAGCATCGTTGGTACTAATATGGATTTTATGAGTTGTTACTCTATGAAGAAGATTTTTGACCATTTTCAAGGATATGAGAAATATGGTCTATGGATGAATTTGTGCATTTCAAGGGTGGTAGTACCCTGTGAGGACAATTGACCCCTGGAAAAGATAAGGATATTCCACTTAGTGGATTTTGGACAAAATTAAGTACGAGTTTTATCTCGATATGTGCGATACCCCGAGAGTATGAAGGGCGGAAGTACTATTTGATATAAAGGAGGTATGATGTTGGTAATATGGAGAAATTGTAACTCCATGATGAGATGGAGTAATCACGTCTTAGTTTGGTGCCAATAGAAGAAAGAAAGACAGTAGAATCAGATGGATTTAAGAATGCTGGGAGGTTGGATGTTGGAGTAGTGATCAGTTGCCCCGATGATGAGTTCAAGGTTTACAAGTGATGAGATGGGCCATAACCCACAGGCCCAGGACCTACCAAGAAGCAAGCACACCCTTGCTGAAGGAAAACCCATGGAAGAAGTTACAATTTTAGCAACAAACGATTTTATAGGAGTTTACGCAAAACCTGAGAGTTGTGAAGGAACGATAGATGTTTGTTTGGCTTGCAGAATCAATGGATTTATCCGAACCTAGTTCATCAACAAGAAAATGTTTGCAATGCTTGTGAGGATGACCGAGTGTTAGAATGCAAGATTCGCTAAACCGTGTACAAAGTAATGATTCGGGTGCGGGATAGATTGATCACCATACCGACTTACTCTTATTATTCGCCTTGCTATATGGGATGGTAAATCTGAGTGACTTACCTATAGTAGAGAGACGACGATATTAAACCTTGTTTAAACCTTAGAATGGTATAGCAATTTTCCCTTGTACAAGGCAACTTTTGCCAACTGTAGGTTATAACGGTGAGGATCAACATAGACCCATTTCCTGCAGGAGAAACCATGAATTGATGACCACCATGAGATATCGATAGTTGTTTAGTATTTTAAAATCATTTTGGTATTTCTAAAATGATTTTTATTGGGTTTTATTGTAGAAGTAGCACTGTTTGAATTATTTGAATTTTTGTGAGTTTTATTTGGCACTAGAGAAATGTTCATGTTGTAGAAAATCTTTTTTCTGAAATTTTTGATATATAATATGCCTATATAAAATTTTATTTTATTTTTGTTATCCAGTTTTCCTTTTTGTTTCTATACAAAAAAAGAGAAAAAAAACTACGCGTGTGCCTGGAACTAACCGCCGCCCACACGCGTAGCATAGCAGCATACCGATCTAGGGATGACACTTAAGCACAGAGACTTGACCGTCTGAGGTCGGGTCGCTACAGGAATCAATTCATCTTTATCATTAGGAACGACAGTAATACCTCCCTTCTTAGGAACACAATGGACAGGACTTACCCACTGACTATCACCAACGGGATAAATTATACCTGCCTCAAGGAGCTTTAGTATTTATTTTCTTACCACTTCTTTCATCTTAGGATTCAATCGTCGTTGGTGATCAATAATTGGTTTGGCATCTTTTTCCAAATTTATTTTGTGTTGACATAGAGTGGGACTAATGCCCTTAAGATCATCAAGAGTATATCCAATAGCAGCACGGTGCTTCTTCAGAGTTTTCCATAATTTTTCTTCCTCCTTCTCTGAAAGGTTAGCACTAATAATAACAGGATATATCTTCTTTTCATCTAGATAAGCATATTTAAAAGTATCAGGCAATGGTTTAAGCTCAAACACGGGATCACCCTTGGGTGGAGGAGGATCCCCTAAGATCTCAACAGGAAAGTTGTGTTTCAGAATAGGTCCCTGTTTAAACAACACTTCATCTATTTCCCTTCTTTCATTCATATACATATCATTTTCATGGTCTAGCAAATATTGTTCTAAAGGATCACTAGGTGGTACGGCAATAGAAGCACGACCAATAACTTCATCTTTACTAGGCAATTCTTCTTCACGGTGTTGTCTACAAAATTTAGAAAAGTTGAACTCATGAGACATATCACCTAAACCAATAGTAATAACATCCTTTTTGCAGTCTATCCTAGCATTAACAGTGTTTAAGAAGGGTCTAGCAAATATAATGGGACAAAAGCTATCTTGTGGGGAACCAAGAACAAGAATATCAGCAGGATATTCAGTTTTCCCACACAAGACTTCAACATCTCTAACAATTCCCATTGGTGAAATAGTATCTCTATTGGCAAGTTTAATGGTGACATCAATTTCTTCTAACTTAGTAGGTGCAATATCATGCATAATTTATTTGTATAAGTCAATAGGTATTGCACTAGCACTAGAACCCATATCACCCAAGCCATGATAACAATGATCTCCTATTTTAACAGAAATAACATGCATGCCTACCACAGGTCTATGTTTATCTTTAGCACAAGGTTTAGCAATTCTAGCAGTTTCATCACAAAAATAAATAACATGCCCATCAATATTATCAGCCAAGAGATCCTTAACAAAGCAATATTAGGTTCAACTTTAACTTGCTCAGGAGGTGTATAGGTTCTAATATTGCTTTTACGAAACACGGTTGAAGCTTTAGCATGATCTTTTATCCTAACAGGAAAAGGTGGTTTCTCAACATAAGCAGTAGGAATAATAGGATCATTATAAGTGACAATCTTTTCTTCAACTTTAATAGGTGCAGCTACTTTTACTTCAATGGGGGATGATATTTAAACCACTTCTCCTTAGGGAGATCAACATGAGTAGCAAAAGATTCATAGAAAGAAGCTACTATCTCAGAGTCAAGTCCATATTTAGTGCTAAATTTACGGAAAACATCGGTATCCATAAAAGATTTAACACAATCAAACTTAGGTGTCATACCTAACTCCTTACCTTCATCGAGATCCCAATCTTCAGAGTTGCCTTTAATTCTTTCCAATAAATCCCATTTGAATTCAATAGTCTTCATCATAAAAGAGCCAGCACAAGAAGTATCGAGCATGGTGCAGTTGTTATCAGAAAGCCGAGCATAAATTTTTTGAATAATCATTTCTCTTGAGAGCTCATGATTGGGGCATGAATATAACACTGAATTAAGCCTCCCCCAAGCTTGAGCGATGCTTTCTCCTTCGCAAGGCCAAAAATTATATATATAATTATGATCACGATGAACAAGACGCTTAGGATAAAACTTCTGATGAAATTCTAATTTCATTTGTTGTAGTTCCATGATCCCATATCATCACATAGCCTATACCATGTCAATGTGTCTCCCTCCAAAGATAAAGGGAAGACCTTCTTCTTGATAACATCATCGGGCATACCTGCAAGCTAAAATAATCCAAAAACTTCATCCAGATATATTAGGTGCTCATCAGGATGTAATGTTCCAGCTCCTGCAAAAGGATTAGCTAGCAGTTTTTATATCATACCCGAAGGAATTTCAAAGCAGACATTTTCATTTTCAGTAGGTTCAGTAGGTTGAGGAGCAACTCTTTGATCTACTGGTCGGGGTGAAGATACCCCAAACAAGCCCCTCAGAGGATTACTTTCCATAGTAACAAGTGACAGTAAATTTCAGCACACTATATAAAATTTTCCTTACCAAATTCCACCTACCAAAGGCGCTTCACTCCTCGGCAACGGCGCCAGAAAAGAGTCTTGATGACCCACAAGTATAGGGGATCTATTGTAGTCCTTTCGATAAGTAAGAGTGTCGAACCCAATGAGGAGCAGAAGGAAATGATAAGCGGTTTTCAGCAAGGCATTCTCTGCAAGCACTGAAATTATAGGTAATAGATAGTTTTGTGATAAGATAATTTGTAACGAGCAACAAGTAACAAAAGTAAATAAAGTGCAGCAAGGTGGCCCAATCCTTTTTGTAGCAAAGTACAAGCCTGGACAAATTCTTATATAGAGAAAAGCGCTCCCGAGGACACATGGGAATTATCGTCAAGCTGGGTTTCATCACGATCATATGTTTCGCGTTCGGTACTTTGATAATTTGGTATGTGGGTGGACCGGTGCTTGGGTGCTGTCCTTACTTGGACAAGCATCCCACTTATGATTAACCTCTATTGCAAGCATCCACAACTACAACAAAAGTATTAAGGTAAACCTAACCATAGCATGTAACATGTGGATCCAAAATCAGCCCCTTACGAAGAAACGAATAAACTAGGGTTTAAGCTTCTGTCACTCTAGCAACCCATCATCTACTTATTACTTCCCAATGACTTCCTCTAGGCCCAAATAATGGTGAAGTGTCATGTAGTCGATGTTCACATAACACCACTAGAGGAGAGACAACATACATCTCATCAAAATATCTAACGAATGCCAAATTCACATGACTACTAATAGCCAGACTTCTCCCATGTCCTTAGGAACAAACGTAACTACTCACAAAGCATATTTATGTTCATAATCAGAGGGGTATTAATATGCATATAGGATCTGAACATATGATCTTCCACCAAATAAACCAACTAGCATCAACTACAAGGAGTAATCAACACTACTAGCAACCCACGGGTACCAATCCCAGACTTGGAGACAAGAATTGGATACAAGAGATGAACTAGAGTTTGAGAGGAGATGGTACTGGTGAAGATGTTGATGGAGATTGACCCCCTCCCGATGAGAGGATCGTTGGTGATGACGATGGAGATGATTTCCCCCTCCCGAAGGGAAGTGTCCCCGGCAGAACAGCTCCGCCGGAGCCCTAGATTGGTTCCTCCAAGGTTCCGCCTCGTGGCGGCGGAGTCTCGTCCCGAAACCTTGCTTATGTTTTTTCCTCAACAAAAGACTCCATATAGCAGAAGATGGGCATCGGAGGGCCACCAGGGGGCCCATGAGGCAGGGGGTAGGGCGCGCCCCCCACCCTCGTGGCCAGGGTGTGGCCCCCTCTGGAACTTCTTGCGCTCAGTATTTTTTATATATTCTGAAAATGACTTCCGTGAAGTATCAGGACTTTTGGATCTGTGCAGAATAGGTCTCTAATATTTGCTCCTTTTCCGGCCCAGAATCCCAGTTGGCGGCATTCTCCCTCTTTATGTAAACCTTGTAAAATAAGAGAGAATAGGCATAAGTATTGTGACATAATGTGTAATAACAGCCCATAATGCAATAAATATCGATATAAAAGCATGATGCAAAATGGACGTATTAGTGATCAGATCACAGATTGATCTTCTTGTAGGTGAACTGTTCAAAGAACAAGGCCAACCGTACGAAAGTGAAATTCCAACAGATGACAGGATCTCATAGTTATATTGCACACTGCGAGGCTCTTGTAGTTAGCTGTTGTTTCACTCTTTTCGATGTGCCATATTATCAGATCTATATTGACTTGTTCCAAATGTAGAGGAAAGCATGCAAGGACCAAAAAGTACCTGAACCAAATGTTGTAGAAATCTTCAAGGATTGTCACACCAGCAAGACGAAGGGCATGACTACACTAGTCAAAGATGTTGTTGTAAGTCCTTAATCCTCATGCCTTTTAACTACTACTTACTCTGACTCGTGCATTGAACTGCATGGTTTGCAGCCAATGTATATTACTCTTTTCAATTTTATACACAATTGTCTTAGCATATAATTGCACCTTACAAGGTTTAAAAGAGAGGAGTGATGTTCCTTTGATCTTGATCTATAATCTAGTTCCGTGCTGGACTTGCCCACACAACGTTACAATTGCATGTTTGTCTGTTCTCAGTTGTTTTACGATATGAATGGTGTCATACTATGCTTACCGCATTATAAACTTTGTCTCTTTATCCTTAGTTGTCAATACAATGTGAAGAAATAGACAATGCATTAGCCATGGTACATGGTCATATGTTTGGAACCTGGTTTTATTATGTACTTGAAGTAAAATACAACTAATACTTTACACGGGTTCACCAGAATAAGTTCTGTATATAGACCAAAGCTATTTTGTTTGGTTTTGCTTCCTCCTTAATATCTTCTGTTCTGGTACTACTAATGTAAAAACTCAAATTTTCAGCAAGCTATGGAAAAAATGGTGCAACCGCCACCTTCTGAAGGTTACGAGGCAACTATAACCGCAATGTCACCTCTTGCTGCAATGGGTCGGTACCTGTCCACTAATAGTGTCAAAAGCATGTTCCTGCGTAATACTGGGTTAGTTGTTAAGGCAATCTCGTCCAAACTGCCTCATGATCAAGATATGCAAGCTCAGAACAATGTTATATCTATGCTCCAGACATAAGTCATTCCCTAACAGAGACCCTTTCTGAAACAAGGACAACCATTGTTCAATGTCGTCAAGATACGCATGGTTTTGAAACCAGACTATCAGACATTTGCTATGTTGTTCAGGAGCCTAGGAGAAATGAAGGCGAAGGTTATGGTGCTCCATCGGATAGTACAACATGAAAACGTAACAGTCAGGTCAAATGAACTGAGCTTCTAAACTTCTGGTGGTGCATTTATCTGCCAGACTATTAACTTTTATGCCAATCTTCCTTTTGTTTTATGGTTGTAATTTGTTTTGTTGTGATACAAAATTTGTTCTTAACACGCAGCCACCGACTGAAGAAAACATCAAGCCATTTTTGTATAGTGTAGGGTGTTCCCTATATTTGCACTAGTGGCGAACTTTGATGCCCAGTTTCGGGCTTAATAGTGTGATTTGTGCAATCGCCTTAATAGCCTAGCATTAGTTTCAGGCTTATTTATTTCCTAGTCTTCTTTTTCCCTGGTTTGCTAGTGGCCGCAACAACCATGGGCCATATATGGACCGTGGTAACATTGACCCTGCTACAGGCCGTAGGATCCATGGGCCTCCTATGGGTCGTTTGATAAATGGGCCTTCAATGGGTCGTAGAATAGGTGGGCCTCAGGCCCTTGGATAAATGGTACCACATGGGTCGTAAACGGGCATAATTGGTATCGGGCCAGCACGGTAACGGGCCATTAACAGGCCGGAAGACAGAAAAGGCTTAATTCTTTCACAGGCATAACGGGTCATTAATGGGCCAGAATATAGGACGGGTTGGAAACGGGGCAACGGGTTAATAGGCCACAAATGGGCCGATTCTAACCACGAGCCGAATTTGGCCCATTAGGGGAACAAACCAGTAACGGGCCGGAAGTAATCGAGGGCCGGAAAGGATCCCAAGAACGTATGGGCCGTCAGTAGGATGAAAGCTAACACGGCCTGGAAACGGCACATGTGAATCATGGGCCATTAATTGCTACAAAGAAATTTACTGTTCATTATGGTCCAGAGTCACTGTGGGCCACTAAAGGGCCTAAAGATACGAATGGCCTCATATGGGCTGAAAGACTTCGTGGGCCATACATGGGCCGAAAGTGAAATGGGTTGGTGTTATATTCGACGACCCACATGACGCTGTTGGGCCGATTTCGGGAAGACCCCAACGGGCCATGACTTACCGGGCCGTAAAATGGGCTATATGCAAACAAACTGTTAACATGCTTTTCATGGGCCGGCCCGTTAACTATTGACCAAGTCAAACGGGCCGGCCTCTGTAAGCTAAATGGGCCAGTGTTGGCCTGTTGCACATGTCGACATATCATAGGCGCCTATCTGACCCAACAACGAGCTGACACGTGTTTCCTTTAGCCAATGAGAATTTTACACATGGAAAATCTCCATTGGTCCAAGCTGTTAACGGGTTATCGAATCCAAAACTGGACCCGATAACTTAACGGCGACCCGTTAGGGTGGATGCCACGTGTCAGTTACCCTTGACGAAAGCACTTCCATGACACATCATTTATCGCCGTGGAAGTGAACACTTCCGTGATAATTATTTTGGTATTGTCATGGAACACTTCTACGACAAAACAGGTATGACTATCTTGATTCTGTCATAAAATCGTCATGGATGTACATACATGACATAAAACGTGACCTACTGTGACAAACACGTATCATCAGGGAAGTGTGTTTTTTTGTAGTGACACAATACTTCAACATCTCGAACAATCCCAAGTGGTGAAATAGTATCTCTATTTGCAAGCTTAATAGTAACATCAATGTTCTCCATCTCAGCAGGTGCAATATGATTCATAATCTCTTGATATAAAGTAAAAGGAATAGCACACACACTAGCACCCAAATCACAAAAACCATGATAACAATTGAAGGAAATATGCCTAAGAGGCAATAATAAAGTTTTTATATTATATTATATTTCCTTATTCATGATAAAGGATTATTATTCATGCTAGAATTGTATTGATTGGAAACTTAAATACATGTGCGAATACATAAACAAATAATGTGTCCCTAGTAAGCCTCTACTAGACTAGCTCATTGATCAAAGATGGTTAAGGTTTCCAAACCATAGACATGTGTTGTCATTTGATAACGGGATCACGTCATTAGGAGAATGATGTGGTGGACAAGACCCATCCGTTAGCTTACCATAATGATCGTTCAGTTTATTGATATTGCTTTCTTCATGTCAAATACATGTAAAGATTGATATATAGGATGATGGTATTTGGACACTGGAAGTGTTTCGGGATATACCGGGAAGGAATCAGGTCACCGGAAGGTGTTTCGGGCACACCCCCCCCCCCAGCAAGTTATGGGCCTTATGGGCCAAAGGAGGGGACAGACCAGCCCACAAGGGGGCTGGTGCACCCCCTCGCTTGTTTGGCCAGCCCTAGGGAAGGAAAAGGGGGAGGGCTAGCCCCTCCTACCTTTCCCTCTCATGGGAGAAAGGAAATGGGGGCGCCACCCTCCCCTGCCTTTCCCCGCACTCCAAAAAAGGAAAGGTGAGGGGCGCGCATCTTGGGAGGGACCCCAAGTAGGATTCCTCCTACTTGGGCGCTTCCTTTGGATGCTCCTCCCTCCCTCCCACCTATATATATATGTGGGAGGGGGCGCCTAGCACCCAAGAGACAATTGCCTAGCCATGTGTGGCACCCCCTCCATCGTTTACACCCCCGGTCATATTTTCATAGTGTTTAGGCGAAGCCCAGTGGAGATCACTTCACCATCACCGTAACCACGCCGTCGTGCTGTCGGAACTCGTCTACTACCTCGCCGTCTTGATCGAGGACGTCACCGAGTTGAACGTGTGCAGAACATGGAGGTGTCGTACGCTCGGTACTTGATCGGTTGGAGCACGACGAAGTTCAACTACATCAATCGCATTGTTAAACGCTTCCGCTTATGGTCTACGAGGGTACGTAGACACACTCTCCCCCTCGTTTCTATGCATCTCCATGGATAGATCATTGCATGTGTGTAGAATTTTTTTGTTTTCCATGCAATTTTTCCCAACAACAATGATCTCCTATTTTAACAGAAACAACAGACATGCCAATAACTGGTTTATTCTTACCTTTAACACCGGGCTTAGCAATCCTAGTTGCTTCATCACATAAGTAAATAACATGCTCATCAATATTATTGACTAAGAGGTCTTTAACCATAGTAATATGAGGTTACACACTTATTTGTTCAGAGGGTATAGGTGTTCTATTATAACTTTTATTAACCACAGTTAAACTTTAGCATGTTCCTTGATCCTAATAGGGAAAGGAGGTTTCTCAATATAAGCAATAGGCACAACTGGATCAACATTATAAATTATAGTCTCATCTTTAACTATAACGGGTTCCTCAATGTTTTTTTCAATAGGTGGATGGTATTTAAACCACTTATTCTTAGGGTGATCAATGGGAGTAGCAAATGATTCGCAAAAGGAAGCTACTATCTCAGAGTCAATTCCATATTTAGCACTAAACATATGAAAAACATCGGTTTCCATAAAAGATTTAACACAATTAAACTCAAGTTTTATACCTGACTCTTTACCTTTGTCGAGTTCCCAATATCCAGAGTTGTGTTTCATTCTTTCCAGAAGACGCCATTTGGATTCAATAGTTTTCTTTATAAAGGACCAAGTAGAAGAAGAATCGAGTATGGATTGATCATTATGAGGAAACCGAGCATAATTTTTTTGTATAATAATTTCTCTTGAGAGCTCATGATTGGGACATGTTTACATCATGTACTTAATCCTCCCCCAATATTGAGCGCTACTTTCTCCTTCACGAGGCCATATATATATAAATAAATTCGGATCATGATGAACCAGATGCATAGGATAAGACTTCTGATGAAATTCTAATTTCAATCGGTTCCAATATCATCACATAACTTATACCATGTCAATGACTTTCCCTCCAAATATAAAGGGAAAACCTTCTTCTTAACTCCATCCTCGAATAAACCTGCAAGCTTAAAAAATCCACAAATTTCATCCACATGGATTAAGTGCATATCAAGATGTACTGTTCCATCTCCTGATAAGGATTAGCTAGCAGTTTCTCTAACATACCCGAAGGAATATCATAATAAATATTTTTAGTAGGTTAAGTAGGTTGAGGGGCAACTCTTATTTCTTTCAGTCGAGATGAAGATACCCCAAACAAACCCCTCAAAGGATTACTTTCCCTAGTAACAAGTGACAGTAAATTTCAGCATGTAGTATAAATGTTTCCTTACCAAATTCTACTTACCAAAGGCATTTCGCTCCCAAGCAACGGCACCAAAAAATAGTCTTGATAACCCATAAGTATAGGGTATCAATCGTAGTCCTTCCAATAAGTAAGAGTGTTGAACCTAACGAGGAGCAGAAGGAAATGATAAGAGGTTTTCAACAAGGTATTCTCTCCAAGCACTGAAATTATCGGTAACAGATAGTTTGGTAGCAAGCTAATTTGTAATGAGAAATAAGTAGCAATTGTAACAAAGGTGCAACAAGGTGGACCAATCCTTTTGATAGCAAAGGACAAGCCAGAATGGTCTCTTATAGTAAGCAAAGCGTTCTTGAGGACACATGATAATTTCATCTAGTCACTTTCATCATGTTTATTTGATTCGCATTCACTACTTTGATAATTTGATATGTGAGTGGACTACTGCTTGGGTGCTATTCTTACTTGAAAAAGCCTCCCACTTATGATTTCCCCCTCTCACAAGCATCCGCAACCACGAAAGAAGAATTAAGATAAACCTAACCATAACATGAAACATATGGATCCAAATCAGCCCCTTACAGAATAGCGCATAAACTAGGGTTTAAGATTCTGTCACTCTAGCAACCCATCATCTAATTACTGCTCCACAATGCCTTACCTTAGGCCCAAGTATGGTGAAGTGTCATGTAGTCGACGTTCACATGATACCACTAAAGGAAGCAACAACATACATATCATTGTAATATCGAACGAATACCAAATTCACATGATTACTTACAACAAGACTTCTCCCATGTCCTCAAGAACAAAAGTAACTACTCACAAATCATATTCATGTTCAAGATGTGAGGGGTGTTGAATATCATCAAGGATCTGAACATATAATCTTCCATCAAATATACCAACTAGCATCAACTACAAGATGTAATCAACACTACTAGCAACCCACAGGTACCAATATGAGGTTTTGAGATAGAGATTGAATACAAGAGATAAACTAGGGTTTGAGGTGAGATGGTGCTGGTGAATATGTTGATGAAGATTGATCCTCCGACGATGATAGGGTGTTGTTGGTGATGTCGATGGCTTCGATTTTCCCCTCCAGGAGGGAAGTGTCCCCGGTGGAATCGCTCCGCTGGAGAGCTAAAGTGCTGCTACCCAGGTTCCACCTCGAGACGGCGGTGGTTCATCCCGAAAGTCCTTTCTTGGTTTTTTCTAGGTGAAAACCCTTCATATAGTAGAAGATGGTGGGCCAGAGGCCCGCCAGTGGCCCCACAAGGCACTAGGGCACGCCCAGGGGGGTCGCGCCCTGCTGCCTTGTAGGCAACTGGTGCGTCCCCTCTGGTACTTCTTTGCTCTAGTATTTTTTATATATTCCAAAAAAAATTCTCCGTGAAATTTCAGGTCATTTGGAGTTTTGCTGAATAGGTATATCTGACGTAGCTTCTCCAGGTCCATAATTCCAGCTGCCGTCAATCTCCCTCTTCATGTAAATCTTGCAAATTAAGAGAGAAAAGACATTAGAATTGCATCACAAAGTGCTATAATAATCAAAAAATATCAGTAGGGAATCATGATGCAAAATGGACGTATCAGTCGACTTCAATGTGGAGCGGCCTCTCTACAGCGGCATGAATGTGGGCAGCTGGCGCCGAGCAGGAATGCGCGCACGCGATAGAGGAGGGTTTTGGGTAGGCCAAGGTGGTCAAAAGCGGGTGTGGGTGTTGTCCGGACGCTTGCAAAGCCCCCCACATTTATCTCCGGTTTGTGGGAGAAAATGCATCAAGACCGCCCTACGGACCGATACAGAGCTGCGTTGGATGACACAACACGTCCGGACAGCGTGGTCCGGGCGTATGTGGGCGGTTTGAGGGTCCGCGATGGAGATGTCCAAACTCCTCTTTATTAATAGTGGATATATGATTAAAGAGGCCCTTAGGTCATCTCCAACGCCGACCCTCAAACCGCCCGCATCCGTCTGGATCGCGTTGTCCGTACCATAGAAGCCATCCAATTCGGTCTTGTATCGATCCGTGGCGCTGTCCAGACTCTAGACCATGATTTTCCTACAATCGGAACCAAATGTGGTTTTTTTACAAGAGTACCGACACGCGAAACGTCGCTTCCTGACCCCTTGGCTCACCCAAAAGGAAGGCGGAACCAGCGCTTTTGTAGCAACCCGCATTGTTTCCGCACCGAAATCCCCTACTCTCTTATTCTATCCCTCGCTTCTTTCCTCCCAATTCCCGCTCTTTTCTCCCACCCTCTCCTTGCTTCCATCACCGATGCATGGAAATGTCGGAGAACATGTCACAGATGAAGATGTCAAAGGTGCGAGAGGATCCGAGTATCATGCTCGCCTAGAAGATCCAGCTTGGGTACCACTATTAGGGAAATGCTTATAGGTAAGACATCAGTAGTAGCGCTGGAAAATAACCAGCGCTGCTGCTAATTAGCAGTAGCGTTGGTCTCAAGCAGCACTACAAGTGAGGCCTTAGCGGTAGCGCTGGAAATAGAAAGAGCGCTACTGATAAGTGGAACCCAACGATCCCACCGACACTAGTTGTAGTAGCAGCACGACCAAAAATACAACGCTACTACTAAGATTTTAGCAGTCGCGTGCTACGACAACACCGCTACTAATATTGGGCCCTACTTAGTAGTAGCACTGCTCCTGACAAGCGCTACTACAAAGCACCATAGCAGTAGCGCCGTCAAGAATACATCGCTACTGCTAGGCGTGGCTGCCAACTTTTCACACACCCCTCTCCCCTCCCCTTTACTCCCCCGTTGTCATCTCCCCTCCTTTCCCCTCTCCCCTATGTAAGTTACTTCTCCACCATTATTGCCCTTATTCTCTCATCCTACTACCTCTCTTCTCTCCCCATTAATGCCCCTGTTGGTGTCAACCGGCGGATCTCCGGTAGGGGGTCCCGAACTGTGCGTCTAGGCCGGATGGTAACAGGAGGCAAGGGACACGAAGTTTTACCCAGGTTCGAGCCCTCTTGATGGAGGTAAAACCCTGCGTCCTGCTTGATTAATATTGAAGATATGGGTAGTACAAGAGTAGATCTACCACGAGATCAGAGAGGCTAAACCCTAGAAGCTAGCCTATGGTATGATTGTATGATGTATATGATCTATCGACTAGCCTGGCCTCGGTTTATATAATGCACCAGAGGCCTAGGATAACAAGAGTCCTAGCCGAATACGCCGGTGGGGAGGAGTCCTTGTCTTGATCGCCAAGTCTTGTGGAATCTTCATTGTATGCAGCAGTTGTCCGAACTGGCCCATGAGTATACGGCCATGGGGGTCCTCGGCCCAATCTAACAGATCGGGAGATGACGTGGTGAGTACCCCCTAGTCCAGGACACCGTCAGTAGCCCCCTGAACCGGTCTTCAAGTTAGGGACGCTCCTCGATTCTTTCGAACTGTTCTTCATCTTCGGTCGTCGGTCTTGAAAACTGGTTCAACAAATCTTCACATCTTCGATCTTGAGGATCGCCGAAATGCATTCGGTGAGTTTACACGTCGGGTATCTGAGGAGCCCCTTTAAGTTTCCGGCCTTTATGAATGCCTTGTTATTTCTATGCCACACCTCAGGTTTGAAGTTGTTCCCGGGAGGCAGTGTCCTCTTGCGTCCGAGCTCTAACGCCAGACTGCATTCGAGGTATCTTCTGCAGCCATGCACCAACGACGGACCGCTTCCGAGCTCTAACGCCGGAATGTATCCGAGCTCCAACGCCGGACTATGTATCCGAGCTCCAACGCCGGACTGTATCCGAGCTCCAATGCCGGACTGTATCCAAGGTGTCGTAAATCACCTTGGTTCAAAGAAGTTTGAAGGAGTTTAGCCGAGCTTAATGCCGGAAATGCCCTCTATGGAGCCAGCCACTAGCGCCTGAGCTTTATGACGGACTGCTTCCGAGGTGGTGCACCACCCCGAATGTGGGCCGATTTTTGTGAATATTTTTTATTGGTGCAATTTATTCTCTGCCGAGATATATAGCCAGTAGCCCTCAAGGTGTGTATCAGTCTAAAACCCGAGATGCACATGAAGGATGACATAAGACCGCTGATCCCAGTAGCCGCTGAGACTCAGGTTGATTTGCAAAATCGGTCTGACGATCAAGTCCTAGCTCGGCAGAATACTTTGGAACACAAAAAGCAGTGTGCTCAGTCCTCGAGACTCAGGTTGGGTGCGGCCGACCAACCTGAGGATCAAAATCTCCTCAGAAACTGTATTACACTTAAATTTTCTGCACTGGATTGCTAATGCAGTAGCCCCCGAGACACTGGTCAGGTGGCAACACAAGATCAGGGGATCGATGTGCCCTTGTAATATTTGTAAATAATAAGCCCGAAGCCCAGTAGCCCCCGAGCCTTAGTGCGGGCACGGGTGGCCGAATTAAGGATCGATATCCATAGTAAAATCACAAATTATGTGTAATGACTCTATGTATCCAAGTACTTTACGTCATTAATTCTTGGATCCGCATTGTACAAAACTTTGTTGACCGACCATCGGCTTCCACCTCCTCGGCCAGTAGCCAAGGAGTGTTTGTCCTACTTTATAAAGCCTTTATGAGGGCAATGATTTACGACAAACAAGGCAATCTGGCCACACGGTTTTATAAACAAAGGTACATAGAGAGATATGTTATATTATTGTTTAACAGAAGAAATGTCTTCCAAAGAAAATAGTCCCGCTATCGGTTCCTTTCTTTGGGTTGTCATGCTAAGCATGATCATGAAACCTCAGCTCGAATATAAGAGCAAAATATCGAGGATTTAGTTTGGGAGGCCAGTTAATAGCCCCTGGTAGTGTTCGGCGACAGTTGAGGTCAAGCCGTAAACACTTCGGCCAATGTTATGAACGACCCGTCATTTAACATAGTCATTGGATCGCTGACCAGTTTACGCCTATTGTGACAGTCAATTTTCGGCTTTCTCCACTGAGGTGCTTGACCATGCGAGCTGGAAGCACAATCTCAATGGTTCTCCCTTTGCACACCTAGCCGAACAAAGCGGAACGTGGGAGGAAAGCACAAGAGCCGGGCAACACAACTATTGACCGAAGACACAATTCGAAACCGATGCATATATAGCAATATCCGAGAATGTTTTTGCCGAATCCCTAAAGGTGTCCGGCGTTGCACTGCGAGACTAATGCTGGAAAAGCACAAATAGTTTAAAAGTGCCATAGGCTCGAAAAGCCAAAAAACTTATTCAAAAGTTTAATGTCCGAACTAGATTAAGTGTTCGGTGCCAATCCGAAAATTGGACTTGAAAAAAAAAAGTGCTTCTGTCGTGCTTTAACATGACACATCCTATCTCAAGACTTCAAGCGGGTCAGACTACGGCTTCAACCTCCTATCCCGAAGGCGGAGTACTTCTCATTAGGCCAGTTTAGCAAACTAAACTCTAGCGGTTTCGAGAGAGAAATTAGGCTCCTCAGCTAGTGACCACATACTTGTGTCGAAAAAAGGAATGATAAATAATAATAATAATAATAATAATAATAAAACTTTGCAACGACTAAGAAGAAGAACACTTATCATAAAACGGCTCATATAAATTTAAGAGCCCCCAAGTGACTTGGGTAAAAGAATGATTGCATGTACCGAAGTACTTATATCATATATATGTTCAACCGAACTTTAAACGCGTCTTAACCGACCGTCAGCTTCTCCCTCTTTGGTCAAGGACCGAAAAGTGTTATGTACTCCATCTGTCGAGAATATCGATGGTGTTTCCAATAACCAGGCAATAAGGCCATAAGGCTATAACCGACAAAGCGTGCTCAGGGAACTTATGTTATATTACTGTGAAGTGTAAGAAGCATCTTCGAAGAAAATAGTACCCCCACCGATACCTTTCTTCGGTGCTCATTGTTATTATGATTCTTGTGCAATAGTTTTTTGTACTCATGAGTTCTGTTGCCAACCATCATTGAAAACTATAAGAGCGCTAGCTTTCGACTTCACCCAGTCTGAGGTCCAGCTCGGATGACCCGATCGTGACAATCGCAGAGGTGCTCCCTTTACTCCCTATCCGAACAATCGAGAACGTAGGGGTAAACACCGGAGCGAGGCAACCCAGCTTGCAAATCGCTTAAGTCAATATGGTGCATATTGTGGCGTAATATACGAACAAGGAACGAAGCCGTACAAGTATAATCATATGCAAGAGGAAAAGCTTCATGAAGGAAGCCCCCAAATGAATTGGGTATTTGAATTTATGCGTCACAAACAAAGTTTGGACAAGGAAAAAAAATTACAAGCAGCTTTTTTCCAAAAAAGTATAATGATTGGTCGAACCGAACACAAGTTAGAAATTAAAGCTTTGAGCATGAAAGCGACTTAGCTGGTTAATGTATTCGGTATTGATGACGCGGTCCGAGCTTGATGCGGGACAAGGTTCCATCCCCCAAGCCGGTCCTGAGGTGGCGGAGCGGAGAGCTCAACACGCCGAAGTGGTGACATAGCACGGTCAATGCAGACCGGCAGAGTGACGCCGAAGTCCCCGGATCATTTTCCTGTGCACATAAAATAGTGCAAACCGGAGATAATAGTAATAATGATAATTAAAAAAATAATTGCATAATAAATAATTTATGCAAAGTGAGTAATAAAATAAATATGGCCTGGCGCCGAAGTCAATGTCGATGCAGGGCGTCGGCGTGATGCGGTAAAGGCGTGGCAAAGCCTGAATTCACAAGTCGGTCCAAGCTCCGGATGCGGCGTTCGCCGGACTATGTACGGAAACTGACCGAACCACCATGCGACGGTCATTAATGCGGCCACCATTTGATAGACCTGTGTACATATGATGGAAAAACCAGAGTAATAATTCCTTGAGAAAAATGAACCCAAACAAGCAAAAAAATATTTGTATTAATAGCACCTGGTTTATTTGTTGTAGCAATCCGAAGGAAGGTGATTCCCAAAATTGGGACCCAATCCGCACACCCATTGCCTGATGGGCGATAAAATGATGGCATGGCAATGCTGGCAAAGGTTGGCTCGCCGAGGCAAAGCCCTCGGTCCAGCTAACGTGACGGAGCTGGTCGGCTAGTGACGCCGAAGTGTCCGGAGTAGGTTGATGAAGAGATGGCGAAGCCCCCGGTCCAGCCGAGATGTCGAAGCCTCGATGTCAGCCGATAAGTCGAAGTAGGTCGGCGTGATGGACACCAGCTTGAAGAAGCAATAGTGCGGCCCTGCCGATGCAGGTCGTCACGTGGTCGATGCCGGCTTGATGAAGCGACCGTACGGCAATGCCGGTATGCCCGCTCCGTGTAATCCGTGGGGCGGCGATGTTGGTGATGATTTATCCTTCGCGATGCCGGACTCTTGTTCGGCTTGCCGAGATGATGATCCGAAGAGGTTGAGCTTGGCTCAACAAAGTGACGACGTGTCAAGTGCAGGTCGGCAGCCGTGGAGCAATATTGCCGGACTGGTTTGACACCAGCATGATGTTGAAGATCATGTTCAAAAGATCTTAAATTTAGTGGGATGTGTTCGGAAACAAAACACAATACCTGTAACGCCCCAAGACCGGAGCTTCAGATGCCTTCCAGGGTTTCCGGGTTTCGACGTGTGATTTGTTTGATTCGTTGCATCATGTGCATTGCATCATGTCATCATGCCATCATCTCATAAATATTTTGCATCTCAACTAAATAAATTGTGTGGATCTTCGATCCATTTAAATCGAGGGAAGAGTGACTTCTCTTTATAACATATCCTCCTAATAATTACTGAGCTATTAGTAAATATTCCATTCTTTTGGAATTAACCGTTGACACACTTGCAAATAAATCCCAATGCCTTTGTTATCTCAATTCTTGGTCTCTGACTTGGCCTCATATTCTTTTATCGTTTTATCGAGGCTCTTCCTAAATGTTCAACATTTTTGGAAACTTCGGATTCCTACTCCTTTTCAAACGAGTTGAATTAAATTCAAATACATTTGAATTTAATCTTTCAATCTTGGCCATTTCTATTTTCGCGGAATGAGCACATTTTTGTGAATCCGCGGAAATTATTCCCATGCGCAACTCCTTCCCAAACCCTCTCTTTCTTCTCCTCTCCCTATTTTTTCTTTTCTGTTAAAGTAAATAAGATTTTAAGAGAGAGGGAGAAATAGCAGCAGTGCCCTTGGGCCTCACTGTTCAGCCCAGCAGCCTGGGATCTCTTCCTGCGGCCTGTTCAAAAGGCCCGGTTGACCCCCCCCCCTTCTACTGGGCCGGCCCCAAGCCCACCTAACCCTCTAACCCTAAAACTAACCCTCTCTATGCCCGATCCCACTCACCCTCTCCCTCTCGTCCTCGTCCACCGCCGCCAGGGAGAAGCCCCGCGCATCGATCTCTCCCTCATCTCGCTCCTCCCTCGATCCCTCTCCTCCTCTGTTTCCTACTGCCCAGCGCCACCCACACCCGCAACGTGCACCATCCCCGTACTCCCTCACGCATCGCCAGGGAGGGGAGTTCCCCAGCAAGCATGAGCCTCGTCGCCCCGCCTCCTTTTTCTTCACAGCGCCGTGGCCTCTCCTCGAGCAGTGGCCGCCCACATCTCGCCGGAGAGACTCCTCCTCGCCGCCTCGATGTGCATCGAAGGTCTGGGCGCCGTGAACGAGTTCCCCCGCGACCAGCGCCGCCGTGGCCGTTCCCTCGCCTTCCTCCTCTACGCCACCTGCCCGCCGGCAGGGCCTCGTCCCTACCTCCGGCGCGCCAAGTTCATCGTCATCCTCCCCCTTGCTGTTGCTGCTCCTCGTAGGTCTTCCTGGTGCCCTCGTCTCTGCTCGCGGGAGGACGAGTGCGACCGCTGCTTCGATCTGCGATGCGCGAGACCCCTTGGCCTTGCTGTGATTTGGATATGTCGATACCACCGTTGCCACGTTGATTCCTCTACCCCGGAGTACCTCAAGTTCGTCTACACGAGGCTCCCAAGTACCTCTACGCATGGATATCGCCAAGTACCACGATGATACGAGAACAACTACCATCGACTTGCATCTTGCCAAGTTCCACGACGCCATAAAAGTTTCTTCCTGAACATGTACGACTACAACGTGAACGAGTACCACGACGACCCTCGAAGAGCTCGGATCCGTCAAGTTCCACTACCGCCGATTAGTACGACTACCGTCACAAAAACGAGACCGTCAAGACCGGACCGACAAGTACCCCAACGTCATGTGTACAACGACCGTCGTCGAAGACCCGGGTAGCAAAAAACATCAAGTACCTATGACCGAAGAATGCCAAGTACCTCTCCGAAAAATGAACATGTACCACTACGTCCGGAAGAGCGGATCCGTCAAGTCCAACAACGAATGTGTACAACTGGCGGCGACCCCGAACAACTACGAAACGAGAACAACTACTTCGACTACCGTCGCGGAACGTCTACTTCCCCTACATCACATCGAACTCGAACACCTCCGATAACACACGTTTCGAAGGTATAACCCTGAGACGACCGCCCGTGAACGAATGCATGTGTGATGTATGAGATGCTCGTGTTTGCTCCGTGCTCGAATTGTTGGTGCACGTTGCCCCTCTTTTGCCTTTTCACCATCGTCGACTCATGGGACACCCGGTATCCGGGAGTGCCCCACCATCTTTTGCACGCATCCGCACACTCCTCCTTTGCATCGGTATCTCAATCAAGTTACCTGAACCGGGACATTGTCGTGGCACCGTTTCGGTATCGTTGCCGTGGCACCCCATTTCCTTTCCACCACGGTGACAAATGCTTCATAATGCTCTTGTCAACTTGTAATATAAATTGCATAAACTTGTTCATGTCATCCGCATCATGATAACAACAATTAAAATGTTTAGATTGTTGTTGCAATAAATTATTAAGGGATATAGGGATTTACCGGATTCGTTATTTGTTATATCCGGCCCCATTTAAATTGTTAGATGGTATAGTTTTGTTATGCTTCACCTCTTGCCATATTAATCAACATTTAATATTGTTGAGTACCTAACCGGGAGTGAACTAAATAATTGATGTGGTGTTCCGTCAATATGCAACTCGTTGCATATTGAGCTCCACTTAATTTGTAGGATTGCTTGTGCACTTTGCCATGCCATGCCTCATTAATCCGGACATGCATCATACTTGATTGTGCATCTTGCCATGTTTATGTGATGGTTGTTTTACTATGTTGTTTGCTCCTTTCCGGTGTTGCTTCTTCGGGTTGGTTCCGAGTGTTGTGAGGATTCGTTCGACTACGTCCATTTGTCTTCTTCATGGACTCGTTCTTCTTCCTTGCGGGATTTCAGGCAAGATGACCATACCCTCGAAATCACTTCTATCTTTGCTTGCTAGTTGCTCGCTCTTTTGCTATGCCTATGCTGTGATACCTACCACTTGCTTAACATGCCTCCTATATTGTTGAACCAAGCCTCTAACCCACCTTGTCCTAGCAAACCGTTGATTGGCTATGTTACCGCTTTGCTCAGCCCCTCTTATAGCGTTGTTAGTTGCAGGTGAAGATTGAAGTTTGTTCCTTGTTGGAACATGGAGATGTTGTTCCTTGTTGGAACATGTTTACTTGTTGGGATATCACAATATATCTTATTTAATTAATGCATCTATATACTTGGTAAAGGGTGGAAGGCTCGGCCTTATGCCTAGTGTTTTGTTCCACTCTTGCCGCCCTAGTTTCCGTCATATCGGTGTTATGTTCCCGGATTTTGCGTTCCTTACGCGGTTGGGTAATAATGGGAACCCCTTGACAGTTCGCCTTGAATAAAACTCCTCCAGCATGGCCCAACATTGGTTTTACCATTCGCCACCTAGCCTTTTCTTTCCCTTGGGTTCTGCAGACTCAAGGGTCATCTTTATTTTAAACCCCCGGGCCAGTGCTCCTCTGAGTGTTGGTCCAAACCGAGCGATGTCCGGAGCTACCAGGGGCAACTCTGGGCTGGCCCACCCGACGTCTGGCTCATCCAGTGTGCCCTGAGAACGAGATATGTGCATCTCCTATCGGGATTTGTCGGCACATCTGGGTGGCTTTGCTGGTCTTGTTTTACCATTGTCGAAATGTCTTGAAACCGGGATTCCGAGTCTGATCGGGTCTTCCCGCTAGAAGGGATATCCTTCGTTGACTGTGAGAGCTTGTCATGGGCTAAGTTGGGACACCCCTGCAGGGATTTGAACTTTTGAAAGTCGTGCCCACGGTTATGGGCAGATGGGAATTTGTTAATGTCCGGTTGTAGAAAACCTGAAGTTGACCTTAATTAAAATACATCAACCGCGTGTGTAACCGTGATGGTCTCTTCTCGGCGGGGTCCGGGAAGTGAACACGGTGTTGGAGTTATGCTTGACATAGGTTGTTCTAGGATCACTTCTTGATCATACTTTTATCGACCGTGCTTTTCCTTCTCTTCTCACTCTCATTTGCGTATGTTAGCCACCATATATGCTAGTCGCTTGCTGCAGCTCCACCTCATACCTTTTTCCTTACCCATAAGCTTAAATAGTCTTGATCGCGAGGGTGCGAGATTGCTGAGTCCCCGTGACTCACAAATACTTCCAAACCAGTTTGCAGGTGCCGATGAGTCCTTGCAGATGACGCAACCAAGCTCAGGAGGAGCTCGATGAAGATTTTGTCCTTTGTGTTGTTTTGTTCTAGTTGATCAGTAGTGGAGCCCAGTTGGGATCGATCGGGGACCTTGTCGCATTTGGGGTTCTTCTTTTATTTTGGTTCCGTAGTCGGACCTTGTGTGTATCTGGTTGATGTAATGCTTTATTCATGTATTTGTGTGAAGTGGCGATTGTAAGCCAACTATGCATCTTTTCCCTTATTGTATTACATGGGTTGTTTGCGAAGATTACCTCACTTGCGACATTGCTTTCAATGCGATTATGCCTCTAAGTCGTGCTTCGACACGAGGGCGATATAGCCGCATCGAGGGCGTTACAAGTTGCTAATTAGAGCCTTCCCCGACCTTAGGAGCCCCCACTGCTTGATCGTTTTTAGCAGCCGTTGTTGAGTCTAGAAAAATGTTTTGAGTCATTTAGGAATTATATATCTGAGAGTTTAGGAATTCTTTTTACTCCCCAGTCCCTTCATCACTCTGGTAAGGCATCCTGACGTAGAGTTTTGACTCTTCTCTTCTCAAATTTCACTAAAAAAATTTAGGATCACGCGGGTATCTTGGAATCGTTCCGATCGATTTGTGACGAGAACATTGTTCTTGGTGCCTCCTATCATTTAGGGGTTGTGGCAGTGTCCCGGGGAGTTGAGCTCCAAGGTGTTGTCGTCACAATTTTATCGTTGCAGTTCTGGAATACCTGAGTTTAGTTTGCCGACATCGAAAATCTCTTTTATGCAGTTGTTGGTGAGATAACCTCGACGCCACCCAGTACTGGGGCGGGAGTTCGGGAGTATTGCCATAACTCGTATAATGGATGCTTTTCGAAGGTTGAGGTAGATGATTTCCGAAGGTTTCTTGGTTATGTGTTGAAGGATGGATACAGGTGGATGTAGGATTTGCTAGTTTTGGGTGAGATATTATGCTTCCCCTGTATCCCCAACACCTGATTGCATAACCGGAAAGTTTCGGGAGTTTGTAGGTGGGAATTCAAGTAGCTCTTAGGATATCTTTTCGACAGATGTATGATATGAAATTGGGGTTCGACGTCTAGTGGTCCGCCTATTCACGGTTGGTTTTACAGTGGTCTCGTTGTGTCTTAAAGAGTCCTTGGCTATGCCGACTCGGGGACGCTTCGTATGTCATGTGCATTGCCTTGTACATGATGGTGTTGTACGATCGAGCCCGTGTAGGCCCCACCACGAAAACTTCGAACGAAATCTCTATCATATGTTTGTTCAGGCTTATTCTGAAAGCCAATCCTTTGTTTTGTTTTGAGTGGTGGTATTCGAGTTGCTTCAAAGTCAAATGTTGATTCCATACTTTTCCTAAGCGGTGTTCTCATACTCCTATGTGAATACTAATCCTTCTTGATCATCGAGATTGTTTTTGTCAATCCCTTTTAACCAGTGTGTCTCTCCTCAAGTGGATCCGATCACTTCAACATTCGCAAGATCTATTATCACTTCTTCTCAATGGTGTTTGTTTCATCCGTCGCCAAGTTGCCTTTGTTTTTCCCGCCCACCCACCCTTTTTCTTCGAGGACTCGAATATTTTATTCAAGTATCCTTTATTGATGGGAAGTCTCTCCACTCTTTTCCTTCAATGTTCTTACTCGGTGATTCTCATGAAGATTCTAACGGAACCTCAAGTTCATCATTTTTCATTCTCTTTCTTCTCCGATGGAACCAATTCAAGCTTTCGGTGTTGATCTCATATCCCTTTTTCCTCGTTTCAAATACCTTCTCATACTGGTGCACCTCATAATAATTCACTTCTCACTATTCTTTTGTTCCGGAGTGCTGAAGATATCTCAGAAGATTCGTATTTTCATTCCTAATTCGTTCAAGATATCTCGAGGTTGTTATCTCATTCTAGCCATTTAATTCAACCGGTGCATTCTCTCTTTTAAATTGTTCTACAGTGTTTCTTTTGAGTGGGCCCTAACCCACAGGTCTTTTCCCAGGATCTTACCTAACTCTTCTAATTTTCCCGGAGCTATCCTCAAATTTCATTTCGAAGTTTGACGTAAGAATGAATTATCATCAGTCTTATGTTTTTCCCCAAGACCTTTCAAATTCTTTTCATCGTTGGATCAACCTTTCCATTCTTCATTCCGGAGTGCCTCAACAAGTCATGATGGTATTTCTCGTTGGCATTCTCAGTTTGGAAGACCGAAGAAGATTCTTCTTTCAACCTTGCTCCATTCTCTTCAAGATTCGTCACTCGAGATTGTTGCCATCCTCTCATAATTGTTTTTGTTTGTCAGAATTCTTTCTCACCCATCCAGAGTAATTCAGGAGTCTTTTCAGCTTGATTCTCCGAAGGCCATCACCTTAGAAGTATTCATTCTCAGCTTTCAGCAATCATTCTCCATATCATACCGGTGCTTAAATCAAGGATTCTCTAATCAGCGCGTAATCTCTTTGTTCTCATGGATCTAAATTCTCTCAAGCATCTTCGGTTATTTGTTAATTCTTCCCGGTGCTTCTTTATTTTTCTTCTTCGTTCATTTTCAATTCTTACAGTTGTTCTTTCAAGAGTTCCTCTTCCTTCGTTTATCATATTAATTCATTCGTTGTTCCAATCCTACCAGTGGTTCATTGAAGACGTTCTCAAGTTTTGATATATCTCTTTTAATCCTTTCTACGAGAATAAGTAGTATGCCAAATCCATTGATTGTCATCAATTTAATTGGTGAAGGATAAGCATAATGTAATTCTTATTCTTGTTTCATCCAAGTGATTAATTCCTTATTCCGGAGGTGCATCATATCACATTCTGGGTTCGAGATGCTTTATCTTTTCTTTTCCTGGAGTTCCTAGCTCTCGCAATTACATCACCACGGAGATTCATTTAAATCATTGCAAGTCTTCACCTTGTGTTTCCATCTTCTCTTGCCTTCCGTTTGAGCATTCTTTTGTTTAACGGAGTTCTTCGGGAAGGTTCTACATGTTGGTTCATAAAGGATTTAATTTCTTCTTGAAGTGTTCATCCAGATTCTTTTCTAAGAAACTCAAGCTTTCTTCATATTGTAATCCGGAGTGCATTCTTTCTATCATATTATTGGAGGTGGTATTATGCCATTCTTGATAATTTGAGTTCATGTTTCATGATTCACATGTTGTCAAGGATGAGATATTTTAAATCCATCATTTTCTTCATTGGAAGTATCTTGGGTTATATTTCACCTAAAGCTTTCCTTTAAGGATTGTCGCTCTTATGGTGTTTATCAATGATCCAAGTTCTTCATTTATCCTCCCGGTGAGATAGCTTCTCGTCTCCTTGTTCTTATCAATCCAATTCTTTTTCCCATGAGTAGCAGCTTGTCACCTCATAATTTGAGATGTATTTCATAAGACCATATCAAGATTATTCTTTTCGTTGTTGGTTTTCCAACAACTCCATTCTAGCATTTGTTGTAAGCGTGCTCCCCCAAGATCTTGTTTCTCGTCGTTCATTCCATTCCATTCTTACTTCTGTTCCGGAGGCCTTGCGATGTTGTTCTTTTCACCCATCATCTCGTTTTGTCAAAGATCATGTTCTTTTCATGCCTATCCATTTAACTAGAGTGTTGGGCCCTTTTTGCTCAAGTTCTTTTCGCCTTATCAAGTCTTGCATCCCTTCTCAACCGGAGTGATGCCCAAATTTTGTTCTTCCTTGTTTTTTTTCGAACGGGGTGCTTTCAACTTCGCTCATTCTCATTGCATTCTTTCTTTCAATTTGTTCAACCTCTCAAGGCTCGTGGTTTCACTCGTTTGTCAAAGAAGCAACATAGTTTTACCTCTTCTCTTTCTCTTTCATTTTCCCCGGTGCCATCCTAGATCTCGGGACGAGATCCTCTCATAGTGGTGGAGTGTTGTAACGCCCCAAGACCGGAGCTTCAGATGCCTTCCAGGGTTTCCGGGTTTTGACGTGTGATTTGTTTGATTCGTTGCATCATGTGCATTGCATCATGTCATCATGCCATCATCTCATAAATCTTTTGCATCTCAACTAAATAAATTATGTGGATCTTCGATCCATTTAAATCGAGGGAAGAGTGACTTCTCTTTATAACATATCCTCCTAATAATTACTGAGCTATTAGTAAATATTCCATTCTTTTGGAATTAACCGTTGACACACTTGCAAATAAATCCCAATGCCTTTGTTATCTCAATTCTTGGTCTCCGACTTGGCCTCATATTCTTTTATCGTTTTATCGAGGCTCTTCCTAAATGTTCAACATTTTTGGAAACTTCGGATTCCTACTCCTTTTCAAACGAGTTGAATTAAATTCAAATACATTTGAATTTAATCTTTCAATCTTGGCCATTTCTATTTTCGCGGAATGAGCACATTTTTGTGAATCCGGGGAAATTATTCCCATGCGCAACTCCTTCCCAAACCCTCTCTTTCTTCTCCTCTCCCTATTTTTTCTTTTCTGTTAAAGTAAATAAGATTTTAAGAGAGAGGGAGAAATAGCAGCAGTGCCCTTGGGCCTCACTGTTCAGCCCAGCAGCCTGGGATCTCTTCCTGCGGCCTGTTCAAAAGGCCCGTTTGACCCCCCCCCCCCCCTTCTACTGGGCCGGCCCCAAGCCCACCTAACCCTCTAACCCTAAAACTAACCCTCTCTCTACCCGATCCCACTCACCCTCTCCCTCTCGTCCTCGTCCACCGCCGCCAGGGAGAAGCCCCGCGCATCGATCTCTCCCTCATCTCGCTCCTCCCTCGATCCCTCTCCTCCTCTGTTTCCTACTGCCCAGCGCCACCCACACCCGCAACGTGCCCCATCCCCGCACTCCCTCACGCATCGCCAGGGAGGGGAGTTCCCTAGCAAGCATGAGCCTCGTCGCCCCGCCTCCTTTTTCCTCACAGCGCCGTGGCCTCTCCTCGAGCAGTGGCTGCCCACATCTCGCCGGAGAGACTCCTCCTCGCCGCCTCGATGTGCATCGAAGGTCTGGGCGCCGTGAACGAGTTCCCCTGCGACCAGCGCCGCTGTGGCCGTTCCCTCGCCTTCCTCCTCTACGCCACCTGCCCGTCGGCAGGGCCTCGTCCCTACCTCCGGCGCGCCAAGTTTGTCGTCATCCTCCCCCTTGCTGTTGCTGCTCCTCGTAGGTCTTCCTGGTGCCCTCGTCTCTGCTCGCGGGAGGACGAGTGCGACCGCTGCTTCGATCTGCGATGCGCGAGACCCCTTGGCCTTGCTGTGATTTGGATATGTCGATACCACCGTTGCCACGTTGATTCCTCTACCCCGGAGTACCTCAAGTTCGTCTACACGAGGCTCCCAAGTACCTCTACGCATGGATATCGCCAAGTACCACGATGATACAAGAACAACTACCATCGACGTGCATCTTGCCAAGTTCCACGACGCCGTAAAAGTTTCTTCCTGAACATGTACGACTACAACGTGAACGAGTACCACGACGACCCTCGAAGAGCTCGGATCCGTCAAGTTCCACTACCGCCGATTAGTACGACTACCGTCACAAAAACGAGACCGTCAAGAGCGGACCGACAAGTACCCCAACGTCATGTGTACAACGACCGTTGCTGAAGACACGGGTAGCAAAAAAACATCAAGTACCTATGTCCGAAGAATGCCAAGTACCTCTCCGAAAAACGAACATGTACCACTACGTCCGGAAGAGCGGATCCGTCAAGTCCAACAACGAATGTGTACAACTAGCGGCGACCCTGAACAACTACGAAACGAGAACAACTACTTCGACTACCGTCGCGGAACGTCTACTTCCCCTACATCGCATCGAACTCGAACCCCTCCGATAACACACGTTTCGAAGGTATAACCCTGAGACGACCGCCCGTGAACGAATGCATGTGTGATGTATGAGATGCTCGTGTTTGCTCCGTGCTCGAATTGTCGGTGCACGTTGCCCCTCTTTTGCCTTTTCACCATCGTCGACTCATGGGACACCCGGTATCCGGGAGTGCCCCACCATCTTTTGCACGCATCCGCACACTCCTCCTTTGCATCGGTATCTCAATCGAGTTACCTGAACCGGGACATTGTCGTGGCACCGTTTCGGTATCGTTGCCGTGGCACCCCATTTCCTTTCCACCACGGTGACAAATGCTTCATAATGCTCTTGTCAACTTGTAATATAAATTGCATAAACTTGTTCATGTCATCCGCATCATGATAACAACAATTAAAATGTTTAGATTGTTGTTGCAATAAATTATTAAGGGATATAGGGATTTACCGGATTCGTTATTTGTTATATCCGGCCCCATTTAAATTGTTAGATGGTATAGTTTTGTTATGCTTCACCTCTTGCCATATTAATCAACATTTAATATTGTTGAGTACCTAACCGGGAGTGAACTAAATAATTGATGTGGTGTTCCGTCAATATGCAACTCGTTGCATATTGAGCTCCACTTAATTTGTAGGATTGCTTGTGCACTTTGCCATGCCATGCCTCATTAATCCGGACATGCATCATACTTGATTGTGCATCTTGCCATGTTTATGTGATGGTTGTTTTACTATGTTGTTTGCTCCTTTCCGGTGTTGCTTCTTCGGGTTGGTTCCGAGTGTTGTGAGGATTCGTTCGACTACGTCCATTTGTCTTCTTCATGGACTCGTTCTTCTTCCTTGCGGGATTTCAGGCAAGATGACCATACCCTCGAAATCACTTCTATCTTTGCTTGCTAGTTGCTCGCTCTTTTGCTATGCCTATGCTGTGATACCTACCACTTGCTTAACATGCCTCCTATATTGTTGAACCAAGCCTCTAACCCACCTTGTCCTAGCAAACCGTTGATTGGCTATGTTACCGCTTTGCTCAGCCCCTCTTATAGCGTTGTTAGTTGCAGGTGAAGATTGAAGTTTGTTCCTTGTTGGAACATGGAGATGTTGTTCCTTTTTGGAACATATTTACTTGTTGGGATATCACAATATATCTTATTTAATTAATGCATCTATATACTTGGTAAAGGGTGGAAGGCTCGGCCTTATGCCTAGTGTTTTGTTCCACTCTTGCCGCCCTAGTTTCCGTCATATCGGTGTTATGTTCCCGGATTTTGCGTTCCTTACGCGGTTGGGTAATAATGGGAACCCCTTGACAGTTCGCCTTGAATAAAACTCCTCCAGCATGGCCCAACATTGGTTTTACCATTCGCCACCTAGCCTTTTCTTTCCCTTGGGTTCTGCAGACTCAAGGGTCATCTTTATTTTAAACCCCCGGGCCAGTGCTCCTCTGAGTGTTGGTCCAAACCGAGCGATGTCCGGAGCTACCAGGGGCAACTCTGGGCTGGCCCACCCGACGTCTGGCTCATCCAGTGTGCCCTGAGAACGAGATATGTGCATCTCCTATCGGGATTTGTCGGCACATCTGGGTGGCTTTGCTGGTCTTGTTTTACCATTGTCGAAATGTCTTGAAACCGGGATTCCGAGTCTGATCGGGTCTTCCTGCTAGAAGGGATATCCTTCGTTGACCGTGAGAGCTTGTCATGGGCTAAGTTGGGACACCCCTGCAGGGATTTGAACTTTTGAAAGTCGTGCCCGCGGTTATGGGCAGATGGGAATTTGTTAATGTCCGGTTGTAGAAAACCTGAAGTTGACCTTAATTAAAATACATCAACCGCGTGTGTAACCGTGATGGTCTCTTCTCGGCGGGGTCCGGGAAGTGAACACGGTGTTGGAGTTATGCTTGACATAGGTTGTTCTAGGATCACTTCTTGATCATACTTTTATCGACCGTGCTTTGCCTTCTCTTCTCGCTCTCATTTGCGTATGTTAGCCACCATATATGCTAGTCGCTTGCTGCAGCTCCACCTCATACCTTTTTCCTTACCCATAAGCTTAAATAGTCTTGATCGCGAGGGTGCGAGATTGCTAAGTCCCTGTGACTCACAGATACTTCCAAACCAGTTTGCAGGTGCCGATGAGTCCTTGCGGATGACGCAACCAAGCTCAGGAGGAGCTCGATGAAGATCTTGTCCTTTGTGTTGTTTTGTTCTAGTTGATCAGTAGTGGAGCCCAGTTGGGGTCGATCGGGGACCTTGTCGCATTTGGGGTTCTTTTTTTATTTTGGTTCCGTAGTCGGACCTTGTGTGTATCTGGTTGATGTAATGCTTTATTCATGTATTTGTGTGAAGTGGCGATTGTAAGTCAACTATGTATCTTTTTCCTTATTGTATTACATGAGTTGTTTGCGAAGATTACCTCACTTGCGACATTGCTTTCAATGCGGTTATGCCTCTACGTCGTGCTTCGACACGTGGGAGATATAGCCACATCGAGGGCATTACAATACCCATACAAAACTTCTTTCAAAAGGGATGTTCGAATTCCCGTTCATAAAAAAGACGAACTCGGATCGGAGTCGTTTTCGCGCAGAAAACAGATCCGAAAAGTGATGCACTAATCAGAAGGTTCCCGGAGTTTGGATGGTCGGATCGAGCTGAAATTTTGAGAGATGGTAGATATAGGAATTCCGCAGCGGATCAACGGTTGGATCTTCCAAAGGACGTCCGAGCTAGAAGCTGGACACCACGCCCTAAACTCATCCAGATTTCTGTCCAGATTTGACAGGGCTCCGGTATATCGTGGATTGCCAGAGATTCCTCCATCGGAACTCGACGAAACTTTCCAGGGTTGTTGTAGACTCAATTCCGGAGAATTCCACCAAAGAGATCGTTAAAAAGACACTTGAGGAGACGGTGGCGGCGGACACAAGTCCGCTGTCCAGAAAAATAGCACGGTCGCCCGAGGGCAATGGTGACATTGAGCCCCCGGGCTCCCTAGATGATTCCTCCATGATCTTGATAGAGATCGGAATTGATGTTTATAAAGGCTCTTATCCGAACATGATGATCGGAGGTAGGGCGCAGTCCTTGGTCAAACCAAGGTGACCTGTCGAGCTGGTGATGAAGATGCCGAAGTCGCAGTTGATCTGCAGGCGAGCCATCAACCTTTTGCCGAACATACAGTGGAACTCTCAATGAAAGTACCAATGTCGGTGTCAAAACCGGCGGATCTCGGGTAGGGGGTCCCGAACTGTGTGTCTAGGCCGGATGGTAACAGGAGGCAAGGGACACGAAGTTTTACCCAGGTTCGGGCCCTCTTGATGGAGGTAAAACCCTACGTCTTGCTTGATTAATATTGAAGATATGGGTAGTATAAGAGTAGATCTACCACGAGATCAGAAAGGCTAAACCCTAGAAGCTAGCCTATGGTATGATTGTATGATGTATATGATCTATCGACTAGCCTGGCCATGGTTTATATAATGCACCAGAGGCCTAGGATAACAAGAGTCCTAGCCGAATACGCCGGTGGGGAGGAGTCCTTGTCTTGATCGCCAAGTCTTGTGGAATCTTCCTTGTATGCGGCAGCTGTCCGAACTGGCCCATCAGTATACGGCCATGGGGGTCCTTGGCCCAATCTAACAGATCAGGAGATGACGTGGTGAGTACCCCCTAGTCCAGGACACCGTCAGTAGCCCCCTGAACCGGTCTTCAAGTTAGGGACGCTCCTCGATTCTTCCGAACTGTTCTTCATCTTCGGTCGTCGGTCTTGAAAACTGGTTCAACAAATCTTCTCATCTTCGATCTTGAGGATCGCCGAAATGCATTCGGCGAGTTTACACGTCGGGTATCCGAGGAGCCCCTTTAAGTTTCCGGCCTTTATGAATGCCTTGTTATTTCTATGCCACACCTCGGGTTTGAAGTTGTTCCCGGGAGGCAGTGTCCTCTTGCGTCCGAGCTCTAACGCCGGACTGCATTCAAGGTATCTTTTGCAGCCGTGCACCAACGACGTACCGCTTCCGAGCTCTAACGCCGGAATGTATCCGAGCTCCAACGCCGGACTATGTATCCAAGCTCCAACGCCGGACTGTATCCGAGATCCAACGCCGGACTGTATCCGAGGTGTCGTAAATCACCTTGGTTCAAAGAAGTTTGAAGGAGTTTAGCCGAGCTTAATGCCGGAAATGCCCTCTATGGAGCCAGCCACTAGCGCCCGAGCTTTATGCCGGACTGCTTCCGAGGTGGTGCACCACCCCGAATGTGGGCCGATTTTTGTGAATATTTTTTATTGGTGCAATTTATTCTCTGCCGAGATATATAGCCAGTAGCCCTCAAGGTGTGTATCAGTCTAAAACTCGAGATGCACATGAAGGATGACATAAGACCGCTGATCCCAGTAGCCGCTGAGACTCAGGTCGATTTGCAAAATTGGTCTGAGGATCAAGTCCTAGCTCGGCAGAATACTTTGGAACACAAAAAGCAGTGTGCTCAGTCCTCGAGACTCAGGTTGGGTGCGGCCGACCAACCTGAGGATCAAAATCTCCTCAGAAACTGTATTACCCTTTACGATGAACTCTTTATTACTGTCATAATCGAGAAATATCTCCTTAGTCCTCTTAGGTAACTAAGGATAATTTTGACTGTTGTCCAGTGATCTACTCCTGGATCACTATTGTACCCCCTTGCCAAATTCATTCTCTCTCTATCTTCTCCCGTGGTCGGGATTTGAGTCTTACTCAACTTCACACCTTGCAACATAGGCAATAACCCTTTCTTTGACTGACCCATTTTGAACTTCTTCAAAATCTTGTCAAGGTATGTGCTTGTTGAAATTCCTATTAAGTGTCTCGATCTATCCCTATAGATCTTGATGCCCAATATATAAGTAGCTTCACCGAGGTCTTTCATTGAAAATTCTTCTTCAAGTATCCTTTTATTCTATTGATAACCCACAAGTACAGGGGAGCAATTGTAGCCTCTTTCGATAAGTAGGAGTGTCGAACCCAACGAGGAGCTAAAGGTAGAACAAATATTCCCTCAAGTTCTATCGACCACCGATACAACTCTATGCACGCTTAACGTTCGCTTTACCTAGAACAAGTATGAAACTAGAAGTACTTTGTAGGTGTTGTTGGATAGGTTTGTGATGTCTACTACAGAACCTTCTTGTTGTAGACGTTGTTGGGCCTCCAAGTGCAGAGGTTTGTAGGACAGTAGCAAATTTCCCTCAAGTGGATGACCTAAGGTTTATCAATCCGTAGGAGGCGTAGGATGAAGATGGTCTCTCTCAAGCAACCCTGCAACCAAATAACAAAGAGTCTCTTGTGTCCCCAACACACCCAATACAATGGTAAATTGTATAGGTGCACTAGTTCGGCGAAGAGATGGTGATACAAGTGGTATATGGATAGTAGATATGGGTATTTGTAATCTGAAATTATAAAAACAGCAAGGTAACTAATGGTAAAAGTGAGTGTAAACGGTATTGCAATGCTAGGAAACAAGGCCTAGGGTTCATACTTTCCCTAGTGCAAGTCCTCTCAACAATAATATCATAATTAGATCACATAACTATCCCTCAACATGCAACAAAGAGTCACTCCAAAGTCACTAATAGCAGAGAACGAACGAAGAGATTATGGTAGGGTACGAAACCACCTCAAAGTTATTCTTTACAATCAATTCGTTGGGCTATTCCTATAAGTGTCACAAACAGTCCTAGAGTCCATACTAGAATAACACCTTAAGACACAAATCAACCAAAACCCTAATGTCACCTAGATACTCCAATGTCACCTCAAGTATCCGTGGGTATGATTATATGATATGCATCACACAATCTCAGATTCATCTATTCAACCAACACAAAGGACCTCAAAGAGTGCCCCAAAGTTCCTACCGGAGAATCACGACGAAAACGTGTGCCAACCCCTATGCATAGGTTCATGAACCCGCAAGTTGATCACCAAAACATACATCAAGTGAATCACGTGGTATCCTATTGTCACCACAGATATGCACGGCAAGACATATATCAAGTGTTCTCAAATCTTTAAAGACTCAATCCGATAAGATAACTCCAAAGGGGAAACTCAATTCATTACAAGAGAGTAGAGGGGGGAAGAAACATCATAGGATCCAAATATAATAGCAAAGCTCGCGATATATCAATATCGTATCATCTCAAGAACCCGAGAGAGAGAGAGAGAGAGAGATCAAACACATAGCTACTGGTACATACCCTCAGCCCCGAGGGAGAACTACTCCCTCCTCATCATGGAGAGCGCCGGGATGATGAAGATGGCCACCGGTGAGGGATCCCCCCCTCCGGCAGGGTGCCAGAACAGGGTCCCGATTGACTTTTGGTGGCTACAGAGGCTTGCGGCGGCGGAACTCCCGATCTAATCTCCGTTTTGGAAGTTTTAGGTCACGTAGGTATATATGGGTGCAGGAGGTACGTCAGGGGAGCCACGAGGGCCCCACGAGACAGGGGGCGCGCCCCCTACCCTCGTGAGCACCTCGTTCCTTCCTTGACGTGGGGTCCAAGTCCATCAGGTGTGTTTCCTTCCAAAAATAACTTCTCCAGTTGATTTCGTTCCGTTTCGACTCTGTCTGATATTCCTTTTCTTCAAAGCACTGAAATAGGCATAAAACAGCAAATCTGGGCTGGGCCTCCGGTTAATAGGTTAGTCCCAAAAATAATATAAAAGTGGATAATAAAGCCCAATATTGCCCAAAACAGTAGATAATATAGCATGGAGCAATCAAAAATTATAGATACGTTGGAGACGTATCAGTTTGCAAGATAATAAAGAGCACATAAATAAAAGCTAGGGGCTGTTTAGATAAAGACACAACTAAGTTAGCTTCAGTAGAGAGCTTTTTGTCACGAGGAAGTTATTTGTCCCTAGACAATCAATAACTAGACCGGTAATCATTATTGCAACTTTATTTGAGGGAGAGGCATAAGTTAACATACTTTATCTTCTTGGATCATATGCACTTATGATTGGAACTCTAGAAAGCATCCGCAACTACTAAAGCTCATTAAGGTAAAACCCAACCATAGCATTATAAGGCATCAAGTCCTCTTTACTCCCATACGCAAACAACCTACTTACTCGGGCATGTGCTTCTGTCACTCACGCCACCCACCATAAGCAAATCATGAACATATTGAAAACCCTACAGCGGGGATCCCTCACGCTTGTGCGACACGGAGAGCACCATAGGACAACACCAATAATAAAACATGCAACTCAAACCAATCATGATCATCAATTAACCCATAGGACAAAACGGATCTACTCAAACATCATAGGATAGCCATGCATCATTGGGAAATAATATATAGCATTGAGCACCATGTTTAAGTAGAGATTACAGCAGGTAAACGAGGGGTTACACCGCTGCCTAGAGGGGGGAAGAGTTGGTGATGACGGCGGTGAAGTTGTTGGTGTAGATCGTTGTCGCGATGATGGCCCCGGCGGCGTTCCGGCGCCACCGGGGGAGAGGGGGAGAGAGCCCCCCTTCTTCTTATTCTTCTTCCTTAACCTTCCCCCTAGATGGCAGAAGGGTTTCCCCTCTGGTCCATGGCCTCCATGGCAGTGGAGCGGCGAGAGCCCCTCCGAGATTGGATCTCTCTCTGTTTCCTTCTGTTTCTGTGCTTCCTGATTCTACCCTTTCACTGTTTCTTAAATTCACGGAGATCCGTAACTCCGATTGGGCTGAAATTTTGACACAATTTTTATCTGGATATTGGCTTTCTTGCGGCGAAAGAAGGGCACCAACCTCCTTACAGAGTGGCCATGAGGGCCCAGGGCGTGCCCTACCCCCTGGGGCGTGCCCCTCACCCTCGTGGGCCCCTCGGGCATCGTCTCGCGTTGATTCCACTTCCCAAAATTCACATATATTCCAAAAAAATCTCCATAAGTTTTTATCCCGTTTGGACTCTGTTTCATATGGATTTTCTGTGAAACAAAAAACATGCAACAAACAGGAACTGGCACTGGGCATTGGATCAATATGTTAGTCCCAAAAATAGTATAAAAAGTTGCCAAAAGTATGTAAAAGTTGTAGAGTATTGGCATGGAACAATCAAAAATTATAGATATGACGGAGACGTATTAGCATCCCCAAGCTTAATTCATGCTCGTCCTCGAGTAGGTAAATGATAAAAAAAATATTTTTTAATCTGGAATGCTACCTAGCATAATCTTGATCATGTAATCTAATCATGGCATGAATATTAAGACACGAGTGATTCAAAGCAATAGTCTATAATTTGACATTAAGACAATAATACTTCAAGCATACTAATAAAGCAATCGTGTCTTTTCAAAATAACATGGCCAAAGAAAGTTATCCCTACAAAATCATATGGTCTGGCTATGCTCCATCTTCATCACATAAAATATTCAAATCATGCACAACCCCGATGAAAAGCCAAGCAATTGTTTTATACTCTTGATGTTTTCAAACCTTTTCAACTTTCACGCAATACATGAGCATGAGCCATGGATATGGCACTATATGTGGAATAGAATATGATGATGGAGGTTGTGTGGAGAAGACAAAAAAACGAGAAAGTCTCACATCGACGCGGCTAATCAACGGGCTATGGAGATGCCCATCAATTGATGTCAATGGGAGGAGTAGGGATTGCCGTGCAACAGATGCACTAGAGCTTTAAGTGTATGAAAGCTCAAACTAAAACTAAGTGGGTGTGCATCCAACTTGCTTGCTCATGAAGCCCTAGGGCACTTGAGGAAGCCCATCGTTGGAATATACAAGCCAAGTTCTATAATGAAAATTCCTACTAGTATATGAAAGTGTGGTAAAAGGATAGTAACATTGTCCCTTCTCTCTTTTATCTCATTTTTTTCTTTTTTTGAGGCTTATTTAGCCTCTCTTTTGGGGGGGGGGCTTCTCTGGCCACTTTTATTTTGATAACCTCACATGGGACAATGTTCTAATAATGATGATCATCACACTTTTATTTACTTACAACTCGATATTACAACTCGATACTAGAACAAAGATATGACTCTATATGAATGCCTCCGGTGGTGTACCGAGATGTGCAATGATCTAGCGTGGCAATGAAATCAAAAAATGGACAAGCCATGAAAACATCATGCTAGATATTTTACGATCATGCAAAGAAATATGACAATAAATGATCAAGTCATGTATATGATGATTATGGAAGTTGCATGGCAATATATCTCGGAATGGCTATGGAAATGCCATGATAGGTAGGTATGGTGGCTGTTTTGAGGAATATATAAGGAGGCTTATGTGTGATAGAGCGTATCATATCACGGGGTTTGGATGCACCAGCAAAGTTTGCACCGACTCTCAAGGTGAGAAAGGGCAATGCACGGTACCGAAGAGGCTAGCAATGATGGAAGGTTGAGAGTGCGTATAATCCATGGAGTCAACATTATTCATAAAGAACTCACATACTTATTGCAAAAATCTATTAGTCATCGAAACAAAGTACTACGTGAATGCTCCTAGGGGGATAGATTGGTAGGAATCACTCGTCCCCGACCGCCACTCATTAGGAAGACAATCAATAAATACCTCATGCTCGAACTTCATTACATAACGGTTCACCATACGTGCATGCTACGAGAATCACAAACTTCAACACAAGTATTTCTACAATCCACAAATACCCACTAGCATGACTCTAATATCACCATCTTTATATCGCAAAACTATTGCAAGGAATCAAACATACCATATCTAGTGATCTACAAGTTTTATGTAGGATTTAATGACTAACCATGTGAATGACCAATTCCTGTCAACTCTCTAAATAGATATAAGTTAAGCAAGAGAGTTTAATTATTTCTACAAAAGATATGCCCACGCTCTAACAAACTTCAAATGATATAAGCGAAGCACATGAAGCATTCTATAAAGCCATACTCAAAAGATATAAGTTAAGTGCAAAGAGAATTCTACAAATCAACCATGAACTATCTCATACCAGCATGGTGCATCAAAGAAAAGTGAAAACTAAATGCATAAGACGCTCCAAGATGTGCACATATCACATGAACGAAACGAAACTGAAAACATACCGCTACTTGTTGAAGAAAGATGGGATGCCTTCCGAGGCATCCCCAAGCTTAGACGCTTGAGTATCCTTGAATATATACTTGGAGTGCCTTGGTCATCCCCAATCTTGATGTCTTGCCTCTCCTCCTTCTCCTCATATCGAGGCCTCCTCGATCCTTGATCACTTCATCCACACAAAACTCAACAGAAAGTTCGGTAAGATCCGTTAGTATAATAAAGAAAATCACTACCCTAAGTACTGTTAAAAACCAATTCATATTTTGTTTTTGCATTGTAGCTACTGTAATATAACTTTTCCATGGCTTAATACACTGATAGAAATCGATAGTTTCATCAAAACAAGCAAACAATGCATCAAAAACAGAATCCGTCTCACAGTCTGTAGTAATCTGAACATTCACCATACTTTTGGTACTCCAAAAATTCTTAAAACATTAGGAAAAATAAACAATTTGTATAGAAAGACAATGCAAAAAGTTTCAGAACCGTTTGATGTTCTAGTAAAAAATGTAAAATCGTGCACTATAGCCAAAGTTTCTATTTTGCACTGCACAGACCAACAAGCAATGTAAACATCCTAAAGGCAAATCTTGGAACATTATTTTTATAATACAATGGAATTGTACAAGGGGATAATTATTTTTGTTGAAAAGTTTCTGTAATCAAGATTCACAAAGTTTCCGTGAGCATGAACAAAGTTCAAGGAGCTCCCTCACTTCAACAATGCTTGTCTCTCTCACTTCCACTTTCCTTTTTGAATAGTTTTGGGTTCCCCTCTTTAATTTTTTTTGTTTTTAAACTCTATAAAAGCACTCAACAGAAATGAATGACTCTCTAAAACCTCCGGGTTGTCTCCCTGGCAGCGCTTTCTTTAAAGCCATTAAGCCAGGCATAATGTGCTCAAGTAATGAATCCACCCGGATCCCAAGGTATATCAAAGCCAATTTGAATTAGCAATGATTTGACATTTAGTAGCGAGCACAAAGAAACATATATCAAGCAATGACGAAGTCTAACTCTCTTCCTGCAAGGATCGATATAGTTGACTAGAGGGGGGTGAATAGGCAACTAACAATTTTTAGCCTTTTCTTTATCAATTTAAAGTTTGCATCAAAGTAGGTTGTCTAGATATGCAACTAGGTGAGCAACCTATATGATGCAACAACAACAAGCACACAAACAAGCAAGAGATGCAACGCAATATAAGCTTGCACAAGTAAAGGTACAAAATAACCAAGAGTGGAGCTGGTGAAGACGAGGATGTGTTACCGAAGTTCCTTCCCTTTGAGGGGAAGTATGTCTCCGTTGGAGCGGTGTGGAGGCACAATGCTCCCCAAGAAGGCACTAGGGCCACCGTATTCTCCTCATGCCCTCACACAATGCGAGATGTCATGATTCCACTATTGGTGCCCTTGGAGGCGGTGACCAAACCTTTACAAACAAGGTTGGGGCAATCTCCACAACTCAATTGGAGGCTCCAAACGACACCATGAAGCTTCACCACAATGGACTATGGCTCCGTGGTGACCTCAACCGTCTAGGGTGCTCAAACACCCAAGAGTAACAAGATCCGCTAGGGATTAGTGCGGGAATCAAATTTCTCTTGGTGGAAGTGTAGATCGGGGCCTTCTCAGCCAATCCCGAGCAAATCAACAAGTTTGATTAGCTAGGGAGAGAGATCGGGCGAAAATGGAGCTTGGAGCAATAATGGAGCTTTGGGGGGAAGAGGTGAGTCACCCTTGGAGAAGAAGACCCCCTTTTATAGAGGGGGAACAATCCAAACGTTACCCCCCGAAACAGCCCCGCAGAGGGCGGTACTACCGCAGGGGGCAGGTGTACTATCGCTGGGACCAGCGGTACTACCGCTCCCCCTCACGGTACTGTCATGCAGTCTAGGAGGGCTGGCGTATGAGCAGGAGTCAGGCCCAGTGCGGTACTACCGCGGTGGTAGGGCGGTACTACCGCGGTGGTAGGGCGGTACTACCGCTCTCGAGCGGTACTACCGCTTCTACTGCCGCTGCTTAGTGTCACACAATCCGACACGAGAGGTGACCCCCTCGAGTCGACGCGGTAGGAGCCCGGTACCGCAGCGGTACTACGGCTGAGGACCCACATGCGGTACTACCGCTGGGCACCACGGTACTACCGCTGGGACCAAACCATGCTCATAAAACAGGGAATGAAACCTCCATCGAAGCGGGGAGGCTCAGAGGGTGTGAAAAGGAAGTGTACGTGTTGATTCCACCCTAGCCTTACCAAAGAGGACCCCCTCTTGATAGTACGATGACTCCTACGAAACAAGTCCACCAAAACAGAAACGAAAAAGCTACACCGTCTTGATAAAAACTCTGAGGGGAAAGAATCGTCTCATGCCAAAGGATGAATCTTCAAAACGCTCAAAGCACACGATTAGTCCACAAAAGCATTGTCATCAATCACCAAAACACCTTAGGGATAAATATGCCCTTACAATCTCCCCCTTTTTAGTGGACTGATGACAATACGGGATTTGCACAAAGGGAAAAAAAATAGGACATAAGAAAACCCCACATCTCTAAAATATAGATAGGCTCCCCCTAGATGTGTGCTTTCTAGAAAAGTGCTTTGGACTGCACGGCGCACATACTAGGATCAACACTCCCCCTATATTTTATAGACAATGCATAACTTGCAACAATAAGGCTAACACTAAGCAAGATAGTAAAATGAGCATAACATAACTAGCACAAGATAACATAAGCTCAATAAGATGCGATAGAGTGCATATGTCTTACACCATATGATAGATAAGTCTCACGAGCACAACCAAACCAACGCAAGCAAGGTTCAACACGAGAAAAGAGTTTGCGAGAAAGACAGGCAAGGCAAACACGCCACACAAACACACGCTCACAACTCGACAATGACACAAATCCCTAAACTCTCTCCCCCTTTGGCATCGAGACACCAAAAAAGGCAAAGAGCGATGCTACGGCTCCAGGTGATATCCAACTAAGGATCTCGAACATCATATCCTAGCGGGATCGTCTGCACCGCCATCGTCAGTCGGAAACTGCTTGGTGTCTGAGTTGGTCCACGGACAGTGCTGCTGAATCCACTCCTCCTCATCAGTGATCTTTCCCTCAGAACCGCTAGCAACGGTTGCACCCAACTGACGCATGAGCTCCTTGTGACGACTCCTAGCCTGCTTCTCAGCCACATGAGTCATGTACTGACTGTGAGACTCCATGCAGAAGAGTTTCTTCATCTTGCGCTTGAGCTTCTTTGCCCAAGAGGGCTCTGCTCCAGATGGCTCATAGTCATCGTCATCATCCGCATCAGCCTCGGTCTCCATGCCAGCAGCTCCAGGCGGAATGCCAGAACTCGAAGCAGTGGTGCCCCAGTTCTCCTTCTTCCTCAGACGCTTGATCTCATGAGAAACTAGATCCCCAGTCTCCTACACCACCCTAGGATACACACGCTCCCAGGCCTTCTCAATGAGCAACATGATAGACGGTCCATAGATAGGGAACTTGTGCTCAGAGATGGCGGAAACTAGCTTAGACCACATGACATGAGAGATATCCAAAGAGTCTCCAGTGTTTTCTTCCTTCTCATGTTGACAGAAAAGAAGCATGTCCACAAGATAAGAGTGTACCATATCCAAGTTGCCAATGCGAGGGTAGAGGGTCTTCCTGAAGATGCGATGGAGAATATCCAGAAATGCTAGCAGCTCATAGGTCTCCTTTTGAGTCACTGGGTTAATATTCAAGGTACAATATGGCCAGAGAGATTGCTTGTGAGTGGAAGTTGCATTGCGGTGAGGGCGAAAGCAAACTGGGTTCTCAAGACCTTGATCCTCAACTTCAAGAAGCTCCATGAAGGCCTTCCACTTGACAGTAAGCAGCCTGCCATTTGTCATCCAAGTCAGAGTCCTGTCCTCATCTGTTCCAAGATGGACGGTGGCATAAAACTGAGCCACCAAATCTGCATCAAAATCCTTGTTGGACTGCATGATCCTAAGGATGTTCAACTGAGAGCACATCTAAAGAGCCTCCCCAAAGTAGTCAGGATCCTTCTCCATAAAGGCAACGTCGATGGAGCGAACATCAACAAAAAGGTTCTTCTTGGCTTTGATCACATCAAAGTAGATGGCATACTTAAAATGGTTCCAGAACGGGCGGTTGACCAAGTGTAGGATCGAAAGTATGTCTAGAGGGGGGTGATTAGACTACTTGACCAAATAAAAACTTATCCTTTTCCCAATTTTAGTTCTTGGCAGATTTTAGCAACTTTGGACAAGTCAAGCAATCTTAACACAATTCAAGCAAGCATGCAAAGAGTATATGAGCAGCGGAAAGTAAAGCATGCAACTTGCAAGAATGTAAAGGGAAGGGTTTGGAGGATTCAAACATAATAGGTGACATGGATGTTTTTGTCGTGGTTCCGACAGGTGGTGCTATCATACAGCCACGTTGATGGAGACTTCAACCCACGAAGGGTAATGGATGTGCGAGTCCATGGAGGGCTCCACCCACGAAGGGTCCACGAAGAAGCAACCTTGTCTATCCCACCATGGCCGTCGCCCACGAAGGACTTGCCTCACTAGCGGCAGATCTTCACGAAGTAGGCGATCTCCTTGCCCTTACAAACTCCTTGGTTCAACTCCACAATCTTGTCGGAGGCTCCCAAGTGACACCTAGCCAATCTAGGAGACACCACACTCCAAGAAGTAACAAATGGTGTGTTGATGATGAACTCCTTGCTCTTGTGCTTCAAATGATAGTCTCCCCAACACTCAACTCTCTATCACAGGATATGGATTTGGTGGAAAGAGGATTTGAGTGGAAAGCAACTTCGGGAAGGCTAGAGATCAAGATTCATATGGTAAGAATGGAATATCTTGGCCTCAACACAAGTGTAGGTGGTTCTCTCTCAGAAAAAAGTAAGTTGTAAGTGTAGGTTTTTTCGGATGGCTCTCTCCACAAATGAAGCGGTGGTGGAGGGGTATATATAGCCTCCACACAAAATCTAACCATTACACACAACTTGCCAATCTCGGTGGGACCGAATTGTTAAACTCGGTCAGACCGAATTGTTAAACTCGGTCAGACCGATTCAGCAAAGCTAGTGACCGTTAAGAGTTTCGGTGGGATCGACATGCAACTCGGCAGGACCGATATGGTTAGGGTTAGGGCATAACATAATCTCTGTGAGACCGATTACACAAACTCGATGAGACCGATTTTGGTAACAAGCTAACCAGAGAGTTGGTCAGGTAAACTCGGTGGGACCGATTCTCTCATTTCGGTGAGACTGAAATGTTACAAAAGGGAAACAGAGAGTTTACATTGCAATCTCGGTGGGACCGATCGCTCATCTCAGTGGGACCGAAACGGTACAAAGGGAAACGGAGAGATTACAATCCCATCTCAGTGAGACCGATTTGCCTAGGGTTTGTGGCAGTGGCTATGACATTTGAACTCGGTGGCGCCAGATAGAAAGAATCGGTGGGGCCGAGTTTTACTTTTGGTTTAGGTCATATGTGGATGTGAGAAAGTAGTTGAGGATTTGGAGCATATTGCTAAGCATTTTGAGCAAGAGCCTCATTAAGCAACACCTCATCCCTCCTTGATAGTATTGGCTTTTCATATAGACTCAATGTGATCTTGGATCACTAAAATAGAAAATGTAGAGTCTTGAGCTTTGAGCTTGAGCCAATCCTTTTGTCCTTAGCATTTTGAGGGGTCCACTTTTCTCATCCATGCCATGCCAATCATTGAGCTTTCCTGAGATATTAATATTGAAATAGCATTAGCTCAATGAGCTATATGTTGTTAGGAATTACCAAAACCACCTAGGGATAGTTGCACTTTCAATCTCCCCCTTTTTGGTAATTGATGACAACATATAGATCAAAGCTTCGAGAAATGATAATAAGAGTGATAAACATTGTCGCTTTCAGAAGTATGTGAAAAGCAAGAGCTCCCCCTAAATTTGTGCATAGTCTAAGATTTGCTTTGGACTGCAAATGCACAATGAGTTAGGATCATGGGTTACTCTTCCATGTCACATACATCTTGGTGGAGCGCTCAAAATGATAATAATTAAATACATGCACTCATCACCAAGCAAAGTGAATGATCATATGGGGATATAAAAGGATAATGTCATCCAACAAGCATTAAGGTAGCATATGATCAAACACATGATCATCCAAGTATCACACACGAGCATAAAGTATCGCAAACAAGCAAATAAACAAAGTTTAACCACCAAACAATAAGAGAGAATAAAAAAAGCAACTCTCTCTCTCTCTCGAAGCCTATGATCTATACATTTTCTCCCCCTTTGGCAACAAGTTACCAAAAAGTTCATAAAAATGCATAGTGCTAGATCGACTCTCAGGCTTGGTGTAGCGACCCGACCCGAATGGATCAAGTCTCTGTGCTTAAGTGTCATCCCTGGATCGGTATGTTGACACACACAGTACTCGAGGATTTATAACAGAGGTAAATCACATGTAAAAGTAACGTAAATACTATTACCTCAATCCAAATAGCGGAAGTAACAAGGTTGTGGATTCCCATCAACACCAACGGCAAAGTTGAGTGAAGAAATCGTAACCCTAACGTATCACTTACTCGTCGTAAGAAATCCTGCAACATGAGACGTTGCAGCCACAAAGGGTCAGTACATTGAATGTACTGGCAAATTCACACCATAGAGAGAAATGATGAACAATGGCTATCACTACATGCATATATGGCTGGTGGAAAAGCTCTATGGTTATAAGGTTTTTGCGAAAAGCCAATTTTTCCCTACTGCAAAGGAATAAATTTTATGTAACTATCATGGTGGTTGTTAAACATTGAGAATGGTTGACAACATTCTCAATCCCAATTTAGTATCATCAATAAAACCCAACAATATTTATTTAAAGTAACATGATGAGATTCACATGATAATCCATGTACTAGATACTCAAGATGTCCATAATCGGGGACACAGCTAATCATGATTAGTTTATACACTCTGTAGAGGTTTGCGCACTTTTCCCCACAAGACTCGATCGCCTCCGTTGGATTTCTCGCACTACATGGTGTTTGAGAAACGGATGACCGAGACATAGTCTTCCAAAAGCGTTTGCACCTTATGATGGGTAGACCGTTCCACCTAAAACCCCTACATCTGCTAGTCTACCACTTTAAGAGTTCACACGACTTAATCAACTATGCTAGAACCCATAATAGCTTGTGGCTGCACACGTAAGTTTCTAGTATGAATAATCTCATGATCAATTGAGCCTGGGTGGCGGTCCATAAAATAACAGGCAATCCTGGTCTACCCAGGTGCCTAGACAGGCAATCCTGGAATGCCCAGGTACCTCAATCCACCCAGATGTGTGTTAAAGTTGCCACCTTAAGTAAACCATTAATTAACAATCTCACATCTGTCATGAAATCCTCTCAAACCCAATCGACGTCTACGAGCATAGCATAGCAGTATAAGCATAACGTAATAGTAACTCCCAAGGTTTGGATGCAGGGCAATAGGTTCCTACCTCATCAACTACTTCCCAATACCCACATGTTATCAATCCTACTCATGCAATGTTTGAGGGTGAAATTAATGTATAAAAACTGGGTATGAAAGGGATATGATCAAAGTGTGAACTTGCCTACAATGTTGATGAAGATGATTCGCACTCATAACTCTTGATAGTTCTACTCGTCACACTCCGGTCAATCTATCGTAAGCAAGCAATAGTAACCACACATAAGCAATCACTCAAAGTATCAGAAAGATCGAAGAAGACAATTCAGAAAAACATCAAAACCAAGCAAATAACTCTTGCAACATAAAACAATTTCTAACAGTACCAAAATTACATGAATTTGGCCTTATCAGAAAGTTTAGGTTAAGAGCTTCGATTTGCAAAAAGAATCAACTCAAACGGAGTTACGAAACTCAAGTTATGACCAAACGAAGTTTGAATTCAAATCTGGTCTAATTCAAATTTTAAACTTTTCAAAAACATGTTTGAGTTGGATTAATGGATAGAGGGGATCATAACGAAGACGTGAGCGTTGGTTTCGTTGGATTTGGACTAACGAGTAAAAAGTTATAGTCATTTGAAAATCAGGGACTAATCTGTAAATAAAATCTTCACAGATGGGTCCCTGGCCGAAATTAACAGAAAAAAGAAAACACTAAATAACGAGCGTTCACTAACTAGTTCTAAACAGAGAACGTTCTCTAAATAGATCTAACTAAAAAACTAAATCGTTTTTTAACAAAAACCGAAATCACCTAAAGGAAAATAAACCGGACCGGGGCGGTTTTATACCGGTTCGGGGCGGTTCTTCGGTGAAGAACCGGCGGCGGATCTCCAGCGAGGCGGTGCGGCTCCGGCAACTGCGAGGAGTGGCGACAGCGGCGAAGTGCGGGCAGAGGTGGCGCGGGGCGAGAGCGGCGAGGTGGAGGCGCGGGTGGAGTGCGGCGGCGGCGGAGTACGGCAGTGGCAGCGGGGTTCGGCAGCAGCGACAAGGGCGGCGGCGGTACGGAAAAAGTGCGGCGGCGGCGGTTGGTGAGGGGAGGAGAGAGGCGGAGGAGGCGGCGCTTATATGGGGGCAGGGCGGCTCCATGGCGTGGGCGAGGGGGCAGGAGGAGGCCGGGCGGCGCACGACGGCCATGGCGGTGCGGCGGCGTGCCCGAGCGGGACTCCCGGTCGGGAAGGAGAGGAGCGGCGCGCTGGGCTGGGCTTGGCCTGTGGGCCGGCCCAGTTCGGCGGGAAGTTTTTTTTAACATTTCCAGACAAAACAAATAATAAAAGCAAAATAAATAAAAATATCATATAGGCATATAATATATCAAAATTTTCAGAAAAAGATTTTATACGACAGGAGCACTTTCCTAGCATTAAATAAAATTCACACAAATTCAGATAATTCAAAGAGTGCTACTGGTCTAATAAAATCCACTAAAAACATTTTAAAAATACTAAAATGATTTCAAATTTATTTTTCTCCAATTTTCTAATGTAGGGAATCATGTTACCCTATTTTCCATATATTTTATTTTTGGAGAAAAATAATTTGAATAAAACTCAAATAAACCCAAATTGAAAATTAATTCCAAAAGGACTTTGAATTTGATCCTTTTAACTTCCAACTCATATTTCATATATTTTGAATAAGTCATTTTATCTTCTCTCATGAAAATCATTGAGTTGCTTGAAGTTTAAGAATTTGAAATATTTTCAAATGAAATTCAAATATTTTCAACAACTCTTTTCATTTAAATAAATGGAAGAAGTCATGTCATCTTCTCTCCAGGGTTTTGTGTTTGAAAAGAATTTGAATTCATGGAGATCATAAAAGCAAAATGAAAGTTTGGGAAAGTCCTTTTATTCCCTCTCATTTAACTTTCAAAAAGTTTCGAATTTCACTCAATCAATCACACAACAATCAAACAATCAAACAATCAATCAATCTATCTATTTATTATAACATTCCAAAATTTAGAATTTCGGGATGTTACACTTGGTCTTCAGGTGGTGGTGTAGATAACACGCCAAGGACGAAGGCATCAGTTGATGTAGATGGAGCTGGTGGAGTGGGTGCTGGAGCTGGTGGCACTGAAGCTGTAGCTGGTGCAGATGAAGTTGCTCTGGTGTCTATAACAGGCACTACAGCAGATCTTTGTCCTCTGGGCACTCTAGCAAAAGCATCAGTGGTAGACTTGCCCTTCTTCTCCTGCACTTCATCCTGAAGTTGCTCAACAACTGACTAGAACTCAGTGACCTTCACATCTAAATCATAGAACTTCTGCTCCATGATCCTCTCCAAGCTCTCCTGGTTTTGAGTCAGGGTGGCCAATCCCTTCTCAATCCTCAGAGTGGAGGCAACCAAGTAGCCAAGCTGATCTTGCTTGCTCTTCAGAAGATACTGAGATGCCTCATCAATGGTTGGCATCTTTGCAGCCTTTTCAGTCCTTGCCTTCTCCCTCTTTGCTTGTGCTTGCACAGAAGATGGTTCATTTTCATCCATCACCACAGTGTTGTCCTCAAAGTATGGGTAGATGGGCATGTGTTCCTTGTCCAAGAGATATGTGCCAGTGCCCGTCTTGGAGTTGATTAGCTCCTGGATCTGTGGGGCATACCCACAACTTCTCTTCTGATCTGCAGCTGTTCTCTTAATGGTTTCCACAATTAGGCTCATGACTTTGAACTTTTGAGGCACATCAAATATGTGAAGCAGGTTAATTGCATGGCCTCTGATCATCTTGTGATAACCTGACTTTGGCAAGAGAGTGTGCCTGAGGATCCAGTTGATTGTTGCCAAACCTAACAGAAGGTAATGTACTGATCCAAACTTGTGTGTCTCAAGAGCAGCATCTGGGATCTCTTTGTACATATGTGCCATGGTGTTGTGATCCTTCTTCTTCTTGGCATAGACATCCAAGTCATCTTGGGTACCATAAGCCAAAGTTTGGGGTATGAGCCAAATATCGAAAGATTCGCTTGACCGCCACAAAGTGGCTTTCCTTAGGTGCGGCTTGAAACTGTGCACAAATTTCCACACTCAACATGATATCCGGTCTAGATGCACAAAGGTAAAGCAAGGAGCCAATCATGGGGTGATATACCTTTTCATCCACCGCTTTACCATTGGGATCAATGTCCAGTTGGCACTTGGTGGGCATGGGAGTGGAAGCCGGCTTGACATCACTTAACTTGAATCTCTTGAGCGTGTCTTGAGTGTATTTGGCTTGGTTGATGAAGGTTCCTTCTCTTCTTTGTTTGACTTCCAAGCCAAGGAAGAACTTCAACTCCCCCATCGAAGACATCTTGAACTTAGAGGTCATGAGAGCGGCACATACCTCATTGAAAGCTTTGTTAGGGGAACCAAAAATAATATCATCAACATATAGTTGGCACACAAACAACTCCCCTTTGACCTTCTTAGTAAAAAGAGTGGGTCGATTAGCCCAACTTCAAATCCACTGTCTTGTAACAACTCGGTAAGGTGGTCATACCACGCACGTGAGGCTTGTTTAAGGCCATAGAGTGCCTTATCGAGTTGATACACATGATCGGGAAAGTAGGGATCCTCGAACCCAGGGGGTTGCTTGACGTATACCAACTCATTAATAGGACCATTAAGAAAAGCACTTTTAACATCCATTTGCTGCAATTTAAAGTTGTGATGAGAAGCATAAGCAATCAACAAACAAATGGATTCAAGGCGAGCAACGGGAGCAAAGGTTTCACCATAGTCGATGCCCTCGACTTGGGAGTAGCCTTGTGCCACCAATCTTGCCTTGTTCCGAACAATGGTCCCATGAGCATCTTGCTTGTTCTTAAATATCCACTTGGTTCCAATGACATTGTGGTTCCCCGTTGTCCTTGGCACCAATCTGCACACCTTGTTGTACTCAAAGTTGTTGAGTTCTTCATGCATGTCATTAAGACAATCCGGATCTTCGAGCGCCTCATATACCTTTTGGGGTTCAACACAAGAGACAAACGCGTGATGTTCACAATAGTTTGTCAATTGTCTACGAGTCTACGAGTGATTACCCCCTTTTGAATGCTTCCAAGCACATTCTTCATGAGATGACCCTTGGTGGAGAGCTTGGAAGCAATTTTGGCGGCACGACGCTCCAATTCCTCCTTGGGGGTGAGTCAAGGAGCGGTCACTTGATCATCTTGAGCGTTGTCTTGAGCTTGTTCTTGATCTCGAGGAAGCTCTTGATCTTGAACTTGCTCGGAGGAGAGAACTTGACCTTGGGCATCACTTGATGTTTCAACACCATCTTGAGATTGACCTTGCCCTTGGTCTTGTTCTTGAGGTTGAGGGCCTTCACTTTGTTCTTCGGAAGCGTGTGGGCCTTGGGTTGGTGATGGCTCCACTTGAGTGGAGCATTGTCCTTCTCCTTCGGCCACAAGGGGTTCCTCAATGGGTAGGATAAAACCAACACCCATTATTCTTATGGCTTGAGGAGGAATTTCATCACCTACATCACAAGTGCCACTTTGCTCCACTTGGGAGCCATTATTCTCATCAAAATCCACATTACACGTCTCCTCAATAAGCCCCGTGGACTTATTAAGGACACGGTAAGCATGAGAGTTTGTAGCATAACCAACAAATATGCCCTCATAAGCTCTGGCCTCAAATTTAGACAAACGAACACCTTTCTTCAGAATGAAACACTTACACCCGAACACCCGGAAGTACTTGAGGTTGGGCTTGTTACCGATGAGTATCTCATATGGAGTCTTGTTCAAGCCTTTGCGGAGATAGAGCCAATTTGATGCATGACATGCGGTGTTGATGGCTTCGGCCCAAAAGTTGTATGGAGACTTGAACTCCGCCATCATGGTCCTTGCCGCATCCATCAACGTCCGGTTCTTCCTCTCCACTACACCATTTTGTTGAGGGGTGTATGGTGCAGAATATTCATGCTTGATCCCCTCATCACTAAGAAACTCATCCAAGGTGTAGTTCTTGAACTCGGTGCCGTTGTCACTTCTTATAGTCAAGATCTTTGCATTGTCTCGACGTTGGGCTTCATTTGGAAAGTCAATGATGATCTGTTGGGTCTCGCTCTTCCTCTTGAAGAAATATACCCAAGTGTATCTTGAATAATCATCCACAATCACCAAGCAATACTTTCTACCCCCAAGACTATCAAAGGATGGAGGCCCAAAGAGATCCATATGAAGGAGCTCCAAAGGCCTCTTCGAGTAGATGATAGTCGTGGGAGGGTGAGCCTTCTCATGTAGCTTTCCATCGATGCATGCACTGCAAGCACGATCTTTAGCAAAACTAAAATTTGTTAGTCCACGGACATGGTCCCCCTTGAGAAGAATTTGCAAAGATCTCATATTGACATGGGCTAAACGGCGATGCCAAAGCCAACCCACGTCAACTTTAGCCATTAGGCATGTCGCAGTCTTAGTGGGTCGCTCCGAAAAGTTAATCACATAGAGACCGTTCTCGACATGCCCAACAAAGGCCACTTTAAGAGTCTTGCTCCACAAGAGGGCCACAATATCAATATCAAAGAAAGTGGCAAAGCCCATGAGTGCAAGTTGACGAACGAAAAGTAAATTGCATGCAAGGGACTCAACAAGCATGACCTTCTCGATCATGAGATATGACAACCTTGCCAAGCCCCAATACCTTGGAGGACGAGGCATCACCCCACTCGACATTGGTGGGCATAGATGGAATCTTGTGAACATCCACCACCAAGTCCTTGCTTCTAGTCATATGATTAGTGGCTCCACTATCGAGCAACCATGATCCCCCACCGGAAGCAAACACCTACTAGAGATCAATGCTTGGTTTTAGGTACCCATTTAGTAATGGGTCCTTTGATGTTAGTAACGAGGGTCTTAGGAACCCAAAGAGACCATTCAATGTACTCATAAGGAGAGCCAACAAATTTGGCATAAACATGTCCATCACTAGCACAGCACAACACATAAGAAGGGTTAAAGTCGCCGGCTTGGTTGGGAAGGGAAGTGTTGCCCTTCTTGGCATCACCACCCTTCCCGGTGTTCTTCTTCTTCTCCTTAGTAGCACCCTCTCCCTCCTTCACAAAGGTTTGCTTGAGAGGGGGAGGTCGTTTGGCCTTGTCATTCTTCTTCTTATTCTTGGACTCGGGTGCGTACCCAATCCCTTCCTTGGCCACAACTCCCTTTTGATTGCTTAAAAGGTCGTTGAGGTTTTTATTGCCTTGTATGCAAGAAACAAGGCCTTTCTCAAGTCGCTCCTTCAACTTAGCATTCTCCTCAACAAGATGCACATGCTCACAACATGGGTTAGTAGCATTTGCATTATCAATTAACACCATATGAGGAAATGTGGCTTTCTCCTTGGTTAGCTTTACTTGAAGCTGATCATGAGACTCTTTGAGGCTAGCATGAGTACCCTTCAAGACCTTGTGAGCCTTGTCAAGTAGGTCAAACTCCTCTTTGAGTCTAGCAAGATCAACCCCAAGCTTGGCCTTCTCGGAGTTTAGCACACGACAAACAACAATGGCATGATCAAGATCTTTCTTTAACTTAGCCTGATCATCGTTGTGTGACTCCTCAAGAGCCAAACGAAGACCACGCTCTTTCTCAAGAACATTGGAAAGATCCGAAATCTCATGGGCATAGTCACGACTATGCCCCTCCATCTTAGAGATGGTATCTTCGTGAGCTTCGATCATGTCATTGGCTTCACCAAGTTGTTCCAAGAGAGCAACAAAGTGCTTCTTGGATTTACCCTTGAGTTTGCCCATAAAGGACTCAAACTCATGCTCCTCCACATTAGGTCCATCATGTTCATCAATGCAATCCGTCAAACAAGGATGATTAATGATGGTAGTTTTGATGTTGGGGGTTACCTTGTTGGTGGCTTTAGCCATGAGGCACTTGGTGGTGATGCTCTCATTGGGTGAGTCAAAGAGTGACACTCATGGAGTTGTCGCAATGGCAACGGAGGCCATGGCAACTAACGCATCCTCATCATCCTCATTGTACTCTTCTTGTACCACCAATGCTTTGGGAGGAGTCTTCTTGGTGAAGATGCTCTTGTTTGGGAAAGACTTGGCTTTGTCTTTTCGGATGAGCTTGCCACCATTGTCTTCCCTCTTCTCATACGGGCACTCCGCAACAAAATGGCTCACATTGCCACAATTATAGCAAGTCCTCACACGTTGCTTGCCCTTTGTGCCACTTGAGTTGTTCTTGTTGAAGTTGGGCCTTGAGTTTTTCTTGCTCCAAAATTGCCTTGAAGCAAGAGCCATGTGTTCATGACAGGCAAACTTTGTATCTTCGGGGTTGCTCTCCTCTTGTTCTTCTTCGTCCTCTTCTTCTACACTAACCTTGGCCTATAATGCAAGGTTGGGCTTATTTGCTTTTTGAGAACATAGCACCGCATTGTCGGCGGTCTTGTCCAAGATGCTCATGGCCACAAACTCATCCAACACTTCACTTGAGGACAAAGTGTGGAAGTCCAGCCTTTGACGAATAACGGAGGACATGGCCTTGTGGTAAGGCATCATTGCCTTGAGGAATTTGCGCTTGATCCAATTGTCATCCGTGTCCTTGCTCCCATGATCTCGGAGTGAGAACGAGAGTTTGGTTACTCTCCGATAAAGCTCACGAGGTTCTTCATCTTCTTTCATTGCAAACTCATCGGCTTCATCTTCCACTACTTCATAGTTGGAGTGTTGAATGCTTGCGCTTCCCCGATAGAGGGAGACAACACAAAGCCATGCATCTTTGGCCAAGGCGAAGGGCCTAAGATGAGGGAGATCTTCGGATGGAATTGCATATTGGATGATGAAGAGAGCATTCTCATTGAATTGGTTATCCGCAGCTTCTCTAGGGGTGAAGTTGCTTGGGTCATGCGGATAGAAACCTTCTTCAATGATTCTCCAAAGATTAGTATTCACATGATTTAAATGACGCTTAAAGCAATAAATCCAAGAACAAAAGTCCTCATTGTTCACAATCTTAGGGGGAGGACCGGCATGATTCAAACGAGTAGAGGGAATCGGTCCACCATAAACAAGTGGAGGTTCCACATGGGCAAAGATGTCGGTGCCATTCTTACCACTAGAAGAAGGAGCTTTTTCACTAGTAGCATCCCCCTTGTCTGAGTTAGCATCCTTCACCTTGTTAGTGGGATTACCCACTTTCAACGGTGCGGTGGATAGTTTAAGCCCTTCAATGAATTTATTAAACAAGCTTTCAACCTCGGTCGTCATGGAGGTTTTCAATGTCTCCAAGGCCACATTGAATTCCTCACGAGAGACCAAGTTTCCCCCATCGCCCGTAGACGAGACCGGATTCGCACCGGAGTGCTCCTCCACACCGTCTACGACGTCAACCATACTCTTCGGACGACAAAGTCCTTAAAAAGAGACGAGGCTCTGATACCAATTGAAAGGATCGATATAGTTGACTAGAGGGGGGTGAATAGGCAACTAACAATTTTTAGCCTTTTCTTTATCAATTTAAAGTTTGCATCAAAGTAGGTTGTCTAGATATGCAACTAGGTGAGCAACCTATATGATGCAACAACAACAAGCACACAAGCAAGCAAGAGATGCAACGCAATATAAGCTTGCACAAGTAAAGGTACGAAATAACCAAGAGTGGAGCCGGTTAAGACGAGGATGTGTTACCGAAGTTCCTTCCCTTTGAGGGGAAGTATGTCTTCGTTGGAGCGGTGTGGAGGCACAATGCTCCCCAAGAAGCCACTAGGGCCACCGTATTCTCCTCACGCCCTCACACAACGCGAGATGCCATGATTCCACTATTTGTGCCCTTGGAGGCGGCGACCGAACCTTTACAAACAAGGTTGGGGCAATCTCCACAACTTAATTGGAGGCTCCCAACAACACCACGAAGCTTCACCACAATGGACTATGGCTCCGTGGTGACCTCAATCGTCTAGGGTGCTCAAACACCCAAGAGTAACAAGATCCGCTAGGGATTAGTGGGGGAATCAAATTTCTCTTGGTGGAAGTGTAGATTGGGGCCTTCTCAACCAATCCCGAGCAAATCAACAAGTTTGATTGGCTAGGAAGAGAGCTCGGGCGAAAATGGAGCTTGTAGCAATAATGGAGCTTTGGGGGGAAGAGGTGAGTCACCCTTGGAGAAGAAGACCCCCTTTTATAGAGGGGGGAACAATCCAACCTTACCCCCCGAAACAGCCCCGCAGAGGGCAGTACTACCGCAGGGGGCAGGTGTACTATCGCTGGGACCAGCGGTACTACCGCTCCCCCTCACGGTACTATCATGCAGTCTAGGAGGGCTGGCATATGAGAAGGAGTCAGACCGAGCGTGGTACTGCCGTGGTGGTAGGGTGGTACTACCGCTTCTACCGCCGCTTCTTAGTGCCGCACAATCCGACACGAGAGGTGACCCCCTCCAGTCGACGCGGTAGGATCCCGGTACTGAGGACCCACAGGCGGTACTACCGCTGGGCACCGCGGTACTACCGCTGGGACCAAACCATACTCATAAAACAGGGAATGAAACCTCCATCGAAGCGGGAAGGCTCAGAGGGTGTGAAAAGGAAGTGTACGTGTTGATTCCACCCTAGCCTTACCAAAGCGGACCCCCTCTTGATAGTACGGTGACTCCTACAAAACAAGTCCACCAAAACAGAAATGAAAAAGCTACACCGTCTTGATAAAAACTCCGAGGAGAAAGAATCGTCTCGTGCCAAAGGATGAATCTCTGAAACGCTCAAAGCACACGATTAGTCCGCAAAAGCATTGTCATCAATCACCAAAACACCTTAGGGATAAATATGCGCTTACACTTCCTATGCATCGGCATGTCATACAAGAACAATTCATGCACATCAAGTAAAGGCCAATGCATAGCATAAGAAGTTTCTTGCAATTTTATCGTGTTGGAAACATAGAGAGGCGGAGATGTAGTTCCTCTCCCATAATAATTGCAAGTAGGATCAGCAAGCACATGCATATTATATTCATCAAAATTATCATGTGCAACAGTAAAAGGCGACCCATCATTATAATCCTTAATAAGTGCAAACTTCTCCGATATAGTGTAGTTTGGAGAATTCAAAAAGATAATAGTAATATCATGTGTGGGTGCAATAGCAACAATTTCATGTTTAACATAAGGAATAACAGCAAGTTCATCTCCATAAGCATAATTCATATTGGCATCTTGGCCACAAGAATAGCAAGCATCAAGTTCATCAAAAAGGGATATTTCAAACGAATCAACGAGATTATAGCAATTATCATGGCATTCATCCTTCGGTAAGAACGAAGGGACACTAAATAATGTATGAGTTGGAGAGTTACTCTCATTATAAGGTGGGCATGGGTAGCTAATCCGATCTTCATCCTTTTGTTCTTCGCTCTCCTCATCATCTTTTTCATCCAATGAGCTCACAGTTTCATCAATTTCTTCTTCCATAGACTGCTGTAAAATATTAGTCTCTTCTCGGACAGCAGAGACTTTCTCAATAAATTCATCAATATCATAATTGTATTTATAATTATCATAGCAATATTTAAGGATAGCCAAATTTTCAGGTCTATAAACTAAATCATCAAAATCTTCAAACTCTTTAAACAAAGATTCAATTTCACAAGCACCCTTAAAAGCAACAAATTCTTCTATTCGTTCCACATCATAGTAATCAAATATACCATTAGCATAAGAAGCTAAAGGTTTCATTATCATTAAATTTGCATGAAAAGGAAAGGTGTGGAGCCTTTATCCTAGAGCAACAAGTATAATCATATCTCAAGCATAGTTGTCAAGCATACCAATGCAACATATAAATTTGATCCCATAATAGTTTCCCTTTTTGAGTCAAGCAATAATCCCTAAAGTATTCACATTGATCCAAAGTGTCTCCCATTATATAATTGAATGGGGTTTTCTCGGGATTATTAAAGTAGTGCATAATATCTTTCACATAATGAGCATCGAGGGCTTTAGGATGTTCCCCATCTCCATGAGTAGCAAGTAAACCTATTTTTTGGTATTTCATGTTCCATATCCATAACTAAAGGTAGAGAACAACTTATAACAACAAATAAAATCCACTTAGTGATAAAGCAAACAAGCACACACGAGAATATTCACCTCACGCTATTGCTCCCTGGCAATGGCGCCAGAAAAAGGTCTTGATAACCCACAAGTATAGGGGATCAATTGTAGCCTCTTTCGATAAGTAGGAGTGTCGAACCCAACGAGGAGCTAAAGGTAGAACAAATATTCCCTCAAGTTCTATAGACCACCGATACAACTCTACGCACGCTTAACGTTCGCTTTACCTGGAACAAGTATGAAACTAGGAGTACTTTGTAGGTGTTTTTGGATAGGTTTGCAAGATAATAAAGAGCACGTAAATAAAAGCTAGGGGCTGTTTAGATAAAGACACAACTAAGTTAGTTTCAGTAGAGAGCTTTTTGTCACAAGAAAGTTATTTGTCCCTAGACAATCGATAACTAGACCGGTAATCACTATTGCAATTTTATTTGAGGGAGAGGCATAAGCTAACATACTTTCTATTCTTGGATCATATGCACTTATGATTGGAACTCTAGCAAGCATCTGCAACTACTAAAGATCATTAAGGTAAAACCCAACCATAGCATTATAAGGCATCAAGTCCTCTTTACTCCCATACGCAAACAACCTACTTACTCGGGTCTGTGCTTCTATCACTCACGCCACCCACCATAAAAAAATCATGAACATATTGCAAACCCTACAACATGGATCCCTCACGCTTGCGCGACACGCAGAGCACCATAGGACAGCACCAATAATAAAACATGCAACTCAAACCAATCATGATCATCAATTAACCCATAGGACAAAACGGATCTACTCAAACATCATAGGATAGCCATACATCATTGGGAAATAATATATAGCGTTGAGCACCATTTTTAAGTAGATATTACAGTGGGTAAAAGAAGGGTTACACCGCTGCATAGAGGGGGGGAAGAGTTGGTGATGACGGCGGTGAAGTTGTTGGTGTAGATCGTTGTCGCGATGATGGCCCCGGCGACGTTCCGGCGCCACCGGGAGAGAGGGGGAGAGAGCCCCCTTCTTATCTTCTTCTTTCTTGACCTTCCCCCTAGATGGGGGAAGTGTTTCCCCTCTAGTCCATGGCCTCCATGGCAGTGGAGGGGTGAGAGCCCCTCCGAGATTGGATCTCTCTATCTGTTTCGTTCTGTTTTTGCGCTCCCTGATTCTGCCCTTTCACCGTTTCTTAAATTCCCAGAGATCCGTAAGTCTGATTGGGCTGAAATTTGGACACGATTTTTATCCAGATATTGGCTTTCTTGCAGAGAAAGAAGGGAACCAACCGCCTTACAGAGTGGCCACGAGGGCCCAGGGCGCGCCCCTCACCCTCGTAGGCCCCTCGGGCATCATCTCGCGTTGATTCCACTTCCCTTCACATATATTCCAAAAAATCTCCGTAAGTTTTTATCCCGTTTGGACTCTGTTTGATATGGATTTTCTGCGAAAGAAAAAACATGTAACAAACAGGAACTGGCACTGGATCAATATGTTAGTACCAAAAATAGTATAAAAAGTTGCCAAAAGTATGTAAAAGTTGTAGAATATTGGCATGGAACAATCAAAAATTATAGATACAACAGAGACGTATCAGCTATCCAGAAAATCTATATCATTTCCAATCAATAATATGTCATCCACATATAATATCAGAAATGCTACAGAGCTCCCAATCACTTTCTTGTAAATAGAGGCTTCATCATAAGTCTGTATAAAACCAAATGCTTTGATCACCTTATCAAAGCATATATTCCAACTCTGAGATGCTTGCACCAGTCCATAGATGGATCGCTGGAGTTTGCACACTTTGTTAGCACCTTTAGGATTGACAAAACCTTTTGGTTGCATCATATACAACTCTTCTTTAAGAAATCCATTAAGGAATGCAGTTTTGACATCCATTCGCCAGATTTCATAAAATGTGGCAATTGCTAACATGATTCAGACAGACTTAAGCATCGCTACGAGTGAGAAAATCTCATCGTAGTCAACACCTTGAACTTGTCAAAAATCTTTTGCAACAAGTCAAGCTTTGTATATAGTAACACTACCATCAGTGTCAGTCTTCCTCTCGAAGATCCATTTATTTTCAATGGCTTGTCGATCATTGGGCAAGCCCACCAAAGTTCACAGTTTGTTCTCGTACATGGATCCCATCTCAGATTTCATGGCCTCAAGCCATCTGTCGGAATCTGGGCTCATCATAGCTTCTTCATAGTTCGTAGGTTCGCCATGGTCTAATAACATGACTTCTAGGACAGGATTACTGTACCACTCTGGTGCAGAACATGCTCTGTTCGACCTACGAGGTCCAGTAGTAACTTGATCTGAAGTTTCATGATCATCATCATTAGCTTCCTCTCTAGTTGGTGTAGGCATCACGGGAACGGATTTCACTGATGTGCTACTTTCCAATTCGAGAGAAGGTACAATTACCTCATCAGGTTCTACTTTCCTCCCACTCACTTCTTTCGAGAGAAAATCCTTCTCTAGAAAGGTTCCATTCTCGGCAACAAAGATCTTGCCTTTGGATCTGTGGTAGAAGGTGTACCCAATTGTTTCCTTAGGGTACCCTATGAAGATGCACTTCTCCGTTTTGGGTTCGACCTTATCAGGCTGAAGCCTTTTGACATAAGTGTCGTAACCGCAAACTTTTTAAGAAATGACAGGTTAGGTTTCTTGCCAAACCATAATTCATATGGTGTCGTCTCAACGGATTTAGATGGTGCCCTATTTAACATGAATGCAACTGTCTCTAATGCATAACCCCAAAACGATAGTGGTAAATCGGTTTGAGACATCATAGATCGCACCATATCTAATGAAGTACGGTTACGACGTTCGAACACACCATTACGCTGTGGTGTTCCAGGTGGGGTGAGTTGTGAAACTATTCCACATTGTTTTAAATGAAGGCCAAACTCATAACTCAAATATTCGCCTCCGCGATCAAATCATAGAAACTTTATTTTCTTGTTACAATGATTCTCCACATCACTCCAAACTTCTTTGAACTTTTCAAATGTTTCAAACTTGTGTTTCATCAAGTAGATATACCCATATCTGCTCAAATCATCTGTGAAGGTCAGAAAATAACGATACCCGCCGCGAGCCTCAATACTCATCGGACCGCATACATCGGTATGTATTATTTCCAATAAGTCATTAGCTCGCTCCATTGTTCCGGAGAACGGAGTTTTAGTCATCTTGCCCATGAGGCATGGTTCGCAAGTATCAAATTTTTCATAATCAAGTGATTCCAAAAGCCCATCTCCATGGAGTTTCTTCATGCACTTTACACCAATATGACATAAACGGTAGTGCCACAAATATGTTGCACTATCATTATCAATTTTGCATCTTTTGGCATCAATATTATGAATATGTGTATTACTATGATCGAGATTCAATAAACCATTTTCCTTGGGTGTATGACCACAGAAGGTTTTATTCATGTAAACAGAACAACAATTATTCTCTGACTTAAATGAATAACCGTATTGCAATAAACATGATCTAATCATATTCATTCTTAACGCAAACACCAAATAACATTTATTTTAGGTTCAACACTAATCCCGAAGGTAGAGGGAGTGTGTGATGGTGATTGTACCAACCTTGGAATCACTTCCAACACACATTGTCACTTCGCTCTTAACTAGTCTCTGTTCTTTCGGCAACTCCTGTTTCGAGTTACTAATCTCAGCAACTGAACTGGTATCAAATACGTAGGGGTTGCTATGACAACTAGTAAAGTACACATCAATAACATGTATACCAAATATACCTTTGTTCACTTTGCCATCCTTATTATCCGCCAAGTATTTGGGGTGGTTCCGCTTCTAGTGACCATTCCCTTTGCAGTAGAAGCACTCAGTTTCAGGCTTGGGCCCAGCTTTGGGCTTTTTCCAGGGAGTGGAAACTTGCTTGCCATTCTTCTTGAAGTTACCTCTCTTTCCATTGCTTTTTTCTTGAAGCTAGTGGTCGTGTTAACCATCAACATTTGATGCTCTTTCTTGAGTTCTACCTTCACCGATTTCAGCATCGCGAAGAGCTCAGGAATCGTTTTCGTCATCCCTTGCATATTGTAGTTCATCATGAAGTTCTAGTAGCTGGTGATAGTGACTAGAGAACTCTGTCAATCACTATTTTATTTGGAAGATTAACTCCCACTTGATTTAAGCGACTGTAGTACCTAGACATTCTGAGTACATGCTCACTGGCTGAGCTATTCTCCTCCATCTTGTAGGCAAAGTACTTGTTATAGGTCTCATACCTCTCGACATGGGCATGAGTCTGAAATATTAAATTCAACTCTGGGAACATCTCATATGCTCCATGGCATTCAAAACATTTTTGAAGTCCCGGTTCTATGTCGTAAAGCATGGCGCACTAAACTATGAAGTAGTCATCATACTGAGCTTTTCAAATGTTCATAACGTCTACATCTGCTCCTGCAATAGGTCTATCACCTAGCGGTGCATCAAGGACATAATTCTTCTGTGCAGCAATGAGGATAATCCTCAGATCACGGACCCAGTTCGCATCATTGCTACTATCATCTTTCAATTTAATTTTCTCTAGGAACATATCAAAAACATATGGGAGCTACAACGCGAGCTATTGATCTACAACATAATTTGCAAATACTATCAGGACTAAGTTCATGATAAATTAAAGTTCAATTAATCAAATTACTTAAGAACTCCCACTTAGATAGACATCCCTCAAGTCATCTAAGTGATACGTGATCCAAATCAACTAACCCATGTCCAATCATCACATGAGATGGGGTAGTCATCAATGGTGAACATCTCTATGTTGATCATATCAACTATATGATTCACGTTCGACCTTTCGGTCTCCAGTGTTCCGAGGCCATGTCTGTACATGCCAGGCTCGTCAAGTTGAACCCGAGTATTCTGCATGTGCAAAACTTTCTTGCACCCGTTGTATGTGAATGTAGAGTCTATCACACACGATCATCATGTGGTGTCTCGAAACAAAGAACTGTAGCAACGGTGCATACTCAGGGAGAACACTTTTACCTTGAAATTTAGTGAAGGGATCATCTTATAATGCTACCACCGTACTAAGAAAAATAAGATGCATAAAAGATAAACATCACATGCAATCAAAAGATGTGACATGATATGGCCATCATCATCTTGTGCTTTTGATCTCCATCTCCAAAGCATCGTCATGATCTCCATCGTCACCGGCTCGACACCTTGATCTCCATCGTAGCATCGTGGTCGTCTCACCAACTATTGCTTCTACAAGTATCGCTAACGCATAGTGATAAAATAAAGCAATTACATGGCGTTTGCATTTCATACAATAAAGAGACAACCATAAGGCTCCTGCCGGTTGTCAGATATCTTACAATACTTGACCATCTCATACAATAACGTTTATCACATCATGTATTAACAATATCACATCACAATATGCCCTGCAAAAACAAGTTAGGCATCCTCTACTTTGTTGTTGTAAGTTTTACGTGGCTGCTACGAGCTTCTAGCAAGAATCGTTCTTACCTATGCATCAAAACCACAATGGTGATTTATCAAGTTTGCTGTTTTAACCTTCAACAAGGACCGGCCGCGGTCAAATTCAATTCAACTAAAGTAGGAGAAACAGACACCCGCCAGCCACCTTTATGCAAAACTAGTTGCATGTTTGTCGGTGGAACCGGTCTCATGAACGTGGTCATGTAAGGTTGGTCCGGGCCTCTTCATCCAACAATACCGCCTAATCAAAATAAGACGTTGGTGGTAAGCAATATGACGATCACCGCCCACAACTCTTTGTGTTCTACTCGTGCATATCATCTACGCATAGACCTGGCTCGGGTGCCACTGTAGGGAAACGTAGCATGAAATTTGAAAAAAAAGTCCTACGCTCACGCAAGATCTATCTAGGAGATTCTTAGCAACGAGAGGGGGAGAGTGTGTCCATGTACCCTCGTAGACCGAAAGCGGAAGCATTTGACAACGCGGTTGATGTAGTCGAACTTCTTCTAGCTCTGACCGATCAAGCACCGAACATACGGCACCTCCGAGTTCTGCACACGTTCAGCTCGATGACATCCCTCTCCTTCTTGATCCAGCAAGGTGTCGAGGAAGTAGATGAGTTCCGTCAGCACGATGGCGTGGTGACAGTGATGGTGAAATGATCCTCGCAAGGCTTCGCCTAAGCACCATGAAAATATGACCGGGGGTGTAAACTGTGGAGGGGGCACCGCACACGGCTAGGCAATTGTCTGGTCTGTGCTAGGTGCCCCCTCCTCATATATATATATATATATATATATATATATATATATATATATATATAGGTGGGAGGGAGGGAGGAGTAGCCATAGGAGGTGCCCAAGTAGGAGGAATCCTACTTGGAGTCCCTCCCAAGCCGCGCGCGCCCCCTGCCATATATAACCGAGGGGGAAGGAAAGAGGGGGTAGAGTGAAGGAAGTAGGAATCCTAATCCACACTTTCCTTGCCCTCCCCTCTTTCCTTCTCCTCCTCATAGGGCTGGCCTCTGTAGGGGTGCACCAGGGCCGGTGTGTTTCCTCACTTGGCCCATTAGGCCCATATCTTTGCCGGGGGTGCCTGAAACTCCTTATCGAGAGGGCCCAGAGATACCTCTCTGATACTCGGAGTGACAAATCCTAATCTCGATCTATGTCAACCCAACAAACACCTTCGGAGATACTTGTAGAGCATCTTTATAATCACCCAGTTACGTTGTGACGTTTCATAGCACACAAGGTATTCCTCCGGTATCCGGGAGTTGCATAATCTCATAGTCAAAGGAATATGTATTTGACATGAAGAAAGCAATATCAATAAAACTAAACGATCATAATGCTAAGCTAACGAATGGGTCATATCCATCACATCATTCTCCTAATGATGTGATCCCATTCATCAAATGACAACACATGTCTATGGTTAGGAAACTTAACCATCTTTGATTAACGAGCTAGTCTAGTAGAGGCTTACTAGGGACACGGTGTTTTGTCTACGTATTCACACATGTATCAAGTTTCCGGTTAATACAATTCTAGCATGAATAATAAACATTTATCATGCTATAAGGAAATATAAAAATATCAACTTTATTATTGTCTCTAGGGCATATTTCCTTCACCTATAGGTAGCAAAGGCCTCATCTAACCGTGCTCGATCTCTCTTGGGAGATAGGTGAGTAAAAAGTTGTGCATTTCAAGAATTGGAATATGTGTGTTTGCGATATGGAGGGATTTGTGCGAGTAACATGCCCCCTGAGTTGCTTATGTTTTGCCGAAATGCCGATTTATTTCCGTTTCGGCGAATTTCGAGCAAACTCAATATGTCCTATTTTTAGGCAAGGTCATGCCATATTTTTATATGACTTTGATGCATGCATGCATTTTGTTTATAACCCTTTTGCTTGTTATACCATGCAATTGGTCATGAAGGCGCACTGGGATTAGATGTCCATGTACAAGATGCAAATAATCGGACTGGGATTAGATGTCCGTGTACAAGATGCAAAGAAGGAGTCATTTTGGACCCTTTTGCTCGTGGTAGTTTGAAGGTGCACCTGTTGATGAATGGTTTCATGGATGGCTATACTCGATGGATAAGTGAAGATGATGATGAGGACGTCCACATGGCAGGGAATAACGACATGGGGCTAGACGAAGAGATGATCGATCGACACGAAGATGATGGCGCCGGACATGGCGGCGGGGAAGAGTATGGACATGCCAGGGGTGGAGAAGATTCCAGACATGGCGAAGAAGAGTCCGGACATGGCGGAGAAGAGGCGACGGACTACACGCCGTAGTCTTCGATGCTACTAAGTTCAGTCGTGCAGGACCCTTATGTTCGAGACCTCCTTCAAAAGAGTACGACTAGCGACAGGGCTGCTTCTAGAGAGGAGGCCAAGCTGGCGCAACTTGAAGTAGACTCGAAGACTCCACTGTATGACGATTGCAATCCTGAGGTGACCCACTTGAGTTTCATGCTCGAACATCCAAAGACGAAGGCCAAAAACAAATGGACAAACAAAAGCCTCGATGAGCATTTGAAGTATCTACATATTAAAGTTCTTCCCGCGGGGATCCTATGTCCTACTAGTGTCGAGGAGGCCAAGAAAATTGTTTGCCCTCTTGATTTGCCGCACATTAGATACCATGCATGCATCAACAATTGGATCATTTATCCAGGGGAGCACGCAGAAAAAACTAGTTTTCCAGTGTGCAATGCTTCTCGAGACAAGAAGGTAGGAAAGAAAGCTCCTTAGAAAGTTGTATGGTGCTTTCTGATCACTCCCCGTGTGCAATGATATTTCGTAGATCCTAAGGAAGCAAAGCTCATGTGCTGGAATGCGGAGAGGAAGAAGCCCTATGATGGAGATGATCCGAAGCTGAGACACCTCACAGATGCTAGCTAGTGGAGAGCATTCAACGCCGAATATCATTTTTTCACAAAATATGCAAGGAACATCGTGCTTGGTGCGAATACTGATGGCATGAATGCGTTTGGAAACCAGAACACCAACCACAGCACATGGCCCGTCTTTGTATGGATGTACAATCTCCCCCCATGGAAGTGCATGAAGACAAAGTACATACAATGAGCATATTGATTCAAGGGCTGAAACAACCGGGAAATAATATTAACCTGTATATGGGGATTCTAAAAGAGGAGCTAGACATGTTATGGAAAACACCGGCATGGACATGGGACACCAGCAAAGGCGAGTATTTCTATATGAGAGCCACGTTGATGACGACGGTGCATGACTATCTCAGTTATGGGTACACCTCAGGCCAGGTGTGCCACAGATATTGTGGATGCACGAGGTGCATGGATGATACAATGTCTCAGCAGCTTACGTCAATGAAAGATGGCGGGTCTGGGAAAATCGTGTACATGGGGCATCATAGATGGCTCGAGAAGGATGACCCGTGGAGAAAACGTGGAGATCTATTCAATGGCTTGGCTGAGGATTGAGGACCTCCACGTAAGAGGAGCGGCGCCAAAATCAATGGGCCGTTGAAAACTGGGAATAGTGCCCCGCGCCGGGAAAGATGAAAAAGGCGTCGAAGCCGCTGCTGAAGGTATGGAAAACGAGGTCTGTTTTCTGGGACTTGGAGTACTAGCCCAATGACGACATGCCTCATTGCCTTGATCAAATGCATATCACGAAGAATGTCCTCGAGAGCTTGCTTGGCACACTGATGAACATGCCGGAGAAGACCAAGGATGGGCCGAAGCAAGGAAATACTTGGAAGATTTGGAGATCGGGAGAGATCTCCACATGCCGCCCCATAAAAATTCGACGAAGGAGATGGAGATGGAGATGGAGGTGGGGAAAGGGGCTTAAAATTCAACAAGGAGGATGTAAGGATTGAGAAGCGGTGTCTAGAGGGGGGTGAATAGACTCTTAGCAAGAAAAGTTGCAGTTTTTAATTTCTTTAAGTTGAAGTGGAGTTTTGGCACAAGTTTGAGCATTCACAATACATATCAAGCAAGCATGATAAGAGTATATGAGCAGCGGAAAGTAAATCATGCAAGTTGCAAGAATGTAAAGGGATGGGGTTGGAGTGTGCAAACGCAATTGGAGACATGAAGATTTTTGGCGTGGTTCCGATAGGTGGTGCTATCGTACATCCACGTTGATGGAGACTTCAACCGACGAAGGGTAACAGTTGCGCGAGTCCACGGAGGGCTCCACCCATGAAGGGTCCACGAAGAAGCAACCTTGTCTATCCCACCATGGTCGTCGCCCACGAAGGACTTGCCTCACTCGGGTAGATCTTCATGAAGTAGGCGATCTCCTTGCCCTTACAAACTCCTTGGTTCAACTCCACAATCTTGACGGAGGCTCCCAAGTGACACCTAGCCAATCTAAGAGACACCACTCTCCAAGAGGTAACAAATGGTGTGTTGATAATGAACTCCTTGCTCTTGTGCTTCAAATGATAGTCTCCCCAACACTCAACTCTCTCTCACGGGATTTGGATTTTGTAGAAAGAAGATTTTAGTGGAAAGCAACTTGGGGAAGGCTAGAGATCAAGATTTATGTGGTTGGAATGGAATATCTTGACCTCAACACAAGTGTAGGTGGTTCTCTCTCAGAAAATGTATGTTGGAAGTGTAGGCATGTTCTGATGGCTCTCTCCATGAATGAAGAGTGAGTGGAGGGGTATATATAGCCTCCACACAAAATCTAACCGTTACACACAATTTACCAAACTCGGTGGGACCGAATCATGAAACTCGGTCGGACCGATTTGGTTCATAATGTGACCATTATGGTTTTCAGTGGGACCGACATGTCAACTCGGTGGGACCGATGTCATTAGGGTTAGGGCATAACTTAATCTCGGTGAGACCGATTTTGGTAATAGACTAACCAGAGAGTTGGTCAGGCAAACTCGGTGGGACCGATTCGCTCATCTTGGTTGGACCGAAACGTTACGAAAGGGAAACAGAGAGTTTGCATTCCAATCTCGGTGGGACCGATCGCTTATCTCGGCTTGACCGAAACGTTACGAAGGGAAACAGAGAGATTACAATCCCATCTCGGTGAGACCAAGATCCCATCGGTGAGACCGAATTGATTAGGGTTTCTGGTAGTGGCTATGTCAAGAGAACTCGGTGGCGCCGGATAGAAAATTTCGGTGGGGCCGAGTTTGACTTTTGGTTAGGGACATATGTGGATATGAGAAAGTAGTTGAGGGCTTTGGAGCATATCACTAAGCATTTTGATCAAGAACCTCATTAAGCAGCACCTCACCCCCTCTTGATAGTATTGGCTTTTCCTATGGACTCAATGTGATCTTGGATCACTAAAATGAAAAATGTAGAGTCTTGTGCTTTGAGCTTGAGCCAATCCTTTTGTCCTTGGCATTTTGAAGGGGTTCCACATCCTCTAGTCCATGTCACTCCATTGTTGAACTTATCTGAAACATACTAGGTAGAAGCATTAGTCCAACAAGAGATATGTTGACATTAATTACCAAAATCACCCAGGGAGCACTTGTGCTTTGAGAGGAGAATTATTTCCCCCCTTCTTGCTTCACCTTAAGTGCGAAGGATATCGATCAATTCATCAAGTGCCTTACAGGAATCAAAGTCGGTTCCGGTTACTGTGGGAAGATAAGCAGATTTATAGACACCAAGAAGAAAAGGTTCAGCGGGATGAAGTCTCATGACTGCCACATGATGATGACGCAGATACTCCCGGTTGCCATTAGATGGATAATGGACAAGCATGTCCGTGACACGCTTAATGGTCTCTGCAACTTCTTCGGCGTTATCTCTCGAAAGTCCATTAGTGTGAAGCAGCTCCGAAGGCTATAGGAAGAGATCATTGTCATACTATGTGAGCTTGAGATGTACTTCCCGCCTACAATCTTTGACGTCATGGTGCATCTGTGTGTCCACATCATGGACGATATCATCGACCTCAGGCCAACATTCCTTCACAGCATGATGTCATTCGAGAGGATGAATGGGGTCATCAAAGGATTCGTTCGTAACATGTCCCGTCCCGATGGGAGCATAGTCCAGGGGTATCTGACCCAAGAGTGCATTTCCTTTTGTGAGAATTATATAGACGGTGGAGACCCTGTTGTTGGTTTGCCCGTCAAGAAGTACCATGGGAGGCTTGGAGGATAAGGTCACAACAACGGCCGGAGGGAATTGCACGTGGACTACTCGGATCGACGGAACAACTTTGATAGGGCTAACTTAGTAGTGCTACAACACCTAGATATGGTAGATGATTATGTGACACTGCACAAAGAAACCATCGCAAAGAAGTACCATGATCAGGGGATGCGCAAGACGGACGACGAAGTTACCATAGAGCACAACGCCACTTACTTGAATTGGTTCAAAGAGCAAGTTCTTGCTAATCCCCTGGAAGAGGGCAGTTCGGACGGATTGCTCATACATGCCTTAGCACATGGCCCCGCGCCCAAACTTGTGACCTATCAGGCATACGATATCAACCGGTACACGTTCTACACGGAGGCCAAAGACATGGACAGTGATTACTGGAACTCAGGGGTGACAATTGAATGCGTGATTGACGCCAACGGCACAACTGAAAGATTCTACGGAAGGGTCGAAGAGATCTGGGAGCTTGAGTATGCTGGAATGCATGATGCGATGATGTTCCTTGTCAGATGGGCTAAGGCCGTCGTAAGAGAAAACAAGTATTTCACTACCATGTCTATACCTGATGCGAAGAGAAATACCATGAACGTTAACGTCATTGCCAAAACTAAGCCATGGGTACTGATGTCTACTACACAATCTTCTTCATGTATACTCATGTTGGGCCTCCAAGTGCAGAGTTTTGTAGGACAGTAGCAATTTCCCTCAAGTAGATGACCTAAGGTTTATCAATCCGTGGGAGGCATAGGATGAACATGGTCTCTCTCAAACAACCCTGCAACCAAATAATGAAGAGTCTCTTGTGTCCCCAACACACCCAATACAATGGTAAATTGTATAGGTTCACTGGTTTGGCGAAGAGATGGTGATACAAGTGTAATATGGATAGTATATATAGGTTTTTGTAATCTGAAAATATAAAAACAGCAAGTTAGCAAGTAATAAAAGTGAGCAAGAACGGTATTGCAATGCTTGGAAACAAGGCCTAGGGTTCATACTTTCACTAGTGCAAATTCTCTCAACAATGATAACATAATTGAATCATATAACAATCCCTCAACATGCAACAAAGAATCACTCCAAATTTTCTATCGGAGAACGTAGGACGAAAACGTGCATCAACTCGTATGCATAGATTACCCCAATGTCACCTCGGGAATCCACGAGTTGAGTGCCAAAGCATACATCAAGTGAATCAATAGAACATCCCATTGTCACCACAGATATCCCATCGCAAGACATACATCAAGTGTTCTTAAATCCAATACTCAATCCAACATAACGAAACCTCAAAGAGCAAGACTCAATTCATCACAAGAAGGTAGAGGGGAGAAACACTATATGATCCAACTATAGTAACAAAGGTCACGGTACATTAAGATCGTGCCAAATCAAGAACACGAGAGAGAAAGAGAGATCAAACACATAGCTAATAGTACATACCCTCAGCCCTGAGGGTGAAGTACTCCCTCTTCATCATGGTGGCCACCGGGATGATGAAGATGGCCTCCGGTGATGGTTTCCCCCTCCGTCAGGGTGCCAGAACGGGGTCCCGATTGGTTTTTCATGGCTACAAAGGCTTGCGACGGCGGAACTTCTCATCTAGGGTTCTTTTCGGAGGTTTCTATATTTATAAGAATTTTTGGCGTCGGAAACAAGTCAAGGAGGTGCCCAAGGGGCCCACAAGCCCTCAGGGCGCGCCCCTTGGCTTGTGGACTCCTCGGGACTCTTCTGGTCCAGCTCCGCTGCTTCGGGGGTCTCTTTTGGTCCATAAAAAATCACCGTAAATTTTCAGCCCATTCCGAGAACTTTTTTCTGCACAAAAAACGACACCACGGTAGTTCTGCTGAAAACAACGTCGGTCAGGGTTAGTTCTAATAAAATCATACCAAAACCATATAAAATTGTTGCAAACATGGCATGAATACTTCATAAATTATAGATACGTTGGAGACGTATCAGCATCCCCAAGCTTAATTCCTGCTCGTCCTCGAGTAGGTAAATGATAAAGGAAAGAATTTATGAAGTGTGAATTCTACCTAACATATTTATCAATGTAATCTTCTTTATTGTGGCATGAATGTTCAGATCCATGGTTGTGATGTGGTATGATAGGATGGTATCCTCTTTTGAACGATTCGAGTGGCTTGACTTGGCACATGTTCACGCATGTAATTGAAACAAAATCAACATAGCCTCTACGATATTTATGTTCATGGTGCATTATATCCTACTCATGCTTGCATTCGGTGTTGATTAATTTTAACGCATGTTCATGACTGTTGTCGCTCTCTAGCTGGTCGCTTCCCAGTCTTTTTCTAGCCTTCACCTGTACTAAGCGGGAATACTGCTTGTGCATCCAACTCCATAAACCCCAAAGTTGTTCCATATGAGTCCACCATACCTACCTATATACGGTATCTACCTGCCGTTCCAAGTAAATTTGTATGTGCCAAACTCTAAACCTTCAAATAAACATTCTGTTTTGTATGCTCGAATAGCTCATGTATCAACTAGGGCTGTCTGTATCTTCCATGCTAGGTGGGTCATTCTCAAGAGGAGTGGACTCCGCTCCTCACTCACGATAACATGGTTGGTCACCGGGATGCCCAGTCCCATGCTTTATGAAAATCAAATCAAAATAACTGCAAACAAAACTCCCCCAGGATTGTTGTTAGTTGGAGGCACTCGTTGTTTCGAGCAAGCCATGGATTGATGCTTGTTGGTGGAGGGGGAGTATAAACTTTACCATTCTGTTTGGGAACCGCCTATAATGTGTGTAGCATGGAAGATATCAAGATCTCTCGGTTGTTATGTTGACAATGAAAGTATACCGCTCAAAATATTATTCATATCTATTTCAAAACCGAGCTCTAGCACCTCTACAAATCCCTGCTTCCATCTGCGAAGGGCCTATCCATTTACTTTTATGTTGAGTCATCATCCTCTTATTAAAAATCACCAGTTGGAGAGCACCACTGTCATTTGCATTCATTACTGTTAGTTTACATTGAGTATAACTTGTCTGGATCTCTTTTACCATGAATTACAATGTCTAGTCAGTCCTTGATCTTTAAAGGTGCTCTGCATTTATGTTTTGCGGTCTCAGAAAGGGCTAGCGAGATACCATCCTGTTATATCATATCGTGATTGTTTTGAGAAAGTGTTGTCATCCAAGATTTATAATTATTGCTCGCTAGTTGATTATGCCATTGATATGAGTAAACATGAGATCTAAGTGTTATTGTGAATATGGTTAGTCATAATCTTTGCTGAAAACTTGAATGCTGGCTTTACATATTTACAACAACAAGAGCAAACAGAGTTTGTAAAAGTTATTCTTTATCACTTTCAGTTTATTTATCAACTGAATTGCTTGAGGACAAGCAAAGGTTTAAGCTTGGGGGAGTTGATACGTCTCCGTCGTATCTACTTTTCCAAACACTTTTGCCCTTGTTTTGGACTCTAACTTGCATGAATTGAATGGAACTAACCCGGACCGATGTCGTTTTCAGCAGAATTGCCATGGTGTTATTTTTGTGCAGAAATAAAAGTTCTTGGAATGACCTGAAAATCAACAGAGAATTATTTTGGAATATATAAAAAATACTGGAAGAAAGATCCACGTCAGGGGGCCCACACCCTGTCCACGAGGGTGGGGGCGCGCCCCCTGCCTCGTGGGCCCCCTGACGCTCCACCGACCTCAACCTTGACTCCATATATTCACTTTCGAGGAGAAAAAACCCAGAGAGAAGGATTCATCGTGTTTTATGATGGAGCCTCCGCCAAGCCCTAAACTCTCTCGGGAGGGCTGATCTGGAGTCCGTTCGGGGCTCCGGAGAGGGGAGTCCATCGCCATCGTCATCATCAACCTTCCTCCATCACCAATTTCATGATGCTCACCGCCGTGCGTGAGTAATTCTATCATAGGCTTGCTGGACGGTGATGGGTTGGATGAGATTCATCATGTAATTGAGTTAGATTTGTTAGGGTTTGATCCCTAGTATCCACTATGTTCTGAGATTGATGTTGCTATGACTTTACTATGCTTAATGCTTGTCACTAGGGCCCGAGTGCCATGATTTCAGATCTGAACCTATTATGTTTTGATGAATATATGTGAGTTCGTGATCCTATCTTGCAAGTCTATAGTCACCTATTATGTGTTATGATCCGTTGACCCTGAAGTGACAATAATCGGGACCACTACCGGTGATGACCGTAGTTTGAGGAGTTCATGTATTCACTATGTGTTAATGCTTTGGTCCGGTACTCTATTAAAAGGAGGCCTTAATATCCCTTAGTTTCCAATAGGACCTCGCTGCCACGGGAGGGTAGGACAAAAGATGCCATGCAAGTTCTTTTCCATAAGCACGTATGACTATATTCGGAATACATGCCTACATTACATTGATGAACTGGAGCTAGTTCTGTGTCACCCTAGGTTATGACTGTTACATGATCGATCACATCCGGCATAATTATCCATCACCGATCCAATGCCTACGAGCTTTCCATATATTGTTCTTCGCTTATTTACTTTTCCGTTGCTATTGTTACAATCACTATAAAACCCCCAAAATATTACTTTTGCTACCGTTACTTCTGCTACTGTTACCACTACTATCATATTACTTTGCTACTAAATACCTTGCTGCAGATATTAAGTTTCCAGGTGTGGTTGAATTGACAACTCAGCTGCTAATACTTGAGAATATTCTTTGGCTCCCCTTGTGTCGAATCAATAAATTTGGGTTGAATACTCTACCCTCGAAAATTGTTGCGATCCCCTATACTTGTGGGTTATCAGGCCTCTTTTGATTTTTTTAATATATTTTTAAGTCTGGAGTCTCATCCTAACTTGTGAGGGAATCATAGCTTCCACCATCCTTTCCTCGCATGGGACAATGCTCTAATAATGATGATCATCACACTTTTATTTACTTACAACTCAGGAATTACAACTCGATACTAGAACAAAATATGACTCTATATGAATGCCTCCAGTGGGGTGTACTGGGATGTGCAATGATCAAGAGTGACATGTATAAAAAAAATATGAACGGTGGCCAAGCCACAAATACTATGTCAACTACATGATCATGCAAAGCAATATGACAATGATGGTATGTGTCATAATAAACGGAACGGTGGAAGTTGCATGGAAATATATCTCGGAATGGCTATGGAAATGCCATAATAGGTAGGTATGGTGGCTATTTTTAGGAAGGTATATGGTGGGTTTAATGCACCGGCAAAAGTTGCGTGGTACTAGAGAGGCTAGCAATGATGGAAAGGTGAGAGTGCGTACAATCGATGGACTCAATATTAGTCATAAAGAACTCACATACTTATTGCAAAAATTTATTAGCCATCAAAACAAAGTACTACACGCATGCTCCTAGGGGGGGTAGATTGGTAGGAAAAGACCATCGCTCGTCCCCGACCACCACTCATAAGGAAGACAATCAAAAAATAAATCATGCTTCGACTTCATCACATAACGGTACATCATACGTGCATGCTATAGGAATCACAAACTTTAACACAAGTATTTCTACCAATTCACAATTACTCACTAGTATGACTCTAATATCCCCATCTTTATATCTCAAAACAAATGCAAGGAATCAAACTTCTCATATTATTCAATGCTCATATATGAAAGTGTTTATTATATCCCTCTTGGATGCCCATCATATTAGGACTAAATTCATAACCTAAGCAAATTGACATAATATTTGTAAGACTCTCAAAAATATATAAGTGAAACATGAGAGTAAATGACAAACTACTCCAAAAGGTATGAGTGAAGATCAATGAGTGCTTGAATAATTATGTAGCTATGTGGAGGCTCTCTCTCATTTAAAAATTTCAGATCTTGGGATATTATTAAAACAACAAGAAAAACAAAATAAAATGATATTCCAAGGATATCACATATCATGTGAAGAAGCAAAAACTTAGGTTCAACCAAAATTGACCGATCATTATTGAAGAAGAAAGGTGGGATGCCAACCAGGGCATAGCCAAGCGTAGATGCTTGAGACTTCTTGAAATATTAACTAGGGATGCCTTGGGCATCCCCAAGCTTTAGCTCTTGTGTCTCCTTAATTCCTCTCATATCACAGTTTTCCTAATTCTTAAAAACTTCATCCACACAAAACTCAACAAGAACTCATGAGATAAGTTAGTATAAATCAATGCAAAACCTTATCATTCTCTACTTTAGAAAATCACTAAAATTATAATTTGATATTAATACTAAATGCCTCTGCATATTTAACACTCCTATCCTCAAATAGAATCATTAAACAAGAAAACATATGCAAACAATGCAAACATAACTGCAATCTGTCTAAACAGAAGAGTCTGTAAAGAATCCATGAAGATTCCCCGTTACAGAAGAGTCTGTAAATATAACAACAATTTATATATATATGTATGTATCTATTTTGTGTACGCACTTAAGTAACCAAATGATGTATACATCGTATCCCCCGCAGTGTGGCAGGAGACGCTCTCGTCGACTACGTGCGAGGCCTTCGGGAGAAAAACAAAAAGGAGAAAGCAATACAAAAGAAAAAGGAAAGTAAACATAATAGGAAAGGAAAATAATAAAAAGAAAATAAAAATAAAAATTAGAAAAGGACAATAATAAAAAGAAAATGATAAGAATTAGCAGTAGCGCTGGACTAGGAACCAACACTATAGCTAACTTAGCTATAGCGCTGCGTCCCAATCCAGCGCTACTACTATGTGTATTTTAGAACTAAAAAAACTAAAATTGCAATACTTGTACCCAGTGCTACACCTAAGTTAGCCATAGCGCTGGGTCCGTACCCAGCGCTACTGCTAATTTGACTTAACCCCCCACGCGGGCTCAAAATTTGGCTAAGTCCTTCTCACCCCTTTCCCCCGCGCTCCTCTTCCCTGCCCTCGGCCAATCGCCATCGTCCCCCTCCCCCGGCCAGTCACCGTCGTTGCCCTGCCCGCCCTCGACCTCGTCATCGGTCGCCGCCCGAGATCCCTCCCTCAACTTAACCATCGCTGCACGGGCCTGCCCTCAACCTCGTCGCCGCCCTCTCCACTGCCCTCGACCTCGTCGCCTCCCTATCCATTGCCTTTGACCTCGCCGCCGCCACGTAAGCCTCTCCCTCCCCTCTCCCCTGCCCTCCTCTCTCTTTCTCTGCTCTGCTCTCTACTCTCTCTCTCTCTCTAATATGAACCCTAGCTAGGAGTTGGATGTATGAACCCTAGGAGATGAGATGTTGCTGCTGTGATTAGGAATTAGGACAGTAGGGATATTTTTAGGACAGTAGGAAATTTTGTAGCATTTAGGGAAAAAATAAAAAATTAGGAAATTAGCCAGGGCAATTTTTTATGAAAATGCCTAAACAGTAATTCCATTTAGCTTTAAATTAACATAGGGTATATAAATAGTAGCATTTAGCTAGGGCATTAACATAGGGTATATAAATTATCTCTAAATAAAAAATAGAAGCATTTAGCTATAAACAAAAAACAATAGCATTTAGCTACAAATAAAATAATATCATTTAGCTATAAATAAAAAACAGAATTTTGGTTTTGTCCTAGGCAGAGAAGTGTTTAGTGAGGTCATTTTGCAAAGGTTTTTGGTTTTTGAAAAGACCACTGTTTTTCAGGGAAATATTTTAGGCAAGTTTTATTTTAAAGATGATCCCTTCCTAGAATTTTAGCATCAAGCATCAGCTCCTAGTAGAGCTCTCTGGTGATAAATTCATGCGGTTCTAGGGTATGTCAGTAGCTGCCCATGAGTACTTGCTTTATATATGTTCTCCTGTGATGCTCTGGTGACATGGGGTTGCTCTAGATTTGCTAAGTTGGTTAGGAGCCGTGCTTAATCTATTGTTTGTTGTTTGCTCCTATGTGGCTCTGCTGTTCCTATTAATTGAAGAATTCTTCAATTAGTAGGTTAACTGCCTCTACTGTTATCTTCATTATAGATGTTGTTCATGGTATTTTCCTTACCATAGGTCTGTTTAACCTCTCTTGCTATAATTACTATTACTGTTATATGGTTGCAGTAACACTTGCCGAAGCTATGGCATTTAGCTATAAACAAAAAATAGTAGCTATGTGGCATTTAGCTATAAACAAAAAACAGAAATGTTTTCCTTTTCAAAAACTTGGTTAAAGTAATTGTTGCTATATAAACAAAAAAACAAGATTGATGTTATATGATATATGTCATTGATGTTCATTAGCATATTCCATTCCGGTTTGTCATTGGTGTTCATTTACAATTGTTGAATATGATATGATTAATGTTGGTTGAATGGACAATCGTTGAAGAATATCCTGAGTGGCCTATGTTTTGCCGGAATGTTGATTCATTTATGTTTCAGCAAATTTCAGGCACTCCATATGTACACTTTTTAGCAAAGGTCATACCAAAAATTCCGTGAATTTCAGCATGACTTGTGCTAGAAACTAGGACATATCGAGTGCCCGGGATTTGCCGAAAGGGGGATGAATCAACATTCTGGCCAAATATAGGCCCTTTTTTTCTTTTCATTATTCATTTTAATCGTTCTAGAATTAAACTAGCATACTTATAATTAATCGTAGGAACATGTCTAGCCACGTGGAAGCCGGGGGTTCTGGTCGCCTCGAAGAAGACCCCGTCGAGGCAGGAAATCATTATTTCGATTACCTGGACGAACACCAGTTGCGGGTGTAGGGTGGCAGTGGCACCAACCCCGACACCGACGCCGGCACCGGCACAGACACCACCCCCGAGATCGGCAATGATATTGTCATAGCCGGTAAAGCACCGAAGCCGAAGAGGACACGAAAACCAAACAAGCTCGGCATCGGACAAATTGTGGTCACGGCGATGCACCCCAAGAAATTAGAGTCAGCGACGTTGCAGGAAGCGTGCGCGTGCTACGACAATCAACTAGGATGCATCCTCAGGGAAACCGCCAACATCAACGACGAAAAGTTAAAGAAGATACCACATATGGAGCACATGCTCCTAAATAAGTTGCAAAATAGGTTCCTGTTCCCCGGCCGGGATGAAAGCAAACATTCGTGGGACGACGAAGCCATGACAAAGATAAACAACAAGGCGATGGTGACGTTCACCAACGACTTGTCCGTCTGGAAAGTAAGGGTGAAAAAGGTGATTGCAAAGAATGAACTGTGGTCCAAGATTCATGTTGACAATCCGACACTAAAGGAAGAGGACTTCAGAAAATTCAAGGAGACTTGCGCTAAAGAAAAAGTCAAGAAAAGGTCGGAGAAAATGTAGGCGCTCCAGGCCAAGAACACGCCTCCCCACCGCCTCAGAAACTGTGGTTACGAGGGGAAGATGCACGGATGGGCCAAGGAGGACGACGAACGTGAAAGTCACGGAACCCCAGACCCCTTGGCGGAGTTCACCGACCCGCAGGAGCGTGACTGGATCAGGGTCCGGTACAAGTGGGACCGCGTCAATAAGATCTTTTACACGGACCTGAACATGAGGGAGTTCATGAGACTACTGGTAGTTGTTATGTTACCACCTTATATTAGCTTCCAATCAATTCGACTAGAAGTTTTGTCACATTTGTAAACCATCCACGTTCTTTTTGCAGAAAGAGCAGCACCAAAAGGCAGCCGAAAGCGACGAGTCATCACAGTCAACGGCGAGGCCCAAGTGGGACACCCCTTTTAATCGGGCCCTGAACATACTGAAAAAGGTCCCGGGGGACAAACCACCATCGTATGGACGTGTGCACGGCGTCGGAGATGGCGCCTCGTGGAAGACGTGCTACCACGAGAAGCTAGAGGAAAGAAGGCAGAGACGGTTGCTTACTCAACAGACCATCGACGAGAAGGTCACGATTGCGGTCAATAATACCAAAGCTGGGACCAAAGAAGAGTTGGTCAAGGTAGTCGATGCAGCGACCAACGCAACGGTAGCTGGCATCATGGCTCACTTTCAATCTCCCATTATTACTAGCTTGATTCCGGCAATTATCGATTGGACGAAGAACAATCTAGATAAAGGGCCAGCGGACTTTCCCCTTCCCAGCTACGTCGGGAGCAATTCGGTGAACATCACACCACCAGCACCTGCTCACGCAACCGCACAAGGTCCCGCTCCTGTTCATAGCAGCTAGTCCTCCATCTCTGGCGTGCTTGGCGGGGCTTCATCTTTGGCTGAGCTCGACGCCCTCATGGTAATTACGTGTCATACCCTCTTCACCAGCATGTCTATAGTCTTCCGTTTCAGTTGCCTTTCGGATGTTTGATGCCGCAGACATGTCTTCACAGGCCGACAAAACCCCGTGCACCCTACTGTACGACAACAACGACCAGAAGGTGGGCATGGGAAAGGCAACAATCGTGAGGCCGAAGGACCGCATGTTGCACAACCAAGAGATGCCCCATTGCGTCTTCAAGATTTGTGTGGCCAGTGTCAAAGCGGGCTTCCAGGATTTGCCTCCTTCGGTACCAGTCGATGACGACGAGACCCCTAAACGGATTGGCGCATGAAAGAGCTGGTTCTTGCCTTGGATGAAGACTCTTCTTCGTGTCGAGGCGCCCGATAGCACAACAACGACATCTCCTCAACAAGGTATGAACACCACCCCACCCACCCAATTACCTGCACCCCTCGTGGCGAGTGATAGCGGATGACGCGAGGGAGAGCCTCCATTAGTGCCAGATGACATCGCCCCCATCGAAGAAGCAAATGTTGATGATGTCATGGAGGAGGATTATGATGACCCTCTCAAGTATATCAATACCACCTATGACGATGGAGGATTGATGGCTCGGGACTATGACTCAGGCTATGAGCGTCGAGATGACTTGATGCTACCTGATTTGCCGGAGCCGGAACATCCTAAGGCGGAATGCAAAAAGTCTCTCTTCATGCGATCCTCGCAGGAGACGCCTCCAGATGCCGCCTCTACCTAGCAACAACAACCCGAGGGTCGTCCACTGATTAGCCCAACGACACTGGGGGTGGTGGTTAGGGAAGGTATGGTGGGCTCACTACCGCCACCTGCCAAGAAGCAAAGGAGGATACCAGATGAGAAAGGCCCTAAAGGCACCAGAGCTGCTTCAAGCAGCCGGCCGCCTCTGAAGCCCCAGGAGGTAGACAGAATATCTGTTGAAGGTGCGGAGCGTTTCCATGTCGCCGGCCACCCGGTCCTACCTCCAAAAGTGCTAGAGAACATACTGAGCAATGATCTAAGGAGACTTCATGAAGATGTGCTGGCCAGAGAGAAAAGCCTTCTCATCTCGGAAAATCCAGGATACCCGCTTTACGCGGCTCAGGTGCCGGGTGGGAAGTTGTAGGCCGAGAGAAGGTCTGCGGATAAGTTCATCCTGCGATTTGACTACATCTACGACATGTTTCACATGACCAAGCTGGATTTCCAGTTCATCCGCATGTATGCACTGCATCTCAACTACATCATCAGGCGCGAGAACATAAAATATATCTGCGTCGCGGACCCGTACTATATGCATGAGAGCTTCTTGGCAGTATTCAAAGAGCACCATGACTATGTGAGCAAGTACATCGGCCAGTTCATGATCGCTAATAAGGACAAGGAAATAATTCTCCTACCTTATCATCCCACGTAGGTCATCCGCGGATATCCTTTTGTAAGTTTTAATCATTTCTTTGCAAGCATGGAGGCTAATTTGAGGTGTACTTATTTTGCGCAACAGGGGGATGGGGGCGCCGTCCTCATCTGTTTGTACCCACAATACTCCCATGCTCTGTACTTGGACTCATCGAAGAACATCAAGAAAAATGATTACACACACATAAAGAGTGTTCTCGATAGAGCCATATTAACCTTCAGCCTGTCTGGTGGATATATCAAGGTGAAAAAAATATAGGAAGAACAGGCTGGGTTTCGGCCATAAGACCGACTTCTGCTGCATCCAGCAACTATACACCAGTAAGGCTGATAGATTCTACTGCATGCATCACATGATCGAGTACAGAAGGGATAATCAACGCCTCCACATGACACCTACTTCCAGCGATGCCGAGATTGTTAACTGGGCCACAAGCATAGGCAGGACACCGCACCATCGAATCCGAGCTGAGTTTTATCACGTACAGTGTGAACTTGCCCAAGTGATCATGAAGGAGGTCCTCAAACTAACACGGATGTTCTACCATGGGCCAATCACGCAGGATGATGTCCGAGCACTGCTACTCGCTTAGCGTCTGGACCTGAAGCCTTTCACGAAGCTCGGGTGCTTCCTCCCTGACTATGAAGATTGGACCGCCGACATGGAGGAGTGACTAGCGATGACAATGTGTCTGTTTAGTCACTACTGTCTTTCTATGACAAAACTTTAAATTTATGCACGACAAACTCTGTGATGTAATTAAACCGTCCTCCTGAACTAGCGTAGATCGCTCTAGTTAATTAGTTTGGGTATGAGGAACTTCGTTATTTATGTTTATTATAGTTGCTTGTATTTTGCTAACTATGCCTCTTTGTGTTTCTCAAGTACATTATGTTGCATATTATCGCTGAATTCATCAACTGGCGATGCATGTACATAGATCAGAGATGGCGAAGGACTGCTACGTCGTATTCATTGGGAGGGTTCCAGGAGTGTACGACCACTGGCCAGACGCTCAAGCCCAGGTGGACAGGTACCCGGGCACTAGTCACAGAGGGTTCGACAGCAGAGCTGAAGCGAAAAATAGTTATTTGAGGTGGACGCTCCGGTAAGAGAGGGAGCGAAACCGGTGCCTCAAGAAGTACTACATAGTCGCGTTCTTGCTCATGCCGGTCGCTCTTCTCTTCTACATCATGGTTTAGATAGAGATGATGAAACTTGTGCGTGTGTGTGTGCCATGACCATGCAGTTGCATTTATTCAAGACATGACATGACTTATGTATCGCTATTTTTCGAGATGTGATGATATTTGTGTTGGATGATGACGATGACGATGGTATGACGAGACCACTGTATATGTACGATATGATGAGAATAATGTATGTTTATCATGATATGATGAAACTACTATATAGAGCATGCACAAATACAGCACAAATACGTAGAGGAGAAATAAATCTGTGAAAGCAGGAATATTAGCAGTAACGCTGGTAGGTGTCTAGCGGCAGCGCTAGTTTAGTAGCAGCGTTTGTCTTTGTGCAGCGCTACAGATACTTAGTACTAGCGCTAGTTGAAGCAGCGCTACTGCTAACCATACTTACTAGTAGCACTGATTGAAGCAGCACTACTGCTACAACTTTAGTTGTAGCGCTTTAGCACTAGCGCTGCCGCCAACGCTACTGCTATGGTTATTTCCAACGCTACTAGTAGGCTTTCTCCTAGTAGTGTACACGCAAATTTGTCGTGTCGAAGCAAAGGCCACAATGGAGGATATGGTCAAGAAGCAGTTGGCCTGGTTGTGGTGTTGGGCATGGTGGTCGCCGTGGTCGTGGCGGACGTCACCAGACCGGCACGCCCACAGTACAGGCGGCGGTGGATGATGGTCTTTCGCATCATTGTCCACGGACAGGTCTCCCTGTTCACGGACGGATGTGAGAATTTGGAATTGCCCTCTACTAACAAACATATATAGGATAACGTTGGATGATGGTCTTTGCATCATTGTCCGCGGACAGGTCTCCCTGTTTACGGACGGATGCGAGACCAAATTTGTGGGTCGCTATTGAAGATGCCCTTATCGTCGAAACATAGTTGCTTTTGCATCAAACTTTGATCAGAATCGTCCGACCTCCATCTCTTTGTGCTAAAGAACAATGGCAATTATAACCTCCATGTTTGCTCGATGCCTCGATCCACCTGGGCTTTGCAAAACACGTCACTTTATCACTGAGTTGTACGTAACCTTGTTAGCCCAGCTCATATGCTGTTCAAAGGAGGAACAATGTGATACGTAATAAATATAATAAATATAAAGAAACCAAAAGAAAAAAAGATCACCCGTACGTAGTCACAGCCTTCACTTTCGTTATTGTTTCCTTCCCCGGCCGGAAGGCATGGCGCCGTACAAATCATGGCACCGGCCGGGTGGTCTCTCATTGCGCTCCATGTGAACTCGTACGTCCGGCACGGGCAGGGTACCGATTCACAGCAATTATGAATCGCTGCTTCACGCTCCGTTTTGTCTAGATAAAGAATAATGGGTCCACGTACTGTACTACTATTTACATTGCTTTTTATTTTTTGAGTTGGATGTACTACTACATTGCTGAAGTATCATGTTTGTCTCATATAGATGTAGCAGGATGATGTCTGGTTAATCCCGAAAGTCTCTGATGGTTCCGTTAAATCCTCCGGTACGGTTCTTTTAACACTGGGCCGTGCATGACCGTTGGAGTGGAGCGATCGGTCGGGCGATGGGTGAGCGATTGATTTGAGCGATGGGTAGGGTGATAGTAGATTCTTTCCCTTCAGCACTTAACCAGGCTTCATTCAGCGGTCTAATTGGATGACATTTAAGTAGGTAGTACAAAAGAATTCATGGAAAAAAAAGATACATCTTATTTTGTGGGGTAAAAGGAGTTTTATCCCGAAATTATAGAGTTACAACGACAAATCCCCAATACATGGGGTCCTTACATACATGCAAGAATATACGTAGACATTACTTATATGAAGAGAAACATACATATTCATCCACGATGTAAGCCTTCATCATATGAAATGTGCAGCTGATTTGCCAGGTGAAACTGTATCATTAAATTTGTAATATAGTGTATTCTCGGGGGAACTTGTAATATGGCCACTTTCACAATTCCGTGATTTGAATTTTTAAAAGAAAGCAAACCAGAATGATGGGAAGCCCAAGGCCAATAAGACAATAAGAGCATCTACAACTGGGCATCCCAAACCTGTCTCAGACACCAGGCGGACGGCCCGGTCACTGGCCGGTCATGAAAATGCGACCCAGACGGACTGCTTAAACGGACCTCAAACGCCCGGACTGACCGACAAACTTCATATCCAGTCCAAATATGGGGCGGATATGGGGCTTCCGAACACGTTCACCACGTCGGACTAACGATGGGGTCGCACGTAGAATCGTCCGAAAATCCGGTGGTCCGACGAACGTCTCCTCCGGACTCGCCGAAGCCGGAGGAGGAGGGGAAGAGGAGTAGCAGCCGGCTCCGATGAAGGTGGCGGATCCAGAGGAGGACGAGGTGGAGCGGCTAGAGCAGGAGCTAGCGCCGGCTCCGGGCTTCAACATGGAGGACACCCAGAGTTTGTGGTCCCCGAGCGGCCGAGATGGCGGAGCAGCATGCCATACTGGAGTCCATCCAGGATGAGGCCTATGTGGAGGCTAACCGGTAGTTCATCTTGTGGGAACGAGTGATGACCGGCGCGTTTTTCGACGAACTCGACGCGAAGATGGAGGCGAAGGGCGGCCAGAGCAGCCGGAGGAGCCGCAGTTGCGGCTGCCGCCCATGTACCCGGAGCCGGGCACGGAGATAATGGACATCTCTAACAAGAATTAGGGTAGTATAAGTTATATGATCTACATAGTATGTGGATTTCATCGTTCGCGTGCTTTTTCATAAATTTAAGGTTTTTAGTATAGGGTATTTGGATACAGACGAGCAAATTTGAGACCTCATCGATCACTGTCCGCGGGCGTGTCTTTTTTTTTTAACACAGTACAGATGCAAGCGCCCATATACATGCGCATACACTCACCCTTATGAACGCACACACGCACACCCTACCCCTATGAGTACCTCCGAGAGGCTGAGCTGGCATATCATCTTCAAATTTACGAAGTCACCGTAGGCACCTCATCATCAACGGGAACGTCTGCTCCCACTAAATGCGCATCGCCAGAAATTCTGAAATAAATCCAGAAATAAATACGAGCATCAGGACTTGAACCCTAATGGGCTGGGAATACCATTGTCCCTCTAACCATCCAACCACAGGTTGGATCGCCGTGGACGTTTCTTTGAAGGGTTGGATTTGTTGTTCGCGATTATAGATGCTCTAACATTCGCTAACCAATAAGCATAGAGTGCAAGGGAAGATAAAATGATTCTTGAACGAGTAATTCTGTGTCATAAGTCCCCAATGCAAACTTTGGGACACAAAATGGCGTTCAGTCCATGCTCATATAAAATGGAGCAGCAAAAGTCAGATTAGTAGAACTATCACGTTGTTTTGGTGCTCGGGTGCATATGCAATCGCATAAACAGTAAATTAAGGAAAGGGGCATAAACTAAAGAAAAATATACATCACGTAGAAGCTCTGTACCATTTAAAAAAAATGTTTGGTAGGAGTTCTGCTGCTTTCCATTTGAAAAGCAGCAGAAAAATCACGTGTCGGACGCACAGCGGCACGACGAGTATAAATCAACCGCGAGGTGCTTTTCACCGTAAAGCAAGACACAACCCAACCCGACCCCGCCGTGCATTCACCTGGCCGACACCGCCGTGCCCTGTGCGTGCACCACGCAGACGCCTCACAGTTCACACCAGCGACGCGATGACACTCGTCGTCGGCACGCACTCGTACGTAGCAAACGTCGCGCGCTTGGCCGGTGGAGGACCCCAACCGCGACCCGCGGGCGCGGGCGAGTGCCACTGTGCCGTACGTACGGGCCAGCAGTTAAGTTGCTGTTTATTTATACGGGTGGTTAGAGCTAGACTGCACAACTCGATCACCGCGACGGTGCAGAGGCGGGAGGAAAAGGGGCGAGAGCGACCCGCCGGCGGCCGGCCGACTCCGGGGAGCTCGCGACGGGTGGATCGGGAGCGCCCACGGCGGCGACCGGGCAAGATCGACCGCCCGCGCCGCTCGCTGTCGCGCGGAAGGTGGCCCCCGTCTCGTCGCCTGTTACTGCATGGGTCAATTCTCTTCTTTTTAACGAAGCTGGTCGGAGCACTGGCGCCGTGGCCGCTCCACGCGTCGCCTCCGTCGTGTTGCCTAACCGAACGCAGCGCAGGCGCAGCACGGTCTTCTCTGATCTGACCGGCGGTTCGAACCATCTCAAGGCGAGAAATCTTTCAAGTCCGAACCGAAGAACATATGCGGCGGGTGCAATGCAACGCGAGGAGACGGTGAACTGTGGCGGTAATTGGAGGAGCCAACAGGATAGGGATTTGATTCGTTGGTGCGAGGATACGATCCGGCTCGGAGACTCCGGGGTCCAGCCTAATAATCCGGCTACAGAGAACGGGGCAGAACCAGGGACAGAGAGATTCACATCAGAGATCAGATCAAGCCATGCCGCCATAGGTTTTGTCTTCCTTTCTTCTTCTCAAGCAAGCGGGAAACAAGTGCATGTGGCGCCGTATCCTGCCTCTGGCCTAGCCCACTGTTTCGCACGAACACAAATCAGCAGTGCTGGCCCTAGACCCTAGTGCACGAACGAAGATCGGCGCCATGCACGCGGCCTGCCCTTCACAAGCGTGACAGTTCTCACCATTTTTTTCGGGGTTGCTATGCATAAGTATTTTTTACGTTCAAATTGCGTGTCCTTTTTATCCGCCCAGCCGTCGGCTGAAGTCAAGAAATTATTAGCCTATAATAAGCAACGGTTTAGTGGTTGCCGCGACATACGACCGTGACGTGACGACGCATAATTATTGCCAACTTACACTACTGTTTTTCCACGGAAATATCTACTAACTCTGATGTAGATGTTGAGTAGGAGTATCTAGCAAGTTGGCACCGCAGTTAAGGATACCGGTGACTGGCCGGTCTAATTTTTTTAAAAATGCTAGTGGTAAATTAATCTTGTGCTGAGTTTCGAACCCGGCTACGTGTGCGTGTACGAGTGTACGGTGAGGAAATTGTAAATAATCTGGGCAGCGTTTTCTTCGGGGTGAAGCTAGCTACTCGCTCCATGCCACATGTACGTACGTAGGCCATGTGCCACGGTAGAAACGACAAGGCGTGACGACGAGATCGAGCCCGGGCCTTCCGACCTATCCGCGTGGCACTCCGACCCGCCCACGTGGCTGCCGGCCCACGGTGCACGAGCAGGTGCATGGGTGGATTGACGTGGCTAGTTGGCCACACTGTCTCTTGTCCGGCTGGCTACGTGGATTTTGGCAGCCAGCCAAGGCAAAGGCACCTGCCACCTGCACGCACCTACGCAGCGGTCACGCTGCACGCCAAGATGCAGAGCCCGGTGGAGGGCGCATGACATGTGATCCTCGACAGAATACACCAAAATATAGTTTTTATAAACCAAAGATGGCACGATCCGGTGCGGTTAATTCGTAGTACATTTTTTCTTCTTTGAGAGAGAATGTGTCCTACTAGAAATACGTAGCTCTACCCCTCAAAAAAGAAAAGAAATACGTAGCTTTGCGTGCACGTGTCGAGTAGTACACTGTGCCGGCGTACGTCGTCTCCTCATTAATGTAGTAAATTCTTGACAAGGTCACGAGTAGAGTACCACGCTCTACGGTAAGAAAAAGAACCCACACACAAGCGTACGCGTTCACGCAGAGAAGTACGTATATCCGCTGGGGACATGCATTTCTCCATGTCAAATCACAGTTTCTCCCAGTCAAATCACAGTTAATAGTACATACAGCACTCCAACTTTGTTTAGCCTCCTGATGAAAGCGCACCGCCGTTAATTAATCCAGGAGCTTCTGTGTACGTGTGCTACCGCGAAGACACCTCTGGGGATCAATTAATGCGCCATATCCCTGTGGGGCCGGCCAGGCCATTCATTCGTCGTTGCGGCCATGTGAGGCATGGCCCACAGCACACACCTCACATACGAACAGTACGATTATGATGGAGCAACGGCAGCTTAAGAGATTCCGTTAATGGATAGCTTGAGCATGAGGTCCACTAATTCCTCACCTTAAACTGTGCGATTAAGTAACTAATAATCTGCTAATGATCGTATTCACGATCGAAGCCGTGGTACCTCGGCAACGATCCAGCGTATGCAGGACCGCAACATATACCAGCACCAAACTAAGCTTCACATCGGAGATGCATAAGCTGTACTCTTTTTTTTTGTACTCAATACGTAAGATATACGTATGTACCACCCCATAAAACAACCAGTTCCTTAACCACCCTGATGGAAAAGAAGCTACATCTAATCTAGTAGTACTACAACTATCTAGCTACTCCCTCCGTTACACTAGTGTAGGGTAAAAAAAAACGTTCTTATATTATGGGACGGAGGGAGTAGCTTGCTTGCAAAGTTGCAGCAGTGGCCCCTCGAAAGCCAACCAACACCCAAGGGCGGAGCCAGGGGGACGAGCAGGGGCCTGCCCCCCCCCCCCCCCCCCCCCCACACACACACACACCCAATCCCCCCAACGATCGACAATTTTAGTAGGAGCGACGAGTAATTACCAACAAGATTAGATTAATACATACTCGGCCGCCCTATACTCGAATCCTGGCTCCGCCACTGCCAACACCTAAGAAACAGTTGAGCTGATATCATATATACACTATTATTATTATTATTATTATTCTTCTTCTTCTTCTTCTTCTTCTTCTTCTTCTTCTTCTTCTTCTTTTGCTTTAGTTGATTTGTATATTTCTTATAGTTCTTATAGTGCTAGCCTGTCATTCTCTTTGGCTACCTGGCATGTCATGCCTCTTGGGCTCGAGAATCATCATCGTCGGGCAGACGTTAGCTTAGATTTGGGATTATTGTTCCTTTTCTGGTTGTACCCATAGATCAAGATAGCATATCTTATATTGTATATAATGTCTTTTCAACTAGTCCAGCTGATGCATGAAATGATTCATCAGGGGCCCTCCTCGCTAGACTAGATACAAAGGCCACCTTTTAGTTGGGGCCTATATATTATCAGCGCTGTACGAGTTATGGGATCTCAATTATTGGTTCCTTATATACTATTATATATTTGCATTCTGCCTGTGACAATATATCTGTTAATTTTCGCGTGGCTGTTTTCTCTTTTATTTTATTTTTAGTAACGTTTCATTTTAGTTTTTTTAAGGTGACATTTAATTTTAGTTCGGTGCAACAAACTTTGGCAGCTCGAGATGGATCCTCCGCGCCAGTGGGCTTGCACTCAGCGTATATGGCCAGGCCCGCGCTTGACGGAGTAATGCTACATGTACAAACGAGTTACAAGCTTCTACAAAAAGAGTTAATTTGATTGGTTAATAGATGGCGAGGCGGCCCACCCCCTGAAAATCGAGAAGGGGGGTGTGAAGGGCAAGTTTATGATTGATTAGTAGATAGAAAAAATCTTAGTTAGCGTGTAGTATGTTTAGCATTATTGCGTTTGATGTGTGTGTGCGTGCCGTGCCGTGGCGAGAAGCCGGAAAGGCGCCGTGTTCCGTAGTTTTCCGTTCCATCGGCAAAAGCCGAAAGCATTGAAGGGGCCCAAAATGGCCGAAGACTGGGAATGAATTTCCTTCCGGTGGCTGTTCCGTAGGAGACTTTCTATAGGACACAATCTGCATCAAACAGAAGCTCGACGCACACGGGCGACGCACGACTGGGCCGGCCCAGCGATGCGAAAGCCACTTATGTTTCCTGTATCACGTGACCTAAAAAAACCCTAAAAAGCACTATAAAATCAGACAGTAGGGTTGACATTTTTGAAAAACATTTTAGAAACATTTCTTGAAAATTTCAAACAATTCGAATGCTGCAAATATTTTCTGATATTCTAAGTTTTTTAAATAAAAAAATGTGAACGATTTTTGTAACCCAAATTTAGAAAAAACACGGACATTTTTTGTAAAACCTACTCCCTCCTTCCATCTATATAGGGCCTAATGCGTTTTTTGAGGCTAACTTTGACCAAATATTAGAGCAATAATATATGACATGCAACTTACACAAAGTACATCATCAAATTCGTATGTGAAAGGAGCTTTCAATGATATAATTTTCACATTATGCATGTCATGTAGTATTAATTTTATCAATACTCAAAGTCGGTCTTGAAAAACGCATTAGGCCCTATATAGATGGAAGGAGGGAGTAACAGTTTTCTAAAACTTGAAATTTTTCTGACATTGTGAATTTTTTAAAACAAGAAACATTTTCTGAAATTCTTGAACATTTTTTGAAACATGAACATTTTTCTGAAAATGTGAGATCATATTTTGAAATCTCAGTGTATTTTCTGAAACATAGACATTTTATGAATGACATTCTGAACAAATTTTTGATAAAGAGAACATTTTTTGTCAAAACATGAACATAACAAAGATTTGAGAATGAGAACATTTTTTTGAAATTAATGAAATTTTTTTGAAATTATGAACAAAATTTAAAACAAGAAGATTTTTTGAAATTCGTGAAATACTTTTTGAAACACGGGCATTTTTTAAATTGTGAATAAAATTTGAAAACAGGAACATTTTATGAAATTCCTGAACATTTTTTGAAATTGAGAGCAAATTTTGAAAACCAGACCATGTTATAAAATTCTGAATAAAATTTTGAAATTCTCAAACAAAAGAAACATAAAAGAGAAAGAAAAGAAAACAGAAAAAGGAAAGGATAGTTTTAAACAAAAATAAAAAGAAATAGAAAAAAAGAAACAAAAAGGGAAAAAAGGGAAATAGAGAAACCGATTCAGGAACCTCCTAGAAGGTTCCTAAAACCAGTAAAAACTAGCTGGGAAGAAGATTCTCGAAACTAGATTTGCACATACGTTTGAACGGGCCGGCCCATCCGAATGCTCGTCGATCTGCCCCTGTGCGTCGCGTCGACTACTTGCCGCAACGAGCGAAAAATAGGAATTTCCATGCCGTAGATCCAACCTCGAAGAAAGAAGTCTATTTTTCACCCTCAAATGTGCCCCAACAGACAACCCGCCCCCCCCCCCCCCCCCGAACTCAATTTTGGTACTATTTTAACCCTGAAATATCTGAAACTCGGTAAATTTGCCCCTTGAGTGGTTTTGCTGTGATTTAGGTGGTTTTGGGAGTTGAGGTCGTCTTCTTCTGTCTCCACCGAAGCCAAGTCATGCATAAGCACTAACACAAACACATGGTGAGCATCTCTTGAAAGCAAGTGAAGTAGGTGGAAGCGATGAGGAAGAAAGAGAGGGGCGGGCGGAGCTGTAGCGTATATGGTGTGGCACGCCCAGACCAGGGTAGGAAATGGATGAGCTTGAAGGCGGGAGTGGCTGGCATGTTGGCGTCCTTAGAGTATCTCCAGCCGCGTCCCCAACAGGCCCTCCCCAGGCGTTTTTGCCGCGCTGGCGCCGAAAAAACGGCCCAGTCGCGTCCCCAGAAACCCGTTTTTCGCCGACTCGGGCCGAAACTGATGCCGCCGGACTCAGGCCGAACCCGGCGCCCTGGGGGGCGCCTGGGGCGCCGGCACAAGCGAAAAGGGCGGATGGGTCCGCCCTGTCGGCGAGTCGACCGCCTCTTCCCGCCGTTTCTTCCCGCTTTTCCCCCACTTCCCTCCCATTCTCTTCCTTCCTCCCGCCAATCTCCCTCCCGGTCGCCTCCCAGCTGGCCGCCATGCCACCGAAGAAGTACGTCGCCCCCCGCGCGGCGGCAACCGCGACCGCCTCCGTCGCCCAGCCGAAGCAGAGGAAGCCGAGGGCGCCGCCGACCAAGCCACCGGGCATGTCAAACGCCGAGTGGAGGGCGGAAGTTCAGCGATGGGAGGCTGTCACCGCCGACCGGCGGAACAGGGCCATCGCCAAGAAGGCCCGCGACAATGCGGCGCGCGCGACTACGGCTGCCTCATCGACGGACCAAGCCGAGGCCGAGGCGAGTCGCGCGGGGATGATGAATCTACCTGGAAGCCACGCCCAGTATGCGCCCTAGGGACAGCAAGGCGTCGGCTCTCCGCAGCCATGGGGATCGCCCTCACTGGGCTACGCCGACGGGGACGCGCACGGTGGGTTCAACCCAAACGTCACCCTCCCCCATGGACACCCAGCCCAGCGCACGCCCTCTCCCGCCTTCGCCGGCGTGCAGTACCCTCCATATAACTACTCGCCGTCCGCCTACGCTTCCTCCCCGACGCCTCCATTCCGCCGTGGCCCGCTGCCCTTCTCGCACCTCGGCGACACCGACGAGACCCAGGCCGACATGGATGACATCACCGACGAGACCCAGGGCGAGACGGTGGATCTCAGCGGCGGCATGGACGGCGAGCTCGGCTACGTCTACGGCGAGGACGAGCAGGAGGAGCAGGAGCAGGAGGAGGAGGACGAGGAGGACGAGGAGGAGGAGGAGTCGGCGCCTGTTCCGGCGAAGGGGTGCAAGAAGAAGAAGCGGGCAGCCAGGTCAGGTGAGCCGCGCATCAAGTGGGCATCCAAGGAGGAGGAATGCCTCGCCGAAGCATGGAAAGTCGTTTGCCTCGACCCGACCACCGGCACGAACCAAAGCATCGAGACGTACTGGGACCGCATCAAGGCCGAGTTCGACGAGCGCAAGCTCGTCGACCCCTACTTCAAAGGCGTCTACATGCAGCGCGGCTCCAAGGCGATGGCGAACCATTGGGGGCGTATCCAGGGGGCATGTAACAAATGGCATGGGGTCATCGAGGAGGTCGCGGCTCGCCCGGAGAGCGGCGCCAGCGTTGAGGATCAGGTATGCCACGCCGGTCTCCCGCCTCTCTTCGCCGTGTACGCCCACCAATTTTTTGTTCCTCCACGCAGTTGTTGCGCATGTCCGCCCTGTACCGGCAGAGCAATAGCGACGTCGAATTCAAGTACCTGCATGTTTACAAGCGCATTGACAAGTGCGAGAAGTGGCCGGAAGTCCGGCTCACCCTCGACAAGGCCAAGGAGACCTACAAGCTGGACGCGCCAACTCCTGGCGCATCGGAAGGGCGGCCGGACGGCAACAAAGGTGCCAAGAAGGGGAAATGCGCCAACGCGGCTACCGCTCGAGTGAAGGAGTCCATCGAGCACTGCCTCACCGACGCGCAGGCACGGACCGTTGAAAGATCGAGGATGTCGCCTAGAGGGGGGTGAATAGGCGCTTTAAAATAATTACGGTTAAGGCTTGAACAAATGCGGAATAAACCTAGCGGTTAATTTGTCAAGCACAAAACCTAAAACAACTAGGCTCACCTATGTGCACCAACAACTTATGCTAAGTAAGATAAGCAACTATGTGATAGCAAGATATATGACAAAGAACAATATGGCTATCACAAAGTAAAGTGCATAAGTAAAGGGCTCGGGTAAGAGATAACCGAGGCACGCGGAGACGATGATGTATCCCGAAGTTCACACCCTTGCGGATGCTAATCTCCGTTTGGAGCGGTGTGAAGGCACAATGCTCCCCAACAAGCCACTAGGGCCACCGTAATCTCCTCACGCCCTCGCACAATGCAAGATGCCGTGATTCCACTAAGGGACCCTTGAGGGCGGTTACCGAACCCGTACAAATGGCAACCCTTGGGGGCGGTCACCGAACCCGTACACTTTGGCAACCTTGGGGGCGGTCACCGGTACCCGTCAAATTGCTCGGGGCGATCTCCACAACCTAATTGGAGACCCCGACGCTTGCCCGGAGCTTTACACCACAATGATTGAGCTCCGAACAACACCAACCGTCTAGGGCGCCAAGGCACCCAAGAGGAAAAAGCTCTAGGGTGTCCAAACACCCAAGAGTAACAATCTCAAGGGTACCAAGAACCCAAGAGTAATAAGCTTCTCAACTTGTAACTTCCACGTATCACATGGAGAACTCAAACTGATGCACCAAATGCAATGGCAGGGGCACACAGAGTGCCCAAGTCCTTCTCTCCAAATCCCACCGAAGCAACTAATGCTAGGGAGGAAGATGAGAAGAAGAACAAGAAGGAGACCACCAAGAACTCCAAGATCTAGATCCAAGGGGTTCCCCTCACATAGAGGAGAAAGTGATTGGTGGAAATGTTGATCTAGATCTCCTCTCTCTTTTCCCTAAAAAACTAGCAAGAATCCATGGAGGGATTGAGAGTTAGCAAGCTCGGAGAAGGTCAACAATGGGGGAAGAACACGAGCTCAAAAGATAAGGTTCATTGGGGAAGAAGACCCCCTTTTATAGGTGGGAAAAATCCAACTGTTATGCTCACAGCCCGCACAGAGCGGTACTACCGCTCCAAGGAGCGGTACTACCGCTAGGGCGTAGTACCCCTTTGAAAAACAACAGCGAGGAGGCAAAAGGCCAGTAGAACCGCCGGAGTGGTACTACCGCTCGTCCTCACGGTACTACCGCAAATGGTAGCGGTACTACTACTTGCGAGCGGTACAAAAAAAATACTTCCGAGCCTACTTCCGCTGAGCAAAACATGAGATTTTGGTCCGGAGCGGTACTACCGCTTAGGAGCTGCGGTAGTACTGCTCTGGAGCGGTACTAACGCTCAGGAGCCACGGTAGTACCGCTATGGAGCAGTAGTAAAAAATTACATCCGCTCTAGCCACGGTAGTACCGCTGCAGCCTTTACCAAAACAGCCACAACTTCTGCAAACGGACTCCGAATTGAACGAAACCAAGTTTGTTGGAAAGCTAACGACATGGGCTAACACGATCTTGATAGAAATATCAATAAGAAGCAAATGATAAAAGTCCCAAAAGAAAATGGTGAGAACCCTTCCTCAGAAAAGACCGGTAAAACCTCCAACACCGAAAACATCATAGAAGATGCATGCGAACTCCGTTTTCGATGAACTCAAGCTTGTCATCAAGATGACCATAAGCTCTAAGACTCACAAATAGAACCAACCAAGAACCAAGAAAGATGATGCAAGGATGCAATGGTTTGAGCTCTCTACGAATGATAAGATCAAGCTACTCATCGAGAGCCCCCCTTGATAGTACGGCAAGCAATCCTATAACCCGGTCTCCCAACTACCATCATGAGACCGGTAAAATAGAAAACTTATCAAGGGCAAACCTTTTCCTTGCACATGGTCCACTTGAGCTAGATGATGATGATCTTGACTCCCTCAAGTTGGACCACCTTTGTTGATTTTGTTGGCTCGATGAAGACTAGTTGATTGCTCCCCCATACTCCACTATGGGTGAGCCACTCTTCCACATATCTTCACAAGTCCATTGTCACCACAATGGACGGCAAGCTTCAAGCATTTGATCTCTTCGTGATGCTTCACTTGAATTTGCACACCGCAACCTAACCCCACAAAGAACTCTCACGAAGACCATGGGTTAGTACACAAAGCGTAATGGAAAATGCTTACCATACCATGGGATCACTTGATCCCTCTGTACATCTTGTACGCTTTGTGTGTTGATCAACTTGATTCACTCTTGACTTAGTCTTGATCAACCTTGATTCTTTCCAACTCTCTTCATTTGGATGATGTCTTGAAGGTAAATGTAACGCCCTCGATGCGGCTATATCTCCTACGTGTCGAAGCACGACTTAGAGGTGTAACCGCATTGAAAGCAATGTCGCAAGTAAGGTAATCTTCACAACATCCCATGTAATACATAATAAGGGGAAAGGTACATAGTTGGCTTACACTCGCCACGTCACACAAAGTACATAAATAGCATTACATCATCCAATACAATCATGGTCCGACTACGGTACCAAAATAAAAGATCAACCCCAACATGCGACATGGTCCCGATCGCCCCAACTAGGCACCACTACTGATCATCAGGGAAAAAAACATAGTAACGGCGTGAGTCTTCGTCGAACTCCCACTTGAGCTCAAGCGCATCATCTGGAACAGAGTCATCGGGCCCTGCATCTGGTTTGGAAGTAATCTGTCAGCCACGGGGACTCAGCAATCTCGCACCCTCGTGATCAAGACTATTTAAGCTTATAGGAAAGGCAAGGTAATATGTGGAGCTACAACAAGCGACTAGCATATATGGTGGCTAACCTGTTCGCAAAAGAGAGCGAGAAGAGAAGGCAAAGCACGAACGAAGAACTAGAGAACAACCTACGCAAACATTACTCCAACACCGTGTTCACTTCCCGGACTCCGCCGAGAAGAGACCATCACGGTTACACACACCGTTGATTCATTTTAATTAAGTTCAAGTTCAAGTTATCTACAACCGGACATTAACAAATTCACATCTGCCCATAACCGCGGGCACGACTTTCGAAAGTTCAAATCCCTGCAGGGGAGTCCCAACTTAGCCCATGACAAGCTCTCTAGGTCAACGAAGGATATTCCTTCTAGCGGGAAGACCCGATCAGACTTGGAATCCCCGTTACAAGACATTTCGACAAGGTAAAGCTAAACCAGCAACACCGCCCAAATGTGCCGACAAATCCCGATAGGAGCTGCACATATCTCGTTCTCAGGGCACACTCGGATAAGCAATCCGTACAACTAAAACCAGCCCTCGAGTTTCCCCGAGGTGGCGCTGCAAGGGGCTCTAGTTTGGACCAACACTCAAAGGAGCACTGTCCCGGGGGGGGGGGGGGTTAAATAAGATGACCGTCGGGCTCCGGAAACCCAAGGGAAAAAGAGGCTAGGTGGCAAATGGTAAAACCAAGGTTGGGCATTGCTGCAGGAGTTTTATTCAAGGCGAACTGTCAAGGGGTTCCCATTATCACCCAACCGCGTAAGGAACGCAAAATCCGGGAACATAACACCGATATGACGGAAACTAGGGCGGCAAGAGTGGAACAAAACACTAGGCAAAAGGCCGAGCCTTCCACCCTTTACCAAGTATATAGATGCATTAAGATAACAAGATAATATAATGATATCCCAACAAGAAAAATAATATTCCAACAAGGAACGATCTCCAATCTTCACCTGCAACTAGCAACGCTATAAGAGGGGCTGAGCAAAGCGGTAACATAGCCAATCAAAGGTTTGCTAGGACGGGGTGGGTTAGAGGTTTGACATAGAAATTTGGGAGGAATGATAAGCAAGTGGTAGTCATCGTAGCATAGGCATAGCAAAAGAGCGAGTATCTAGCAAAGCAAAGATAGAAGTGAGTTCGAGGGTATGATCATCTTGCCTGCAAAGTTGTCAGAGTTGACTGGATCCTCGAAAGCAAACTCAACGGGCTCCTCGTTAGCGAACTCATCTCCTGGCTCTACCCAAACAAGACAAACAAGCAAAAGGGACACAATCAACCACGTGCAAATGCTCGAACAACATGATGCAAACATGGTATGCTATGCGGAATGCAGTATGAGATGCATATGCAAGATTTGACGAGGAATGATTGAACCTAGCCTCAACTTGGAAATCCAAGTGTGCCACTGGAAAGGTGAGGTGATTTCGGTTGAAATCGATATAAAGAATATCGAAATCGGACGCACGGTTTGGAAATGGCAAGCAAAACAAATATGGCACCGGTCTGCGATAAACAGCAAGTAGCCATCTAAATGCATCAAGGTAAATATGCTACAGCACTCAAACATGACAACAAAATACATGGCAGGGATCCATTCATGATGCTTGACAAAAGATGAACATTGAGAAACGGCCAAATCATTCATTAACAGGTTCAAAAAAGCATGGCAAAAGTGCAATTGATAAATAGGTTTCAGACTTAGTGAAATTAACACTAGTCTGGAATTTCAGATCAGGTAGCACTCTTTGAAGAATGAAAAATATATGCTACAGGAACTTAACATGGCAAAGTAAAGCATGGCATGGAGCTACTCAAAGAGCTTAACAAAAGTCCCTTAGTGACCTTGATCCAAAAGGGACCAGAAAATACAATTGCAAGCATGCGAACATGGCAAAAACATAATCAGATCTCAGACTTAGTGAAGAACTGGAGCATGCAAAACTGTTAACGAGTAGGCATGTTTATGAGTTCGATGCACTCACTACAGAGCAAGGCATGACAAACTAAGCATACACCCATCAATAATACACATTATATAAGCTAGCCATGGCAAGAACAACAACATAGCATGCACGGATCAACAACAACATCCTCGGCAAAATCGCTAACAAGTAGACAATCTGCCCAGATTCACGAAATAGCAAAAGTAGAGCTCGATTGACTCAAGCTAGGGTGCTCCATAATTGCAAATAAAGACATGGATGGATAGAGCACCACAAGGTTAACAAAACATCCTTACTGATCATCCTCAAAAGAGGCACGGATCACTAGGAAATAACATGAACATATGACATATTGATAAAAACAGATCGAGGACTTAGAGAAATCCTAAGTCCCTGAAATCAGCATTAACGAATGCACTACTTTGCAAGCTTGTGCTAGTCACCACACATATCACAAAAATACATGGTAGGCACCTCTCGAAAGATGGCAAAGCATACAACAAAACTCATGTACAACTCAGGGGCATATCATGCACATATTAAACATGGCAAAAATGACAAATAGCTATTTGGTGCAGCAGATCTAACAATTAACTCAAATAGCTCTCTTCCAACAGCATTTCGGGCATCAATATGAGCTCAAATGAAAATTATGCAATGATATGAAATGATGTGCTCTCTGAGACGAACATTTTGATATGCTACACGCGCAAAACGGAGCTACGGATGCAGAGATATAGCATGATGAAAAATGCAAAATGTCTAGGGTTTCGGGAGAAAGTCAACCCTGAGATTTAGATCTAGATCCAGCCGGCACAGATCCCGAGGTCGCCGGATCCGAGCTCGCCAGAGCTATGGCCCGCGGTGGCCGGAGTCGAGGACGAGGAGGAGGTAGCCGAGGGCCGGGCGCTGGAGTCGAGGACGAGGGGCGGTGGTGGCGCCCACGGCGTGGGGCGCCGGCGGCTGACGACGGCCGGAGCGGGCGTGGGCCGGCGCGGCGGAGGTTCGCCGGCGGAGAGGCGGCGCGCGGGCGGCGGTGGCCGGCTCCGAGGAAGAAGGCGGCGGGGCGCGACACTCGGGCGTGGAAGCGACGGGCGAAGACCCGGGCCGTGGGGGCCGGCCTTGGGCCCGGCGGGCAGGCGGCGGGGAAGTGGGCGCGACACCACTTGGCGCTTCCCGATTGGCCAGAGGCAGCGGGCGGACGCTGTCCGGCGCGGGCCGGACACGTTCGGTTGCGCGGAAGGAGTGGCTCTAGGGTTTCGGGGGAAGAAGGAAACGTGAATTTCGGAGGGGGGCTATTTATAGGCATAGGAGGAGCTAGGAGAGTCCAAATGAGGTGCGGTTTTCGGCCACGCGATCGTGATTGAACGCTCTACATGATGGAGAGGGTTTTGGTGGGTTTTAGGCCAAATTGGAAGGGTGTTGGGCTGCAAACACACATGAGGCCTTCTCGGTCCCTCGGTTAACCGTTCGAGTATCAAACGAAGTCCAAATGGTACGAAACTTGACAGGCAGTCTACCGGTAGTAAACCAAGGCCGCTTGGCAAGTCTCGGTCCAATCCGGAAATGTTTAACCCCCACACACGAAAAAAGGTAGAAAGGACCACCGGAGGAGATAGGAGCGCCGGAATGCAAAACAGACAACGGGGAAAATGCTCGGATGCATGAGACGAACACGTATGCAAATGCAATGCACATGATGACATGATATGAGATGCATGACAAAGACAACAACACACGGAGACAAAAACCCGAACCCAAGGAAATAAAATAACTTAGCGCCGGAAACGGCAAGAGTTGGAGTACATATTAGGTAAATTACATCCGGGGTGTTACAACACTCCACCACCATGAAAGGATCTCGTCCCGAGCTCTAGGACTGGAAGAACGCCGGGTACTCATAACGGAGGTGATCCTCGCGTTCCCAGGTGGCTTCACGGTCGGAATGGTGTGACCACTTGACTTTGAGGAATTTGATTGACTTATTGCGAGTCTTGCGTTCAGTCTCTTCAAGAATAGCAACGGGGTGCTCACGATAAGAGAGATCTTCTTGGAGATCAATGTCTTCGAAGTTGACGATGCGGTCAGGAGTCTTGAAGCACTTGCGGAGCTGAGAGACATGGAACACGTCGTGCACATTTGCAAAGTTTGAAGGAAGCTCAAGTTGATAGGCGAGATCGCCTCTCTTGCTGACGATTTTGAAAGGACCCACGTATCTAGGGGCAAGCTTCCCTTTGATACCAAAGCGACGAGTACCTTTCATTGGAGAGACGCGGAGGTAAACATGGTCTCCAATCTCGAAAGCCAAATCACGGTGCTTACTATCATAGTAGCTCTTCTGTCGCGATTGCGCTGCTTTGAGGTTATCACGAATGACTTTACACATCTCTTCTGCCTCCGTGATCAAGTCATTTCCAAGAAGTTGACGTTCACCGGTTTCATACCAGTTGAGAGGAGTACGACACTTCCTGCCATACAAAATTTCGAATGGGGCCTTGCCCGAACTTGCTTGAAAACTGTTGTTGTAGGAGAATTCGGCATATGGAAGACAATCTTCCCACTTCATACCGAACTGAAGGAGATAACGCAAGCCCTGAGCATATCTTCAAGAATCTGACTGACACACTCTACTTGACCGCTAGTTTGAGGATGGAAAGTTGTGCTGAAGCGGATGTTGGTGCCCATGGCCTTCTGAAAAGAATCCCAAAACTTAGAGGTAAAGATGCTGCCACGGTCTGAAGAGATCACCTGCGGAATATCGTGCAGAGAGACAATCCGAGATGTATACAGCTCTGCCAATTGAGCTACAGTGATAGACTCTTTGATAGGCAGAAAGTGAGCCACTTTAGTGAGTTTGTCGATGACAACGAATATAGCATCATTGCCATGCTTGGACTTTGGAAACCCAGTCACGAAGTCCATCTCAATGTGGTCAAACTTCCATTCTGGAATGGCAAGAGGTTGGAGGAGACCAGCTGGCCTTTGGTGTTCTGCCTTCACTCTTCTGCAGACATCACACTCATTCACGAACTGAGCAATCTCGCGCTTCATTCGAGTCCACCAATAAGCCTGCTTGAGGTCCTGATACATCTTCGTACTCCCAGGGTGGATGGATAGGAGTGAATTGTGAGCCTCGTTCATGATAACTTTATGAAGGTCACCATTGGGCACAACAATACGATCCTCGAAGAAGAGAGTGTCCTTGTCATCAAGGCGGTAGCACTTGTACTTGGGTTGACTCTTGGCAATCCCAATCTTCACCTTCTTCACCATAGCATCAAGAAGTTGAGCCTCGCGAATCTGGTCTTCCAAGGTAGGAGAGACTAGAAGGTTGGCGAGGAAACCTTGAGGAACAACTTGCAGATTGAGTTTGCGGAAAGCTTCACAAAGCTCGGGTTGATAAGGCTTGAGAATCAGACTGTTGCAGTAAGCCTTCTTGCTCAATGCGTCAGCAATCACATTGGCTTTGCCTGGAGTATACTCGATACTCGGGTTATACTCTTGAATCATTTCGACCCAACGAGTCTGCCTGAGGTTGAGATTAGGCTGAGTGAAGATGTACTTGAGACTCTTGTGGTCAGTGAGGATGTCCACTTTTCTTCCCAATAAGAGATGCCTCCAAGTCAAAAGAGCATGCACAACTGCCGCCAACTCGAGGTCATGAGTGGGGTAGTTCTTCTCGTTGGGCTTCAGCTGACGAGAGGTATAAGCCACAACTTTCTTCTCTTGCATCAACACTGCACCAAGACCTTGAAGAGAGGCATCGCAGAAGACCTCGAACGGTTTGGATTCATCAGGAGGAGTCAGAACTAGAGCAGTGACCAATTTCTCTTTCAAAGTGTTGAAAGCGATGTCACATTCCGGAGACCAAACGTACTTGACGTGCTTCTGGAGAAGGTTTGAAAGAGGCTTCGCAATCTTAGAAAAGTTCTCCATGAACCTTCGACGGTAGCTTGCGAGACCAAGGAAGCTGCGGAGTTGCTTCACGTTCTGAGGTGGTTCCCAATTCACAATTGCAGACACCTTCTCAGGATTCACCGCAATGCCCTTGGCAGAGATGATATGCCCAAGATAGAGAACCTCATCGAGCCAAAACTCGCACTTTGAGAACTTGGCGTAGAACTGATGTTCCCTGAGCTTATCGAGCACCAAACGCAAGTGCTTGGCATGATCTTCCTTGTTCTTCGAAAAGACCAGAATGTCGTCGAGATAGACCAAAACGAAGTCATTTGTGTAGGCGTTGAAGGCGTTACAGTAAACATGAATGATCAAACAATCTTCTTCTTCAAGACATGCTTGAAATAAGCTCAACTCTCAAATGACCAATCTTTGGATAATTCCTTGAATAACACCTTGGTCGACACAAACTCTCCTTGAAACCAACACATGTACTCCAAGAAAAATCTATGGACAAAACCTTCAAATATAACTCAAGGCAACCATTAGTCCATAGAGATTGTCATCAATTACCAAAACCAAACATGGGGACACCGCATGTTCTTTCAATCTCCCCCATTTTGGTACTTGATGACTGCTACGTCTTGAGCTTGCGTTGGTTTTCCCCGAAGAGGAAGGGATGATGCAGCAGAGTAGCGTAAGTATTTCCCTCAGTTTTTGAGAACCAAGGTATCAATCCAGTAGGAGGCCACGCTCAAGTCCCTCGTACCTGCACAAAGTGATAGCTACTCGCAACCAACGCGATTAGGGGTTGTCAACCCCTTCACGGTCACTTACGAGAGTGGGATCTGATAGATATAATATTTTTGGTATTTTTGGTATAAAGATGCAAAGTAAAAGGTAAAGGCAAAGTAAAAAAGCAAAGCAAGATTAAAGTAATGGAGATTGATATGATGAGAATAGACCCCGGGGCCATAGGTTTCACTAGTGGCTTCTCTCAAGGGCATAAGTATTCTACGGTGGGTGAACAAATTACTGTTGAGCAATTGACAGAATTGAGCATAGTTATGAGAATATCTAGGCATGATCATGTATATAGGCATCACGTCCGTGACAAGTAGATCGAAACGATTCTGCATCTACTACTATTACTCCACTCATCGACTGCTATCCAGCATGCATCTAGAGTATTAAGTTAAAAACAGAGTAACGCCTTAAGCAAGATGACATGATGTAGAGAGATAAATTCATGCAATATGAAATAAACCCCATCTTGTTATCCTCGATGGCAACGATACAATACGTACCTTGCTGCCCCTTCTGTCACTGGGTAAGGACACCGCAAGATCGAACCCAAAGCTAAGCACTTCTCCCATGGCAAGAACTACCAATCTAGTTGGCCAAACCAAACGGATAATTCAAAGAGACTTGCAAAGATAACCAATCATACATAAAAGAATTCAGAGAAGATTCAAATATTATTCATAGATAGACTTGATCATAAACCCACAATTCATCGGTCTCAACAAACACACCGCAAAAAGAAGATTACATCGAATAGATCTCCACAAGAGAGGGGGAGAACTTTGTATTGAGATTCAAAGAGAGAGAAGAAGCCATCTAGCTACTAACTATGGACCCGAAGGTCTGAGGTAAACTACTCACACTTCATCGGAGAGGCTATGATGATGTAGAAGCCCTCCGTGATGACGGCCCTCTTTCGGCGGAGCTCCGGAACAGGCCCCAAGATGGGATCTCGTGGATACAGAAAGTTGCGGCGGTGGAATTAGGTTTTTGGCTCCTGGTCTGATCGTTTGGGGGTACGTGTGTATATATAGGAGGAAGAAGTACGTCGGTGGAGCACCGAGGGGCCCATGAGGCAGGGGGGCGCGCTTTGGGCGGGGGCGCCCCTCACCCTCGTGACCGCCTCTTTTGTTCCTTGGAGCAGGGTCCAAGTCTCCTGGATCACGTTCGGTGAGAAAATCACGTTCCCGAAGATTTTATTTCGTTTGGACTTCGTTTGATATTCTGTTTATCCGAAACACTGAAATAGGCAAAAAAACAGCAATTCTGGGCTGGGCCTCCGGTTAATAGGTTAGTCCCAAAAATAATATAAAAGTGGAAAATAAAGCCCAATATAGTCCAAAACAGTAGATAATATAGCATGGAGCAATCAAAAATTATAGATACGTTGGAGACGTATCAATGACAATCACTTTCAAGAGAGTTTATACAAGGAATTATGCATCACCAAGCAATGCAACAACCAATAATGCATGCGTATGAGATGAAAATGCTTAGGAACAAAACCAAAGCAAGGAGAAAACTCTGAAGACTTATCCACAAAACTCTCTGAAACTTCTCCCCCATTGGCATCGATTGCCAAAATGGGCGAAAAGCTTAGAAGGTCAATATAAATTGTGTTCCTCCATAAATTGTGTATTTCTCAACAAGAGAGTGGAATGCAATACACATATCCAATGGTAATACTTGGAGGAAGGCCAACTATATTGTGGCACCAAGATTGCTAAAGGAATGATATGCCACAAGGACATAACAAAGAGAGACACAAGCAATCAAGCAATCAAAAGGTACCAATTGAAGCAAGCAATCAACGGATATCAATTGAACCAACTAGACCAAAGATCCTACGAGCTACATGAATAAAGGATATTATGATATGAGCAAAGGAGTGTTCTGAAGAAACTAGAGAAGCTCCCCATGATTTGTGCACACATAAGAAATTTTGTATTTGGATACAAAGTGCTCAAAATAGGATCATAGCTCCCCCAAAATCAATAGAAACTTACAACAAGTGCAAGTGAGCATAGGAAACAAAGCCTAGTACTTGCAACAAACACATGGTTGAGCAACAAGTAAAGAGGCATCTTAAGAATGGGCTCAACCAAAATGATGTGAGTGAGTCAAGGCAATGCACTTGAGAAGACTGATGTACGGATGAGCATTAAGCATCAATAAAGTCTTGAAAGAATGAGGCACATGGTGCACGACCTATCATTCCCACACACAACTAGCAAATGGGTCCACAAGCTTACTAATAAGCATATAAAGAACCTATGGTTGTGACAACCCGTGGTGAAGATAGAAGATGAAAGCCTCATCAAGACGAGGGATACCAATTAAGATGACAAAAGCCTCATAAAGATAATCATGAGGAAAAATAATCTTCACCACACAAGAGTGCATCAAGATGCAACGATAGAAGACATGCACTCAAGGCAAAAGCTTTCATGGAGCCACAAAAGAAATATCATAAGAAAGACAAAGTGGACATGAAAGAAAGGATGTCAACTAGATATGCAACTTCTCCCAAGTGTATAAGATTCTAGGTAGATGAAATCATGATGATATATATATCCACAAACAAGGATGTACACCTGAAATAGTTACAACACGAGGAACAAGATATCCAAAGGGTGGCCATACATATACCAATAAGATATTTGCTTGGAAGCATAGCACATGGATAGGTATGGTCTTATTGTATATAAATGAATTCCTACCACACACCCATCAAAGACATCACAAGTAGCAACAAGAGATCATTGTTGGGATGCTTTGAGAAAGGGAACAAGTATCACAAGAATGAATGAATAACATGCCATGATACAACCTACACAAGGTTGATGCAAGAAATGTGTGCATGAAGAATATGAAGATACTTGTTACCGAGTTAACATTGGAAGGATGTAGTAGATACCAATTGAAGGTAGATAGTAGTTCATTGATCATCCTAGCTCGACTCCAATAAGCACATGATGACAACGCCTTCCTTGTGAGTGAGCCGAGCATCCAATGTATCTCCAATTGTTCCTAGAACAACAACACAAACAAAATGGTACCCAAACTCATTGGGACCAAAGAGTTAGAGAACCAACAATACATAGGACAAACTCCACATAAAAATGTGCATATAGATACAAAAATGAATTTCATGCACATCTCATCCAATTTGAGACTTGGTGGAGTTTCCCCTATATATTGGGTCAAAGAAAGAAAGCATGCCAAAGATACTACATGAAGTTAATATGCATGCTCAAGACTTTCAAGAACCGATACCAAATGACAAAGAAATACCAAGAGAAGAAAAGATACCAAATGAATAAATCATCACTTGGAGGATATCAATTGAAAGATACATCAAGGAATGAGATATCCATTGATACCCACTAAAAGAAGATATCAAACCCCCAAAAGATAGGATGGTTCCAAACAAACCAAGCTCTCTACAAAGTTTCATGATGGCACAAAGTACCAAAACGAAAACGGCTTGCCTTCCACCAACACACACTTGATAAGGATCACAAGAGTGTTTTATAGAAAATAGGATAGCTCCCCCAAGACTAGTGCATTATAGAGAATTTGCATTTGAATAAAAAATGCACAAGGTGGGATCACCAATTTAACTATATCTAGAAAACACTAGACAAGATCAAGAAATAAACAAGATCCACAAGTGGTATGGAAAACAAAGGGAGTTGATACATTCCTTGGCAAGAGAAAAGGCAAATAAAATCAAAAGCCAATGTAAAGATGATCAATAAATTCTACCACACAAGTGAGTACCAATTGTCAAAAGACAAGAAGTAAATGGAAATAACTCCCGGTGGTAGATAGCAAGGATATCCGACATCATCTTCACACCAAACAAAAAGCAAATTGCAACTTGTAGAGCTAATATGCCACCTAGGAACAAGATAATTTACAATATCAACTCTAGATGACAATATCTCAAATGTACACATTTTCTAGGCTAGTAATATACACATAGCATATTACTCCCCCATAATGTGATACCAATTAAAGATAGACAAGAGGCAATTAAAGGATCCAACAAGAGATAATTAATGGACTATTTAGAATTTGAATTTCTCATGAGAAGACATACCACATAGCGACTAGATAATCTTGCAATATCAATACTAGATGGTATTCCTCATGTACACACATTTATAGGATTGTGAGGTGCACAAAGCACATCACTCCCCCACAATGGGATATTCCATTAATCTCTCACAAGAGCCAACTAAGACATGACCAAGATGCACAAAGGCGAAACCAAACATGCAAAGGGGCAAGTAACTATCAATGTAGACACTTTAAGCACGAGTTACCGCAAGGAGGAATATTGGATATAAGATAGAAACTTGATAATCCGAATGACTTGTCTTGAGACAATAAGAATGATGAAGTCCCCTTAATTCTTCAGAATGTAGCCAAATCTCCAATGACCTCCAAGAACACCTATTGATCAAGCATGAGCTAGTTGGTCCCCAACCAAGTTGGGTCCTAAGAGGTTAGTCACAATAGGCTTGGCTACCCAAATGGTTCTTTTCTTGACACCACTTTTAGCACCAACAAATTTGGCAAACACATTGCCAACCTTATCCTTCCCAAGAGAATAGATATCATCAATTAGAATAGGGTTGGATAAGGTACCATTTGTGCATGAAGAAGCGACATGACCTTTTTCATGACATAGGTAGCAACGTCTACTCTTTACTTTCTTCTCACTTGATTTCTCAACTTGAGAAGCATTAGCTTGAGTTTTATTGGGAAGAGGCCTTTCTTCAACTTGAGGTTGAGAATGAGAGTGAATTTGTGGCCGCTTCCCTTGTTGCTTGTCACTAATGGGCTTCTTCTTCAATGGGCAAGATCTAACATGATGCCCTTCTACTTTGCACTTGAAGCAAACAATCTTGGCCGAATTCTTGACTTGTTCTTCGCCCTTCTTTTTGTTCACCTTGGACTTCTTCTTCTTGTTGGAGTTGAATCCAAGTCCACCTTTGTCATTGGGGGATTTTTGCACACTCAAAATATTGTTGAGTGTGAATTTCCCTTCATGACTCTTTTCCAAGTCTTTCTTCAAAGAAGTGACTTGGGCCTTGAGCTCTTTGATTTCCTCTGCATGGTTAGTCTCAACACAAGTACTAGAGGAAGTATAAGCTTCATCGTTAGAGCAACAAGGCAAGGAAAGGAATTCATCACAAGATGTACCAATTTTATGCATGGATGAATCGCGAGGACTAGCACAAGGCAATATAGCATTTTGACCAAAAGTAGTGCTAGTATCCACATGAGGCTCACTAGATGTTACCTTAGCAAGCATGGCCTCATGAGCTATCTTTAGCACATTATGGGATACTAGAAGATCATCATGAGAGCTTGTGAGCTTTACATGATTTTCTTCCAACATCCCATAATTGCTAGATAGCAACTCATGTTGAGCCCTTAGCTCAACATTCTCCTTTAATATGGATGCTTCACAAGAGATAGAGTTAGTAGCACAAGCATCATCATTAGAAACAAGAGGAGAAGACAACTTGGCAAGCTCTTTTGAATATGAAGCTTTAAGTTGAGCATGAGACTCAGTGAGTTTGATGAGCTCACTCTTAATGACCCTTGAGCCATTTTCGAGGTGCTCAAAGTCCTCAAGGAGTTTAGCATGCGCAACTTCAAGCTCCTCATTTTTAGTTTCAAAATCATTGGCCACCTCAAGAGCTCTATCACGAGATTCCCTCACTCTAGATAATTCTAGAGCAAAAGTCTCCTCAAGAGATTCCTTGGTGGTTTGTTCAAGTTCAAGAGCTTGAGAGAGGTCCGCAATCTCATTTGCGTAATCACGCTCATGAGCTTCCATTTTATCAATGGTGACCTCATGCTCCTCTAGATGAGATTCCAACTCCTCAATGTATTCCTTGCCTTCAATGGAAATAGACATGATTTCCATGAATTTGGAACAAGCAAGTTTATTTTTGTGAAGAGCTTTAAAAATCATTTCCCCCTTAGTTTTTAAGGAGGCAACATTATCATTCTCTTCATCATAATCAACATCATCATCACTCTTGCCATGATCACAAGATATATTGGGATTCAAAGTGGAAGACACCTTTGAAGCCTTGGCCATAAGGCAAAATGCAATAGATGATGATGTAGGATCTGTTGAAGCACCATTCAAGACCACACATTGTTCCATGGGGTGTCGGGTTTCCTCTACATTGTTAGCACAACAATTCGAGGACATATATGCATTTTTATCATGGCAACAAGACATAGTAAACGTATCATCATGAGATTTAGTCAAGAAATTTCTACATGATATGCAAGGACTATCAACACAAGCATGTGAAACATTTGGAGTGCTCAAAGTGTTAAAGCCCAAAGAAGGAGCATTGCAATAAGATAGTGATGAAGGATCATCCACAATAAACTTACTATCATCATTGCAATGACCAACACTACTCACCATATCATTACCTTGTGGAAAACCACATGTAGGTGAAGTAGAAGAAGTTGAGAAGACTATACGGCCAGATGTGGAGGGAGAACAATCATCCCCACAAAACTTGGACACGCCATATTTATCTTGAAGCTTTGTCCACAACTCATTAGCATCCCGGAATGGCATGAGTTGAAATATAACTACATTGCTCAAAGCATCGAAAAGCACATTAGAATCTTGAGCATTGAGATAAGAGTTTGTATCATCCTCTAAAGATAATCTTTGGGGATCCTTTGGAGGAGAAAACCCCATATGTACTATTCACTCTAAATTTGGGTCCATGACCCTAAAGAGATTAAGCACGTGAATTACCCAAACATCAAAATTTGTGCCATCGAAACTAAGAGTGTCAGAGAATCCTAAACCCCTAGTCGACATCTTTACTCTCTAGGCGGTAAAGCCTAATAAAGAGAGACGAGGCTCGGATACCAATTGAAAGATCGAGGATGTCGCCTAGAGGGGGGGGTGAATAGGCGCTTTAAAATAATTACGGTTAAGGTTTGAACAAATGCGAATAAACCTAGCGGTTAATTTGTCAAGCACAAAACCTAAAACAACTAGGCTCACCTATGTGCACCAACAACTTATGCTAAGCAAGATAAGCAACTATGTGATAGCAAGACATATGACAAAGCACAATATGGCTATCACAAAGTAAAGTGCATAAGTAAAGGGCTCGGGTAAGAGATAACCGAGGCACGCAGAGACGACGATGTATCCTGAAGTTCACACCCTTGTGGATGCTAATCTCCGTTTGGAGCGGTGTGGAGGCACAATGCTCCCCAAGAAGCCACTAGGGCCACTGTAATCTCCTCACGCCCTCGCACAATGCAAGATGCCGTGATTCCACTAAGGGGCCCTTGAGGGCGGTTATAGAACCCGTGCAAATGGCAACCCTTGGGGGGAGGTCACCGAACCCGTACACTTTGGCAACGCTTGGGGGCGGTCACCGGTACCCGTCAAATTGCTCGGGGCAATCTCCACAACCTAATTGGAGACCCCGACGCTTGCCCGGAGCTTTACACCACAATGATTGAGCTCCGAACAACACCAACCGTCTAGGGCGCCAAGGCACCCAAGAGGAACAAGCTCTAGGGTGTCCAAACACCCAAGAGTAACAATCTCAAGGGTACCAAGCACCCAAGAGTAATAAGCTTCTCAACTTGTAACTTCCACGTATCACGTGGAGAACTCAAACCGACGCACCAAATGCAATGGCAGGGGCACACGGAGTGCCCAAGTCCTTCTCTCCAAATCCCACCGAAGCAACTAATGCTAGGGAGGAAGATGAGAGGAAGAACAAGAAGGAGAACACCAAGAACTCCAAGATCTAGATCCAAGGGGTTCCCCTCACATAGAGGAGAAAGTGATTGGTGGAAATGTGGATCTAGATCTCCTCTCTCTTTTCCCTCAAAAACTAGCAAGAATCCATGGAGGGATTGAGAGTTAGCAAGCTCGAAGAAGGTCAACCATGGGGGAAGAACACGAGCTCAAAAGATAAGGTTCATTGGGGAAGAAGACCCCCTTTTATAGGTGGGAAAAATCCAACCGTTATGCTCACAGCCCGCACAGAGCGGTACTACCGCTCCAAGGAGCGGTACTACCGCTAGGGTGGTAGTACCCCTTTGAAAAACAACAGCGAGGAGGCAAAAGGCCAGTAGAACCGCTGGAAAGGTACTACCACTCGTCCTCACGGTACTACCGCAAATGGTAGCGGCACTACTGCTTGCGAGCGGTACAAAAAAAATACTTCCGAGCCTACTTCCACTGAGCAAAACACGAGATTTTGGTCCGGAGCGGTACTACCGCTTAGGAGCCGTGGTAGTACTGCTCTGGAGCAGTACTACCGCTCAGGAGCCGCGGTAGTACCGCTCTGGAGCGGTAGTAAAAAATTACACCCGCTCTAGCCACGGTAGTACCGCTACAGCCTTTACCAAAACAGCCACAACTTCTGCAAACGGACTCCGAATTTAACGAAACCAAGTTTGTTGGAAAGCTAACGACATGGGCTAACACAATCTTGATAGAAATATCAATAAGAAGCAAATGAGAAAAGGCCCAAAAGAAAATGGTGAGAACCCTTCCTTGGAAAAGACATGCTTGCAATAAGCTCAACTCTCAAATGACCAATCTTTGGATAATTCCTTGAATAGCACCTTGGTCGACACAAACTCTCCTTGAAACCAACACATGTACTCCAAGAAAAGCCTATGGAAAAAACCTTCAAATATAACTCAAGGCAACCATAGTCCATAGAGATTGTCATCAATTACCAAAACCAAACATGAGGGCACCGCATGTTCTTTCAGCCGTCCTTCGTGAAGGGAAGACCGATGCGCGGTGGTCAGCGTTGATGTCGAGCAGCACCGTCAAGCTCGACCTGCTCCGGACCAACGTTGCCGCGAAGAAGAGAAACACCGACCTGGCTTTCCTGCTTGGCGGGGCGGACATGCTCCAGAGCACTGACGAGGCGGTCAAGGCGTGGTACTTGGCCGAGCATGGCCTCATCCTGAACCAGCTTCCCTCGACAGCGTCGCCGACGCCGACGCCCACGCCGACGCTGCCGCCAAGCCCGCGTGATGACGCCTCCACGACGCCCAACAGCACCGAAGCCGCACCGACACCGCCCAACGCAGAAGCAGCTCCGACACCGCCAAGCCCGCGCACACCAACTCCGCCGACGCCTGGGGCAGAGCCCGCCGAGTGATGTGTTGCGCACGCGAACTTCTGCCGCTCTATTTTTTGTATGTGACTTGTGATCACGGGACTTGTGACGTCTTTTGTGAGCGGGAACGACCAAGTTAGAATTTTCCGCGTCCTGGGGGCGTGACTGGGAGCTAGGTCACCCCCAGGGGCCAAACTAGCGCCGGTTCGCCCCCAGACCGCTCTTTTTAGCGCCCTGGGGGGGGGCGAACGGCTGGAGATGCTCTTAGCGAACTTGGCGAGCCCCCACTAGAGGACTCAAGCTAGGGTGTTCCACGATGGTCGGAGCGGGCAGGGGCCGGCGCGACGGAGCTTCCCCGGCCGGCGGAGAGGCGGCGCGCGGGCGGCGGTGGCCGGCTCCGAGGAAGAAGGCGGCGGGGCGCGGCACTCGGGCGTGGAAGCGGCGGGCGAAGACCCGGGCCGCGGGGGCCGGCCTTGGGCCCGGCGGGCTGGCGGCGGGGAAGTGGGTGCAGCGCCACTTGGCGCTTCCCGATTGGCCGGAGGCGGCGGGCGGACGATGTCCGGCGCGGGCCGGACACGTCCGGTTGTGCGGAAGGAGTGGATCTAGGGTTTCGGGGGAAGAAGGAAACGTGAATTTCGGAGGAGGGCTATTTATAGGCATAGGAGGAGCTAGGAGAGTCCAAATGAGGTGCGGTTTTCGGCCACGCGATCGAGATTGAACGCTCTAGATGATGGAGAGGGTTTTGGTGGGTTTTAGGCCAAATTGGAAGGGTGTTGGGCTGCAACACACACGAGGCCTTCTCGGTCCCTCGGTTAACCGTTCGAGTATCAAACAAAGTCCAAATGGTACGAAACTTGACAGGCGGTCTACCGGTAGTAAACCAAGGCCGCTTGGCAAGTCTCGGTCCAATCCAGAAATTTTTAACCCCCACACATGAAAAGAAGGTAGAAAGGACCACCGGAGGAGATAGGAGCGCCGGAATGCAAAACGGACAACGAGGAAAATGCTCGGATGCATGAGACGAACACGTATGCAAATGCAATGCACATGATGACATGATATGAGATGCATGACAAAGACAACAACACACGGAGACAAAAACCCGAACCCGAGGAAATAAAATAACTTAGCGCCGGAAACGGCAAGAGTTGGAGTACATATTAGGTAAATTACATCCGGGGTGTTACAACACTCCACCACCACGAAAGGATCTCGTCCCGAGATCTAGGACTGGAAGAACGCCGGGTACTCAGAACGGAGGTGATCCTCGCGTTCCCAGGTGGCTTCACGGTCGGAATGGTGTGACCACTTGACTTTGAGGAATTTGATTGACTTATTGCGAGTCTTGCGTTCAGTCTCTTCAAGAATAGCAACGGGGTGCTCATGATAAGAGAGATCTTCTTGGAGATCAATGTCTTCGAAGTTGACGATGCGGTCAGGAGTCTTGAAGCACTTGCGGAGCTGAAAGACATGGAACACGTCATGCACATTTGCAAAGTTTGAAGGAAGCTCAAGTTGATAGGCGAGATCGCCTCTCTTGCTGACGATTTTGAAAGGACCCACGTATCTAGAGGCAAGCTTCCTTTTGATACCGAAGCGACGAGTACCTTTCATTGCAGAGACATGGAGGTAAACATGGTCTCCGATCTCGAAAGCCAAATCACGGTGCTTACTATCATAGTAGCTCTCCTGTCGCGATTGCGCTGCTTTGAGGTTATCATGAATGACTTTACACATCTCTTCTGCCTCTGTGATCAAGTCATTTCCAAGAAGTTGACGTTCACCAGTTTCAGACTAGTTGAGAGGAGTACGACACTTCCTGCCATACAGAATTTCGAATGGGGCCTTGCCCGAACTTGCTTGAAAACTATTGTTGTAGGAGAATTCCGCATATGTAAGACAATCTTCCCACTTCATACCGAAGGAGATAAAGCAAGAACCGAGCATATCTTCAAGAATCTGATTGACACGCTCTACTTGACCGCTAGTTTGAGGATGGAAAGCTGTGCTGAAGCGGATGTTGGTGCCCATGGCCTTCTGAAAAGAATCCCAAAACTTGGAGGTAAAGATGCTGCCACGGTCTAAAGAGATCACCTGCGGAATACCGTGCAGAGAGACAATCCGAGATGTATACAGCTCTGCCAATTGAGCTACAGTGATAGACTCTTTGATAGGCAGAAAGTGAGCCACTTTAGTGAGTTTGTCGATGACAACGAATATAGCATCATTGCCATGCTTGGACTTTGGAAACCCAGTCACGAAGTCCATCTCAATGTGGTCAAACTTCCATTCTGGAATGGCAAGAGGTTGGAGGAGACCAGCTGGCCTTTGGTGTTCTGCCTTCACTCTTCTGCAGACATCACACTCATTCACGAACTGAGCAATCTCGCGCTTCATTCGAGTCCACCAATAAGCCTGCTTGAGGTCCTGATACATCTTCGTACTCCCAGGGTGGATGGAGAGGAGTGAATTGTGAGCCTCGTTCATGATAACTTTACGAAGGTCACCTTTGGGCACAACAATACGATCCTCGAAGAAGAGAGTGTCCTTGTCATCAAGGCGGTAGCACTTGTACTTGGGTTGACTCTTGGCAATCCCAATCTTCACCTTCTTCACCATAGCATCAAGAAGTTGAGCCTCGCGAATCTGGTCTTCCAAGGTAGGAGAGACTAGAAGGTTGGCGAGGAAACCTTGAGGAACAACTTGCAGATTGAGTTTGCGGAAAGCTTCACAAAGCTCGGGTTGATAAGGCTTGAGAATCAGACTGTTGCAGTAAGCCTTCCTGCTCAATGCGTCAGCAATCACATTGGCCTTGCCTGGAGTATACTCTATACTCGGGTTATACTCTTGAATCATTTCGACCCAACGAGTCTGCCTGAGGTTGAGATTAGGCTGAGTGAAGATGTACTTGAGACTCTTGTGGTCAGTGAAGATGTCCACTTTTCTTCCCAATAAGAGATGCCTCCAAGTCAAAAGAGCATGCACAACTGCCGCCAACTCGAGGTCATGAGTGGGGTAGTTCTTCTCGTTGGGCTTCAGCTGACGAGAGGTATAAGCCATAACTTTCTTCTTTTGCATCAACACTGCACCAAGACCTTGAAGAGAGGCATCGCAGAAGACCTCGAACGGTTTGGATTCATCAGGAGGAGTCAGAACTGGAGCAGTGACCAATTTCTCTTTCAAAGTGTTGAAAGCGATGTCACATTCCGGAGACCAAACGTACTTGATGTGCTTCTGGAGAAGGTCTGAAAGAGGCTTCGCAATCTTAGAAAAGTTCTCCACGAACCTTCGACAGTAGCTTGCGAGACCAAGGAAGATGCGGTGTTGCTTCATGTTCTGAGGTGGTTCCCAATTCACAATTGCAGACACCTTCTTAGGATTCACCGCAATGCCCTTGGCGGAGATGATATGCCCAAGATAGAGAACCTCATCGAGCCAAAACTCGCACTTTGAGAACTTGGCGTAGAACTGATGTTCCCTGAGCTTATCGAGCACCAAACGCAGGTGCTTGGCATGATCTTCCTTGTTCTTCAAAAAGACCAGAATGTCGTCGAGATAGACCAAAACGAAGTCATTTGTGTAGGCGTTGAAGATGAAGTTCATTATGCGAGAGACAGTCGGAGGGGCGTTGACGAGGCCAAAAGACATGATAGTGTATTCATATGAACCATAGCTTGTCCTGAAAGCCGTCTTGGGAATATCTTGCTCACGGATTCGAATCTGGTGATAACCCATACGGAGATCAAGCTTGGAGAATACTTGGGCACCTTTGAGTTGTTCGAACAGCTCGTTGATGTTGGGAAGTGGGTACTTGTTCTTGATAGTCTTCTTGTTCAATGGACGGTAGTCAACACAAAGTCGGTCCGTTCTATCCTTCTTCTTCACAAAAAGAACTCCACAACCTCATGGAGAAGAACTAGGTCGGATAAGACCCATACGCTCTTGAATATCGAGTTGCTTCTTCAGCTCCTTCAACTCTTCAGGTCCGAGCTTGTAAGGACGCTTGCAAACCGGTTCCATGCCAGGCTCAAGATCGATGACGAATTCAACTGGCCGGTGCGGAGGCATTCTTGGAAGCTCTTCTGGAAAGACGTCTTGATATTCGCAAACGACTGGAATTTGAGAGATGGCATCCAGTTCACCCTTCTCATTGAGAGAAAACAGACGGATGGTATCATCATGAGCGGCAAAGACAATTACATCCTCAGACGAATGAGTCAATTGAATCTGCCTGGCTGCACAATCAAGCTTAGCCTTGTGCTTAGATAGCCAATCCATCCCGAGAATAAGATCAATATCCGAGTCACCAAGAACATTTGGAGAAGACAAGAACTTATAGTCACCCAAAGTGATTGTAACATCCGGAACGCATACTCGAGATATCATTTGACGGGCTGGAGAGACAATAGCCAACGGTTTCGGCAACACTTGAGTAACAAAATCATGCTTAGATGCAAAAGGTCTCGATATGAAACAATGCGATGCACCAGTGTCAAAAAGAACTCTTGCAGGAATATCGTTAACAGGAAGGTTACCCATGATGACATCTGACGAGTCCTCTACCTGAGCTGCATTCACCATGTTGACCTTGGCGTACTTGGGGTTATGCTTGACCACAGTTGTACTTGCCGATCTCACAGGAGGAGGAGGAGGGAGACGCCTCTGGTTGAAGCATTTGTTGGCATAGTGACCCTTCTGTTGGCACTTGTTGCACGTGACCTCTGAAAACGGACGGTGATACGGAGCACTCGATCTTGGAGCTTGAGACGAAGTCTTGTTCTGAAAGCCAGGGTTGGGTGGGTGGGAAGATCCACTGCCACCTTTGCTCTTCTGCTGAAAAGGCTGACGGAACGGAGGAGGAGGAAGCCAATGCTTCTGCTGCTTGGCCACTTGAGTAGAGGAAGAAGGAGTAGCATCTCTGACTCACTTCTTGGAGGCATCACACTTCAGTTGAGCAGCCTCTTGCTTCAATGCCATGTTGTAAAACTCATCGTACCTCCTGGGCTCAAAGAGAACGAGAGCTAGCTGGATTTCTTCTCTGAGACCACCCCTGAACTGGTATATCATACTCTTCTCGTTAGGGACGTCCTGCTTAGCAAAACGGGCGAGCTTCTGAAACAACTTGTTGTAGTCATAGACAGACATAGAGCCTTGCTTCAGGTTGCGGAATTCCTCACGCTTGCTTTCAACCACGCTCTGAGGAATATGATGAGCTTTGAAGTCTTGACGGAATTCATCCCAGGTAATCTCACGGCCTCCTCTGGAATCTTTGTACTGCTGAAACCATTATGCAGCTTGGTCTTTGAGTTGGAAGGAAGCGAACTTGACAAAGTCCTCAGGCCTGACGTTACTGCACTCGAAATGCTTGCACAAGTCCATGAGCCAATCGTCAGCATCAGTTGCCTCAACACAATTGCTGAAAGTCTTTGGCTGGTTAGCAAGGAACTGGTTGAGTGTAGCAAAGCGATTCTGATTGTTGCCTTGGTTGCCTTGGTTGCGCTCTTGAAGAATTTGCATGATCAACTGCGTGTTTGCATTGGTAGCGGCCATCACATCTTGCCAAGCCTCCGGAGGAGGGGGTGGCGGTGGCGGATCAGGATTCGGAGTCGTGCGCGTTGGAGGAGCCATCCTGAAGAGGTTGACATCCATTAGCACATTGATAGACAAAAATTGAAGCTGAATCCAACGGGTTGAAATTGCAACATATAGTCTTCACATCCAAACAAAATGAACGAATGTATTCCAATTGAAATGGTCACATATCCATAAATTGAGAAGCCACTTAGAATTTAGGTAGAGGAATAAAATCAACAAGGTACGGAGCAAGAACGAATACTCGGTAAGGATCACCCAATCTCAAACCAAATATCCGTGGAAGAAGAACTAGAGCTACAAGAATTCCCACCTATGAAACTCCAGAACCTTTCCGGTTATGCAATCAGGTGTTGGGGATACAGGGGAAGCATAATATCTCACCCAAATCTAGCAAATCCTACATCCAGCTGTATCCGTCCTTCAACACATAACCGAGAAAACTTCGGAAATCGTCTACCTCAACCTTCGAAAAGCATCCATTATACAAGTTATGGCAATACTCCCGAACTCCCGCCCCAGTACTGGGTGGCGTCGAGGTTATCTCACCAACAACTGCATAAAAGAGATTTTCGATGTTGGCAAACTAAACTCAGGTATTCCAGAACTGCAACGATAAAATTGTGACGACAACACCTCGGAGCTCAACTCCCCAGGACACTGCCACAACCCCTAAATGACAGGAGGCACCAAGAACAATGTTCTCGTCACGAAACCATCAGAACGATTCCAAGATACCAACTTGTAACGCCCTCGATGCGGCTATATCTCCTACGTGTCGAAGCACGACTTAGAGGCATAACCGCATTGAAAGCAATGTCGCAAGTAAGGTAATCTTCACAACATCCCATGTAATACATAATAAGGGGAAAGGTACATAGTTGGCTTACACTCGCCACGTCACACAAAGTACATAAATAGCATTACATCATCCAATACAATCATGGTCCGACTATGGTACCAAAATAAAAGATCAACCCCGACATGCGACATGGTCCCGATCGCCCCAACTGGGCACCACTACTGATCATCAGGGAAAGACACATAGTAACGGCGTGAGTCTTCGTCGAACTCCCACTTGAGCTCAAGCGCATCATCTGGAACGGAGTCATCGGGCCTGCATCTGGTTTGGAAGTAATCTGTGAACCACGGGGATTCAGCAATCTCGCACCCTCGCGATCAAGACTATTTAAGCTTATAGGAAAGGCAAGGTAATATGTGGAGCTGCAGCAAGCGACTAGCATATATGGTGGCTAACCTGTTCGCAAAAGAGAGCGAGAAGAGAAGGCAAAGCATGAACGAAGAACTAGAGAACAACCTACGCAAACATTACTCCAACACCGTGTTCACTTCCCGGACTCCGCCGAGAAGAGACCATCACGGTTACACACGCCGTTGATTCATTTTAATTAAGTTAAAGTTCAAGTTATCTACAACCGGACATTAACAAATTCCCATCTGCCCATAACCGCGGGCACGGCTTTCGAAAGTTCAAATCCCTGCAGGGGAGTCCCAACTTAGCCCATGACAAGCTCTCATAGTCAACGAAGGATATTCCTTCTAGCGGGAAGACCCGACCAGACTCGGAATCCCGGTTACAAGACATTTCGACAAGGTAAAGCTAAACCAGCAACACTGCCCAAATGTGCCGACAAATCCCGATAGGAGCTGCACATATCTCGTTCTCAGGGCACACTCGGATAAGCAATCCGTACAACTAAAACCAGGCCTCGAGTTTCCCCGAGGTGGCGCTGCAAGGGGCTCTAGTTTGGACCAACACTTAGAGGAGCACTGGCTCGGGGGGTTTAAATAAGATGACCCTCGGGCTCCAGAAACCCAAGGGAAAAAGAGGATAGGTGGCAAATGGTAAAACCAAGGTTGGGCATTGCTGGAGGAGTTTTATTCAAGGCGAACTGTCAAGGAGTTCCCATTATCACCCAACCGCGTAAGGAACGCAAAATCCGGGAACATAACACCGATATGACGGAAACTAGGGCGGCAAGAGTGGAACAAAATACTAGGCAAAAGGCCGAGCCTTCCACCCTTTACCAAGTATATAGATGCATTAAGATAACAAGATAATATAATGATATCCCAACAAGAAAAATAATGTTCCAACAAGGAACGATCTCTAATCTTCACCTGCAACTAGCAACGCTATAAGAGGGGCTGAGCAAAGCGGTAACATAGCCAATCAACGGTTTGCTAGGACATGGTGGGTTAGAGGTTTGACATGGCAATTTGGGAGGCATGATAAGCAAGTGGTAGGCATCGTATCATAGGCATAGCAAAAGAGCGAGCATCTAGCAAAGCAAAGATAGAAGTGAGTTCGAGGGTATGATCATCTTGCCTGCAAAGTTGTTAGAGTTGACTGGATCCTCGAAAGCAAACTCAACGGGCTCCTCGTTAGCGAACTCATCTCCCGGCTCTACCCAAACAAGACAAAAAAGCAAAAGGGACACAATCAACCATGTGCAAATGCTCGAACAACATGATGCAAACATGGTATGCTATGCGGAATGCAGTATGAGATGCATATGCAAGATTTGACGAGGAATGATTGAACCTAGCCTCAACTTGGAAATCCAAGTGTGCCACTGGAAAGGTGAGGTGATTTCGGTTGAAATCGATATAAAGAATATCGGAATCGGACGCACGGTTTGGAAATGGCAAGCAAAACAAATATGGCACCGGTCTGCGATAAACAGCAAGTAGCCATCTAAATGCATCAAGGTAAATATGCTACAGCACTCAAACATGACAACAAAATACATGGCAGGGATCCATTCATGATGCTTGACAAAAGATGAACATTGAGCAACGGCCAAATCATCCATTAACAGGTTCAAACAAGCATGGCAAAAGTGCAATTGATAAATAGGTTTCAGACTTAGTGAAATTAACACTAGTCTGGAATTTCAGATCAGGTAGCACTCTTTGAAGCATGAAAACTATATGCTATAGGAACTTAACATGGCAAAGTAAAGCATGGCATGGAGCTACTCAAAGAGCTTAACAAAAGTCCCTTAGTGACCTTGAGCCAAAAGGGATCAGAAAATACAATTTCAAGCATGCGAACATGGCAAAAACATAATCAGATCTCAGACTTAGTGAAGAACTGGAGCATGCAAAACTGTTAACGAGTAGGCATGTTTACGAGCTCGATGCACTCACTACAGAGCAAGGCATGACAAAATAAGCATACACCCATCAAGAATACACATTATATAAGCTAGCTAAGGCAAGAACAACAACATAGCATGCACAGATCAACAACAACATCCTCGGGAAAATCGCTAACAAGTAGACAATCTGCCCAGATTCACGAAATAGCAAAAGTAGAGCTCGATTGACTCAAGCTAGGGTGCTCCATAATTGCAAACAAAGACATGGATGGATAGAGCACCACAAGGTTAACAAAACATCCTTACTGATCATCCTCAAAAGTGTTGGGGAACGTAGCAGAAAACAAAAAATTTCCTACGGTTTCACCAAGATCCATCTAGGAGTTCATCTAGCAACGAGTGATTAGATGCATCTACGTACCTTGTAGATCGCGAGCGGAAGCGTTCAAACAACGGGGATGAGGTAGTCGAACACGACGTGATCCAAATCACCGGAGATCTTAGCACCGAACGGACGGCACCTCCGCGTTCAACACATGTACGGTCAGCGTAACGTCTATTATTAGGGACATGTTGGTGTCTATTATTCACACATGTATTACGATTTCTGGATAATACAATTATAGCATGAATAAAGACAATTATCATGAACAAAGAAATATAATAATAATGCTTTTATTATTGCCTCTAGGGCATATTTCCAACAGTCTCCCACTTGCACTAGAGTCAATAATCTTGTTACATTGTGATGAATCGAACACCCATGGAATTCTGGTGTTGATCATGTTTTGCCCTAGGGAGAGGTTTAGTCAACGGATCTGCAACATTCAGGTTCGTATGTACTTTACAAATCTCTATGTCTCCATCTTGAACATTTTCACGAATGGAGTTGAAGTGACGCTTGATGTGCCTTGTCTTCTTGTGAAACCTGGGCTCCTTGGCAAGTGCAATAGCTCCAGTGTTGTCACAAAAGAGTTTGATTGGCCCCGACGCATTGGGTATGACTCCTAGGTTGGTGATGAACTCCTTCACCCATATTGCTTCAGGTGCTGCCTCCGAGGCTGCCATGTACTCCGCTTCACATGTAGATCCCGCCACGACGCTCTGCTTGCAACTGCACCAGCTTACTGCCCCACCATTCAAAATATACACGTATCCGGTCTGTGACTTAGAGTCATCCAGATCTGTGTCGAAGCTAGCATCGACGTAACCCTTTACGACGAGCTCTTCGTCACCTACATAAACGAGAAACATTTCCTTAGTCCTTTTCAGGTACTTCAGGATATTCTTGACCGTTGTCCAGTGTTCCTTGCCGGGATTACTTTGGTACCTTCCTACCAAACTTACGGCAAGGTTTACATCAGGTCTGGTACACAGCATGGCATACATAATAGAACCTATGGCTGAGGCATAGGGGATGACGCTCATCTCTTCTATATCTTCTGCCGTGGTCGGACATTGAGGTGAGCTCAATTTCATACCTTGTAACACAGGCAAGAACCCCTTCTTAGATTGATCCATATTGAACTTCTTCAATATCTTATCAAGGTATGTGCTTTGTGAAAGACCTATGAGGCGTCTTGATCTATCTCTATAGATCTTGATGCCTAATATATAAGCAGCTTCACCAAGGTCCTTCATTGAAAAACTCTTATTCAAGTAGGCCTTAATGCTGTCCAAGAGTTCTATATCATTTCCCATCAAAAGTATGTCATCTACATATAGTATGAGAAATGCTACAGAGCTCCCACTCACTTTCTTGTAAACGCAGGCTTCTCCATAAGTCTGCGTAAACCCAAACGCTTTGATCATCTCATCAAAGCGAATGTTCCAACTCCGAAATGCCTGCACCAGCCCATAAATCGAGCGTTGGAGCTTGCACACCTTGTTAGCATTCTTAGGATCGACAAAACCTTCCGGCTGCATCATATACAATTCTTCCTTAAGGAAACCATTAAGGAATGCCGTTTTGACGTCCATCTGCCATATTTCATAATCATAAAATGCGGCAATTGCTAACATGATTCGGACGGACTTCAGCTTCGCTACCGGTGAGAAAGTCTCATCGTAGTCAACCCCTTGAACTTGTCGATAACCCTTAGCGACAAGCCGAGCTTTATAGATGGTCACATTACCATCCGCGTCTGTCTTCTTCTTAAAGATCCATTTATTTTCTATGGCTCGCCGTTCAACGGGCAAGTCAGTCAAAGTCCATACTTCGTTTTCATACATGGATCCTATCTCGGATTTCATGGCTTCCAGCCATTTGTCGGAATCCGGGCCCGCCATCACTTCTTCATAGTTCGAAGGTTCACCGTTGTCTAACAACATGATTTCCAAGACAGGGTTGCCATACCATTCTGGTGCAGAACGTGTCCTTGTGGACCTTCGAATTTCAGTAGGAGCTTGATCAGAAGTATCTTGATCATCATCAATAACTTCCTCTCTAGTTCGTGCAGGCACCTCAGGAACATTTTCTTGAGTTGCGCCATTTTCCGGTTCAAGAGGTAATACTTCATCAAGTTCTACTTTCCTCCCACTTACTTCTTTCGAGAGAAACTCTTTCTCTAGAAAGAATCCATTCTTGGCAACAAAGATCTTGCCTTCGGATCTGAGGTAGAAGGTATACCCAACAGTTTCTTTAGGGTATCCTATGAAGACGCATTTTTCTGACTTGGGTTCGAGCTTTTCAGGTTGAAGTTTCTTGACATAAGCATCGCATCCCCAAACTTTCAGAAACGACAGCTTAGGTTTCTTCCCAAACCATAATTCAAACGGTGTCGTCTCAACGGATTTCGACGGAGCCCTATTTAAAGTGAATGCGGCAGTCTCTAAAGCATAGCCCCAAAAGGATAGCGGTAAATCGGTAAGAGACATCATAGATCATACCATATCTAATAGAGTGCGATTATGACGTTCGGACACACCATTACGCTGAGGTGTTCCAGGCGGCGTGAGTTGTGAAACTATTCCACATTTTCTTAAGTGTGTGCCAAATTCATGACTCAAGTATTCTCCTCCACGATCTGATCATAGAAACTTGATTTTCCTGTCACGTTGATTCTCAACCTCACTCTGAAATTCCTTGAACTTTTCAAAGGTTTCAGACTTGTGTTTCATTAAGTAGATATACCCATATCTACTCAAATCATCAGTGAGGGTGAGAACATAACGATAGCCACCGCAAGCCTCAACACTCATTGGACCGCACACATCAGTATGTATGATTTCCAATAAGTTGGTTGCTTGCTCCATTGTTCCTGAGAACGGAGTCTTGGTCATCTTACCCATGAGGCATGGTTCGCACGTGTCAAATGATTCGTAATCAAGAGACTCTAAAAGTCCATCTGCATGGAGCTTCTTCATGCGTTTGACACCTATGTGACCAAGGCGGCAGTGCCACAAGTATGTGGGACTATCATTATCAACCTTACATCTTTTGGTACTCGCACTATGAATATGTGTAGCATTACGCTCGAGATTCATTAAGAATAAACCATTCACCATAGGAGCATGACCATAAAACATATCTCTCATATAAATAGAACAACCATTATTCTCGGATTTAAATGAGTAGCCATCTTGAATTAAACGAGATCCCGATACAATGTTCATGCTCAAAGCTGGCACTAAATAACAATTATTAAGGTTTAAAACTAATCCCGAAGGTAAATATAGAGGTAGCGTGCCGACGGCGATCACATTGACCTTGGAACCATTCCCGACGTGCATCGTCACCTCGTCCTTTGCCAGTCTCCGCTTATTCCGCAGCCCCTGCTTTGAGTTACAAATGTGAGCAACTGCACCGGTATCAAATACCCAGGAGCTACTACGGGTACTAGTAAGGTACACATCAATTACATGTATATCATATATACCTTTTGTTTTGCCGGCCTTCTTGTCCGCTAAGTATTTGGGGAAGTTCTGCTTCCAGTGACCACTTCCCTTGCAATAAAAGCACTCAGCCTCGGGCTTGGGTCCATTCTTTGGCTTCTTCCCGGCAGCTTGCTTGCCGGGCGCGGCAACTCCCTTGCCGTCCTTCTTGAAGTTCTTTTTACCTTTGCCCTTCTTGAACTTAGTGGTTTTATTGACCATCAACACTTGATGTTCCTTTTTGACTTCTACCTCTGCTGATTTTAGCATAGCAAATACTTCAGGAATGGTCTTTTCCATCCCCTGCATATTGAAGTTCATCACAAAGCTCTTGTAGCTCGGTGGAAGCGACTGGAGGATTCTGTCAATGACCGCATCATCCGGGAGATTAACTCCCAGCTGAGTCAAGCAGTTATGTAACCCAGACATAGTGAGTATGTGCTCACTAACAGAACTATTTTCCTCCATCTTACAGCTGAAGAACTTGTCGGAGACCTCATATCTCTCGATTCGGGCATGAGCTTGAAAAACCATTTTCAGCTCTTCGAACATCTCATATGCTCCATGTCTCTCAAAATGCTTTTGGAGCCCCGGCTCTAAGCTGTAAAGCATGCCGCACTGAACGAGGGAGTAGTCATCAGCACGTGTCTGCCAAGCGTTCATAACGTCTTGGTTCTGTGGGACGGGTGGATCACCTAGCGGTGCTTGTAGGACATAATCTTTCTTGGCAGCTATGAGGATGATCCTCAGGTTCCGGACCCAGTCCGTGTAGTTGTTGCCATCGTCTTTCAGCTTGGTTTTCTCTAGGAACGCGTTGAAGTTGAGGACTACGTTGGCCATTTGATCTACAAGACATATTGTAAAGATTTTAGACTAAGTTCATGATAATTAAGTTCATCTAATCAAATTATTCAATGAACTCCCACTTAGATAGACATCCCTCTTCTAGTCATCTAAGTATAACATGATCCGAGTCAACTAGGCCGTGTCCGATCATCACGTGAGACGGACTAGTCAACGTCGGTGAACATCTTCATGTTGATCGTATCTTCTATACGACTCATGCTCGACCTTTCGGTCTTCTGTGTTCCGAGGCCATGTCTATACACATGCTAGGCTCGTCAAGTCAACCTAAGTGTTTGCATGTGTAAATCTGTCTTACACCCGTTGTATGTGAACGTTTTGAATCAAACACCCGATCATCACGTGGTGCATTGAAACAACGAACTGTCACAACGGTGCACAGTTAGGGGAAACACTTTCTTGAAATTATTATGAGGGATCATCTTATTTACTACCGTCGTTCTAAGCAAACAAGATGAAAAACATGATAAACATCACATGCAATCAAATAATAATAGTGACATGATATGGCCAATATCACATAGCTCCTTTGATCTCCATCTTGGGGCTCCATGATCATCTTGTCACCGGCATGACACCATGATCTCCATCATCATGATCTCCATCATTGTGTCTCCATGAAGTTGCTCGCCAACTATTACTTCTACTACTATGGCTAACGCGTTTAGCAATAAAGTAAAGTAATTTACATGGCGTTTCTCAATGACACGCAGGTCATACAAAAAATAAAGACATCTCCTATGGCTCCTGCCGGTTGTCATACTCATCGACATGCAAGTCGTGATTCCTATTACAATAGCATGAACATCTCATACATCACATATAGATCATTCATCATTCATCACAACTTTGGCCATATCATATCACAAAGCACTTGCTGCAAAAACAAGTTAGACGTCCTCTAATTGTTGTTGCAAGTTTTACGTGGCTGAAGTAGGGTTCTAGCAAGAACGTTTTCTTACCTACGTGAAAGCCACAACGTGATTCGTCAACTTCTATTTACCCTTCATAAGGACCCTTTTCATCGAATCCTCTCCAACTAAAGTAGGAGAGACAGACACCCGCCAGCCACCTTATGCAACTTGTGCATGTTAGTCGGTGGAACCGGTCTCACGTAAGCGTACGTGTAAGGTTGGTCCGGGCCGCTTCATCCCACAATACCGTTGAAACAAGATAAGACTAGTAGCGGCAAGAAAGTTGACAACATCTACGCCCACAACAAATTGTGTTCTACTCGCACAAGAAGAACTACGCATAGACCTAGCTCATGATGCCACTGTTGGGGAACGTAGCAGAAAACAAAAATTTTCCTACGGTTTCACCAAGATCCATCTAGGAGTTCATCTAGCAACGAGTTATTAGATGCATCTACGTACCTTGTAGATCGCGAGCGGAAGCGTTCAAACAACGGGGATGAGGTAGTCGAACACGACGTGATCCAAATCACCGGAGATCTTAGCACCGAATGGACGGCACCTCCGCGTTCAACACATGTACGGTCAGCGTAACGTCTCCTTCTTCTTGATCCAGCAAGAGGGAAGGAGAGGTTGAGGAAGATGGCTCCAGCAGCAGCACGACGGCGTGGTGATGGTGAAGCTGCAGTACTCCGTCAGGGCTTCGCCAAGCACTATGGAGGAGGAGGAGGTGTTGGAGAGGGAGAAGGAGGCAATCAAAAGCATGGATGAAAAGTCCTCCTTCCCACATATATATAGGAGGGCCAAGGGGAGGGGTGCCGGCCCTAGGAGATCCAATCTCCTAGGGGGGTGCGGCCAAGGGGGAGGAATCCTTCCTCCCCAAGGCACCTAGGAGGTGCCCTCCCCTCCTAGGACTCTTCCTCCTTGAAACCCTAGGCGCATGGGCCTCTTGGGGTTGGTGCCCTTGGCCCATGTAGGCCAAGGCGCACCCCCTACAGCCCATGTGGCCCCCTCGGGACAGGTGGCCCCACCCGGTGGACCCCCGGGACCCTTCCGGTGGTCCCGGTATAATACCGATAACCCCAAAACTTGTCCCGATGGCCGAAACAGGACTTCCTATATATAATTCTTTACCTCCGGACCATTCCGGAACTCCTCGTGACATCCGGGATCTCATCCGGGAATCCGAACAACATTCGGGTTACTGCATATACATATCCCTACAACCCTAGCGTCACCGAACCTTAAGTGTGTAGACCCTACGGGTTCGGGAGACATGTAGACATGACCGAGATGACTCTCCGGTCAATAACCAACAGCGGGATCTGGATACCCATGTTGGCTCCCACATGCTCCACGATGATCTCATCGGATGAACCACGATGTCGAGGATTCAATCAACCCCGTATGCAATTCCCTTTGTCAATCGGTATGTTACTTGCCCGAGATTCGATCGTCGGTATCCCAATACCTCGTTCAATCTCGTTACCAGCAAGTCACTTTACTCGTACCGTAATGCATGATCCCGTGACCAGACACTTGGTCACTTTGAGCTCATTATGATGATGCATTACCGAGTGGGCCCAGTGATACCTCTCCATCATACGGAGTGACAAATCCCAGTCTTGATCCGTGTCAACCCAACAGACACTTTCGGAGATACCCGTAGTATACCTTTATAGTCACCCAGTTACGTTGTGACGTTTGGTACACCCAAAGCACTCCTACGGCATCCGGGAGTTACACGATCTCATGGTCTAAGGAAAGGATACTTGACATTGGAAAAACTCTAGCAAACGAACTACATGATCTTTATGCTATGTTTAGGATTGGGTCTTGTCCATCACATCATTCTCCTAATTATGTGATCCCATTATCAATGACATCCAATGTCCATAGTTAGGAAACCATGACTATCTGTTGATCAACGAGCTAGTCAACTAGAGGCTTACTAGGGACATGTTGGTGTCTATTATTCACACATGTATTACGATTTCCGGATAATACAATTATAGCATGAATAAAGACAATTATCATGAACAAAGAAATATAATAATAATGCTTTTATTATTGCCTCTAGGGCATATTTCCAACAAAAAGAAGCACAGATCACTAGGAAACAACATGAACATATGGCATATTGATAAAAACAGATCAAGGACTTGGAGAAATCCTAAGTCCCTGAAATCAGCATTAACGAATGCACTACTTTGCAAGCTTGTGCTAGTCACCACACATATCAAAAAAATACATGGTAGGAACCTCTGGAAAGATGGCAAAGCATATAACAAAACTCATGTAGAACTCAGGGGCAGATCATGCACACATTAAACATGGAAAAAATGACAAATAGCTATTTGGTGCAGCAGATCTGACAATTAACTCAAATAGCTCTCTTCCAATAGTATTTCAGGCATCAAGATGAGCTCAAATGAAAATGATGCAATGAGATGAAATGATGTGCTCTCTGAGACGAACATTTTGATATGCTACACGCGCAAAACGGAGCTACGGATGCGGAGATATAGCATGATGAAAAATGCAAAATGTCTAGGGTTTCAGGAGAAAGTCAACCCTGAGATTTAGATCTAGATCCAGCCGGCACAGATCCCGAGGTCGCCGGATCCGAGCTCACCGGAGCTATGGCCCGCGGTGGACGAAGTCGAGGACGAGGAGGAGGTAGCCGGGGGCCGGGCGCCGGAGTCGAGGACGAGGTGCGGCGGTGGCGCCCACGGCGTGGGGCGCCGGCGGCTGACGACGGCCGGAGAGGGCGGGGGCCGGCGCGGCGGAGCTTCGCCGGCGGAGAGGCGATGCGCGGGCGGCGGTGGCCGGCTCCGAGGAAGAAGGCGGCGGGGCGCGGCACTCGGGCGTGGAAGCGGCGGGCGAAGACCCGGGCCGCGGGGGCCGGCCTTGGGCCCGGCGGGCTGGCGGCGGGGAAGTGGGCGCAGCGCCACTTGGCGCTTCCCGATTGGCCGGAGGCGGCGGGCGGACGCTGTCCGGCGCGGGCCAGACACGTCCGGTTGCGCGGAAGGAGTGGATCTAGGGTTTCGGGGGAAGAAGGAAATGTGAATTTCGGAGGGGGGCTATTTATAGGCATAGGAGGAGCTAGGAGAGTCCAAATGAGGTGCGGTTTTCGGCCACGCGATCGAGATTGAACGCTCTAGATGATGGAGAGGGTTTTGGTGGGGTTTAGGCCAAATTGGAAGGGTGTTGGGATGCAACACACACGAGGCCTTCTCGGTCCCTCGGTTAACCGTTCGAGTATCAAACAAAGTCCAAATGGTACGAAACTTGACAGGCGGTCTACCGGTAGTAAACCAAGGCCGCTTGGCAAGTCTCGGTCCAATCCAGAAATTTTTAACCCCCACACACGAAAAGAAGGTAGAAAGGACCACCGGAGGAGATAGGAGCGCCGGAATGCAAAACGGACAACGAGGAAAATGCTCGGATGCATGAGACGAACACGTATGCAAATGCAATGCACATGATGACATGATATGAGATGCATGACAAAGACAACAACACACGGAGACAAAAACCCGAACCCGAGGAAATAAAATAACTTAGCGCCGGAAACGGCAAGAGTTGGAGTACATATTAGGTAAATTACATCCGGGGTGTTACAACACTCCACCACCACGAAAGGATCTCGTCCCGAGATCTAGGACTGGAAGAACGCCGGGTACTCACAACGGAGGTGATCCTCACGTTCCCAGGTGGCTTCATGGTCGGAATGGTGTGACCACTTGACTTTGAGGAATTTGATTGACTTATTGCGAGTCTTGTGTTCAGTCTCTTCAAGAATAGCAACGGGGTGCTCACGATAAGAGAGATCTTCTTGGAGATCAATGTCTTCGAAGTTGACGATGCGGTCAGGAGTCTTGAAGCACTTGCGGAGCTGAGAGACATGGAACACGTCGTGCACATTTGCAAAGTTTGAAGGAAGCTCAAGTTGATAGGTGAGATCGCCTCTCTTGCTGACGATTTTGAAAGGACCCACGTATCTAGGGGCAAGCTTCCCTTTGATACCGAAGCGACGAGTACCTTTCATTGGAGAGACGCGGAGGTAAACATGGTCTCCAATCTCGAAAGCCAAATCACGGTGCTTACTATCATAGTAGCTCTTCTGTCGCGATTGCGCTGCTTTGAGGTTATCACGAATGACTTTACACATCTCTTCTGCCTCCGTGATCAAGTCATTTCCAAGAAGTTGACGTTCACCGATTTCATACCAGTTGAGAGGAGTACGACACTTCCTGCCATACAGAATTTCGAATGGGGCCTTGCCCGAACTTGCTTGAAAACTGTTGTTGTAGGAGAATTCGGCATATGGAAGACAATCTTCCCACTTCATACCGAACTGAAGGAGATAATGCAAGCCCTGAGCATATCTTCAAGAATCTGATTGACACACTCTACTTGACCGCTAGTTTGAGGATGGAAAGTTGTGCTGAAGCGGATGTTGGTGCCCATGGCCTTCTGAAAAGAATCCCAAAACTTGGAGGTAAAGATGCTGCCACGGTCTGAAGAGATCACCTGCGGAATATCGTGCAGAGAGACAATCCGAGATGTATACAGCTCTGCTAATTGAGCTACAGTGATAGACTCTTTGATAGGCAGAAAGTGAGCCACTTTAGTGAGTTTGTCGATGACAACAAATATAGCATCATTGCCATGCTTGGACTTTGGAAACCCAGTCACGAAGTCCATCTCAATGTGGTCAAACTTCCATTCTGGAATGGTAAGAGGTTGGAGGAGACCAGCTGGCCTTTGGTGTTCTGCCTTCACTCTTCTGCAGACATCACACTCATTCACGAACTGAGCAATCTCGCGCTTCATTCGAGTCCACCAATAAGCCTGCTTGAGGTCCTGATACATCTTCGTACTCCCAGGGTGGATGGAGAGGAGTGAATTGTGAGCCTCGTTCATGATAACTTTACGAAGGTCACCTTTGGGCACAACAATACGATCCTCGAAGAAGAGAGTGTCCTTGTCATCAAGGCGGTAGCACTTGTACTTGGGTTGACTCTTGGCAATCCCAATCTTCACCTTCTTCACCATAGCATCAAGAAGTTGAGCCTCACGAATCTGGTCTTCCAAGGTAGGAGAGACTAGAAGGTTGGCGAGGAAACCTTGAGGAACAACTTGCAGATTGAGTTTGCCGAAAGCTTCACAAAGCTCGGGTTGATAAGGCTTGAGAATCAGACTGTTGCAGTAAGCCTTCCTGCTCAATGCGTCAGCAATCACATTGGCCTTGCCTGGAGTATACTCGATACTTAGGTTATACTCTTGAATCATTTCGACCCAACGAGTCTGCCTGAGGTTGAGATTAGGCTGAGTGAAGATGTACTTGAGACTCTTGTGGTCAGTGAGGATGTCCACTTTTCTTCCCAATAAGAGATGCCTCCAAGTCAAAAGAGCATGCACAACTGCCGCCAACTCGAGGTCATGAGTGGGGTAGTTCTTCTCGTTGGGCTTCAGCTGACGAGAGGTATAAGCCACAACTTTCTTCTCTTGCATCAACACCGCACCAAGACCTTGAAGAGAGGCATCGCAGAAGACCTCGAACGGTTTGGATTCATCAGGAGGAGTCAGAACTAGAGCAGTGACCAATTTCTCTTTCAAAGTGTTGAAAGTGATGTCACATTCCGGAGACCAAACGTACTTGACGTGCTTCTGGAGAAGGTTTGAAAGAGGCTTCGCAATCTTAGAAAAGTTCTCCATGAACCTTCGACGGTAGCTTGCGAGACCAAGGAAGCTGCGGAGTTGCTTCACGTTCTGAGGTGGTTCCCAATTCACAATTGCAGACACCTTCTCAGGATTCACCGCAATGCCCTTGGCAGAGATGATATGCCCAAGATAAAGAACCTCATCGAGCCAAAACTCGCACTTTGAGAACTTGGCGTAGAACTGATGTTCCCTGAGCTTATCGAGCACCAAACGCAAGTGCTTGGCATGATCTTCCTTGTTCTTCGAAAAGACCAGAATGTCGTCGAGATAGACCAAAACGAAGTCATTTGTGTAGGCGTTGAAGGCGTTACAGTAAACATGAATGATCAAACAATCTTCTTCTTCAAGACATGCTTGAAATAAGCTCAACTCTCAAATGACCAATCTTTGGATAATTCCTTGAATAACACCTTGGTCGACACAAACTCTCCTTGAAACCAACACATGTACTCCAAGAAAAATCTATGGACAAAACCTTCAAATATAACTCAAGGCAACCATTAGTCCATAGAGATTGTCATCAATTACCAAAACCAAACATGGGGGCACCGCATGTTCTTTCAATCTCCCCCATTTTGGTACTTGATGACTGCTACGTCTTGAGCTTGCGTTGGTTTTCCCCGAAGAGGAAGGGATGATGCAGCAGAGTAGCGTAAGTATTTCCCTCAGTTTTTGAGAACCAAGGTATCAATCCAGTAGGAGGCCACGCTCAAGTCCCTCGTACCTGCACAAAGTGATAGCTACTCGCAACCAACGCGATTAGGGGTTGTCAACCCCTTCACGGTCACTTACGAGAGTGGGATCTGATAGATATAATATTTTTGGTATTTTTGGTATAAAGATGCAAAGTAAAAGGTAAAGGCAAAGTAAAAAAGCAAAGCAAGATTAAAGTAATGGAGATTGATATGATGAGAATAGACCCGGGGGCCATAGGTTTCACTAGTGGCTTCTCTCAAGAGCATAAGTATTCTACGATGGGTGAACAAATTACTGTTGATCGTTTGGGGGTACGTGTGTATATATAGGAGGAGGAAGTACGTCGGTGGAGCACCGAGGGGCCCATGAGGCAGGGGGGCGCGCTTTGGGGGGAGCGCCCCTCACCCTCGTGACCGCCTCTTTTGTTCCTTGGAGCAGGGTCCAAGTCTCCTGGATCACGTTCGGTGAGAAAATCACGTTCCCGAAGATTTTATTTCGTTTGGACTTCGTTTGATATTCTGTTTATCCGAAACATTGAAATAGGCAAAAAACAGCAATTCTGGGCTGGGCCTCCGGTTAATAGGTTAGTCCCAAAAATAATATAATAGTGGAAAATAAAGCCCAATATAGTCCAAAACAGTAGATAATATAGCATGGAGCAATCAAAAATTATAGATACGTTGGAGACGTATCAATGACAATCACTTTCAAGAGAGTTTATACAAGGAATTATGCATCACCAAGCAATGCAACAACCAATAATGCATGCGTATGAGATGAAAATGCTTAGGAACAAAACCAAAGCAAGGAGAAAACTCTGAAGACTTATCCACAAAACTCTCTGAAACTTCTCCCCCATTGGCATCGATTGCCAAAATGGGCGAAAAGCTTAGAAGGTCAATATAAATTGTGTATTTCTCAACAAGAGAGTGGAATGCAATACACATATCCAACGGTAATACTTGGAGGAAGGCCAACTATATTGAGGCACCAAGATTGCTAAAGGAATGATATGCCACAAGGACATAACAAAAAGAGACACAAGCAATCAAGCAATCAAAAGGTACCAATTGAAGCAAGCAATCAACGGATATCAATTGAACCAACTAGACCAAAGATCCTACGAGCTACATGAATAAAGGATATTATGATATGAGCAAAGGAGTGTTCTGAAGAAACTAGAGAAGCTCCCCATGATTTGTGCACACATAAGAAATTTTGTATTTGGATACAAAGTGCTCAAAATAGGATCATAGCTCCCCCAAAATCAATAGAAACTTACAACAAGTGCAAGTGAGCATAGGAAACAAAGCCTAGTACTTGCAACAAACACATGGTTGAGCAACAAGTAAAGAGGCAACTTAAGAATGGGCTCAACCAAAATGATGTGAGTGAGTCAAGGCAATGCACTTGAGAAGACTGATGTACGGATGAGCATTAAGCATCAATAAAGTCTTGAAAGAATGAGGCACATGGTGCACGACCTATCATTCCCACACACAACTAGCAAATGGGTCCACAAGCTTACTAATAAGCATATAAAGAACCTATGGTTGTGACAACCCGTGGTGAAGATAGAAGATGAAAGCCTCATCAAGACGAGGGATACCAATTAAGATGACAAAAGCCTCATAAAGATAATCATGAGGAAAAATAATCTTCACCATACAAGAGTGCATCAAGATGCAACGATAGAAGACATACACTCAAGGCAAAAGCTTTCATGGAGCCACAAAAGAAATATCATAAGAAAGACAAAGTGGACATGAAAGAAAGGATATCAACTAGATATGCAACTTCTCCCAAGTGTATAAGATTCTAGGTAGACGAAATCATGATGATATATATATCTACAAACAAGGATGTACACCCGAAATAGTTACAACACGAGGAACAAGATATCCAAAGGGTGGTCATACATATACCAATAAGATATTTGCTTGGAAGCATAGCACATGGATAGGTATGGTCTTATTGTATATAAATGAATTCCTACCACACACCCATCAAAGACATCACAAGTAGCAACAAGAGATCATTGTTGGGATGCTTTGAGAAAGGGAACAAGTATCACAAGAATGAATGAATAACATGCCATGATACAACCTACACAAGGTTGATGCAAGAAATGTGTGCATGAAGAATATGAAGATACTTGTTACCGAGTTAACATTGGAAGGATGTAGTAGATACCAATTGAAGGTAGATAGTAGTTCATTGATCATCCTAGCTCGACTCCAATAAGCACATGATGACAACGCCTTCCTTGTGAGTGAGCCGAGCATCCAATGTATCTCCAATTGTTCCTAGAACAACAACACAAACAAAATGGTACCCAAACTCATTGGGACCAAAGAGTTAGAGAACCAACAATACATAGGACAAACTCCACATAAAAATGTGCATATAGATACAAAAATGAATTTCATGCACATCTCATCCAATTTGAGACTTGGTGGAGTTTCCCCTATATATTGGGTCAAAGAAAGAAAGCATGCCAAAGATACTACACGAAGTTAATATGCATGCTCAAGACCTTCAAGAACCGATACCAAATGACAAAGAAATACCAAGAGAAGAAAAGATACCAAATGAATAAATCATCACTTGGAGGATATCAATTGAAAGATACATCAAGGAATGAGATATCCATTGATACCCACTAAAAGAAGATATCAAACCCCCAAAAGATAGGATGGTTCCAAACAAACCAAGCTCTCTACAAAGTTTCATGATGGCACAAAGTACCAAAACGAAAACGGCTTGCCTTCCACCAACACACACTTGATAAGGATCGCAAGAGTGTTTTATAGAAAATAGGATAGCTCCCCCAAGACTTGTGCATTATAGAGAATTTGCATTTGAACAAAAAATGCACAAGGTGGGATCACCACTTTAACTATATCTAGAAAACACTAGACAGGATCAAGAAATAAACAAGATCCACAAGTGGTATGGAAAACAAAGGGAGTTGATACATTCCTTGGCAAGAGAAAAGGCAAATAAAATCAAAAGCCAATGTAAAGATGATCAATAAATTCTACCACACAAGTGAGTACCAATTGTCAAAAGACAAGAAGTAAATGGAAATAACTCCCGGTGGTAGATAGCAAGGATATCCGACATCATCTTCACACCAAACAAAAAGCAAATTGCAACTTGTAGAGCTAATATGCCACCTAGGAACAAGATAATTTACAATATCAACTCTAGATGACAATATCTCAAATGTACACATTTTCTAGGCTAGTAATATACACATAGCATATTACTCCCCCATAATGTGATACCAATTAAAGATAGACAAGAGGCAATTAAAGGATCCAACAAGAGATAATTAATGGACTATTTAGAATTTGAATTTCCCATGAGAAGACATACCACATAGCGACTAGATAATCTTGTAATATCAATACTAGATGGTATTCCTCATGTACACACATTTATAGGATTGTGAGGTGCACAAAGCACATCACTCCCCCACAATGGGATATTCCATTAATCTCTCACAAGAGCCAACTAAGACATGACCAAGATGCACAAAGGCGAAACCAAACATGCAAAGGGGCAAGTAACTATCAATGTAGACACTTTAAGCACGAGTTACCGCAAGGAGGAACATTGGATATAAGATAGAAACTTGATAATCCGAATGACTTGGCTTGAGACAATAAGAATGATGAAGTCCCCTTAATTCTTCAGAATGTAGCCAAATCTCCAATGACCTCCAAGAACACCTATTGATCAAGCATGAGCTAGTTGGTCCCCAACCAAGTTGGGTCCTAAGAGGTTAGTCACAATAGGCTTGGCTACCCAAATGGTTCTTTTCTTGACACCACTTTTAGCACCAACAAATTTGGCAAACACATTGCCAACCTTATCCTTCCCAAGAGAATAGATATCATCAATTAGAATAGGGTTGGATAAGGTACCATTTGTGCATGAAGAAGCGACATGACCTTTTTCATGACATAGGTAGCAATGTCTACTCTTTACTTTCTTCTCACTTGATTTCTCAACTTGAGAAGCATTAGCTTGAGTTTTATTGGGAAGAGGCCTTTCTTCAACTTGAGGTTGAGAATGAGAGTGAATTTGTGGCCGCTTCCCTTGTTGCTTGTCACTAATGGGCTTCTTCTTCAATGGGCAAGATCTAACATGATGCCCTTCTACTTTGCACTTGAAGCAAACAATCTTGGCCGAATTCTTGACTTGTTCTTCGCCCTTCTTTTTGTTCACCTTGGACTTCTTCTTCTTGTTGGAGTTGAATCCAAGTCCACCTTTGTCATTGGGGGATTTTTGCACACTCAAAATATTGTTGAGTGTGAATTTCCCTTCATGACTCTTTTCCAAGTCTTTCTTCAAAGAAGTGACTTGGGCCTTGAGCTCTTTGATTTCCTCTGCATGGTTAGTCTCAACACAAGTACTAGAGGAAGTATAAGCTTCATCGTTAGAGCAACAAGGCAAGGAAAGGAATTCATCACAAGATGCACCAATGTTATGCATGGATGAATCGCGAGGACTAGCACAAGGCAATATAGCATTTTGACCAAAAGTAGTGCTAGTATCCACATGAAGCTCACTAGATGTTACCTTAGCAAGCATGGCCTCATGAGCTATCTTTAGCACATTATGGGATACTAGAAGATCATCATGAGAGCTTGTGAGCTTTACATGATTTTCTTCCAACATCCCATAATTGCTAGATAGCAACTCATGTTGAGCCCTTAGCTCAACATTCTCCTTTAATATGGATGCTTCACAAGAGATAGAGTTAGTAGCACAAGCATCATCATTAGAAACAAGAGGAGAAGACAACTTGGCAAGCTCTTTTGAATATGAAGCTTTAAGTTGAGCATGAGACTCAGTGAGTTTGATGAGCTCACTCTTAATGACCCTTGAGCCATTTTCGAGGTGCTCAAAGTCCTCAAGGAGTTTAGCATGCGCAACTTCAAGCTCCTCATTTTTAGTTTCAAAATCATTGGCCACCTCAAGAGCTCTATCACGAGATTCCCTCACTCTAGATAATTCTAGAGCAAAAGTCTCCTCAAGAGATTCCTTGGTGGTTTGTTCAAGTTCAAGAGCTTGAGAGAGGTCCGCAATCTCATTTGCGTAATCACGCTCATGAGCTTCCATTTTATCAATGGTGACCTCATGCTCCTCTAGATGAGATTCCAACTCCTCAATGTATTCCTTGCCTTCAATGGAAATAGACATGATTTCCATGAAGTTGGAACGAGCAAGTTTATTTTTGTGAAGAGCTTTAAAAATCATTTCCCCCTTAGTTTTTAAGGAGGCAACATTATCATTCTCTTCATCATAATCAACATCATCATCACTCTTGCCATGACCACAAGATATATTGGGATTCAAAGTGGAAGATACCTTTGAAGCCTTGGCCATAAGGCAAAATGCAATAGATGATGATGTAGGATCTGTTGAAGCACCATTCAAGACCACATATTGTTCCATGGGGTGTCGGGTTTCCTCTACATTGTTAGCACAACAATTCGAGGACATATATGCATTTTTATCATGGCAACAAGACATAGTAAACGTATCATCATGAGATTTAGTAAAGCAATTTCTACATGATATGCAAGGACTATCAACACAAGCATGTGAAACATTTGGAGTGCTCAAAGTGTTAAAGCCCAAAGAAGGAGCATTGCAATAAGATAGTGATGAAGGATCATCCACAATAAACTTACTATCATCATTGCAATGACCAACACTACTCACCATATCATTACCTTGTGGAAAACCACATGTAGGTGAAGTAGAAGAAGTTGAGAAGACTATACGGCCAGATGTGGAGGGAGAACAATCATCCCCACAAAACTTGGACACGCCATATTTATCTTGAAGCTTTGTCCACAACTCATTAGCATCCCGGAACGGCATGAGTTGAAATATAACTACATTGCTCAAAGCATCGAAAAGCACATTAGAAGCTTGAGCATTGAGATAAGAGTTTGTATCATCCTCTAAAGATAACCTTTGGGGATCCTTTGGAGGAGAAAACCCCATATGTACTATTCACTCTAAATTTGGGTCCATGACCCTAAAGAGATTAAGCATGCGAATTACCCAAACATCAAAATTTGTGCCATCGAAACTAAGAGTGTTAGAGAATCCTAAACCCCTAGTCGACATCTTTACTCTCTAGGCGGTAAAGCCTAATAAAGAGAGACGAGGCTCGGATACCAATTGAAAGATCGAGGATGTCTCCTAGAGGGGGGGGTGAATAGGCGCTTTAAAATAATTACGGTTAAGGTTTGAACAAATGCGAATAAACCTAGCGGTTAATTTGTCAAGCACAAAACCTAAAACAACTAGGCTCACCTATGTGCACCAACAACTTATGCTAAGCAAGATAAGCAACTATGTGATAGCAAGACATATGACAAAGAACAATATGGCTATCACAAAGTAAAGTGCATAAGTAAAGGGCTCGGGTAAGAGATAACCGAGGCACGCAGAGACGATGATGTATCCTGAAGTTCACACCCTTGTGGATGCTAATCTCTGTTTGGAGCGGTGTGGAGGCACAATGCTCCCCAAGAAGCCACTAGGGCCACTGTAATCTCCTCACGCCCTCGCACAATGCAAGATGCCGTGATTCCACTAAGGGGCCCTTGAGGGCGGTTATAGAACCCGTGCAAATGGCAACCCTTGGGGGGGAGGTCACCGAACCCGTACACTTTGGCAACCCTTGGGGGCGGTCACCGGTACCCGTCAAATTGCTCGGGGCAATCTCCACAACCTAATTGGAGACCCCGACGCTTGCCCGGAGCTTTACACCACAATGATTGAGCTCCGAACAACACCAACCGTCTAGGGCGCCAAGGCACCCAAGAGGAACAAGCTCTAGGGTGTCCAAACACCCAAGAGTAACAATCTCAAGGGTACCAAGCACCCAAGAGTAATAAGCTTCTCAACTTGTAACTTCCACGTATCACGTGGAGAACTCAAACCGACGCACCAAATGCAATGGCAGGGGCACACGGAGTGCCCAAGTCCTTCTCTCCAAATCCCACCGAAGCAACTAATGCTAGGGAGGAAGATGAGAGGAAGAACAAGAAGGAGAACACCAAGAACTCCAAGATCTAGATCCAAGGGGTTCCCCTCACATAGAGGAGAAAGTGATTGGTGGAAATGTGGATCTAGATCTCCTCTTTCTTTTCCCTCAAAAACTAGCAAGAATCCATGGAGGGATTGAGAGTTAGCAAGCTCGAAGAAGGTCAACCATGGGGGAAGAACACGAGCTCAAAAGATAAGGTTCATTGGGGAAGAAGACCCCCTTTTATAGGTGGGAAAAATCCAACCGTTATGCTCACAGCCCGCACAGAGCGGTACTACCGCTCCAAGGAGCGGTACTACCGCTAGGGTGGTAGTACCCCTTTGAAAAACAACAGCGAGGAGGCAAAAGGCCAGTAGAACCGCTGGAAAGGTACTACCGCTCGTCCTCACGGTACTACCCCAAATGGTAGCGGCACTACTGCTTGCGAGCGGTACAAAAAAATACTTCCGAGCCTACTTCCGCTGAGCAAAACACGAGATTTTGGTCCGGAGCGGTACTACCGCTTAGGAGCCGTGATAGTACTGCTCTGGAGCAGTACTACCGCTCAGGAGCCGCGGTAGTACCGCTCTGGAGCGGTAGTAAAAAATTACACCCGCTCTAGCCACGGTAGTACCGCTGTAGCCTTTACCAAAACAGCCACAACTTCTGCAAACGGACTCCGAATTCAACGAAACCAAGTTTGTTGGAAAGCTAACGACATGGGCTAACACAATCTTGATAGAAATATCAATAAGAAGCAAATGAGAAAAGGCCCAAAAGAAAATGGTGAGAACCCTTCCTTGGAAAAGACATGCTTGCAATAAGCTCTACTCTCAAATGACCAATCTTTGGATAATTCCTTGAATAGCACCTTGGTCGACACAAACTCTCCTTGAAACCAACACATGTACTCCAAGAAAAGCCTATGGACAAAACCTTCAAATATAACTCAAGGCAACCATAGTCCATAGAGATTGTCATCAATTACCAAAACCAAACATGAGGGCACCGCATGTTCTTTCTGTTGGAAATATGCCCTAGAGGCAATATTAAAAGCATTATTATTATATTTCCTTGTTCATGATAATTGTCTTTATTCATGCTATAATTGTATTATCCGGAAATCGTAATACATGTGTGAATAATAGATACCAACATGTCCCTAGTAAGCCTCTAGTTGACTAGCTCATTGATCAACAGATAGTCATGGTTTCCTAACTATGGACATTGGATGTCATTGATAACGAGATCACATCATTAGGAGAATGATGTGATGGACAAGACCCAATCCTAAACATAGCATAAGATCGTATAGTTCGTTTGCTAGAGTTTTCCAATGTCAGGTATCTTTTCCTTAGATCATGAGTTCGTGTAACTCCCGGATACCGTAGGAGTGCTTTGGGTATACCAAACGTCACAACGTAACTGGGTGACTATAAAGGTAGACTACGGGTATCTCCGAAAGTGTCTGTTGGGTTGACATGGATCAAGACTGGGATTTGTCACTCCGTATGACAGAGAGGTATCACTAGGCCCACTCGGTAATGCATCATCATAATGAGCTCAAAGTGACCAAGTGTCTGGTCACGGGATCATGCATTATGGTACGAGTAAAGTGACTTGCCGGTAACGAGATTAAACGAGGTATTGGGATACCAACGATCGAATCTCGGGCAAGTAACATATCAATTGACAAAGGGAATTGCATACGGGGTTGCTTGAATCCTCGACATCGTGGTTCATCCGATGAGATCATCGTGGAGCATGTGGGAGCCAACATGGGTATCCAGATCCCGCTGTTGGTTATTGACCGGAGAGTCGTCTCGGTCATGTCTGCATGTCTCCCGAACCCGTAGGGTCTACACACTTAAGGTTCGGTGACGCTAGGGTTGTAGGGATATGTATATGCAGTAACCCGAATGTTGTTCGGAGTCCCGGATGAGATCCCGGACGTCACGAGGAGTTCCGGAATGGTCCGGAGGTAAATATTTATATATGGGAAGTCCTGTTTCGGGCATCGGGACAAGTTTCGGGGTTATCGGTATTGTACCGGGACCACTAGAAGGGTCCCGGGGGTCCACCGGGTGGGGCCACCTGTCCCGGGGGGCCACATGGGCTGTAGGGGGTGCGCCTTGGCCTACATGGGCCAAGGGCACCAGCCCCAAGAGGCCCATGCGCCTAGGGTTTCAAGGGAGGAAGAGTCCTAGGAGGGGTGGGGAGGAGGGATTCCTCCCCCTTGGCCGCACCCCCCTAGGAGATTAGATCTCCTAGGGCCGGCGCCCCCCCTTGGCCCTCCTATATATAGTGGGGGAGGGAGGGATTTTCATCCACGCCTTTGGTTGCCTCCTTCTCCCTCTCCAACACCTCCTCCTCCTCCTCCATAGCGCTTGGCGAAGCCCTGCCGGAGTACTGCAGCTCCATCAACACCACGCCGTCGTGCTGCTGCTGGTGCCATCTCCCTCAACCTCTCCTCTCCCCTTGCTGGATCAAGAAGGAGGAGACGTGGCTGTTCCGTACGTGTGTTGAACGGGGAGGTGCCGTCCGTTCGGTGCTAGGATCTCCGGTGATTTGGATCACGTCGTGTTCGACTACCTCATCCCCGTTCTTTGAATGCTTCCGCTCGCGATCTACAAAGGTATGTAGATGCATCCGATCACTCGTTGCTAGATGAACTCATAGATGGATCTTGGTGAAACCGTAGGAAATTTTTTGTTTTCTGCAACGTTCCCCAACAGTGGTATCAGAGGTAGGTTTATGCGTAGTTCTTCTTGCGCGAGTAGAACACAATTTGTTGTGGGCGTAGATGTTGTCAACTTTCTTGCCGCTACTAGTATTATCTTGCTTCAACAGTATTGTGGGATGAAGCGGCCCGGACCAACCTTACACGTACGCTTACGTGAGACCGGTTCCACCAACTAACATGCACAAGTTGCATAAGGTGGCTGGCGGGTGTCTGTCTCTCCTACTTTAGTTGGAGCGGATTCGATGAAAAGGGTCCTTATGAACGGTAAATAGAAGTTGACAAATCACGTTGTGGCTTTCACGTAGGTAAGAAAACGTTCTTGCTAGAACCCTACTTCAGCCACGTAAAACTTGCAACAACAATTAGAGGACGTCTAACTTGTTTTTGCAGCAAGTGCTTTGTGATATGATATGGCCAAAGTTGTGATGTATGAGTTGTTCATGCTATTGTAATAGGAATCATGACTTGCATGTCGATGAGTATGACAACCGGCAGGAGCCATAGGAGTTGTCTTTATTTTTTGTATGACCTGCGTGTCATTGAGAAACGCCATGTAAATTACTTTACTTTATTGCTAAACGCGTTAGCCATAGTAGTAGAAGTAATAGTTGGCGAGCAACTTCATGGAGACACGATGGTGGGGATCATGATGATGGAGATCATGGTGTCAAGCCGGTGACAAGATGATCATGGAGCCCCAAGATGGAGATCAAAGGAGCTATGTGATATTGGCCATATCATGTCACTATTATAATTTGATTGCATCTGATGCTTATCATGTTTTGCATCTTGTTTACTTAGAACGACGGTAGTAAATAAGATGATCCCTCATAATAATTTCAAGAAAGTGTTCCCCCTGACTGTGCACCGTTGCGACAGTTCGTTGTTTCAATGCACCACGTGATGATCGGGTGTTTGATTCAAACGTTCACATACAACGGGTGTAAGACAGATTTACACATGCAAACACTTAGGTTGACTTGACGAGCCTAGCATGTGGATAGACATGGCCTCGGAACACAGAAGACCGAAAGGTCGAGCATGAGTCGTATAGAAGATACGATCAACATGAAGATGTTCACCGACGTTGACTAGTCCGTCTCACGTGATGATCGGACACGGCCTAGTTGACTCGGATCATGTTATACTTAGATGACTAGAAGAGGGATGTCTATCTAAGTGGGAGTTCATTGAATAATTTGATTAGATGAACTTAATTATCATGAACTTAGTCTAAAATCTTTACAATATGTCTTGTAGATCAAATGGCCAACGTAGTCCTCAACTTCAACGCGTTCCTAGAGAAAACCAAGCTGAAAGACGATGGCAGCAACTATACGGACTGGTTCCGGAACCTGAGGATCATCCTCATAGCTGCCAAGAAAGATTATGTCCTACAAGCACCGCTGGGTGACGCACCTATTCTCCCTGCAGAACAAGACGTTATGAACGCTTGGCAGGCACGTACCGATGACTACTCCCTCGTTCAGTGCGGCATGCTTTACAGCCTAGAGCCGGGGCTCCAAAAGTGTTTTGAGAGACATGGAGCATATGAGATGTTCGAAGAGCTGAAAATGGTTTTCCAAGCTCATGCCCGAGTCGAGAGATATGAAGTCTCCGACAAATTCTTCAGCTGTAAGATGGAGGAAAATAGTTCTGTCAGTGAGCACATACTCACTATGTCTGGGTTACATAACCGCTTGACTCAGCTGGGAGTTAATCTCCCGGATGATGAGGTCATTGACAGAATCCTCCAGTCACTTCCACCGAGCTACAAGAGCTTTGTGATGAACTTCAATATGCAGGGGATGGAAAAGACCATTCCTGAAGTATTTGCTATGCTGAAATCAGCAGAGGTAGAAGTCAAGAAGGAACATCAAGTGTTGATGGTCAATAAAACCACTAAGTTCAAGAAGGGCAAGGGTAAAAAGAACTTCAAGAAGGACGGCAAGGGAGTTGCCGCGCCCGGTAAGCAAGCTGCCGGGAAGAAACCAAAGAATGGACCCAAGCCCGAGACTGAGTGCTTTTATTGCAAGGGAAGTGGTCACTGGAAGCGGAACTGCCCCAAATACTTAGCAGACAAGAAGGCCGGCAAAACAAAAGGTATATGTGATATACATGTAATTGATGTGTACCTTACCAGTACTCGTAGTAGCTCCTGGGTATTTGATACCGGTGCAGTTGCTCACATTTGTAACTCAAAGCAGGGGTTGCGGAATAAGCGGAGACTGGCAAAGGACGAGGTGACGATGCGTGTCGGGAATGGTTCCAAGGTCAATGTGATCGCCGTCGGCACGCTACCTCTACATTTACCTTCGGGATTAGTTTTAAACCTTAATAATTGTTATTTAGTGCCAGCTTTGAGCATGAACATTGTATCAGGATCTCGTTTAATTCGAGATGGCTACTCATTTAAATCCGAGAATAATGGTTGTTCTATTTATATGAGAGATATGTTTTATGGTCATGCTCCTATGGTGAATGGTTTATTCTTAATGAATCTCGAGCGTAATGCTACACATATTCATAGTGTGAGTACCAAAAGATGTAAGGTTGATAATGATAGTCCCACATACTTGTGGCACTGCCGCCTTGGTCACATAGGTGTCAAACGCATGAAGAAGCTCCATGTAGATGGACTTTTAGAGTCTCTTGATTATGAATCATTTGACACGTGCGAACCATGCCTCATGGGTAAAATGACCAAGACTCCGTTCTCAGGAACAATGGAGCGAGCAACCAACTTATTCGAAATCATACATACTGATGTGTGCGGTCCAATGAGTGTTGAGGCTCGCGGTGGCTATCGTTATGTTCTCACCCTCACTGATGACTTGAGTAGATATGGGTATGTCTACTTAATGAAACACAAGTCTGAGACCTTTGAAAAGTTCAAGGAATTTCAAAGTGAGTTTGAGAATCAATGTGACAGGAAAATCAAGTTCCTGCGATCAGATCGTGGAGGAGAATACTTGAGTCACGAGTTTGGCACACACTTGAGAAAATGTGGAATAGTTTCACAACTCACGCCGCCTGGAACACCTCAGCGTAATGGTGTGTCCGAACGTCGTAATCGCACTCTATTAGATATGGTGCGATCTATGATGTCTCTTGCCGATTTACCGTTATCTTTTTGGGGGTATGCTTTAGAGACTGCCGCATTCACTTTAAATAGGGCTCCTTCGAAATCCGTTGAGACTACACCGTTTGAATTATGGTTTGGGAAGAAACCTAAGCTGTCATTTCTAAAAGTTTGGGGATGCGATGCTTATGTCAGGAAACTTCAACCTGAAAAGCTCGAACCCAAGTCGGAAAAATGCGTCTTCATAGGATACCCTAAAGAAACTATTGGGTATACCTTATACCTCAGATCCGAAGGCAAGATCTTTGTTGCCAAGAATGGGTCCTTTCTAGAGAAAGAGTTTCTCTCGAAAGAAGTAAGTGGGAGGAAAGTAGAACTTGATGAAGTATTACCTCTTGAACCGGAAAATGGCGCAACTCAAGAAAATGTTCCTGAGGTGCCTGCACCGACTAGAGAGGAAGTTAATGATGATGATCAAGATACTTCTGATCAAGCTCCTACTGAAATTCTAAGGTCCACAAGGACACGTTCCGCACCAGAGTGGTACGGCAACCCTGTCTTGGAAATCATGTTGTTAGACAATGGTGAACCTTCGAACTATGAAGAAGCGATGGCGGGCCCGGATTCTGACAAATGGCTAGAAGCCATGAAATCCGAGATAGGATCCATGTATGAAAATGAAGTATGGACTTTGACTGACTTGCCCGTTGAACGGCGAGCCATAGAAAATAAATGGATCTTTAAGAAGAAGACAGACGCGGATGGTAATGTGACCATCTATAAAGCTCGGCTTGTCGCTAAGGGTTATCAACAAGTTCAAGGGGTTGACTACGATGAGACTTTCTCACCGGTAGCGAAGCTGAAATCCGTCTGAGTCATGTTAGCGATTGCCGCATTCTATGATTATGAAATATGGCAAATGGACGTCAAAACGGCATTCCTTAATGGTTTCCTTAAGGAAGAATTGTATATGATGCAGCCGGAAGGTTTTGTCGATCCTAAGAATGCTAACAAGGTGTGCAAGCTCCAACGCTCGATTTATGGGCTGGTGCAAGCATCTCGGAGTTGGAACATTCGCTTTGATGAGATGATCAAAGCGTTTGGGTTTACGCAGACTTATGGAGAAGCCTGCGTTTACAAGAAAGTGAGTGGGAGCTCTGTAGCATTTCTCATATTATATGTAGATGACATACTTTTGATGGGAAATGATATAGAACTCTTGGATAGCATAAAGGCCTACTTGAATAAGAGTTTTTTGATGAAGGACCTTGGAGAAGCTACTTATATATTAGGAATCAAGATCTATAGAGATAGATCGAGATGCCTCATAGGTCTTTCACAAAGCACATACCTTGATAAGATATTGAAGAAGTTCAATATGGATCAGTCTAAGAAGGGGTTCTTGCCTGTGCTGCAAGGTGTGAAATTGAGCTCAGCTCAATGTCCGAGCACGGCAGAAGATATAGAAGAGATGAGCGTCATCCCCTATGCCTCAGCCATAGGTTCTATTATGTATGCCATGCTGTGTACCAGACCTGATGTAAACCTTGCCGTAAGTTTGGTAGGAAGGTACCAAAGTAATCCCGGCAAGGAACACTGGACAGCGGTCAAGAATATCCTGAAGTACCTGAAAAGGACTAAGGAAATGTTTCTCGTTTATGGAGGTGACGAAGAGCTCGTCGTAAAGGGTTACGTCGACGCTAGCTTCGACACAGATCTGGATGACTCTAAGTCACAAACCGGATACGTGTATATTTTGAATGGTGGGGCAGTAAGCTGGTGCAGTTGCAAGCAGAGCGTCGTGGCGGGATCTACATGTGAAGCGGAGTACATGGCACCCTCGGAGGCAGCACATGAAGCAATATGGGTGAAGGAGTTCATCACCGACCTAGGAGTCATACCCAATGCGTCGGGGCCAATCAAACTCTTTTGTGACAACACTGGAGCTATTGCACTTGCCAAGGAGCCCAGGTTTCACAAGAAGACAAGGCGCATCAAGCGTCGCTTCAACTCCATTCGTGAAAATGTTCAAGATGGAGACATAGAGATTTGTAAAGTACATACGGACCTGAATGTAGCGGATCCGTTGACTAAACCTCTCCCTAGAGCAAAACATGATCAACACCAGAATTCCATGGGTGTTCGATTCATCACAATGTAACTAGATTATTGACTCTAGTGCAAGTGGGAGACTGTTGGAAATATGCCCTAGAGGCAATAATAAAAGCATTATTATTATATTTCCTTGTTCATGATAATTGTCTTTATTCATGCTATAATTGTATTATCCGGAAATCGTAATACATGTGTGAATAATAGATACCAACATGTCCCTAGTAAGCCTCTAGTTGACTAGCTCGTTGATCAACAGATAGTCATGGTTTCCTGACTATGGACATTGGATGTCATTGATAACGAGATCACATCATTAGGAGAATGATGTGATGGACAAGACCCAATCCTAAACATAGCATAAGATCGTATAGTTCGTTTGCTAGAGTTTTCCAATGTCAAGTATCTTTTCCTTAGACCATGAGATCGTGTAACTCCCGGATACCGTAGGAGTGCTTTGGGTATACCAAACGTCACAACGTAACTGGGTGACTATAAAGGTAGACTACGGGTATCTCCGAAAGTGTCTGTTGGGTTGACATGGATCAAGACTGGGATTTGTCACTCCGTATGACGGAGAGGTATCACTGGGCCCACTCGGTAATGCATCATCATAATGAGCTCAAAGTGACCAAGTGTCTGGTCACGGGATCATGCATTACGGTACGAGTAAAGTGACTTGCCGGTAACGAGATTAAACGAGGTATTGGGATACCAACGATCGAATCTCGGGCAAGTAACATATCAATTGACAAAGGGAATTGCATACGGGGTTGCTTGAATCCTCGACATCGTGGTTCACCCGATGAGATCATCGTGGAGCATGTGGGAGCCAACATGGGTATCCAGATCCCGCTGTTGGTTATTGACCGGAGAGTCGTCTCGGTCATGTCTGCATGTCTCCCGAACCCGTAGGGTCTACACACTTAAGGTTCGGTGACGCTAGGGTTGTAGGGATATGTATATGCAGTAACCCGAATGTTTTTTGGAGTCCCAGATGAGATCCCGGACGTCACTAGGAGTTCCGGAATGGTCCGGAGGTAAAGATTTATATATGGGAAGTCCTGTTTCGGGCATCGGGACAAGTTTCGGGGTTATCGGTATTGTACCGGGACCACCGGAAGGGTCCCGGGGGTCCACCGGGTGGGGCCACCTGTCCCGGGGGGCACATGGGCTGTAGGGGGTGCGCCTTGGCCTACATGGGCCAAGGGCACCAGCCCCAAGAGGCCCATGCGCCTAGGGTTTCAAGGGAGGAAGAGTCCTAGGAGGGGAAGGCACCTCCTAGGTGCCTTGGGGAGGAGGGATTCCTCCCCCTTGGCCACACCCCCCTAGGAGATTAGATCTCCTAGGGCCGCCCCCCCCCTTGGCCCTCCTATATATAGTGGGGGAGGGAGGGCTTTTCATCCACGCCTTTGGTTGCCTCCTTCTCCCTCTCCAACACCTCCTCCTCCTCCTCCATAGCGCTTGGCGAAGCCCTGCCGGAGTACTGCAGCTCCATCAACACCATGCCGTCGTGCTGCTGCTGGTGCCATCTCCCTCAACCTCTCCTCTCCCCTTGCTGGATCAAGAAGGAGGAGACGTGGCTGTTCCGTACGTGTGTTGAACGCGGAGGTGCCGTCCGTTCGGTGCTAGGATCTCCGGTGATTTGGATCACGTCGTGTTCGACTACCTCATCCCCGTTCTTTGAACGCTTCCGCTCGGGATCTACAAAGGTATGTAGATGCATCCGATCACTCGTTGCTAGATGAACTCATAGATGGATCTTGGTGAAACCGTAGGAATTTTTTTTTTCTGCAACGTTCCCCAACACTTTCAGCCGTCCTTCGTGAAGAGAAGACCGATGCGCGGTGGTCGGCGTTGATGTCGAGAAGCACCGTCAAGCTCGACCTGCTCCGGACCAACGTCGCCGCGAAGAAGAGAAACACCGACCTGGCTTTCCTGCTTGGCGGGGCAGACATGCTCCAGAGCACCGACGAGGCGGTCAAGGCGTGGTACTTGGCGGAGCATGGCCTCATCCTGAACCAGCTTCCCTCGACAGCGTCGCCGACGCCGACGCCCACGCCGACGCCGCCGCCAAGCCCGCGTGATGACGCCTCCACGACGCCCAGCAGCACCGAAGCCGCGCCGACACCGCCCAGCGCAGAAGCAGCTCCGATACCGCCAAGCCCGCGCACACCAACTCCGCCGACGCCTGGGGCAGAGCCCGCCGAGTGATGTGTTGCGCACGTGAACTTCTGCCGCTCTATTTTTTGTATGCCGAATTGTGACTTGTGATCGCCAGACTTGTGACGTCTTTTGTGAGCGGGAACGACCAAGTTAGAATTTTCCGCGTCCTGGGGGCGTGACTGGGAGCTAGGTCACCCCCAGGGGCCAAACTAGCGCCGGTTCGCCCCCAGACCGCTCTTTTTAGCGCCCTGGGGGCCGAACGGCTGGAGATGCTCTTAGCGAACTTGGCGAGCCCCCACTAGAGGACGTAGGCGCTGGGTTTGGTGCGGCTGAGTGCCAACCCGACAACGTTGGGCGCCGCATCCGCTCTGGTCCCCACTTCCTCTTGGGTGGCCATTGGTGGATCTCACATGCCCTGTGCATCAGCGAGTGGCGGGGAAACGGAGTCGGAAAACAATGGTCGTGGGCGGCGCCGAAGTGAAGGAAATATTCCCTAGAGGCAATAATAAAGTTATTATTTATTTCCTTATTTCATGATAAATGTTTATTATTCATGCTAGAATTATATTAACCGGAAACATAATACATGTGTGAATACATAGACAAACAGAGTGTCACTAGTATGCCTCTACTTGACTAGCTCGTTGATCAAAGATGGTTATGTTTCCTAGCCATAGACATGAGTTGTCATTTGATTAACGGGATCACATCATTAGGAGAATGATGTGATTGACTTGACCCATTCCGTTAGCTTAGCACTTGATCGTTTAGTTTGTTGCTATTGCTTTCTTCATAACTTATACATGTTCCTATGACTATGAGATTATGCAACTCCCGTTTACCGGAGGAACACTTTGTGTGCTACCAAACGTCACAACGTAACTGGGTGATTATAAAGGTGCTCTAGAGGTGTCTCCGAAGGTACTTGTTGGGTTGGCGTATTTCGAGATTAGGATTTGTCACTCCGATTGTCGGAGAGGTATCTCTGGGCCCTCTCGGTAATGCACATCACTCAAGCCTTGCAAGCATTGCAACTAATAAGTTAGTTGCGGGATGATGTATTACGGAACGAGTAAAGAGACTTGCCGGTAACGAGATTGAACTAGGTATTAAGATATCGACGATCGAATCTCGGACAAGTAACATACCGATTACAAAGGGAACAACGTATGTTGTTATGCGGTCTGACCGATAAAGATCTTCATAGAATATGTAGGAGCCAATATGAGCATCCAGGTTCCGCTATTGGTTATTGACCGGAGACGTGTCTCGGTCATGTCTACATAGTTCTTGAACCCGTAGGGTCCGCACGCTTAAAGTTCGGTGACGATCGTTATTAGGGTTTTTGTGTTTTGATGTACCGAAGGTTGTTCGGAGTCCCGGATATGATCACGGACATGACGAGGAGTCTCGAAATGGTCGAGACATAAAGATTCATATATTGGAAGCCTATATTTGGATATCGGAAACGTTCTGGGTGAAATCTGGATTTTACCGGAGCACCGGGGGGTTACCGGAACCCCCCCCCCCGGGGGGGGGGGGGTTAATGGGCCTACATGGGCCCTAAGGGAGAAGAGGAGGGCCGGCCAGGGCAGGCCGCGCGCCCCCTCCCCCCTAGTCCGAATAGGACAAGGAAGGGGGGTGCGGCGCCCCCCTTTCCTCTTTCCCCCTTCCCCTTTCCTTCTTCAACAAGGCAAGAGGGGGGAGTCCTACTCCTGGTGGGATTAGGACTTCTCCAGGCGCACCCCTAGGGCCGACCGCACCTCCCCCTCTCCCTCCTTTATATACGGGGGCAAGGGGGCACCCCATGACACACAAGTTGATCTTCGTGATCGTTCCTTAGCCGTGTGTTGTGCCCCCTTCCACCATATTCCACCTCGGTCATATGGTAGCGGTGCTTAGGCGAAGCCCTGCGTCGGTAGAACATCATCACCGTCATCACGCCGTCGTGCTGACGAAACTCTCCCTCAACACTCGGCTGGATCGGAGCTCGAGGGACGTCACCGAGTTGAACGTGTGCAGAACTCGGAGGTGTCATACGTTCGGTACTTGGATCGGTCGGATTGGGAAGACGTATGACTACTTCCTCTACGTTGTGTCAACGCTTCCGTTGCCGGTCTACGAGGGTACGTAGACAACACTCTCCCCTCTCGTTGCTATGCATCACCATGATCTTGCGTGTGCGTAGGAATTTTTTTGAAATTACTACATTCCCCAACACGACGTGCTCTGGTCGGAGAAGAGCAAGAGGGAGGAGTACAGGTATTCCGCCTCTACTATTGTCGCGCGCGGCGCCGACGACTAGGCTAGGAGCTCTCGCTGCAATGAGAGAGGATCTCACCCTGCACCACGCGACAGGTCAGGGAGGACGGCTGCAGTGGCTACCGGAGCACCGCATCACGGAGGAGGGAGCTCAGTGTCAGGAGGCGCCGGGAGCGTCAGCCATCAGGAACACCGGAGGTAGCTCGAGGAACGCGACAGAGGCGCCCGAGCTCGTCGGAGCTAGGGATTTTGCCACGACAGAGGCATGCCGAACACGGTGAAGAGGACTGCAGGCTGTAATTTTGGGCAACTAGGTGCAGTCGCTTTTGCAGAATAAACAAGGGAGGCGTGGTGAAGCTTTGTGACTTGGCGGCGTGGCTCAAAGTAGCCGGTGGCCTTGTGCGTGGCGACGGCGGCGGTGGTGTCCGCAGCACGGGCGCGCGCGGGGCGTGCGGTTCGTTCTATGAGAGGCAAAGAGGAGGGGAGGGGCACGAGATAGATGGGCTAGGGCACTCGGGGGCGAGCTATATAGGCCCGAGGCGGCACTGTAGCAGCTCGGTGGCGAGCATCGGCGTCCATGGTGTCGGTTGAATGACATGCAGGAGAGAGGGAGAGGAGGAAGATGACGCCATCTCCCAAAACCACCTAAATCATTACAAAACTGCTCAAGGGGCAAATTTATCCGGTTTCAAAGATTTCAGGGTTAAAAATGTACTCCCTCCGTCCGGAAATACTTGTCGGGGGAATGAATGTATCTAGATGTATTTTAGTTTTAGATACATCCATTTTTATGGTATTTGTCCATTGAGACACATTTGAGGTTGAAAAATAGACTTCTTTCAACCTCGAATGGTAAAAAGAAGCAGCATATTGGAAGAAGATGGCAGACACCGTGACATAAGTTAGTTGGGCTTTAGTGAGTCTGCCTAGTGCAGAAGTGAAAGCCCACCTTGGTCCAAAAGAAGGCCCACATAAAGCCCATATGTATTTGACATTTGTTGCACTGTGTTGTGCCGTTATAAGTTTGTCAAATTTTTTACTCCTCAACAAAATCAAATGGTAAGCTCCGGAAAAAAATGGAGTTCATAGGTTGAAAACCCACAGGCTAGATACATCCGTTTTTTTGCGAAATTAGATACATCCGTTTGAACGACAAATAATATAAATCGGAGGGAGTACAAATTATTTTGGGATGGTTTCTACACTTACCACAATAATCAAAGTTGACGCTAAAGATGAGGCAATAATATTTTATTTTACTTTTGCATATTTGATGACAAAATATGTTTGTATCGATCAGCAAACACCAACAAAAATCAAATTATACTTATCTGGTCAATACCATAACCACTTTCTACTGATCCTTGTTTACATGCACAATGATGGAACACGAACTGCAGGAAGACATAACTATATTTACTTGTGTGGATGTACAGCTCCGAGAAAGATCTATTAAATGCTTAGTGATTCCCATACCATGTCGGTAACGAGAAACAAAATAATCGATAACTTAGGTTTGATATGGTTTTTCATTGGGTTTTTTGTTACATTTTGATATCCACAACCTTGTGGTGGTCCGAAAAGGCCCTCATAGCCTTTGTTGGTGTGTGTACCTTGCATAGATCCACAGTGGCAAAGCGAGGAAATGGTAATGCTTTTGTGTTACACTATCTTGGGGAGGATGGCGAAGGGGTGGTGGAATGCAGTGTTCTTAGGTTGGAATAAGTCCTTCCCGCTCTGCCTTTGTTTTGACGGTGCTTGCTACGATACCAATGAATAATGAGTGTAGGTTTTAGCATGTTGCTCATTTGATCTGGTGGACCGTTTAGAAGTTAATGACCATCCGATGCTTTGGTTCCATGCGGTGGTGGTGCTGTGCACGAGAGTGAGTACCTTCCTCGATAATGGCTGGTGATAATCTTAGATGTGGGCTAGAGAAGCATGCAGCGTGTCCCTCGCCGTGTGTTTTGAACAATAAAATTGATCCTGTATTTCGAGACGGATGACTATTGTGACTAGCAAAACCAATGGCGATTGTGTGATTCTAGTACTGGAAAGATGGTTGTTTCTGTTATCCTTCTCACGATGGCATGCGACATCATTGGTAAGCACAAAGGTTGCCATGGACCGTTATTTGTCTGTCTCTGAAAATACTCCATCACTTCAAGAAAAAAAGATAGGTCAAGGTGCCTTTTGTAGTTCACAACTGATTTTTTTTTTCATCTGCTATTCATAAGGTTCCTGAAAATCGCATTGGTGTAAGTCGATTTTCATGGAGAAGAAAGGGAGGCAGAGTGGAGCTCTGAGGCCGAGCTAGGAACAAGCTGGCGTCGGACATGACGTGGCAGGTGGAGGCGAGGCGAGGGCGTGACAGGTGCGGGTGAGGGTGCCATTAGTTTTTTTTATTCCCGCTCGGATTAGACAATGACTTCGCCGGAGGCGGGGACAACGCGAGGTCATAGCCAGAGGTGACACATGGAGGCGAGTTGTTGGAGGAGAAAGAAGAGGAGAGGCCGGAGGAGGAAGGGTGCCCAGCCGGAGGATTTCAATCGAGCGGCTGGACAAAATCGACTTGCACGATTTTTTCGAGGCGGCTTACATATAGTCGTGCCTTTTGTTTTTCATTTCAAGAATTTTACTGTACGCTTCATTAAGGTAGAAGGGAACGATCAAGAATCCGAGACGATAGATCCGCAACTGTCGGCATGCATGGCAAATTAGCTGCTAGCTCTTGTTTTTCATAAGGCAACGACCAACTTCTTTCTTACACCTAAGTACACCCCAAGGTCTCACGTACACAACAAACAAGCAAAGCACGGACGGACGGACGTACAATTAATGGCCAAAAAGCATTCGCGCGTGATCTCTAGTCGTCCTCCTCGCCGCTGATGAACTTGCCGGTGCCGGGGTTGATGGCGGCGATGAAGAAGAAGACGACGTTGAAGAGCACGAGTGGCTCGATCTCGCTGATGGGCACCCCGGTCTCGATGTTGAGCTGCGCCAGCGCGCCCTTGCCCGTGATAATCTCCCCGATGATGGAGAAGGCGATCCCCAGCTGCGCCAGCCGCCCCACGAACAGCTCGTTCGACTTGGTGAACCCGAACAGCGGCCCTGCAGCATGCATCGTACAAAATCATCAGACATGCATGTCGTAGAGGCGCGAAGACGCCATGGAAATCGATCTAGCTAACTGCTACGTACCTCCCTCGCTGAGGCCGAGGGCGGAGCGGAAGCCTTTGCCGGGGGCGATGACGGCCTTGTCGAGGCCGGTGGGCTGCTCGTCGACGAACCTGCCGCGGTCTCCGAGCGCGCCGATGGCGCCGAGGAGGGTGAAGAGGATGAAGAAGAGGAGGAGGGGCTCCGCCTCGTAGATCGGGATGCCGGTCTCAAGGTTCAGCTGGGACAGGATGCCCTTGCCGGTGATGGCCTCTCCCAAGATCGATGCCTGATATCAACAGTAAAAACAGTTATCATCAGGCGCTCAGAAGTTCATCCTGACCGTTCACTTTGTAAGAAGTTCATTTTGACTGTTCCCTTCGTAAGAGAAGTTTGTTTTGCTTCACTAGTAGTGCAATGTACACTGCCGTCTAAACATAATTTCGATGCAGCATAGCAAAATACTATTCTGAAGTTTAGTGTTCTTCTCTTGAGTTACCGCAAAAAAGAAACAATTCTCTTGAGTCTCAGTCCTATTCTAAACCCTTCTCATTCTATAGAGTAGTATAATCTTTAGACTAAATTTGCATTACGATTTTGTTTTATGAAAATTTAGGAAAAAAATAAAAATTTAAATAATTAAGAAAACATATTATAAATTATGTATAATTCTTTAGTTAACTAAGCCAGTAAAGTTTCCCTAAAAGAATTAAGCTACTTCCGCAGTTGTACTAAAGCTGTGACAAGTAATATGGTTGGGAGGAACTAGTAATTTTCTCATACAATTTACAGAAACACACTATAACTTCCTTTGAACAAATTACAGAAAATCACTGAAATTTGCCAAAGTTTTTTTAAACTATTTATTATTTTGATTGGAAATATACTAGAGTAGTTTAAATTCCACACTATATAGCAAATCCACATATTTGTAAGTAGCCTGCACCGTTATATATTATCCTAAAAAAACCTAAGCTTTTTCCCTTCCGTCCTATTAATTCACATGGGAATTTCTTTTTGAGCGATTGTGTAAGCTTTGGGTAAATTTGCCCTCGGTTTCTAGTTTCTCTTCTTGACTATATGTTTGAGTTTGAACTTTGAACTGAATAGTATAAAACCATCAACTAGTTCTGTTGTTTGTTCAGCAGCTAGTTCTGTTGTTATTCTACGCTTGGAATGATCCACACATAAAAGAAAAGCAACAACAAAAACGTGCATGCCGCAGGAGCACTCACGGCGAAGCCAATCATGGCAACACGGCCGACGAAGAGCTCGTTCTCCTTGGTGAAACCGATCCCGCCGGACGTGCCGAAGATGCCGTCCTCCGTCTTGGGCTTGGGGGCAGCGACCTATATACATATAACCAAAACACAAGGCCATCCAGCGTCAGATAAACAAGCAGAGGCAGACCTGCATTGGTGAACAAGATATCAGGTAGCTAGGCTCGAACCTTCTTGGCCGGCGCGGCCTTGGTCTTCTTGCCGAACAGGGCCATGGTCCGGACGGAGAGGGACGGCATGTGCTTGTAGTACGCCGCCGAGGACGACGAGGAGAGCGCGAGCCGCGAGAAGGGCGTGGACGCCGACGACGGCCGCGCCGCCTGCAGCAGGCTCCTGCCGGAGGCCACGCCGTTGACGCCGGACATGAGCATCGACTGTGCCATGGCCCCTAGACTCTCACTCGTGATATCGCTTCGCGCGTCGTCTGTGGCTGTGAGGGTGCTGTATCTTGGGGGACTTTGCTCTGCGGCCGCGCGGCCACATTTTATGAGATCGCACGGCACGGGGTGGCGCCTACGTGTGGCGCTGCGGGGGCGCGTGATTGGCGAGCGGGCGGGGCGAGGATAGGGTGCGCGAAGGGCAGCGGGGAGACCACGTTTCCCCGAATCCGGCCAATGGCCGGGGCGATGCACACGTGGACAGCCCTCTCGTTAAGCTGATACGGTTTGTGCGATCGAACAACGGCCCGGGAGCCGACGGAGTTGGTAGTACGCTCGCCTCACTGAAAAGTGCTGCAGGGCCAGGCTGCCGCGGTGCCACGCGTGCGAGGCCACTGGTACATTGTAATTTGTACTGTACTGCGTTTGGAGTCTAGCGAAGTGGACTGTGAGTGGCATGGCTGGCGTTTCTGGTATCGGCAGTGCCATCCGTCGCACAACTAGTAAATTCTTTTTGTGGAAATTAGTAAACTGGATTTCTGGCCTCCGAATCTTGGTGTAGATTCGCGTGAGGTCCGACGAACTCGTCTACTCCGCCTCTTCGCCACAGCGGTGACATTCTCCCATTGTGGCATGACCTCAGCCACAGATTAGTGACGAAGACGATGCTGGCATTTCACCTCCGTCGTGGCAATATCGAAGGGGGCGGACAAATTGGGGGCCGCTTCGGTCCTAGGAGGATAGCCGGAGAATGGTAGATGATGGCAATGGAGTCTTTTGCGAAAACGCTGGTATGAACAAGGAAAACAAAGGAAGCTATAATCGTCGGATATACCCTGCTCCAATTAGCTGCCAAGTGGCAAACGAAAGCAAGTCCAAAAAAAACCAGAAAGGAAATTTAACCCAAACGTAAAAGGAAAATGCTCGATCTATAACATAAATAGAATTACCAGCGAAAAAACTCAACAAATGGTTTCGTAGTGTAGTGGTTAGCACTCCAGACTTTGAATCTGGCGACCTGGGTTCGAATCCCGGCGAGACCTACTTTTTTTTTTGTGTAACATCTAGCATAACTAAGACAAATATAATTACCAGTGACAGCAGTCATCAAATGGTTTCGTAGTGTAGTGGTTAGCACTCCAGACTTTGAATCTGGCGACCTGGGTTCGAATCCCGGCGAGACCTCCATTTTTCTAGTTTAAAACTAACATTAGCCATTTACAATGTACTCATATTTGTTAGAGATTAGTATTTTCAGTTTACAATGTACTCAGACTCTTTTTTTTCCTGACATTTGGTATCTACATGGTACTGTGTACTCACGCTTTTTTCCCTGCTACAAGGCACATACCTCCCGTGCTACAAAACTCACAAGTGAAAGAAATGTGTTGAAGAATAAGTATCAAAAACCATGCACAAATAACATTCACAATGAAACATTAAATAGAAACAGTAAGCCAAAAAGAAATTAAGGCTTGCAAAAAAGTCGCCTAAGCATCCGTTAGTACATTAGGTGAAGGGCTAAACAATACAAACACTTCCTTTGCTTTCTACTTTAAAAAATCTGTGCAAATGGTGGATCCAGGTCGGGTTGTCTATGTAAGTCATGATGTAATTCCACTAATGCTGGCGTAGCCAGAGAATCTTTCCGCGAGACAAATTCATCATACATAACAGGTTAGTATATATGGGTTGTCACCACAGTCTAGAGGCTAACAACACTTAGAACATACCTCTGTCTTCTGATTTACATTGGTGTGACTATAACCTTACCAAAATTTACACTACACTGCCAAGAACATTCAGTCCTGATGCGTCTGCTGATTTCTCTCTCGCGCAAATGCTTTAAATAGATCAAGCCCTAAAGATACATTGAGCACATTCATTCCCGCCATACCAGAAAGAGCTAGTGGCAGCTCAATGCCCTTATCAAACTTGTGTGCGTCGGTGATCAGTCTGTATGTGATCAATATGTGGCAGATCACCCTTGCTGTCACAAAGGTAGTCCAGTTGAGTACCCATTCCAGTTTCACCAGTTTTCTGTTGAAATCACGGAATCCAGCCATTCTCCTCAATTTCCTTACGTGCAAGAATATGGAGTGCATCTGCAGTCATAAAGTTCGTCAATCTGTCTGCCATTGCTGCGTACCAATATTCTAACTTAAGATTAATCGCTGCAACCAAATGTACCCCTTCCACACGGCCTGCTTATGGTGGAGACTGAACTGAACTAGTTATTATGATACTAGATGGTTATGCCCTTGTTCTTAAATAGGGACATTAATGCCTCATTAATATTGTATTCATATTCAAGCAACGTGATGCAGACCTGTACAATTGACAAACGGAAGGAAAGTTAACAGGAACCATCAACATTATGTCTGTAAGACAAATGACATAAATATAACCATCAGTGGACCACACTCAACAAATGGTTTCGTAGTGTAGTGGTTAGCACTCCAGACTTTGAATCTGGCGACCTGGGTTCGAATCCCGGCGAGACCTATTTTTTTATTTGACATATTGGTATTTCCATGGTACAATCTACTCACTTCTTTTTTGGGCTGACCGTTTAGTATTGGATAAAATATCGACTCACAAATTTTTAGCTGGCATTTAGTGTTTCCAGGGTACAATGTACTCTTATTTTTTGCTGAGATTTAGTGTTTCCCTGGTACCCAAACCTTCCATGGTACAACTACTCACAGTCTAGAGGCTAATAACCTTCCATGGTACAACTACTCGCACTCTAGAGGTTACTAACCTTCCATGGTACAACTACTCTCAGTCTGGAGGCTACTAACCTTCCATGGTACAATTACTCTCAGTCTGGAGGCTACTAACCTTCCATGGTACAACTACTCTCAGTCTAGAGGCTAATAACCTTCCATGGTACAACTGCTCTCAGTCTAGAGGCTAATAACCTTCCATGGTAAACTTGAAGATACCGCTGTCCTCTGATCTACCTTGGTGTGACTATAACCTTACCAAAATTTACAGACACTATCAAGAAAGGCACATTCGCTGCAACCAAATGTACCCCTTCCACACTGCTTACGGTGAAGACTCAACTGACCTAGTTAGTTCGATAGATGTACCCTTGTTTCTAAAATGGGATATCAATGCCTCATTAATATTCCATTCTGGCAATGTGATGCAGACATGTTAAAGAACTCAAATCATGTATTCTAGCAATGTGCATGAACATGAAGAAGGAACTGCAATGGCCACTAGCGAGTGGTTGGAAGATCAGCTGAGCAATCAAAACAATTAACCTTCAAGGTCATACTGAATGGACCAACCATATTCCAAATTGTAAGGATAAAGTGAATTGTCTTATCTGCGTTCTATTTGTATCATCATTCAAGCAACAGGTTTACTGCAGTAAAGTTTGGCTACAACTTAGTCGCTAAGACAGTATTACCTCTGTCATGACATTGTCGAAGGGGGGCTATGGTTACAACTGATCCACAGAAGTGAGATATCAGAGACCGGCCACGGCGAGGGTGGTGCTGATAAGTTACAATGTTTTGGTCGTGCGTTTATTTTGTAAGGTGAAATAGAACTAGTGCTGGAAAATCCACTACTGGCTAACCATATTGAAATTAGATACATTTTGTTATCCAATGGTTGACCCAATGCATCTGCTCTCAAATATTGTGTGTTGTTAAGTGCACAATGTATATTCTTGAAGCTTAATAAAGAGAGGGAAAAACACCAAAAAAACACTCAACACTTCGTAAATCCGAATAGCACCTCAATGAGACAAAATTATTGTACCACGCAATAGAGCATTTGGCTAAATGAATTGAAAAACTAAAATAAAATAAGACATTCGTTGGATATTCCTTGCTCACTTTAGCTGCCAAGTGGCAAACTAAAGCAAGTCCAAGAAAACAGATGGAAATTTAACAGGGACAATCGAGTAAAGGAAAATATTTTGTCTGTAAGCCAAATGACAGAAATATAATAATCATCAGTGGATCAACTTAACAAATGGTTTCGTAGTGTAGTGGTTAGCACTCCAGACTTTGAATCTGGCGACCTGGGTTCGAATCCCGGGGAGACCTACTTTTTTATCTAACAATATAGTATTTCCATAGTACAGTGTACTCAAATTTTTAGTTGACATCTAGTGTTTCCAGGGTACAATACAATGTACTCCTATTTATGCTGACATTCAGTATTTCCCAGTGTACCCAGACCTTCCATGGTACAAATACTAGAGGCTGATAACACTTGAACATAACTCTAGTAATTTACATTGGTGTGACTATAACCTTACCAATATTTATAGTACACTATCAAAAAAGGCACATTCAGTACCTATAGATACCAACTTCAGATTAGTCGCTGCAACCAAATGTATCCCTTCCTCACTGCTTAAGTTGAAGACTGACCTACATAATTCCGTAGATGCTTATACCCTTGTTCTTAAAACGGGACATTAATGTCTCATTAATATTATATTCTATCAGTGATGCAGACCCATACCAGAAAAAATAAATTGTGTTCTAGCAATGTGAGTCAACATGAAGAACAAACTGCAATGGCCACTAGCGAGCGATTGAAAGCCCAGCTGGGTAATCAAAACAATTAACCTTGAAGGTCATACTGACTGAATGGACCGACTGTAATACTTGTTCCAAATTGTAGGGATAAAGTGAAATGTCTTATCTACGTTCTCTTCGTATGGAGGCACGGTTACAACTACTGATCAAAAGAAGTGAGACATCGGAGACGTGTAAGAAGGGTGGGCCTGCCACGACGAGGTTGGTGCTAATAAGTAAGAATGTCTTTGCCATGTGCTCATTTTTTAAGATGCCATAGAACAAGTGGTTGAAATCCACTACTAGCTAAGCATGTTGAAGCTAGATAAAAGAAATTATCCAATGGTTGTCCCAATGCATCTCCTCTCATATGATGTGTGTTGTTAAGTGCATAAATATTCTTGAAGCTTAATGAAGAAGAGAAAAACACAAAACAAACACTCAAAACACGCAGTAAATTGTAATAGCAACCCAATGAGACAAAATTATCATACCCACACAATGGAGCCTTTGGCGAAAATCAATTCAAAAGAAAAAGTATTCGTCAGATATTCCTTGCTCCATTTAGCTGCCAAATGGCAAACTGAAGCAAGTCCAAAACAAATGTACGGAAATTTAGAAGGAACAATGGAAAAACGGAAAATATTTTGTCTGTAAGCCAAATGACAGAAATATAACCATCAGCGGATCACACTCAACAAATGGTTTTGGAGTGTAGTGGTTAGCACTCCAGACTTTGAATCTGGCGACCTGGGTTCGAATCCCGGCGAGACCTGTTTTTTAGCTGATATTTTAGTATTTCCATGGTGCTATGTGCTCACTTTTTTTAAAAAGATGACATGTAGTCAGGAAAATATCGACTCCCAATTTTGTAGATGACATTTAGTGCTTCCAGGGTAGAATGTACTCCTATTTTTGCTGACATTTAGTATTTCCCTGGTACAATGTACCCAGACCTTCCATCACAGTCTAGAGGCTAATAAGACTTGAAACTTACCACTGTCTTCTGTTTTACATTGCTGTGCCTATAACCTCACCAAAATTTACAGTATACTATCCAGAAAGGCACATTTAGTACATATAGTTACTAACTCAGCCAAATGTACCCATTCCCCACCACTTAAGGTGGAGACTGAACAAAACTACTTATTTCAATAGATGCTTATACCCTTGTTCTTAAAATGGGACATTAACGTCTCATTAATATTCTATTCTAGCAAAGTGATGCAGACACATTAAAGAACTCAAAACCTTGTATTCGAGCAATGTGTGTGAGCATGAAGAAGGAACTGCAATGACCACTAGCGAGCGGTTAAAAGCCCAGCTGGACAATCAAAACAATTAACCTTCAAGGCCATACTGAATGGACCAACCACATTACTTGTTCCAAACTGTAAGGATAAAGTTAAATGTTCTCTCTACGTTCTAGTCATATCATCATTCTGGCAACAGGTTTACTGTAAAGTTTGGGCTACAGCTTAGTTGCTAAGACGGATGAACTCCGTCGGGACATTGTCAAAGGGGGTGGACAAGTTGACCGCAGATTCGGTCCTAGGATTGTTAGAGAGCGGTAAAGATGATATGATAGCGGGCCGGCGATAGGCTCGAAGGAAGAGGTGCCCGCGGGGGGGGGGGGGGGGGGGGGGGGGTATGGTTACAACTACTGATCCACAGAACTGAGATATCACAGACCTGTAAGAAGGGCGACTCGACCACCAGGAGGTTGGCGTTAATAATAACAATGTTTTTGCCATGTGTTTATTTGCCACTACTGGCTAATCATGTTGAAGCTAGATAGATTTTGTTATCCAATGGTTGTCGCAATGCATTCCCTCTCATACGATTTATGCTGAAAGTGCATAATATATACTTTTGAAGCTTAATGAAGAAGAAGAGAAAAAACACCAAACACCTAGTAAGTCTTGATAGCAGCTCAACGAGAGAAAATTATCGTACCCACGCAATGGAGCCTTTGGGTAAAATGAATGGATAAGAAGTATTCTTTGGACATTCATCACTCCATTTAGCTGCCAAGTGGCAAACGGAAGCAAATCCAACGAAAGGATTTAACAGGGACAATCAAGTAAAGGAAAGTAGTTTGTCTGTAAGCCAAATGACAGAAATATAACCAGCTGAGGATGTCACTCAACAAATGGTTTCGTAGTGTAGTGGTTAGCACTCCAGACTTTGAATCTGGCGACCTGGGTTCGAATCCCAGCGAGACCTACTTTTTTATTTGACATTATAGTATTTCCATAGTACAATGAGCTCATAATTTTATTTTATTTTGATGACATATAGTAGTCCTGAAAAATATCGAATCACAATTTTTTAGATGACATTTAGTGCTTCCAGGGTAGAATGTACCCCTTTTTGCTGATATTTAGTATTTCCTAGTACATTGTACCCAGACCTTCCACGGTACAAATACTCAGTCTAGAAGCTAATAACACTTGAGCATACCTCTGTCTTATGATTTACATTAGTGTGACTACAACCTTGCCAAGATTTACACTACACTATCAAGAAAGGCACATTCAGTACCTATAGTTACTAACTTGAGATTAGTCGCTGCAACCAAAGCCCAAAGATGCCCATTACCCACTGTTTACGGCGGAGACTGAACAGACTTAATTCCATAGATGCGTATGCCCTTGTTTTCAAAATGGGATATCAATGCCTCACCAATAATCTATTCTAGCAATGTGATGCAGTACAAGAACTCAAAATATCGTATTCTAGCAATGTGAGTGAACATGAAGAAGTAACTGCAATAACCACTAGCAAGTGGTTGAAAGCGCAGCTGGCCAATCAATACAATTATCCTTCAAGGTCATACAGAATGGAGCGACCATATTACTTGTTCCAAATTAACGCACCTCAAACACCTAGTAAATCCTAATAGCAGCTCAATGAGACAAAATTATGGTAACCATGCAGTGAAGCCTTTGGCTAAGATGAATTTAAAAAAGGGTATTTGTCGGATATTCCTAGCTCCATTAAGCTCCAAAGTTGCACATGGAAGCAAGTCCGAAAAAAGGGAAGGAAATTTAACACAAACCATCGAGTAAAGAAAAATATTGTCTGTAAGGCAAATGACAGAAATATAACCATCAGTGGATCACACCCAACAAATGGTTTCGTAGTGTAGTGGTTAGCACTCCAGACTTTGAATCTGGCGACCTGGGTTCAAATCCCGGCGAGACCTAATTTTTTGGCTGGCATTTTAGTATTTCCATGCTACAATGAACTCACCTTTTTTATGACATTTTAGTATTCAGGAAAAATATCGACTCACAATCTTTTAGCTGACATTTAGTGTTTCTAGGGTAGAATGTACTCCAATTTCTGCTGACATTCAGTATCTCCCTGGTACAATGTACCCAGACCTACCATGGTACTAAACTACTAATACTCGCAATCTAGAGGCTAAACACTTGAAACATACCTCTGTCTTCTGATTCACATTCGTGTGACTATAACCTTACCAAAATTTACGGCCACAATCAAGAAAGGAACATTCAGTACCTATAGTTACTGACTTCAGATTAGTCATTGCAACCAAAGGAACCCCTTCCCCGCTGCTTACGGCAGAGACTGAACAAGAACTCAAAATATTGTATTCTACCAATGTGAGTGAACTTGAAAAGGAACTGCAACGGCCACTGGCTAGTGGTAAAAAGCAAGCTGGCCAATCAAAACAATTATCCTTCAAGGTCATACTGAATAGAGCAACCAAATTACCTGTTCCAAATTATCGTACCTAAAACAACTCTTAGATCCTAATACAGGTCAATGAGAAAAAAATATTCTACCCACGCAATGGAGCACATGGCTAAAATGATTTCAAAAAATAAAATAAAATAACATAATCATTGGATATTCTTTGCTCCATTTAGCTGCAAGGTGGCAAAAGCAAGCAAGTCCAAAAAAACAGAAGAAAGTTTAACAGGAACTATCGAGTAAAAGAAACTATTTTGTCTGCAAGCCAAATGACAGAAATATAAGCATCATTGGGTCACACTCAACAAATGGTTTCGTAGTGTAGTGGTTAGCACTCCAGACTTTGAATCTGGCGACCTGGGTTCGAATCCCGGCGAGACCTACCTTTTTGGCTGGCATTTTAGTATTTCCATGCTACAATGAAGTCATCTTTTTTTATGACATTTTAGTATTCGGGAAAAATATCAACTCGCAATCTTTTAGCTGACATTTAGCGTTTCCAGGGTAGAATGTACTCCTATTTTTGCTGACATTTAGTATTTCCCTAGTACAATGTACAAAGACCTTCCATGGTACAGGTACTTACAGTCTAGGGGCTAAGAACACTTGGATCTTCTGATTTAGATTGGTATGACTATAACCTCACCAAAATTTACAGTACACCATCAAAAAAGGCACATTCAGTACCTATAGTTACTAACTTCAGATTAGTATCTGCAACCAAACGTACCCCCTCCCCAGTGCTTACTGTGGAGAGTGAACTGAACTACCCATTTCCATAGATGCGTCTACCCTTATTCTTAAAAAGGGACACTAATGCCTCATTGATATTCTATTCTAGCAATGTGATGCAGACCCATACAAGAACTCAAAATATCGTATTCTAGCAATGTGAGTGAACATGAAGGAACTGCAATGGCCACTAGCGAGTGGTTGAAAGCACAACTGGCAATCAAAACAATTATCCTTCAAGGTCATACAGAATGGAGCGACCATATTACTTGTTCCAAGTTATCGTACCTCAAACACCTAGTAAATCCTAATGGCAGCTCAATGAGACAAAATTATGGTACCCACGCAATGAAGCCCTTGGCTAAAATGAGTTCTAAAAAAAGTTACTTGTTAGATATTCCTAGCTCCATTAAGCTCCAAAGTTGCAAATGGAAGCAAATACAGAAAATTGGAAGGAAATTAACACAAGCCATCGAGTAAAGGAAAATATTTTGTCTGTTAGGCAAATGACAGAAATATAACCATCAGTGAGTCACACCCAATAAATGGTTTCGTAGTTTAGTGGTTAGAACTCCAGACTTTGAATCTGACAACCTGGGTGATTTCCATGCTACAATGAACTCACATTTTTTATGACATTTTACTATTCGGGAAAAATATCGACTCACAATCTTTTAGCTGACATTTAGTGTTTCCAGGGTAGAATGTACTCCTATTTTTGTCGACATTCAGTATTTGCCTGGTACAATGTATAGAGACCTACCATGGTATACTAATACTCACAATCTAGAGGCTAATAACACTTGAAACATACTTATTCTTCTGATTTACATTGGTGTGACTATAACCTTACCAAAATAAAAATAGAAGTAAGGTATCATTGGATATTCCTTGCTCCATTTAGCTGCAAGGTGGCAAACGCAAGCAAGTCCGAAGAACAGAAGGAAATTTAACAGGAACCATCGAGTAAAGGAAAATATTTTGTCTGTAAGCCAAATGACAGAAATATAACCATTAGTGGGTCACACCCAACAAATGGTTTCGTAGTGTAGTGGTTAGCACTCCAGACTTTGAATCTGGCGACCTGGGTTCGAATCCCGGCGAGACCTACTTTTTTAGCTTGCAATATAGTATTTGCATAGAATGTGCTCACAATCTTTTATGACATATTAGTGTTCGGGGAAAATATCGACTCCCAATCACTGACATTTAGTGTTTCCGGGGTAGAATGTGCCTCCTTTTTGCTAACATTTAGTATTTCCCTAGTACAATGTACCCGGACCTTCCATGGTACAGATACTCATAGTCTAGAGCATTGTTTTTAAGGCGTCCTGCCTTGGACGCTTAGGCGATAAGGCGCCTGGGCAGCGCCTTACAAATATGCCTGCCTTAGGCGCTTAGGCGTCCGCCTTAGGCGCCTAGGCGTCGCCTAGGCGCTAGAGTGGGTGGTGCTCGCCTTAGGTCGCCTTACCGCCTTAAAAACAATGGTCTAGAGGCTAAGAACACTTGAAACATACCTCGGTCTTCTGATTTACATTCCTGTGACTGTAACCTCGCCAAAAAATTACAGTACATCATCAAAAAAGGCACATTTAGTACCTATAGTTACTTACTTCAGATTAGTAGCTGCAACAAATGTACGAACTACCTATTTCCATAGATGTGTATACCCTTGTTCTTAAAAAGGGACATCAACACCTCATTTACCCGCAAAAGAAACTCATTAATATTCTATTCTAGCAATGTGATGCAGACCCGTACAATAACTAAAAATCTTGTATTCTAGCAATGTGAGTGAAAAATGAAGATGCAACTGCAATGGCCATTACCGAGTACTGTAGTTGATAGCACAGCTGGCCCATCAAACAATTATCCTTCAAGGTCATAATGAATGGACCAACCACATTACTTTTTCCAAATTATCGTACATCAAACACCTAGAAAACCCTTATAGCAACCCAAACAGACAAAAGACCGTACTCACGCAATGGAGCCCTTGGCTAAAATGAATTGAAAAATAAAATAAAACAAGTCATTCATCAGATAACTCCGCCTATGTCTTCTAGGCATAGCCGGTCCCAAACCCGGGTAAAGGAAGAGGGTTGTGATAGGCTTGGCGAGCCAACGTAAAAACTAGCCAGTCCCATAGGTATGAAACCCATTTGAGCGAGAGTAGTACTAGGATGGGTGACCTCCTGGGAAGTCCTCGTGAAAGGGTTTCATATCTAAGGGTTGTGATAGGCTTGGCGAGCCAACGTAAAAACTAGCCAGTCTTTTGGGTATGAAACCCATTTGGGCGAGAGTAGTACTAGGATGGGTGACCTCCTGGGAAGTCCTCGTGAAAGGGTTTCATATCTAGCCTACCCCAACTTGTTTGGGATAAAAGGCTTCATAAGTAAGTAAGTAAGTCATTCATCAGATATGCCTTGCTCCATTTAGCTGCCAAGTGGCAACCGGTAGCAGGTCCAAAAAAGACAGAAAATTTAACATGAAGCATGGCCTAAAGAGATAATATTTTGTCTTAAGCCAAATGACACAAATATAACAATTGGCGGATCACACTCAACAAATGGTTTCGTAGTGTAGTGGTTAGCACTCCAGACTTTGAATCTGGTGACCTGGTTTCAAATCCAGGCGAGACCTATTTTTTTAGCTGGCAATTTAGTTTTCCATGGTACAATATACTCACATCTTTTTGTGGCATTTAGTATTTGAGAAAAATATTGACTCGCAATTTTTTAGCTGACATTTAGTGTTTCCAGGGTAGAATGTACTCATATTTTTGCTGATATTTAGTATTTCCCTGGTACAATGTACCCAGACCATCCATGGTACAGATACTCAGACTAGAGGTTAATAACACTTGAAACATATCTCTGCCTTCTGATTTACATTGGTGTGACTATAACCTCGCCAAAATTTACAGTACACTATCAAGAAAGGGACGTTACCTATACTTGCTAACTTCAGATTAGACGCTGCAACCAAATGTACCACTTCCCGACTGCTTACGGCCGAGACTGAACTGAACTACTTGTTTCAATAGATGCTTATACCCTTGTTCTTAAAATGGGACATCAATGACTCATTAATATTCTGTTCTAGCAATGTGATGCAGAAACGTACAAAAACTCAAAATCTTGTATTCTAACAATGTGCATGGACATGACGAAGAAACTGCAATGGCCAATAACGAGTGGTCGAAAGCCAAGATGGACAATCAAAACAATTAGCCTTCAAGGTCATATTGAATGCTGACCACATTACTTGTAATGTAAGGATAAAGGGAAATGTCTTCTCTATGTTCTCTATGTATCATCGTTCCGCAAACAGGTTTACTGCCACAAAGTTTGGGCTACAACTTAGTTGGTAAGTCGACATTACCTCTGTTGTGAAATTGTCGAAGGGGGCGAACAAGTTGAATGCAGATTTAATCCTAGGATAGTCAGAGAGCGGTAAGATGAGATGATGGGGGCAGGCGATGAGCTCGAAGGAAGAGGTGAGAAGGGGGGGGGGGGGGGTACAACTACAGACCATAGAAGTGAGATATCGCCATACGCCATATCGGAGACATGTAAGAAGGGAGACCCGACCACGACGAAGATGGTGCTAATAGTAACAATACTTTTGGCATGTGCTTATTTTTTAAGTGCTATAGAACAAGTTGTGGAAAATCCACCACTGGCTAACCATGTTGAAGCTTTATACATTTTGTTATCCAATTTTTGTCCCAATGCATCTCCTCTCATATGTTGTGTGTTCTTAAGTGCATAATATATCCTTGAAGCGTAACAAAGAACAAGAGAAAGAACACCAAACAGACACTAAACACCTAGTAAATCCTAATAGCAGCTCAATGAGACAAAATTATCATACCCATGCAATTGAGCCTTTGGCTAAAATGAATTGAAAAAAAAAATTTGTCGGATATTACTTGCTACATGTAGCTGCCAAGTGGCAAATGGAAGTAAATCCAAAAAAGGGAAAGAAATTTAACAGGAACCATCAAGTAAAGGAAAATCTTTTGGCTGTAAGCCAGATGACAGAAATATAACCATCAGTGTACCACACTCAACAAATGGTTTCGTAGTGTAGTGGTTAGCACTCCAGACTTTGAATCTGGCGACCTGGGTTCGAATCCCGGCGAGACCTACTTTTTTAGCTGACATTTTAGTATTCCCATGGTACAATGTACTCGCTATTTTTTTCCGGCTTTTAGTATTCAGGAAATATATCTACTTGCGATTTTTCAGCTCACATTTAGTGTTTCTAGGGTAGAATGTACTCCTATTTTTGCTGATTAGTATTTCCTTGGTAAAATATACGCAGACCATACAAATACTCACAAGTGAAAGAAAAGTGTATACTCCAAATGTACACCTACCCACTAATTACGGTGGAGACTGAACTGAACTAATTATTTTGATACTGTGTTCTTAAAACAAGACATGATTGCCTCAGTAATATTCAATTCTAGCAACATGATGCGCCAACCCGTGCAAGAACTCAAAATATTGTATTCTAGCAATGTTAGTGAACACGAAGAAGGAACTGCAATGGCCACTATCGAGTGGTTTAAATCCCAGCTGGGCAATCAAAACAGTTAGCCTTCAAGGTCATACTGAATGGGCCTACCATGTCATTTGTTCCAAATTGTACTGATAAAGTGAAAGGTCTTCTCTACGTTCTCTTTGTATTATCATTGGCAAAAGGTCTACTGCAATAAATTTTGGGCTACAACTTATTAATGTGGTCATCTACCAACTATGGTCATGCTTGTGACAGCAGCTCGCAATCCTGAGTTGGAAAGGCAATGCTAGTGTACTGATTTACATCACATGCCACGAAGATGGTCTGTTGGTCACAATTTAGGTGCAATGCAATTTATAAGTGCAAAGGAAAGGATTTCTCTCTTAAGGAGTACACACCTATTCCTCAACAACTGGGTAAATAGTAACCCCATGGCAAATGATAAGACAAAAAACTATTTGAAGTGACCAAGTAAACCAAATTTGTCAACAAAATTAAATGCCAGAAAATATGAGAAAAGATATGTGTATGTACCTCGCATAGAAGAGTGAGAATTAGGTAGTTGATTGTCACATTCCGATACAGAGCTAGCGTAAAGCAAATAAGCAGAATAAGGTGATGCATCAGAATCCCAGGAATCCATCCACTGTACAGCCGGTAGCGGAGCATATCCAATTGGTCATAAGCAAAGTAGCCACATGAAAAGCACAGAGCAGAATATGCTCCAATCCAACTGCTACCAACTAATTCTTCATGCTGAAACATGTTCTCAAGGCCCTTGGTACGCCATTGGCACAATAGAACAAAGATAACTGCAAATCGAGATAGGAGTGAGATAGAGTCGATCAACAAGCCTAACAACATATGACAGCATCGATGGAACAAACTAAAGAGATAAATATTTACCAAAAAAAGACATAGTTCAAGAATATGCATTACACCTACGAGCCATCCATTTAAAAGAAGGATCAACAGTTTTACATACTGCAGAGGGAATGCTCTACAACTTCCTAACTATCTTGAGAGAAACAACAGCACCACTAAATCCAATGGCACATGGACCATCTACGACATAAAATTTCCATTTCTATCATTTTTTTTGCTTAGGCATTGTCAATTACATGGGCGATGGATTTACTGGCAATAAGTACGTGCAAAGAAGTGGTACACGAAAAGTAATGCTTGAGAAAGGTAGTGTTCTAAAAATCAGCCGCCTAGTGCACCTAGAGGGCCCCCAGATACTAGGTGACACCCATCCTGCTAGCCAATTTATCCCTCCTAGGCCCACCTAATTGGCGTTTAGGCACTAGATGCTGATTTGCCGCCCAACTAGCAGACAAAATGGAGATATTTGGTGCCTAACTAGTGAACTCTTCTAAACACACTGTATACCATCACCATTCTTTTTAAGGGTTGGCAAATTTTCATGGAAAACATGGAAGTATTTGCACGCAAGGCCATTGCATGGTTGCCACATTTACTTGGAAACTGAAACCACACAACCTCTAGAAGCTGAACATGCTATAAACAGCAAGGTAGCAAGCAATATGGGCTTTTAGAAATCCTGCACAATTTCAGCCAATCAAAGCTCAAATGGAGACAATTTTCAACAGCACAAGTAAGCAGTATCACAGTGACCAACGATACTAACAATAACAGTACATAGCTCATAGTGCCCCCTTTTGTTCAGGGCCGACCAAATTGCATCAAGCATCAACAGGTTTACCGGCTGATTAATCTGCCGCGCCCTCTCTATCCCCACCAAATTCGCGCAACGCTGGAAGTCAATTGGGCGTACGCTTTCTTCTACTAGGCGATTAACCCGAAGCACGTGTACGGGAAAAGCGACGGAACTAAATGCGAGGGTTCGGAGGGGGGGGGGGGGGGGGGGGGCGGACCTGAGGCGGAGGTGAGGGAGGAGTGGAGCAGCGAGACGGCGGTGTTGACGAAGAGCGGGTCGCGGGAGACCGCGGCGCGGATGGCCGTGTTGGCGGCCTGGAAGAAGGCGAAGCCGGCGGCCACGGCGGCCAGCTCGCGGCGTCCCCGGGCGCCGATCTCGAACCCCACCGACACGGCCCACAGCACCAGCGTCGCCGCGAAGAAGGCGCTCGTGTCGCCCGCGCCGGCGCGGCGGGGCGGCGGCATCGGGGCTCGTGCCGTCTCCGCGTGGCGAGCCGAGAGCCGCACCCGTCCACACGCTAGCCGGCTAGTCCCCCCCTCCCCTCTTCGTCGGCCGCTTGGATTGGACCGCCCGCTTGTTGCTTTCCGGACCTAGAACCCGACACCCGGGCCCCACCCCTAGGGGAGAGAGAGAACCGATCCTTCGAAATTTGAAACGAAAATAATTCGATCTAGTAGAAAAAGAGGAAAAGAAATGCCCCGGGCGTAACGTCATCCATCTCGCTCGCTGGGCCGTCCCCCGTCGGCTCGATCCCCACAGCCCAACCACCACCAAGCCGGCCGGCCACCGCGAGCGGGGGGGTTGATTTCCCCATGGCGTCCAAGCAGATGGAGGAGATCCAGCGGAAGCTGGCGGTGCTGGCCTACCCGCGCGCCAGCGCGCCTGCGCAGTCCCTCCTCTTCGCCGGCGTCGAGCGCTACCGCCTCCTCGAGTGGCTCTTCTTCCGGTACGCCCGCCCCCGCATTTCCGCCCCGCCCGCCCTCCGCCGTGTGCCTCGGCGCGGGTTCTGGGGCTCGTAGGGTTTCCGAATTGAGGGTTTCGTTTGCTGACCTGCTGCTGCTGCTGTGGTCCGGAGGCTGCTGGGCGACAGATCGCCATTCACGCAGCAGAACTGGCAGGGGGACAGCCTCGACCGCGACGAGGAGAACAGCAGGATCCAACGTAAGGTTTCTGCTCCACCTGTTTCGCCGCGCTGAATTGGGAGTGCTTGCTCGTGCCTTGTGCTGATGGTTGGGGTTATGCAGACTTGGCGGAGATCGCGAATTTCCTTGGTATCACGCCTTCAGTCGACACTGAGGCGATTCAGGTGAGAGGAATGCAGCTCTTTGTTCTACGAAGCTTACATTTGTTGAGTATTAGATTTTGTTACACACAGATGGCAGATCTCTGGTGTGTGGTGAAAATCGCAAACTCAGATTCAGCGTTTGTCATCTTTTGTGGGATTGCAGGGCAGAGGCAGCTACGACGAGCGGGTGGAGCTCCTCCGTCTAATTGTTGACTTGGTGGAAGCTAGCTGCTATGCCGACAATCCAGAGTGGAGGTTGGTTTGCACTTTACTGTCTGTGGTATACTTTTGCTATGCTGATTATGCAAAGGCATTAGTCAGATTCTGATGTCGGTAGCTATTTTCAGTTAAACATTTTCTAGCACTGTAAGCGGAAAGGAATGTTTGATGCAAAATGTACTGTGTTGTACAGAAAATATTAGATGATGCTTTAACCTCAGTATTAGGGCATCTAAAACATAAACTTTCTGACAAATTGCTCCCTGGCAGTGTTGATGAGCAGTTGGCAAAGGACGTACAACTTGTAGATTCCATTGCAGAGAAACAGGCACAAATATTTTCAGAGGAGTGCAAGCTTTTTCCTGCAGATGTCCAAATACAATCAATTTACCCCCTGTAAGTACGCCCAATTTGATGCTCTTATCATTTGTGTTATTTAGAGGGCTCGGATTTCTAGCACCCTTATAACTCCTTAAATGGTATTAATCCATCTTGCTGTCTTGTGACCCCCAGTTGACTAGCAATTTAACGAACCAGTGAACCACCACTATTTCACTGAGTTAAATTATCATTTTGCAGGCCTGATATAGCAGAACTAGAGTTGAAGCTCTCTGAGTATACCAAAAAGATGTCAAATCTGCAACAGATGGTGCAGGAGCTAGCCTCAAAGGTATATAAACACATCACTGGATCCTACTTCTGTATTCGTATAGTTGTGATCATATATTTAAAATCAATCTATACACTTCTATCTGAAATTCCCATGCATATCATGTTTGTTAGTTTGTTGACAGTACCCTGCAGTATGCTATTTGCGCTAACAGTGGTCTCTGCTGCCCAGTATGACTATAATCCGAACGAAGACTATGCCGAGACAGAGTTGAAGTTGAGGGAACATTTGCAATCGTTTCTTGAAACAGTAAAATCCTTCAATATGATATACACTAAGGTGAACATCTTATGCAACGTTATGTAATTTTCTCCCTGTATCTCCTTATATTCCAGACAAATAACCTTGACATGAATATCATTTGTACTTCTGATTATCATTTTTCATGTGTTTTGAGTTGTTGGATGATAGAAGTTATTTGTCGTTGTAGGAAATTCATCCTTGGACCCACATGATGGAGGTGCCACAGTTGCATGGGTTTGGTCCAGCTGCTAACCGCTTGTTAGAGGCTTATAACACACTTTTAAAGGTACTATCTGAATATATTTTTATTCGTTTATTGGTCACTTTGTTGCTCATTTGAATTTCTTGTCTATCTCTGACGGTCTGACCTATATGTCATGATCTGGTTATTTGAACTTTTGATGGGATGAAAATAGTAGAAGTTCATTTGTCAGTAGGTACTCAGTATGTCAAAATACTGTCATAGTTTTATGACATTTCTTTCAAGTTTCAGTGACTATTTATTATCATAGGTTATTTATTGTCCTGCAATATGAACTTAATGCACAGGACAGATGTTTGTTTTTCCCTGTCAAAAACTCAAAAATAGCCTCGTATAAACCTTATTGGTGTTATTTTTGAAATGCCGATGGCTGGCAATATTATCTTGTGAACTCTAGTCAACTGGAATTAAACACCCTGCTACAAATTCTAAAGCAAATCTGGGTAGCTTCAGATATCTATAAGCCTGGAAGTTTCTGTGTAGTGAGTAGTCCTTGTATTCTGTTCTATGAAATGTATCTCCAAAATAGTAGTATAAGATAACATGGTATAGCTTTATGTAGAATTACACTGTGTCATCCGTTTAAAATAATACCACCTCTTACTTGAAACTTTTACAGCTCTTGTAGTAATTCATGTCCTTTCAAGTAGTTAGCGTGCTCTGGCTAAGTGCTGACAGCGTCAACCATACTCTTACAAAACATGCTTTGACTTGAGTGCTTATTTATGATGTGCAGTTCCTTGGAAATTTGAGGAGCCTGCGAGATTCATATACAGCAATGGCAGCTGGCTCACTTTCAAATTCAAGCGAGCCTTCATCCGTCACAAAAATCATTTCAGACTGTGAATCCGCGCTCACGTTCTTAAACAACAGCCTTGCCATCCTTTCAACTTCCGTGGCACGGGAGCAGGGTGAAACACTATGATTTTATGGCCATCTTATACCAAGATTCAACTCTGGTACACGTGTGTAAGCTTGTAGTGATTCAGCTGTTTGCCTTTTGGTTTCAGTTGAGGCGCGGAGTAAAGCTTGTGTTCCCATTGTCGGTGTGGTCGTGTATTTGTGTGTGGTTGTTGATTCTTTTGCAGTTGTAACTTGTGACGTTCAGTGAACAATTCTTATAAACTTGATAGCATAGCACTAGTTAACTGTGTTTCTACATTCATAGCGAAACTGATTGTGATGGCTTATGGATTATGTCTCTGCACCTCATTGGTGCATTCTTCGACTGCCTGGCATATTATCCAATACCATGTCGATCAAGATTGGCTTTGTCTTATAAAAGTTTATTGAGGGAGTATTTGGGTTATATTAATTAAGGAAACATTCAGAAAATATCCTATGAAAACTTAGAAATGCATCTAAATATGAGAAAATCCTTTTGAATTTAATTCGTCATTGTTTGTTTGCCGGTCGTTGCACCACCAAAGAGAACAAATTCGTCATCTGTCGGAGCTAGAGATGATCTTCACGGAGGAGGAAGTTTGGCAAGTAATTAAAAACATGCACCCAGATGGCGCACCTGGACCGGATGGATTCGGTGCTATGTTTTATCAAAGAGCTTGGCCAATCATCAAGAATGACATAATGGCGGCGCTTGCCAAGCTTGCACTGGGAGAGAGCAGAGGATTCGCAAGACTTAATCAAGCCCTCATAGTGCTCATACCCAAAAAGACGGATGGCGTTGGATGTGGGAGATTTCCGGCCGATCAGTTTACCGCATAGTTTTTCCAAACTGCTCGCCAACAGAGTTCGAAAGCAAATGCCCGAACTGGTATGGCGCACCTAGACCGGATGGATTCGGTGCTATGTTTTATCAAAGAGCTTGGCCAATCATCAAGAATGACATAATGGCGGCGCTTGCCAAGCTTGCACTGGGAGAGAGCAGAGGATTCGCAAGACTTAATCGAGCCCTCATAGTGCTCATACCCAAAAAGACGGATGGCGTTGGATGTGGGAGATTTCCGGCCGATCAGTTTACCGCATAGTTTTTCCAAACTGCTCGCCAACAGAGTTTGAAAGCAAATGCCTGAACTGGTGGGAGTGAACCAGTCTGCATTCATAAAAGGGAGAAGCTTGCATGATAATTACCTCCTGGTGAGACAAGCAGCCATGAAAATCCATGCGAGGAAGAATCATGTGGTCTTTCTTAAACTGGATATCACACGTGCGTTCGACTCCCTCTCGTGGCCATTCCTGTTCGAGGTTCTCCGAGCCAAAGGATTCGGTACGCTGTATCTAAATTGGATCGCCGCCCTGCTTCAGACTGCTAATACGCGTGTGCTAGTTAATGGAGTCCCCTGGAGGAGAATTTGGCATGCCAAGGGACTTAGGCAAGGGGATCCGGTCTCCCGTTTGCTCTCTCGTTGTTGCTATGGAGGCACTCTCGGCCATTATTACTAGGGCCTTGCAGGAGGGAGTACTAAGCAGTTACATGGGCATCTAGGCGATGCAGAGACTGTCCATATATGCAGATGATGTCGTCCTCTTTGTGAGGCCATCCATGCCGGACCTCGAGTTTGTCTGGAATGCATTGGAGATATTTGGTGAAGCTTCTGGCCTTAGGGTCAATTACAGAAAATCGTCGGCAATCCTAATAACGGAAGATCAGGAAGACCGGGCCAGAGTGGAGAGCCTCTTGCAATGCGCCATCGGGGAATTCCCCTGTAGATATTTAGGGTTCCAGTTAGCTATCAAGAAGCTTACCAAGGTGCAGTGGCAACCGCTCCTAGACCAAGTTAGACACTTTATCCATGCATGGCAGAGAGGTCTTATGCAGCGCTCGGGTCGGCTCGTGTTGGTGAAATTTGTCATCGCGGCTAGACCATTTCATCACTTGCTTATCATGAAGGCACCGGCTTGGGTCCTCAAGGACATCAACGGTTGGATGAGAGCCTTCTTTTGGGCTAGAAAGAACCAAGTAAATGGAGGCCAATGCTTAGTGGCTTGGAACTCAATCTGCAGACGGCTTAGCTACAGTGGACTTGGAGTGAAGAACTTGAGTCTGCAAGCCCTAGCCCTTAGAGTGAGATGGGAGTGGCTTAGGCGTACCGAGTTGCACAGGCCATGGCAAGGTCTTCATATGCTGATTGATGATGAGGCGCGGCAAGTGTTTGGTAGCCTAGTGATGATAACCATTGGCAGAGGATACAAAGTGCTACTCTGGAGGGATAGATGGATTCACGGTTTTGCGGTTCAGGACATAGCGCCATTGCTGGCCCGAGGAGTGGACACAAAGACGAGAAATACTAGGACAGTGGCTCAGACTTTGAGTGGAGAGAGATGGGCTCAGGAGCTGCAACCCCACCTCTCTTATGGAGCGCTGATTCAGGCCATGCACCTTAGGCATGCGATCGCTACAGTGCCGAGAGATGTGCAGGTCGAGGACACCTTTGCATGGCCACATGACAAATCAGGTGTGTACTCGGCAAAGTCCACCTACACCCAGTTGTGCATGGGTGGGATTCGATCCTCGATGGCCATTGGGATTTGGAGAAGCTGGGCCCCGCTTAAGTGCAAAATCTTTGCATGGCTAGCGGTGCAACACAGATTGTGGACATCAGACAGGAGAGCACGGCATGGCTTGCAGGAGGTGCCTTCCACTTGCTATACTTGCATGCAGGAAGAGGATAATGTCGAGCACATTCTGGTGCAATGTGTCTACGTGCGCGAGGTGTGGCACACATGTTTTGACACATTGCAGCTTACTGTTTCGACTCCGAGCAGAAATGATACCTTTGTCGAGTGGTGGCTCGGTACGAGGAGAGGCTTCCAAGGCAAGGACAGGAGGGGATTTGACACTTTTGTCATCGCAGCTGCTTGGTTGCTCTGGAAGCAACGGAATGCATGAGTCTTCAATAGGCAGGAGCAGCAAAAAACACCAGGAGAAACTGCTAGAGGGATCATCGACGGGATTCGAGACTGGAAGAGAGCGGGTATAGGTGTAGGAGGCCTAGATAGATTTGTGAGAAGTTGATATAAGAACATTTGTAGGGTGTGGGTGTTCCGACGATGATGTTCGCATTAACCGTTGGTCTCTTGTAATTATCTTTGATCCCTTCTATAAAGATATGGCACGTCATTAGCGTACTCTCGGAAAAAAAGAGTAACAACTATGTCGCCTATGCATACCCCTCATTGTTGTTGTTGTAACCACTTGTCATGTATGGCGGGATCGGCACAAGGCGCGGGGGTTGGCGCGGGGCATGCCCTGCCCTGTTTCGACATGAATCGATGACTGATTTACTATCACCCTCGCATGGGATCAGTCTACACACAAGACGAGATCATCGGCAACAAGATAGAAACCAAGCCAGCACCGCACAAATGATGGAGCATATTGTCGACAATGACACTAACCCACCAACTAATCAATGTCCTTGACTAGGCAACACCGCCGCCGACACCATACTCTAACCCTGACTACATGTCAAACACGCAAAGACAGGGTTCCCACCACCACCCCGCCCGTTGCAGCAACAAATGGAGGGCGGGGGAACCAGGTCTGGGCCGGGGCCTTATCGCCTAGAGAGAGGAGAGGTTGAGAGTCATCGGCTCGCTTGTATATGCAAATAGGGTCGAAGGTCGGCCCTATTTTTGGTGGAACTTTTGTTATCGGCACACTTCCAATGTGTTTGACATCTATTCAGGAGGAGAATGGAAGCTTAGAGGAGGAAGTTGTGTTGGGGCAAAATATGGGATGTGCCATTTTATTCATAATCCTTTTTTTGGTATATTTAGGCGGATTTTGGTAATAATGATACTCTCTCCGTCCGAAAAAGCTTGGAATGGAGGGAGTATATGATTATGGGGGCTAATAGTATTCGTGGTTGTATGTATATGTTTTAGCCGCAATGAAATGAGACCAACGTGATTGGAAACACGCGCATTCGCACGCGCGCGCACACACACACACAATTTTATAAGGATAGAAGAAGACAATGTGTTCCAGTTTGCACGGTATATAATTGAGTATTTGCATCTCATTTAGTCGAATAGGAACACCTTACCATACCATTTAGACAGCTTGTGCGAGGAACAAGAGTAGGATTCATACCACGTACATATAATAAACAACTAACATTTTGTGCTCAAGCCCCTAAAGACGGGGTCGATAAGATACATGAAAACCATGACTATAGACTACTATGAGATTCCAACCCCTCCACCGAACTTTGATTTGTTGGGAAGAAAAGAAAAGTAAAAAAGGGACACTAGATTTGTGGTTTCACCATGTTCTTTGTATTGCTTGTTACTTTTGGGATTGTGAGGATCTCTAGACGGTTTGGTGTTGTCCAGAAGCTTCCAAAGTTCGCAACACCACCCTCGCGGATTCAGATTCTTCCCCGAACATGTACCGAGTGTCTAGAAAGAGCGAGGATTATGTCAATAAACTGCGTAGGAGTCTAGATCTCAAGCACTGCATCTCCCATGACGGAATAGGAAAAGGTGCAGGTATGGCTCTCTTCTATGATGAGCAAGTTGAAATAAAGAAACTCGCTGTTGGCCCGCGGTATATTGATGTGTTGGTTCGTCTAAATCCCCATGGCCGGCTATGGCGGGGTACATTTGTGTATGGAGAACCTAAAGCCAGTGAGAGGCACCACATGTGGGATCTCCTACGTAGAATCAAACCGAGGTCTAATGAACCTTGGTTCATGATAAGAGATTTTAACGAGACAGCTTGGCAACATGAGCACTTTTCCCAATCTCAGCGAAACGAGAGGAACATGGCAAATTTCAGGGAGGTGCTTGCTGACTGTAATTTGTTGGATCTTGGCTTCAAAGGCCCGAAATGGACATATGACAATAAACAGAGCGGAGCGGACAATGTGAAGGCAAGGATAGACAGAGGGGTGGCTGATCAAGAGTGGAATGCAATTTTTCCAAATGCTTCAATCGAGCACTTATGTACGTCCAGATCAGACCACCTTCCTTTATTGCTCAGATTTGGTCAGAGAGAGGAATGGCGTCCTATTAACAAAATCTTCCGATACGAGTACATGTGGGAAAGAATGGATTCGTTGACTGAAGCTATAGTGAGCAAGTGGAATGAGGATAAACCGGCTGAAAATTTGTCTGAGATATCACAAAAACTGTCAGTCTTGCAAAAGACTCTGAATGATTGGGCAAAACGAAATTTTGGGTCCATAATTAAGCAAACCGCGGCCATGAGGAAGCAGCTGGAGTATCTTTGGTCTAGACCTGCTTCAGCATCCAGAGATAAAGAAATTAAAGCGGCGGCTAAGAACTTGGACGAACTGTTGCATCGCGAAGAAATGATGTGGAGGCAAAGGTCGAGAGCTCTTTGGTTGCGGGAGGGAGACAAAAATACGAAGTACTTTCAGCGCAAAGCTACGTGGAAGAGGAAGAAAAACAACATCAGTAAATTAAAGGATGGAGATGGGAATTGGGTAGAGGATCGGGCCAAGCTTCAGGAGATGACAACAAACTTTTTCAAAAATCTGTACACTAAAGAAAGTGGAGTGGACCCTAAAGTCATTGTAGACTGCTTGACAAACAGAGTGTCAAGTGACATGAATTCCGCACTGGTTAAAGAGTTCTTAGAGAAGGAAGTTAGTGACGCACTTTTTCAGATCGGCCCTCTAAAGGCTCCCGGACCCGATGGTTTTCCCGCCAGATTCTACCAAAGGAATTGGGGCACAGTTAAGAGAGATGCGGTGAACGCGGTCCTGAAGTTTTTTCAAGAGGGAGTTATGCCGAAGGGCACCAACGATACAGTCATAGCACTCATACCCAAAGGAAACAGGCCGGAGCAATTGAAGGACTTTCGCCCTATCAGTCTATGCAATGTGATATACAAGGTAATCTCTAAGTGTATGCTGAATCGCCTAAGACCCTTCCTGGATGAGCTCATTTTGGAAACCCAAAGTGCCTTCATCCCAGGGCGTCTAATTATGGATAATGCTACAATCGCTTTTGAGTGTTTTCACAAGATCCAGAACAGCAAATTGCCTAGGAATACTCATTGCGCCTTTAAATTGGATTTGGCGAAAGCTTACGATCGTGTGGATTGGGGCTTCCTGGAAGAGGCTCTATTGAAGTTGGGTTTTGATCACAAATGGGTTTAGTGGGTTAAGTGCTGTGTTACGTCAGTGCGATATGCAGTCAAAAATAATGGGGAGCTGCTGGACTTTTTCCTTCCCTCGAGAGGACTTCGCCAGGGCGACCCGCTGAGTCCCTACATTTTCCTCTTCGTCGCCGATGGCCTGTCCTGCCTGCTGGACAAAGAGATTCGGCGGGGAAGGTTAACTCCTCTTAAGATCGCTAGAGGCAGCCCGGGTGTGTCAAACCTCCTGTTTGCCGACGACAGCCTACTCTTTTTCAAAGCTTCCAAAGAGGAGGCCGAGGGTGTGAAGCAAGTGTTGGATGAGTTTCAAAGGGGTTCGGGTCAACTCCTAAGCTACAGCAAGTGCTCAATCATGTTCAGTGAAGTGTGCCCAAGTGATGTCCAGGAGGAAATCAAAAGTGTACTTGAGATAACGGCTTCTACGTTCGAGAGTAAGTATTTGGGGCTACCTACGGCAGAGGGGCGTATGAAAGAGTCATCTTTTCAACCAATCATGGAGAGGTTCATCAAGAGATGCTCGGATTGGTCTGAAAGATTCATGTCCCATGCAGCAAAAGAGGTCCTCATCAAGTATGTTCTTCAAGCCCTCCCAACGTACTGCATGGGGGTGTTTAAGATGACACAAGGTTTCTGCGATAAATATGAGAAACTTATCTGGAACTTCTGGTGGGGAGAAGAAAATGGGCAGAGGAAAGTCCACTGGATGTCTTGGGAGAGAATGATCAAGCCTAAAAGAGGAGGGGGTATCGGTTTTAGAGATATGAAACTCTTCAACCAAGCTTTGTTAGCGAGACAAGCTTGGAGACTTATTCAGTGGCCCGATAGTCTGTGCGCGAGAGTGCTGAAATCAAAATACTATCCTAAGGGGGAGCTGCTGGACACGGTTTTTGCTTCTGATGCTTCTCCGGTTTGGCGAGGCATTGAGCATGGTCTCGAGCTCCTGAAGGAGGGCATTGTCTGGAGGATCGGAAATGGGAGAAAGGTTAATATCCAGCGGGACCGGTGGATCCCTCGTGAGAGTGGTCTGAAACCTGCTAACGTCATTCGTCGATCCAGATTGCGTTGGGTGAATCAATTGATGCTTGCAAATGGAAGTGGATGGAATTCAGAACTGATTCACCAGCTATTTTATGGTTTTGATGCGGATGCGATATGTAGCATCAGGATCCCGAATTCGGCTGCGGAGGATACTTTGGCGTGGAATTATGAGAAATCTGGAGTTTTCACTGTCCGGAGTGCGTATAAGCTGGCGGCCTCTCTTCAAGATCAGTCTGAGGGTGCGACATCGAGTTCTACGAACGCATCACACAACCGTAGCATTTGGGACATCATCTGGAAGGCCAAGGTACTAGAAAAGATCAAAAACTTCGGGTGGAGGACGGCCACCAATACGCTGCCGACCAAGCTGAACGAATGGAAGCGTACTTTGGATATGGACAGTACCTGCAATATTTGTGGAATGGGAGAGGAAAACGAACACCATGCTGTAGTCTCTTGTACCAAGAGCAGAGCCCTAAGAACGGAGATGAGAAAGGTCTGAAACATCCCCAGCGAAACGCTCTTTCAGTTTACTGGGGAGGACTGGTTACAAAATTTATTAGGGCTATGCAATATGGAAACAAGAACAAAAGTATTGTTGCTGCTGTGGCGTTGCTGGTTTCTTCGGGACGACTATTTTCATAGTACAAGGAAAGAGTTGGTTAGTAGATCGGCTTTATTCCTGCAGCAATACGTAGAGGAGATAAATGACAACATCTATGTATCTATTTCAGATATGAAAGACAAGCAAGGTCTGGGGCAGCTCAGGAATGCTTCTGTTGGAAAGGAGTCAGCGGGAGGAGCTATGGAGGTGAGATCGGGGTGCAACTTGGCGTCCTCTGGTGCTTGGTGCCCCCCAAGTAATGGCCTGGTGAAACTGAATACTGATGCCTCTTTCTTGGCTAACAATGGGCAGGCATGTATTGGTGCAGTAGCTCGCGACCACAGGGGCCTGGTGGTCTTCTCGCAGTCTAAAAGTATCGAGTGTTGCTCGTCGGTTGAGGAAGCGGAGGCCCGAGCTCTCTTGTCGGGGCTCCAATCTTTAGCGGCTCTGTTCAGAGGGCCCGTCATTGCGGAAACAGACTGCTCCTTCTTAGCAAAAGAAATCCAATCTGAAGCCAGCAACCGTTCTGCCTGTTTTTCAGTCATACACGATGCCAAGATTGAACTATCAAAATTCAGAAATGCTCAGATGGACTATGTCAACAGGAATCAGAACAAATTGGCTCACTGCTTGGAGGCCCGGGCGAGAAAAAAGGGAGACGTGTACAAAGTTGCAGGTGTCCCGGATGATTTAGTGGAAGAGATGAGAGCTGACATGGAATCAGCTCAAGAGTAATGGAGTGTTACTCTTTTTCCTCAAAAAAAAACAAGGATATATGTGTGGGCGACATAGTTGTTGCTTTTCTCGTATCTGGATCTACGCCTTTTTCCTAACATGGTCATAAAGAAATGACAAAAAAACAGTGGGATTACTCCCACTGCATGTATTTATATTGACTTCTTTGGCATATGAATTGGGAAATGGTTCATTTCAACCGGCAGATCGCACGCGACCGTCTGCCACCTCTGTGCGACGAGTGTCTTTGGGTGCCTATTCTTGTAAAAAGAATCTGCAACATCATGGAAAGAAGTCCACATCACCCCCCAGGGTTTCACAAACCGGCTAATTTACCCCCTGAAGTTTAAAACCGGGTACTTAACCCCCTGTCTTTCTCAAAACAATGTGAATTACCCCCTAAACCTGATTATAGTGGTTTTGTGAGGTGGTTTGCTGACGTAGCAACGTTGCGAGGGGCCAGGTCGGCAGAGTTCTTTCTTCCCTATCCCATCTGCCTGCAATCACGTGTATACGGCATCGTTCACATCCTCTCACCTAAACCATCCTTGGTGCCGGCGTGCCAGTTTCACCCCGACATCGAGGTCCCCCGCGAACAGCTCGACGTTGAGGTACTCCATACTCGCTGTACAACATCAAACAGTTTACATCAGCCGACAAGGAGCCCTAGCATGATGGAGCTCGTCCGGCGTGGTTCACTAAGCACCGCACGCTTTGATTTTTCGTAGGATGTGGTATAGGTGCACCACATCCCTCCCGTTCATCCTCTCCTCGAACCCCGGAGTCATGCACTTCTCGACCTTCACCTTGAAGTCTCTGCCCTTATGGAGTTGTGCAGGCGGCCGGGACACACATCTTGCTCCTGAAGGTGGAAAACATGACGGCGCTGTCCGGGATGGAGGAGAGTCACTCTGCCGAAATCTCCTCGACCTCACTCTGCGGCAGCTCCGGCATGTTCGTGCCGGTGACGAGCACCAGCCTGCCGAGCTGGGAGACGAGTCTTGATCACGAGCGAGGGCCTGACTGGCCTCGAGCCCAACGAGGAACCGAGGACGCCATGGTAACATGCATGACTCGTATTTGTGAACACATAGGTGATTTTGGCAGCCTGGTGGTGAGGGAGGACAAAGGTGATGCTCGCGTTTGACGTCCTTGAACTCGCTGATATACATGGGTACACACATCATGGGAAGGAATTCAGTTAGATGTGCTTGGACAGCGGCAAGCCGGATGAGTCAACGCTCCTGGGAGTCCTAGCAGTATTCTCAGATCGGCGATGGGTCAGAGCTGCAGCTTCGATGATGCACTCCGCGCCTGATTGAAGTGATGGCTTTCGATGTGTGACACTCTGGTGGCGTCGTGTAGGCTGCACGGCAACCCGGAGATGATGCGGTTCACCATCAAGAAGCTGGCAGAGTTGAAAGAATGGACCAGCAAGCTACATGGTGATGTCGGCATCCAGGCGCTGCACACGACGCCGGCGTGGTGCAGGCGTGCAGCTGAGGATGGACAAGGCCAGGTGCAGTTGGGTGCAGGTCCGAAAGGACAAAACCACATGCCCAAACCACTCTAATCAGGTTTAGGGGATGATTCACATGGTTTTGAGAAAGGCAGGGGGTTAAATACCCGGTTTTGCACTTCAGGGGGTAAATTAGCCGGTTTGTGAAACACTAGGGGGTTATGTGGACTTCTTTCCAACATCATGTGTTACAAAATTTCTTTCCGCAGCAGTACCCATGTTGTAAGAAAATGAAGATGGAAAAAAAAGAAGTATGCAATTTTTTCTGCAACATCATCTGTGTTACAAAATTTTCTTCCACAACAACACCCATATATTGCAAAGTGAAGACAAAAAAAAACTCCAACTTTTTTCTGCAACACCATCTATGTTGCAAAATTTCCTTCAGCAACAACACCCATGTTGCAAACTAACAACACCCATGTTGCAAAATTTCCTTCCGCAACAACACCGACGCGTAGCATGCCCCATATAAATTACAGTAATAGAAATGAGAGCCTACTCTATGTATGTACCAAACATAACCTAATTTAGGAGTGAATCCACCGAGTTAATGGAAAGCAGAGACCCAGTTGGAAACTGAAAGTATGCTTTCTTATTAGCTCTGTGAACCAGCAGCTTGATTTCCTCTTTAAATTTCCTTCTGCGTTTGTAGAGGTTTCCCTGAATGTTCTAGAAGATGAAATCATTTCTTGCAGTACAGAAAGCCCAGCAAGTCAAAATGAATAATTCTAGGAAGAAAGGCACCCCTATCAGATCTCTGAAATGCTCGATCATTCTCCAACGAAATGACATTGATGCAAAATTGATGCAACCGGGAATCCAGGACATAAATATCTCCAGCAAATCGATGCAAAATGACATTTGAAGAAAAGATGGTCTCAGGTTTCTAGAGTGTACAGTCCACACATAGGGCAGTTGCAATCTTCAATGTGAAATTGTTTTGTCAGAAGAAGCTCTCTGGTATTCAGTCTGTCGTTGATCAGAAGCCGAAAGAAAACCTTGTGCTTACTTTGGCAACATACTGGCAATAGCAACATGAAAAATCTAAACAAGCTAGCAATAGCAGGCTGCAATGCATGGGAGGGACAGTCCAACTCAACACATAAAAAACTTAACCAGTTTGTGAAGCAAACAATGGTACCGTAGCATTATTCCAACTTCAACTCACCAGGTGTTTACTTCCATTCCATTCCATATGTATCACAGCCAATGTAAGATCGACTCAACAGACATGATACAGATTATCAAAATATGTTGTGTTACATTGCTCTGGGATCACTCCCAAATGGCCAAACGTAGATCATCTCGTCCCAGCCGGTGCTGGCGAGCAGCCCATCGGTGAGCACGCTCATGTCGATCCCAGCTACGAACTCGGTGTGGTGGCCGTACCTTTGCAGCAGGGCGTCCTCTTTCCGGTAATCCCACATGCAGACCGTCATGTCGTAGGAGCAGGACATGAGCATGCCCTGCCGATGCGGCGAGAACTTGACGCGCTTGACGGCGTACCCGTGCCCCGCGAGCTGGGCGAGGGGCGCCTGCGGCGAGCGGACGTCCCAGATGCGGATCGACTTGTCGACGGAGCCGGTGGCCAGGATGGACGGGTCGTACTTGTCCCAATCCAGGGAGAGCACCTCGTGGTCGTGGGCCGGGATGACGAGGGTGGGCCCCGGCTCCCGCACGTCCCAGACGCGGGCCGTGTGGTCGCCGGACGCCGACGCGAAGACGTCCGGGTGCCGGGCCGACCACGCGGCGGCGTAGACGCAGTACTCGTGGCCGCGGAAGGTGCGGACGGAGGCGGGGCGGTCGGGGGACCAGAGCTTGAGGGTGTCGTCCCAGGAGGCGGAGAGGAAGGCGTCGCGGCGGACGGGGTTCCAGTCGATCCCGTGGACCTCCCGCGCGTGCTCCCGGAGGAGGCGGACGGGGTTCTGCGCCGGCGGCAGCGTGACGTCGAAGAGCCGCACGGAGCCGTCCCCCGACGCGGCGGCGCAGAGGGAGTCGTGGGACTCGGACCACGCGCAGTCGAAGAGCGCGTCGGAGGTGGGGAAGGAGAAGAGCGGGGTGAGGCCGGGCCCGCCGGGCCCGGCGGCGGAGAGGTCGAGAACCAGGAGGTGCCCGTTGCCGACGAGACCGAAGTGCTGCGAGGTGGCAGCGAGGAGGCGATGCTCGTGGAACGGGCTGAAGCGGACGGAGAAGCCCGGCGCCGGGGCCTTGAACGACGGCATCGCGGCGGCGGTGTGGATCCGGGACGGGCGGGGCGGGGATAGATGGGGAGTGGGGGGTGGGAGGACTTGCGGAGACTCTGCCTTTGCGTTTTCTTCACGGGGTTTCCCGGATATATTTTTTATTATAAAGAAAATCCATTTTTTTAGTTGGAACCGCAATTCCATTAATGTTGTGTTTGGATGTCTGTGTTGAAGGGCTTCATATTGAATTGGGCGGAATAACAATTCGACAAGAAGATCTTCCTAATGGCCATGGATACAAATTCAATTGTCTGGTTGTTCATTTAATTGGCATTGGCTTATGAAATCACAGTAAGGTTTCAATATCAAATGTTGTTTACAAATTATGGAACTGAATAGTAACATCGGTATGAAGATAATACTTTGTTTTACATGTCTCAAAGCAGCAATCTCAATTCACAAAAATAGCCATGTGTCAATCAATCTATACACGGATGATTCAATCTAATAATAATACAACGTTTACCACCATGTCACACAAGCATGCATCTGTTCACCTCCTCCTCCTCCTCCTCAAAGTGCATCAACGTCCTGAACTCCTCACGGTGCATCAAATTCTTCAATGTTCCCACACTACATCAAATTCACACAATCTAATAATACAATACATATGTTCATTCAACAACGTTCAACACCTCCTCGTGGAGATAAGCCTGCAAATAATCAGACCCATGATTAGTAAGGGAAGGAGAGGAGGGGAGGAACGGGAGAAAGGGAAAGTGAGGACTTGGAGGAGGGGGGGGACATGAGCAAGGAAAGGAACCGAAGGGGGAAGAAGATAGGTAGGCTAAATCCGACGGAAGGGGACGACTGGGAGGTCTAGGCAGGCAGCGGAAAAGGGGCGACAGGAAATGAGGTTCTGCGGCTGGGAAGGTCGGCACCGTCGAAGATGAGGGTCTAGACGGTAGATGGGGGGCGGGGCGGGCAGAGGAGGGGAACGAATGACAGAGCGATGGCGGGAAGAGGAAGGAAAGGAGCGGATGCCGAGGGGTCTCGATGGTGTGCCGCCTGACGAAGCTTAATCTGGTAGATCTCGGGTGACGGGTCCCGAGCTGGTGATCTTTGCTAGATGGTAAGAGGACAAAATAAGGTCCCGGTATTTCCCTAGGTTTGGACCATTTCGAAGAGGTGAAACCCTACGTCTTGCTTGTATTGTATTGACTGTGGACGGGGTACAGAGTACAAATTGGTCTGCCTCGAGATCGTATGTCTCAATGAATCTCATCTATCAAATATGTTCTATCGACTTATGTCTAAATAATATGGTAATATACATACCACGGATGTGGTCACTTATGGACAAATACTACGGTAACTTTGACCCAGAGAGAAAAACAGTTGTTGAAACCATACCCCTGATAACTTCTGTGGAAATAACATGGTAATATATGCACCGTAGACCTGATAACTCAGGTATAAACACCGTGATAACCTGTTAACCCGGGGAAAAGGTTGTTGAAAACATGCCCCGGTAACTTCTATGTCGATAACATGGTAATATGCGAATCATTAACCTGACTTACACACAACCACCATGGTAACTTCTGACTGGAGCAAAAAAAGTTCAAAACATACCTACGATGAATTATGTATAAATAGCATGGTAACATAACACACAATAGAGCTGATAACTCACGCACAAACACCACCATAACTTTGACCCGAGGGGGTTGTTTAAAAACATACCCCCAATAACTTTCATGTAAATAGCTTGGTACTATACGCATTGTATACATGATAACTCATGCACAAATACAGCGGTAACTTTGACCCGACCTAGTAAGAAGGTTAGAGAAACCAATTTTATGCCCTGGTAATTGATGCGGCTTGAAGCTACGTCGGTATTTCCCCAAAGAGGAAGGGATGATGCAGCACAGCGGCGGTAGGTATTTTCCTTAGTGATGAGACCAAGGTTATCGAACCAGTAGGAGAACGAAGCAACACAGCGTAAACAACCAAATACTCGCAACCCGACGTGTAAAAGGGGTTGTCAATCCCTTTCGGGTAGCGGCGCCCCAAGATAGGCAAACGGACGTGAAATAAATTGTGGTAGATTGATAGATCGAACGCCAAATAAAATAAATAAGAATAAAATGCAACAAGGTATTTTTTATTTTTGGTTTAATAGATCTGAAAATAAAAGCAAAGGAAAAGTAGATCGCAAAGGCAAGTAATATGAGAAAGAGACCCAGAGGCCGTAGGTTTCACTAGTGGCTTCTCTCGAGAAAAATAGCAAACGGTGGGTAAACAAATTACTGTTGGGCAATTGATATAACTTCAAATAATCATGACCATATCCAGGCAATGATCATTACATAGGCATCACATCCAAGATTAGTAGACCGACTCCTACCTGCATCTACTACTATTACTCCACACATCGACCGCTATCCAGCATGCATCTAGTGTATTAAGTTTATGGGGAAACGAAGTAATGCAATAAGAACGATGAAACGATATAGACAAGATCTATCTATGTAGAGATAGACCCCATCGTTTTATCCTTAGTAGCAATGATACATACGTGTCGGTTCCCCTTTTGTCACTAGGATCAAGCACGGTGAGATCGAACCCACTACAAAGCACCTCTTCCCATTGTAAGATAAATAGATCAAGTTGGCCAAACAAAAACTAAATATCGGAGAAGAAATATGAGGCTATAAGCAATCATGCATATAAGAGATCAAAGAAACTCAAATAACTCTCATGGATATAAAAAGATAGATCTGATTATAAACTCAAAGTTCATCCGATCCTAACAAACACACTGCAAAAAAAGTTACATCATATGGATCTCCAAGAGACCATTGTATTGAGAATCAAACTAGAGATAGGAAGCCATATAGCTACTAACTACGGATTCGAAGGTCTACAAATAACTACTCACGCATCATCGGAGAGGCACCAATGGAAGTGGTGAACCCCTCCGTGATGGTGTCTGATACGTCTCCGTCATATCTATAATTTTTGATTGTTTCATGCTAATATTATACAACTTTCACATATTTTGGCACATTTTTATATGATTTATTGGACTAACTTATTGATCCAGTGCCCAGTGCCAGTTCCTGTTTTCTGCATGTTTTTTGTATCGTAGAGTATCCATATCAAACCGAGTCCAAATGCAATAAAATTTCACGGAGAATTGTTTTGGAATATTTGTGATTTTTGGGAGTTGGAATGACCGCAAACGGAGGCCCACACACACCGCAAGACACCGGGGCACGCTAGAGGCCCCTGGCGCGCGGTGGTGGGTTGTGCCCACCTCGTACGTCGGTTGGACCTATACTTCGGGCGCAAGGAAGTTTATATCCAGAAAAATATCGTGTCAAAATCTCAGCGCAATCAGAGTTACGGACCTCCGGGAATATAAGAAACGGTTTTCGGCCAGATCTGGGAAACGCAAAACGGAAGAGAACAGAGAGGGGGATCCAATCTCGGAGGGGCTCCCGCCCCTCCGCCACCATGGAGACCAAGGACCAGAGGGGGAACCCTTCTCCCACCTAGGGAGGAGGCCAAGGAAGAAGAATAAGGAGGGGGCTCTCTCCCCCTCGCTTTCGGTGGCGCCGGAGTGCCACCGGGGCAATGATCGGGACGGTGATCTACATCAACAATCTTGCTACCGTCAACACCAACTCTCTCCCCCTCTATGCAGCGGTGTAACTAAGGATGGCAATTTTACCCATGGACATGGATATCCATGGATACCCGAACCGAATGGATAGGGTTTGGATAGGCTTTTGTGTCCATGGGCGGCGCCCAAACTCGACCCGGTTGCTCGTGGGTAGGGCATGGATATAATCTTGTGTCCATGGGTATACCCAAAGCCGACCCGATAGTATGACTTAATGGGCAAAAATCTGCTATCCCTACCCCACAGTCACATCTCCCACTGCAATTTTACACTTTGTTATCTAAAACATGCAAAAGAAATTACACAATCCCCATCGTAACTCTTATTAGTTGATATTCAATCCCCTCTGTATCATACTCCAATGCCCCTTCCCTTATTTTTATCTCCTTGTTAAATGACTTGTCATTCTCATCTGTTAGAAAAAACTAAATTATCTTAGGTTGTTAGTGGACATTGATTTTCCATAAATTAATGTTTACCATAGTCTTATTTATATGTCTCAAGAAGACCCAATGGATATCCAGTGGGTATGAATATCCATCGGGTTTGGACATTGACACGTTTTTTCACCCGTGGATATTTTCATGGGCGGGCAAAGATTGTCTTCATGGACATGGATATGGATTTGATATTGTTCAACCCGAACCAAAACCGACCCATTGCCATCCTTAGGTGTAACACCTCTTCTCCCGCTGTAATCTCTACTTAAACATGGTGCTCAACTCCATATATTATTTCCCAATGATCTATGGTTATCTTATGATGTTTGAGTAGATCTGTTTTGTCATGTGGGTTAATCGTGATCTTGGTTGGTATGATTGTATATTTTATTTATGGTGTTGTCATATGGTGCCCTCCATTCTCGCGCAAACGTGAGGGGCCCCCGCTATAGGGTGTTGCAATATGTTCATGGTTCGCTTACGGTGGGTTGCGAGAGTGACAGAAACTTAAACCCGAGTAGGTGGGGTATGACGTATGGGAATAAAGAGGACTTGATACTTAATGCTATGGTTGGGTTTCACGACCTTAATGATCTTTAGTAGTTGCGGATGCTTGCTAGAGTTCCAATCATAAGTGCATATGATCCAAGTAGAGAAAGTATGTTAGCTCATGCATCTCCCTCATATAGAATTACAAGAATGATTACCGGTACTTGTTATCGATTGCCTAGGGACAAATAACTTTCTTGTTGACAAAAGCTCTCTACTAAAACTAACTTAGTTGTGTTTTTATTAAACAGCCCCTAGATTTTATTTACGCGCTCTTTATTATCTTGCAAACCTATCCTATCACACCTACAAAGTACTTCTAGTTTCATACTTGTTTCCGGTAAAGCAAACATCAAGCGTGCGTAGAGTTGTATCGGTGGTCGATAGAACTTGAGGGAATATTTGTTCTACCTTTAGCTCCTCGTTGGGTTCGACACTCTTATTTATCGAAAAAGGCTACAAACGATCCCCTATACTTGTGGGTTATCAAGACCTTTTTCTGGCGCCGTTGCCGGGGAGCAATAGCGTGGGGTGAATATTCTCATGTGTGCTTGTTTGCTTTATCACTAAGTAGTTTTTATTTCCTGCTCTAAGTATTTCTCTATCTTTAGTTATGGATATGGAACACGAAACACCAAAAAAATTAGTGGTACTTGCTACTCATGGAGATGGGGAACCTTCTAAAACCCTCGATGCTCGTTATGTGAAAAATATTATGCACTACTTTGATAATCCTGAGAAAATCCCATCCAACTTGATAATGGGAGTGTTGGATCAATGTGAATACTTTAGGGATTGTCGCTTGACTCAAAAGGGAAAACTTTTATGGGATCAAATTGAAATGTTGCAATGGTATGCTTGGAATCTATGCTTGAGATATGATTATACTTGTTGCTCTAAGATTGAAGTTCCACACCTTTCCTATTCATGCGAATTTAATGATAATGAAATCTTGGCTTCTTATGCTAGAGGTATATATGATTATTATGATGTGGAACGAATAGAAGAATTCGTTGCTTTTAAGGGTGCTTATGAAATTGAATCTTTGTTTGAAAAGTTTGAAGATTTTGATGAGTCAGTTTATAGACCTGAAAATCTTGCTATCCTTAAATATTGATATGATTATTATAAATACAATTACGATACTGATGTATTTATTGATAATAACTCCGATGTCCAAGAAAAGATTAATATTTTGCAGGAATCTATGGAAGAAGAAATTGATGAAACTATGAGCTCATTGGATGAAAAAGATGAGGAAGAGAGCAAAGAACAAATGGAGGAAGAACGGATTAGCTACCCGTGCTCACCTTCTAATGAGAGTAACCCTCCAACTCATACATTATTTAATGTCCCTTCATGCTTACCGAAGGATGAATGCTATGATAATTGCTATAATCTCGTTGATTCGTTTGAAATATCCCTTTTTGATGAACTTGATACTTGTGGCCAAGATGCTAATATGAATTATGCTTATGGAGATGAACTTGCTATAGTTCCTTATGTTAAGAATGACATTGTTGCTATTTCACCCACACATAATAGTCCTATTATCTTTTTGAATTCTCCAAACTACACTACATTGGAGAAGTTTGCTCTTGTTAAGGATTATGTTGATGGGTTGTATTTTGCTACTACACATGATGATTTTGATGAATATAATATGCATGTGCTTGCTGCTCCTACTTGCAATTATTATGAGAGAGGTACTACATCTCCGCCTCTTTATGTTTCCAACACGATAGAATTGCAAGAAACTGCTTATGCTATGTATTGGCCTTTACTTGATGTTCATGAATTGTTCTTGTATGACATGCCGATGCATAGGAAGAGAGTTAGACTTCGTCATTTCATGGTTTATGTTGCTTTGTGCTCATTACTAAATTCCAAATCATTGTTAATTAAAATTGGCTTTGATATACCTTGGGATCCGGGTGGATTCATTACTTGAGCACTTTATGCCTAGCTTAATGGCTTTAAAGAAAGCGCTGCCAAGGAGATAACACCGAAGTTTTAGAGAGTCATTTATTTCCGTTGAGTGCTTTCATAAAGTTTAAAAACGAAAAAATATAGAGGGGAACTTAAAAACCTTTTCACAAAAAGAGAAGCGATTGGAAGTCATGCATTGGAGAAGTGAGGGTAGACCTTGAACACTTGTGTTCATGCTCATGGAAACAATGTAGATTTTTTCATGAAGACTCTCACAAAAACAATTATCCCCTTGTACATGTTGGGTTCTACGGTAGGGTGCGTCGACTGCAAATTAAAATTTTCCTGCGCGCAGAACAACCAAGTACATGCTACGAGAGATGGATCACAGTTCGTTACCACTAGACGTGCAGTGCCGTGCAGCGGAAGAAGAGTTGGGGCAGCGCATTCACGTGGATCGTCTCCTCCTTGTTCGATCTCCCCCAAACAGTCGGTCGTTGGTTCCCACGTACAGGTTCGCCGGAGCGGCGCAAGTGCACCGCCTCTAACAGTATCCGCGCGTGCAGGAGGAACGTCGTGCGGCGGACTACTAGGTCCGATCGCACAACCGGCGGCGAGTGGAGGTGTCTATTCGCAACACATGCAAACCCTAGTGACAGCGCCGAAGGGATCAACCACATGAGTGTGCCGCACCCCACTTTATATAGGCGTCCGTCGCGGGCTCAACACTTGGGCCTCGCACGGACCCTAAAGCCCATAAGTCTACTCGGCCACAATTCGAATACATCTCGGATCACATCCGACCAGTGTCCCCGGATCCGACCTCGTAGGTTCCTTCCCTTAAGCGTGCGACCCCTTAGGTTCAAGACGGCTTGGTCGCAGTTCAGATCACCTCCGAACTGCACGGTTGGTAGCGGCCCCTAGCAAGGCATGGCGAACACCAAGCAGACTATGAAGCTAGTTAGGCGAACCTGTACATCACACTTCCATTCCTTTTGCCACACGATATATGTTATTGGGCTCAAGGCGAGTCTGTCATCCTTGTGCTAGCCCGACCTCTTTCTCGTTCCAGTGATGCCGACCACAAACCAGATTATCTCATAATCCTTGTCACATGGCCATGCTTATCCTGGTCGGATCACACGAGGGGCCCAAAGTATATCTCTCCTGATCGGAGGGGCAAATCCCATCTTGCTCGACCATGTCTCGCAGCATGGGTCTGTACAAGCCCGAAACCTGTATTTGTAACTACCCAGTCACGGAGTAGCGTTTGGTTGGCCCAAAGCAAGTCTGTCACCATCCCGAGTACATGCGCCAGCTCAGGTCTTAGGACATAGAACGTATGTTGTACTAGAGACTCACAGATGACATATAGCTGCGTCTCATAGTTGGGTCTGTCCGACTCTGACCTTATCTCAACTCGGATCTGACTACGTCGAATCCGACTAGATCCTTCCGAGTCCATATTATCCGGTTAGAATCCAATGCTCCATGGCTAGTGAGACCAAGCCATCGACCGTGTCATATGCTAGTCTAGTCGGCTGCGCGTCCACACAACCCTTTCGACTAGGGACCTTTTAGGACAGTCATCATACAATGCATAGTCCCAGAAATAAGTCACGTACTTGCTGATACACATCATTGATAATGTCCAAGGACTATCTTTATTCATAAACACATAGGAAATATCATCATACATGATTGCCTCTAGGGCATATCTCCAACAGTCTCCCACCTGCACTAGAGTCAATCAAATAGACATCGAATGCTCATAGCTCTGACGTGCCCCTCATGCTTGGTTTGTGTAAGCGGCTTAGTCAACGGATCCGCAACATTTGCATCCGTGTGTATTTTGCATAACTCAACATCACCATTCTTTACGATCTTTCATGTTAGGTGATATTTCCGATCTATGTGTCTGGTCTTGTGGTGATCCCTCGACTCCTTGGCTTGTGCAATAGCACCAGAATTATCATAATAAAGGTCCACTGGTTTTACCGAGGCTGGGAAAATACGAAGATCATCTAGAAATTTTTGGATCCAAACACCTTCCTTTGCAGCTTCACAAGCCGCAATGTATTCGGCTTCTGTGGCAGAATCGGCCACTCTATCTTGCTTGGAACTCATCCAGCTCACTGCTCATCCATTCATGACATACATGAATCTAGACTGTGATCGACAATCATCTCCGTCGGTTTGGAAACTAGCATCGGCATAACCCCTTATGACGAGCTTTTCCTCACCTCCATAAACTAGGAACATCTCTTTAGTCCTTTTCAGGTACTTCAAAATAGTCTTTACCACTGCCCAGTGGCCCTCACCTGGGTTGACCTGGTATCTACTTGTTAGGCTTATTGCAAAAGCAACATCAGGCCGTGTACATATCATGGCATACATGATGGATCCAATTGCCGAGGCATACAGAATCCGACTCATCCTGCTTTGCTCATCAGATGTCGAAGGACTCTGAGTCTCGCTTAGCCTTATACCATGTGAGACATGCAAGAACCCTTTCTTGGCCTCACTCATGTTGAACCGCTTCAACACTTTATCTATGTACGTGCTTTGGCTCAATCTGAGAAGCCTCCTCGATCTATCTCTATAAATCTTGATGCCTAAAATGTAAACTGCCTCACCAAGGTCCTTCATTGAAAACTTGCCATTCAATGATTCCTTGACCGAGTTCAGCATCGAAACATCATTTCTGATCAGTAGTATGTCATCCACATACAAGATCAAAAACACAATCGAGCTCCCACTTAACTGCTTGTATAAACAAGTGTCCTCATCGTTTTTGATGAAACTGAGACCAGTGACGACCTCATCAAAACGAATGTTCCAACTCTGAGATGCTTGCCTCAACCCATAAATGGATCTCTTGAGCTTGCATACTTTACTAGTGCTAGTCGGATCGACAAAACCCTCGGGCTGTATCATATACACGCCCTTGGTTAAATTTCCATGAAGGAAAGCCGTTTTGACATCCATCTGCCATATCTCGTAATCGAAGTATGTAGCTATAGCTAGTACGATCCTTACCGACTTCATATTTGCTACCGGCGAGTAAGTCTCGTCGTAGTCAATTCCTTGAACTTGTCCATAACCTTTAGCGACAAGCCGAGCTTTGGGGATCTGAACATTTCCATCCACATCGGTTTTCTTCTTAAAGACCCATTTGCAGCCAATGGCCTTTACGCCAGGCGGCGGATCAACCAAGTCCCGGACTTGATTTTCATCCATGGACTTTAACTCGGATCTCATGGCCTCTAGCCATGCCTCGGAAATCGGGCTCACCATCGCTTCCGCATACGTGGCCGGTTCGTCACTTTCTAGCAACAATACATCACACACTCCGCGCAATCTTTCCGACCTCCGTGGTTCCGGTGCCGCTTCCACTACGGGTTCCCTGACTGACTCTGGTATGATCTCAACACCCGCCGAGCCATCCCCGAGTGGTACTCGAATTTCTTCGAGTCGGACCGTCCTCCCACTGGCCTCCCGACTGAGAAACTCTTTCTCAAGGAAAACCCCATTCCGAGCAACAAACACTTTGTTCTCTTCTCGGTTGTAAAAGCTATATCCCAATGTTTCCCTCAGATATCCCACGAATATGCATTTGTCCGACTTGGGTGTAAGCTTGTCTGACATAAGTCGCTTGACAAATGCTTCACAACCCCAAATCTTTAGAAAAGACAAACTGGGAGTCTTCCCGGTCCACATCTCATGTGGTGTCTTATCTATGGATTTTGATGGTACCCTGTCAAGTGTGAAGGCTGCAGTTTCTAGAGCATATCCCCAGAATGACAAGGGTAAATCCGATTTGCTCATCATTGACCGGACCATGTCCAACAAGGTCCTATTCCTCCGTTCCGACACGCGGTTTCTCTATGGCGTACCCGGAGGTGTGAGTTGAGGTACTATACCTCGGCTTTTCAGATGATCATCAAACTCCTGGCTCATGTACTCACCTCCACGATCAGATCATAGAAGTTTTATAGTCTTGCTGAGCTGATTCTCAACCTCGTTTTGAAACTCTTTGAACTTTTCAAAAGTTTCCGACTTGTGCCTCATCAAATAGATATATCCATATCTACTCAAGTCATCGGTAAAAGTCACGAAGTACTGATAGCCACCTCTGGAAGTTGTGCTCATTGATCCACACACATCATTGTGTATTAGTTACAATAGCTCGGACACCCTCTCGCAACTCTTCGCGAAAGGAGACTTAGTCATCTTGTCGAGCAAGCATGATTCGCATGTCTCGAACGACCCGAAGTCGGACGAAGTCAGGAGCCCATCATCATGGAGCTTCTCCATGCATTTCAGACTAATGTGTCCAAGCCGGCAATGCCAAAAGTACGTCGGATTTAACTCATTAGGCTTATGCCTCTTGACATTCATGTTATAGACTGATTCCTGTTCTAGATTCAATATAAATAGCCCATCAACAATGGGTGCATAGCCGTGGAACATACCATTCAAATAAATCAAACAACCATTGTCCTTTAAATTGAATTCATAACCCTGACTCATCAAGCATGAGGCAGAAATAATGTTCCGACTAAGTGCAGGAATGTAATAAAAAATATTCAATTCCAAAATAAATCCAGAAGGAAGCTGGAGCTGCATCGTGCCGACCTCCAACGCAGCAACTCTTGCTTTGTTGCCGACCCTGATGTCAATCTCCCCTTGTGGCACATGCCTAGTTCTTACCAGCCCCTGCATTGAGTTGCAAATATGAACAACCGATCCGGTATCAAATACCCAAGAGCTACTAGGTATGTTAGCAACATAAATGTCTATAACATATGCAACAAGTGTACCTTTGCCCGAAGAAGCATTTCCGGCCTTCTTGCCATGCTCTGCAAGCCACTTGCTACAGTCCCTCTTCCAGTGGCCGGTCTTATTGCAATGATAGCAAATGGTCTTTGAGTCTGGTCCAGACTCCGGCGCAGTGGCAGAGGTTACTGTCTCCGTGCCCTTTGCCTTTTTCTTGGACCAACTCTTCTTGAACTTAGTCGATTTCTGCACCATCAACACTTGATGTGTGCCTTTCTTAATATCCTGCTCTGCCACTTTGAGCATCCCATGCAATTCAGTGAGTTTCTTATCCATGCCATGCATATGATAGTTTGATATGAATGTCCCATAGCTGGGTGGAAGAGAACCCAGAACTGCATCAATAGCTAGCTCATCCAAGAGCGGGAAGCCCAAACGATCCAAAGCCTGCACATATCCGATCATCTTGATCACATGTGGACTCAGTGGATCACCTTCCTTCAGCTTGCAATCCATCAAGGATCGCCAGATGTTGAACCTTTCTGTCCTAGCCTGTGTCTGAAACATGATCTTGAGACTTTCGATCATATCGTAAGCCTCAACATTTTTGAAATGCTGTTGCAAATTGGGCTCCATACAAGCCAGCATCAGACAACTAATCTCCGTTGATTCATCAACAAGTTTCTGGTAGGCATTCTTAGCCGGGGCACTAGCATTATCTGCAGGTTCCTCTGGAAGTGGATCCTCTAGAACTTGTTCCTTTTTACCATGCTTGAGAACAAATCTCAGATTCTATACCAGGTGGTAAAGTTTGTTCCATTCAGTTTATTCTTTTCCAGAATTGATTTCAATGCAAAGTTGGGTTGAGCAGGTGGTGCCATTGATCTACAACAGAAAATATGCAATCACTAAGCAATGTGTTTATGTAGAGTAATTTAAGCCTTAAATATAAATACTCCCACTGAAGTTGGCATCCCTCTGCAAACTCTCAGTGATTCAGGATCCGACTAGCACATGCGACTAGTGAGCTTTAGCATCACTGCTAGAGAACATGCCTATTCGGTAAGCAACTCCTTGCTAATTGTATCTCTATACGACTCCCGTCGGTCGGGAAGGCATCTCAGACCCTGGCCCCCAACCTTCTTTGCCACAAGGCCCAAAACCGTTTTGATAGCCTTGTCAAGTTAACCTAATGCAGTGCATGTCCGTGTCCGACATGAACCCTTCAGTTCAAGGACACCTAGCAGCACCCCAATTTTATGAGCCCACTACTAGACGTACTTAACGTGCAAAGGTGCAACATCGGGAATGGCAAATTTCTTGATATTAACGAGGGATCTTTCTATCATTCTAACATGCATAGATAACAAGAAGCATAACAATCACAAATAAAACATATATTGTGAAATAGTATGGCTCCTTCATGGATGTTCTTCCAGGTCGGCTCCGACTCCGATGACCATCTAGGAACTCCATCTTGTTTGTCACGCTGGGATGCCAAGATACCAACCTGATCTCTATAATCCAACTATTAAAACTAGTAATGAATTTTACATAGAGTCACAAGTCGACACGCAGGTCGTTATACAATATAATGACATCACTTTGGCTCCTACGGCTGACAAACATGACACGCATGCCATGTATAATTTACACACATGCATCACATACACATGGGCCATACTATTCACATCAAACCTGCAAAATAAAGTTACGCATAGAATCACATTCTACCGGTTTGAGTGATCATGTACGAAATACAAGGCGCTACACACACGTTTTCAGAAATTACAGATCACATCTGAACTCCGATCACGCCGAATTTTCCGATCTGACCGATCTTATCGATCATCGCGAGTCCGATTCGGATTTACGTTTCACTGTTAACCCCAACGGCAGATACCGACCGGTAGGGGTAGGTTGTGTCACGACCTCATCGACTCCGATCATCAGAAAACATAGCCACATCGATCCCCATGTGCAGTTGATCTCATCAACGACAACAGATCTCATCTATCGCCTCCACATATCTAATATGCATATGATCTGAATCCAAATCCTATAGCAGAGGCTCTGATACCACTGTTGGGTTCTACGGCAGGGTGCGTCGGCTGCAAGTCGGCTGCAAATTAAAATTTTCCTACGCGCAGAACAACCAAGAACATGCTACGAGAGATGGATCACAGTTCGTTACCACTAGACGCGCAGTGCCGTGCAGCGGAAGAAGAGTTGGGGCAGCGCGTTCGTGTGGATCGTCTCCTCGTTCGATCTCCCCTGAACAGCCGGTCGTCGGTTCCCACGTACAGGTTCGCCGGAGCAGCGCAAGTGCACCGCCTCTAATGGTATCCGCGCGTGTAGGAGGAACGTCGTGCGGCGGACTGCTAGGTCCGATCGCACAACTGGCGGTGAGTGGAGGTATCTATTCACAACACATGCAAACCCTAGTGACAGCGCCGAAGCTATCAACCGCATGAGTGTGCTGCACCCCACTTTATAGGCGTCCGTCGTGGGCTCAACACTTGGGCCTCGCACGGACCCTAAAGCCCATAAGTCTACTCGGCCACAATCCGAATACAGCTCGGATCACATCTGACCAGTGTCCCCGGATCCGACCTCGTAGGTTCCTTCCCTTAAGCGTGCGACCCCTTAGGTTCAAGACGGCTTGGTCGCAGTTCGGATCACCTCCGAACTGCACGGTTGGTAGCGGCCCCTAGCAAGGCATGCCGAACACCAAGTAGACTATGAAGCTGGTTAGGCGAACCTGTACATCACACTTCCATTCCTTTTGCCACACGATATATGTTGTCGGGCTCAAGGAGAGTCTGTCATCCTTGTGCTAGCCCGACCTCTTTCTCATTCCAGTGATGCCGACCACAAACCAGATTATCTCATAATCCTTGTCGCATGGCCATGCTTATCCTGGTCGGATCACACGAGGGGCCCAAAGTATATCTCTCCTGATCGGAGGGGCAAATCCCATCTTGCTCGACCATGTCTCGCAGCATGGGTCTGGACAAGCTCGAAACCTACCTTTGTATACTCAGTCATGGAGTAGCGTTTTGGTTGGCCCAAAGGAAGTTTGTCACCATCCCGAGTACATGCTCCAGCTCAGGTCTTAGGACATAGAACGTATGATGTACTAGAGACTCACATATGACACATCGCTGCGTCTCATAGTTGGGTCTATCCGACTCGGACCTTATCTCAACTCGGATCCGACTACGTCGAATCTGACCAGATCCTTCTGAGTCCATATTATCCGTTAGAATCCAATTCTCCATGGCTAGTGAGACCAAGCCATCGACCGTGTCATATGATAGTCTAGTCGGCTGCGCGTCCACACAGCCCTTTCGACTAGGGACCTTTTAGGACAGTGAAAGTGCAACTATCCCTAGGTGGTTTTGGTAATTCATAACAACATATAGCTCATTGAGCTAATGCTATTCCAAGATGATTATTTCAGGAAAGCTCAATGATTGGCATGGCATGGATGTGAAAGTGGAACCCTCAAAATGCTAAGGACAAAGGATTGGCTCAAGCTCAAAAGCTCAAGACTCTTCATTTTACATTTTAGTGATCCAAGATCACATTGAGTCTTTAGGAAAAGCCAATACTATCAAGGAGGGATGAGGTGTTGCTTAATGAGCCTCTTGGTTCATGTGCTTAGTGATATGCTCCAAAACCCTCAACTACTTTCCCATATCCACATATGACCAAAACCCTAAGCCAAACTCGGTCCTACCGATTCTTCCTATCCGGCGCCACCGAGTTTCATTTGTCATAAGCCACTGCCAAACCCTAGCAAATCGGTTCTACCGATAGGGATCTCGGTCTCACAGAGATGGGGTTGCAAACTCTCTGTTTCCCTTTCATAACTTTTCGGTCTCACCGAAAGAGCGAATCGGTCCCACCGAGATTGCAATGTAAATTCAATGTTTCCTTTTTGTAACTTTTCGGTCTCATCGAAAGAGCAAATCGGTCCCACCGAGTTTGCCTGACCAACTCTCTGGTTAGCTAATTACCAAATTCGGTCCCACCGAGTTTGTGTAATCGGTCTCACCGAGATTACGTTATGCCCAAACCCTAACCATATCGGCCCTACCGAGTTGCATGTCAGTCCCACCGAAAATCTCTAACGGTCACTAGGTTTACCTTTCCGGTCCGACCGAGTTTGTTGATTCGGTCCCACCGAGATTGGAAAACTGTGTGTAACGGTTAGATTTTGTGTGGAGGCTATATATACCCCTCCACCTCCTCTTCATTTGTAGAGAGAGCAATCAGAACACATACACAATTCCAACTCATATGTTCTGAGAGAGAACCACCTACTCATGTGTTGAGACCAAGATATTCCATTCCTATCATATGAATCTTGATCTCTAGCCTTCCCAAGTTGCTTTCCACTCAAATCTTCTTTCCACCAAATCCAAATCCTACGAGAGAGAGTTGAGTGTTGGGGAGACTATCATTTGAAGCACAAGAGCAAGGAGTTCATTACCTACACACCATTTGTTACTTCTTGGAGAGTGGTGTCTCCTAGATTGGCTAGGTGTCACTTGGGAGCCTCCGACAAGATTGTGGAGTTGAACCAAGGAGTTTGTAAGGGCAAGGAGATCGCCTACTTCGTGAAGATCTACCGCTAGTGAGGCAAGTCCTGTGTGGGCGATGGCCATGGTGGGATAGACAAGGTTGCTTCTTCGTGGACCCTTTGTGGGTGGTTGCTTCTTCGTGGACCCTTCGTGGGTGGAGCCCTTTGTGGACTCGCGCAACCGTTACCCTTTGTGGGTGGAGCCCTGTGTGGACTCGCGCAACCGTTACCCTTTGTGGGTTGAAGTCTCCATCAACGTGGATGTAGGATAGCACCACCTATCCGAACCACGAGAAAAACATCCGTGTCTCCAATTGCGTTTGAATTCTCCAAACCCTTCCCCTTACATTCTTGCAAGTTGCATGCTTTACATTCCGCTGCCAATATACTCTTTGCATGCTTGCTTGAATTGTGTGATGATTGCTTGACTTGTCCTACAATAGCTAAAATCTGCCAAGAACTAAAATTGGGAAAAGGTTAAGTTTTTATTTGGTCAAGTAGTCTAATCACCCCCCCTCTAGACATACTTTTGATCCTACAAGTGGTATTAGAGCTTTGGTCTCCATTTGCTTTGATCTCCATAGCTTTTGGTAGTCATAGCCTTGGTTTCACAACCTAGGAGAGTATGGCGTCTAGCGAGGGAAATTATCACCGTAGAGGTCCTTACTTTGATGGTACTAATTTTGCTAGTTGGAAGCATAAAATGAAAATGCATATTCTTGGACATAACCCCGCCGTTTGGGCTATTGTGTGTGTTGGTTTGCAAGGTGACTTCTTTGATGGGAAAGAACCAAACCGTGAAGCTACCGCAGATGAGTTGAAGATGTTGCAATACAATGCTCAAGCTTGTGATATTCTCTTCAACGGATTGTGCCCCGAAGAATTCAACAAAATCAGCCGTCTTGAGAATGCAAAGGAAATTTGGGACACTTTGATTGATATGCACGAAGGTACCGACTCCGTCAAGGAATCCAAGTTGGATGTGCTTCAAAGTCAACTTGACAAGTTCAAGATGAAGGATGGTGAAGGTGTCGCTGAAATGTACTCTAGGCTTGCTCTCATCACAAATGAGATTGCCGGCTTAGGAAGTGAAGAGATGACCGATAGATTCATCATCAAGAAGATCCTAAGAGCCTTGGATGGAAAATATGATACTGTGTGCACATTGATCCAAATGATGCCCAATTACAACGATCTCAAGCCAACGGAGGTGATTGGAAGAATTGTTGCTCACGAGATGTCACTTAAGGATAAAGAGGAACTTCACAACAAGTCAAGTGGTGCCTATAAAGCCTCATGTGAAGCCCCCACATCATCAAGTGAGAAACAAGACTTCAATGAAGAATTGAGCTTAATGGTGAAGAACTTCAACAAGTTCTACAAGAGTAGAAGCAAAGATAGAAGCTTCAAGTCAAGGTCCTACAATGACAAAAGATCTTCTAGTCGAGAGCGAAACTGCTACAGTTGTGGAAGACCCGGACACTATTCCAATGAGTGTACGGCTCCCTACAAGAGAAGAGAAGATTCTCCAAAAAGAAGAAGCAAAGAATCACCACCAAGAGAGAGAAGAAGTAGAGATGATCGTTATGAACGAAGATACTCACGGAGAAGCAATGATTCGGAAAGGAAAGAAAAATCATCAAGGAGCTACACAAGACAAAGAAATCAAGCTCATGTTGGTGAATGGGTATCCGGCTCCGACCCCGACAGCCACTCCGAGAGAAGTTATCACTCCGACTCCGAAGATACTCAAGATGAAGGTGTTGCCGGTCTAGCACTTGTGTCAACCAACTCCTACGACATATTTGACTCACCAAATGAAGGAGTTGGAAGATGCTTCATGGCCAAAGGTACTAAGGTAACACATCCCGAGTATGTTGATTTCAATAGTGATGAAGATGACTTGTTAGGTGATGATTTGCTTGTTGACAACTCTAGTGATGAATACTATGATGAAAGACCAATTAATCATGCTAATCAAGATAAAACGAATGACAATGATAAGGAGAAGATTGAGGCTCTAACTAAAGAATTAAACACTCTTAAGTTAGCTCATGAAACTATCTTCGAAGATCATCGAGAACTTTTAAGAGCTCATGAGAAATTACGCTTTGAAAAGCTCAATCTTGAGCAAGAGCATGAGTTCTTAAAAGCAATCAATGATGAGCTCCGCAAGAAAAGTTCTTCTCACATTGCCAAGCGTTTACTCTTATCCACTTACATGCCTCAAGTCAAGTCTAGTAACAAGAACAAGAAAGATTCTTCCTCTAGCAGTAACAATGATCATGCTAAATCCAATATTGTTGCTTCTAGTAGTTCTCTTGATTCCACTAATGATTCTCTTAGCCAAGTTACACTTGAGCAAGAAAATAGTTTATTGAAGGGAATTATAGAGAAAGGAGTGTACAAAAGCCTTGCCGGGAGTAAGCAATTCGAGGAAATTGTGCGCAAGCAAGGAATGCACCGGAAGAATCAAGGTGTTGGTTTTGAACGAAAGTTCAATGCCAATGGAGTTGAGTGGGAAGAAGATCAATACCCCAAGACAAAGTTTGTTCCTCAACAAGAGAAGTATGATACTTCTTTCAAGGGGACACAAGCTCAAGATGATCTTCCACCACAAGACTACAAGCAAAAAGGCAAGGACAAGCTTCAAGAGGAAATTGATGCATTTGAAGAAGCTCCTAAGACCTTAGTCAAGTGGATTCCCAAGACTACTTCAAGTTCCACTTCATCAAGTACGACTACAACTCCAAGGATTCCCATCAAGATGGTGTGGATACAAAAGAAGAAGAACTAGAGAGTTCTTGAGGGTGACTCCGCCAACATACTTCACTCTTATTATTTTGGCAAGAACAAGTGCAATCAACTTCCACATCTTGCACTAGTTCAAGGAGTCACAAACCCTCTTGTTGGTAAGACAAGGGACAAGGTAACCTAAAAGTTTTCATGGACATCATCTTGTGTGTGCATCACTCTATGTCTATGGATATCCTTGTTTGTTCCTTGTGGGACTAACCCATGTAGGTATTGAAAGTGCAATTCACTCAAATGGATAGCTCCAAGTGATCTACATCAACATTGAGTGTCCACATCTTCAACATCTACATGAAGTCATCATCGACAAAACCCAAGGTTAGTTCATCCCTCTTAGGGGGGATATCACATCTAGGGGGAGCTTTACTCTAAGACTTGAGCTAAAGCAACTCTAAAGATGTGAACACAACAATGCTTTATGTAAAAGTGGTAACCCCACTTGAGCTTAAACGATGAGTATGACCTATGATCAAGTGTTCTCACTTGACTCCTAAGTCAATATACTCATATATAGATGACCTAGTCATCGCAAATTGCTTGATAGATGCTAGAATTGGTTGTGCATGCCTTGTCACATATTTCATTTGCTATCTTATTGTGTGAGCATGCTGGTTGCATATTTTACTCATTCGAGGACATCCACTTGTTGTTTTGATTGTTCGGTTTTATTTCTTTTTTTGCCAACTGGATGGACAAGAATGCCTAAGAATCTCCTCTAGCTATCTATGCTTTTCTCGTCTCAAACTCTTTTCATGCTACATCACAAAATTTGATCAAGTCAGATTCGAACCACTCTGTGTGAGGAGCGCTCGGAGTCCCCGATTCGTCATAGACTTAAACTTCCAAAACCTCTTTATGATTCTCGGTCTGACCGATACCCCACTTTCGGTCCTACCGAGATCATTAAGTTGATCTAGGTTTTCGATCTCGGTGCAACCGATTTGAACTTTTCGGTCACACCGAGTTTCAGTAACTGCTTACAGTTATGAATCTCGGTACCACCGAGTTGTTCCACTCGGTCACACCGACAGGGTCGGGCTATATATAGTCACGGGCAAAATTTGGAAATTTCTCCGAACCCCTTCGCCCGCGCGATAGCCTACTCTGCCAACGTGGTCTCCGGATCGTCTTCTCGCCGCCAGCCGCCTCCAGTCGCTGGTCTCCGTCGCCGTCAACGGGAATTCTGCCCCGCCGTTGCCGCCGTAGCGAGTCTCCGCCGAACTAGGGTATGGACTCGATCTTTGTGCTATTCTCCAATCCGATTCTTAGCACATTGTGATCATCATGATTCTTGCCACGATTGAAACACTCCTATCCAGTCAATACGCTCGTAGATTAGGTTTGATTCGAAAATTTTAGGGTTAGGTTTCCGCCGAAACCATCTCGGACCCACCGAGTTGAAAAACTCGGTCCCACCGATTTGGCTTATGCCATTGCACAAGTGAGACTCGGTCTGACCGAGAATTACTTATCGGTGTGACCAATTTTGGAACTCTGTGAAACCCTAGCAGTCTCGGTGCCACCGAACTGTGACTCGGTCTGACCGAGTTCACTAGTTTAGGTGCCAAAACTGCTTCGGTATCACCGAGTTTAAAAAATGGTAGATCCAAGATGATTTCAGTGGGAAACTAAAACTAAGTTTTTGGATCATTCTTTTGCAAAAATCTCTGCATTTTGTGATGCTCATCTATTCTACCTCATCTATAATCTGTTCACAGGGTCAGCAGTCAGCTTGTTCATCATGTCAGACCAGAGTGACAGCCAGAACATGTCAGAAGAGCAGGTGCAGATGAGTGAGGGCACTAGTCCCTCAAGTTCTTCAGATGATGGCAGCAGGAGTACTCCTAGCAATTTGCCAAAAGCTGCCACCAGACAGAGGAAGAAGAGAACTTCTGATTCTGAAGATGGAGATTATGTGGCAGAGGAAGAGGCCACATCAAAGAGAGTTGAGCCAGCTCAAGGCACAAAGCCAGGTTTGAAAATCAAAAGGCCAGCAGGCAGGCAGCCCATGTCAAAGGCAAGAGCTTCAACTGAAAAGCCTGCACCCAAAGAGCCAGTTGCTGCTGAAGGCAAGAAGAGGAAGGAAAGGGTCAAGAAGACCGTGGCCAGAGTGCTTGGAAAGGCTTCCATCATGGAAGAGGAAGAGGAAGAAGAGGTAGCTGCACCAGCACCTAAGGCACCCAAGCTGATGGGTGATGCTATCAAATCAGGGGCTGCTGCATCTAAGCCCAAAGAAGCACCCAAAGCTGCCTCCAAGACAAAACCAAAGAGGAATACAAGGAACATACCTGCAGCTGAGAAGAACAAGGCCCCAGTGCCTGATACTGTTGCTGAAGAAGAGGATGAAGAGCAAGTTCTTAGAAAGCTCAAACCCAAGATCCCAGACCACAACGATGTTCATCCTGTGGCTGAGGATATGAAGCTCAGGAGAGACTCAGGGCTGAGGAAGTGGAGAGAAGCAGACCCGTATGCTTCAAGGAGGAGGACTGCTGTGGACTACAGATTTCACACCAAGGAGCAGCAAGATTTCTATGAGACAGTGCTGCTTGATAAGAAGCCAATAGTCTGTGATATGAGATGGGTTGACTGGCAATACATCAAGGACAATGAGGAACACTACCCTGGAGTGTATGACAGCTTTAGTGCTTGTGGAGTTGCAGACTTTGTTGGGCAGAAGCTCACAAAGTGGAACGAGGAGTTCATTATGCAATTCTACTCCACGGCACATTTTTATCCAGATGGTAGGATCACTTGGATGTCTGAAGGTACGAGGTACCAATCTACTGTTGAGGAATGAGCAAAGTTGATCAATGCCCCAGAGGAGCAAGCAGATGACTTGGACATTTATGCCAAGAAAAAGATGGATCATAACTCAATGTCCAACATGTACAAGGAAATTCCCAATGAAGCTCTTGACACCTTCAAATTTGGGTCTGTACATTACCTTCTGTCAGGGCTGCCAACTATAAATTGGATATTGAGGCACACTCTCTTGCCCAAGTCTGGAGATCACAAGATGATCAGAGGCCATGAAATCAACTTGCTTCATGTCTTTGATGTGCCACAGAAGTTCAAGGTCATGAGCCTCATAGTAGAAACTATCAAGAGGACTGCAGCAGATCAGAAGAGGAGCTGTGGATATGCCCCTCAGATTCAGGAGCTCATCAACTCTAAGATGGGCATGGGCATATATTTATTGGACAAGGAACACCTGCCCATCCGTCCAGATTTTGAGGACAATCAAGTTGTCATGACTGAGAATGAGCCATCGTCTGCCCAAGCACAAGCAAAGAAGGAGAAGGCAAGGAAGGAGAAAGCTGCCAAGATGCCAACTCAAGAGGAGGCATCTGAGTACTTCTTGAAAACCAAACAAGAGCAGCTTGGTTACCTGATTGCATCCACCCTGCGGATTGAGAAAGGACTAGCCACCCTAACTCAGAACCAGGCAAGCCTAGAGAGAATCATGGAACAAAAGTTCTATGACTTGGATGTCAAGGTAACAGATATTCAGACTGCAGTGGAGCAGCTCCAAGATGACATGCAGGAGAGGAGAGGCAGGACTACAACTGATGCCTTTGCCAGAGTGCCAAGAGGTCCGAGGTCGTCTGCAGTGCCAGTTCCTGACACAAGAGAAACTGCCTCAGCTCCAGCCACAGCCTCAGTTCCACCAGCTCCAGCATCTACTTCAGCTCCAACTCCAGCGTCTACTTCAGCGTCTACAGAAGCCTTCGTCCTTGGAGTGATCCGGACTCCACCACCACCTGAAGATCAAGCCTGAGCGTCGATCTAGTACTATGCATTTTCTAGGAACTTTTTGGTAACTTGTTGCCAAAGGGGGAGAAAAATGTATAGATCATAGGCTTCGAGAGAGAGAGTGTTGCCTTTTTCTCTCTTGCTTTATTTGGTGGTTTTTCGAACTTTGTTTGCTTTTGAGTGCTTGAGATACTACGTCATTATTTGTGAGACATTGATGATCATGTGTTTGATCATAAGCTACACTTAATGCTTGATGAATGCTATTATCTTATCTATCTTATGTGATCATTCACTATTCTTGGTGATGAGTGCATGTATTTCATTCTTATCATTTTAAGCGCTCCACCAAGATGTATGTGACATGGAAGAGTAACCCATGACTCTAACTCTTTGTGCATTTGCAGTCCAAAGAAAATTTTAAATATGCACAAATTTAGGGGGAGCTCTTACTTGTCACATACTTCTCAAAGCGACGATATATTTCATGCTTATTATCATTTGTCGAAGCTTTGATCTATATGTTGTCATCAATTACCAAAAAGGGGGAGATTGAAAGTGCAACTATCCCTAGGTGGTTTTGGTAATTCATAACAACATATAGCTCATTGAGCTAATGCTATTCTAAGATGATTATTTTAGGAAAGCTCAATGATTGGCATGGCATGGATGTGAAAGTGGAACCCTCAAAATGCTAAGGACAAAGGATTGGCTCAAGCTCAAAAGCTCAAGACTCTTCATTTTACATTTTAGTGATCCAAGATCACATTGAGTCTTTAGGAAAAGCCAATACTATCAAGGAGGGATGAGGTGTTGCTTAATGAGCCTCTTGGTTCATGTGCTTAGTGATATGCTCCAAAACCCTCAACTACTTTCCCATATCCACATATGACCAAAACCCTAAGCCAAACTCGGTCCTACCGATTCTTCCTATCCGGCGCCACCGAGTTTCATTTGTCATAAGCCACTGCCAAACCCTAGCAAATCGGTTCTACCGATAGGGATCTCGGTCTCACCGAGATGGGGTTGCAAACTCTCTGTTTCCCTTTCGTAACTTTTCGGTCTCACCGAAAGAGCGAATCGGTCCCACCGAGATTGCAATGTAAATTCAGTGTTTCCTTTTTGCAACTTTTCGGTCTCACCGAAAGAGCAAATCGGTCCCACCGAGTTTGCCTGACCAACTCTCTGGTTAGCTAATTACCAAATTCGGTCCCACCGAGTTTGTGTAATCGGTCTCACCGAGATTACGTTATGCCCAAACCCTAACCATATCGGTCCTACCGAGTTGCATGTCAGTCCCACCGAAAATCTCTAACGGTCACTAGGTTTACCTTTCCGGTCCGACCGAGTTTGTTGATTCGGTCCCACCGAGATTGGAAAACTATGTGTAACGGTTAGATTTTGTGTGGAGGCTATATATACCCCTCCACCTCCTCTTCATTTGTAGAGAGAGCAATCAGAACACATACACAATTCCAACTCATATGTTCTGAGAGAGAACCACCTACTCATGTGTTGAGACCAAGATATTCCATTCCTATCATATGAATCTTGATCTCTAGCCTTCCCAAGTTGCTTTCCACTCAAATCTTCTTTCCACCAAATCCAAATCCTACGAGAGAGAGTTGAGTGTTGGGGAGACTATCATTTGAAGCACAAGAGCAAGGAGTTCATTACCTACACACCATTTGTTACTTCTTGGAGAGTGGTGTCTCCTAGATTGGCTAGGTGTCACTTGGGAGCCTCCGACAAGATTGTGGAGTTGAACCAAGGAGTTTGTAAGGGCAAGGAGATCGCCTACTTCGTGAAGATCTACCGCTAGTGAGGCTAGTCCTGTGTGGGCGATGGCCATGGTGGGATAGACAAGGTTGCTTCTTCGTGGACCCTTTGTGGGTGGTTGCTTCTTCGTGGACCCTTCGTGGGTGGAGCCCTTTGTGGACTCGCGCAACCGTTACCCTTTGTGGGTGGAGCCCTGTGTGGACTCGCGCAACCGTTACCCTTTGTGGGTTGAAGTCTCCATCAACGTGGATGTAGGATAGCACCACCTATCCGAACCACGGGAAAAACATCCGTGTCTCCAATTGCGTTTGAATTCTCCAAACCCTTCCCCTTACATTCTTGCAAGTTGCATGCTTTACATTCCGCTGCCAATATACTCTTTGCATGCTTGCTTGAATTGTGTGATGATTGCTTGACTTGTCCTACAATAGCTAAAATCTGCCAAGAACTAAAATTGGGAAAAGGTTAAGTTTTTATTTGGTCAAGTAGTCTAATCACCCCCCTCTAGACATACTTTTGGTCATCATAAAATGCATAGTCCCGCAAACAAGTCACGTACTTGCTGATACACATCATTGATAATGTCCAAGGACTATCTTTATTCATAAAAACATAGGAAATATCATCATACATGATTGCCTCTAGGGAATATCTCCAACAGTACAAATCCCTTGTATTATAAAAATAATGTGCCAAGATTTGCCTTTAGGATGATTAGATTGCTTGTTGGTTTGTGCGGTGCAAAACAGGAACTTTGGCTATAGTGCTCGATTTTACATTTTTTACTAGAATGTCAAACAGTTCTGAAACCTTTTGCACTGTCTTTCTATACAAAATTTTTATTTTTCAGAATTTTTGGAGCACCATAAGTATGGTAGATATTCAAATCTTTAAAGACTATCCTGTTTTCATAGATTGCTGTTATAGCTTTATTATTTGCGTATGTTTGAATTTTTGTTGAAGACTCCTTGACTTGGGGCCATAGAATTGTGGTAGCATACACTGGGTAATGTTTGTTTATGATTATACAATAATGTTACAACAGTACATAATGGGATTTTATTGCCATATTCACTAACCCCGCCACTAAAATCTCGGTTAATTATTGTGTGGATGAAGTGTTCGAAAATCGAGGAAGTCTCGATGTGAGGAGAAGGAAGGGAGGCAAGAGCTCAAGCTTGGGGATGCCCAAGGCACCCCAACTAAATATTCAAGGAGACTCAAGTGTCTAAGCTTGGGGATGCCCCGGAAGGCATCCCATCTTTCTTCAACAAGTATCAGTATGTTTTCGGATTCGTTTCATTAATGCGATATGTGCAAATCTTGGAGCGTCTTTTGCATTTAGTTTTCATTTTTATTTTATGCACCATGCTGGTATGAGATAGTCCATGGTTGATTTATAGAAAGCTCATTGCACTTCACTTATATCTTTTGAGTGTGGCTTTATAGAATGCTTCATGTGCTTCACTTATATCATTTGAAGTTTGGATTGCATGTTTCTCTTCACATAGAAAACCGTTGTTTGAAGAATGCTCTTTTGCTTCACTTATACTTGTTAGAGCATGCTCTTTTGTAGAAAGAATTAAACTCTCATGTCTCACTTATATCTATTTAGAGAGTCAACATGAATTGGTCAATTGCATGGTTAGTTATAAAGTCCTACATAAAACTTATGGATCACTGAATATGATATGTTTGATTCCTTGCAATAGTTTTGCGATGTAGAGATGGAATATGTGGGAGGTACTAGTAAACGGTTGTGGTTAGTAAGAATATTAATGCTAAGGTTTGTGACTCCCGAAGCATGCGCGTATAGTCTCTCGTTATGCTATGATGTTGGAGCATGATTTATTATTGATTGTCTTCCTTATGAGTGGCAGTCGGGGACGGGCGATGGTCTTTTCCTACCAATCTATCCCCCTAGGGGCATGCGTAGTAGTACTTTGCTTCGAGGGCTAATAAACTTTTACAATAAGTATATGAGTTCTTTATGACTAATGTGAGTCCATGGATTATACGCACTCTTACCTTTCCGCAATTTGCTAGCCTCTACGGTACCGTGCGTTGCCCTTTCTCACATTGAGACGTGGTGCAAACTTCGCAGGTGCATCCAAACCCCATGATATGATATGTTGGAAAAATGAGCAATTTACCGAATGATTTTATTAACAGAAATACTAGATAAAGCACGACTAGTATAGCGGTGATAAAAAAAGTCATGCGATTTGACAAAGAGAAGGTAAACAACAACTTCATATATGAACTGTAACTAAACACATCTGGAGCAGACAGTATAGCAAGTTGCATATATGAAACAGAGTCTAACATATCTAGGGCAAACACTAGAACAAGAAACTGTAGCAGGGCCTCTAACAGAAAGAGGAAGAACACGTATGGGACAACAGCAGCAGAAGCGCTGGACTTGGGGTCGGTGTCCTCGCCAGCCATGTCGTCGAGGAGGTTGTCGACGTCGGGGAAGAAGTCGTCGGAGTCCGGGGCGTCTGTGACAAAGAAGTCAGTAGTCGCGCGAAGCGCTCCCCAAAAACCTTATCACCCTTCTCCCATACAGGACTCAAAGGTGCGGTTTTGGAGGCCTACTGTCCTGACCCGCGGTGCATGCCACAAGCCGGGATGGGGAAGAACGTAGCAGCAATGCAGTGCTCAGGAACTGTGGCGAGAGGAAGTTCTGGTGTGTCTCTCTGAGAGGAGCGACCTCCCTTTTATAGGCGCAAGAGAAGGAGGGGAGAGGCTGCGCCGGGAGATGAAGGGAACGAGGGAGACGAAACGAACATGCAGCAAGCGAAGAGGTGCGCCGTTCGTATTCAATCTCCACTACAGCAAAAATGTTTCAACTTCTACATGACCTTTCGTGTACCCGTCATGCGTGGCAAAAATTTAGACATCGGCTCGGCTCATTCCCGCAACCGCGGCGCGTCGTGACGAGGCGTGGCGTGGCTAGGCAGGCGGCGGAGGAGGAGCGCGCGTGGATGTCCCTCTTGTTCTCATCCTCATACATGTGGAGAAAGAGCATCCCTTATAAAGAGGTCCAACTCTCTCTAAACTAGCAATGTGGGATTAAACTTTAGTTCCACCTCTTTCCTTGCACAAATGGGCTGCTTGGGCCTCTAGGATTTATTAGGAATTTCTGAAACTGCTATTGGGCTAGGCCCAAAATAGACAAAATTCTAGCAACCCCCCCAGATCCCAGAGGCACACAAAGTTTTCCTTTGGTTCCAAAACACTGTTTTATATACCGGTACTACAGTGGAGACTGTTAAGTTGAACTTCCACCTAGAACTCTATGCTATACTAGTAAGCAACTTGGACAGTGGACTGGGCCTTGAACTGCAAGTTTTCTGCGAATCTAGCTTCACATAAAGCCTTGACCGATACATGGCTACCGTGGGTCTTCCCCACGGGTGGAGCTTATGCGTCATACTCCGAGACCTTTCATGAGTTTACTAGAGAGAACCCTACTCTGATAGATTGTGACGTTTAACAATCAGACTCATATAGGTTGTTCTTCAAAAGATGTTCTGCAGGACGACATCTCTGCTCCAATGAGCCACTTAGAACACATTAAGATATACATCAATCTGCCAATGCAAATTAGGAGAGTATTGCATCTTCATGGAGTGGTATTGTTAATAGTAAGGATACTCTCCTCTCAGTTGACCAACATCTTGTCTTCCACATCTAATTCATGGGATCTCCGATCACATAGACTAGGTTACCACTGAACAACTCATATTGTGGGTCTCATACCCATCTCCCTCGATGCATTATCTATCACATTATGTGATAGACCCTTAGTGAAAGGATCTGCCAGATTTTTAGACATTTGGATATAATACAATGCAATAACTCCGGAGTTTCTCATTTTCCTGACAGACTTTAACCTTCTCTGAACGTGTCTTGATGACTTCATGTTATCCTTTGAGCTGCTCACTTTCCTGATTATAGTTTGATTGTCGCAGTTCATAAGGATACCTGGTACAGGTTTCTCAACAACCGGAAAGTCATTCAAGAGCCGACGAAGTCAATCTGCTTCCACCGTAGCTGTATCTAGTGCTGTGAGTTCAGCTTCCATTGTTGATCTCGTTAAGATGGTCTGCTTGCAAGACTTCCAAGAAACAGCGCCACCTCCATGAGTGAATACATAACCGCTCGTGGCCTTTATCTCATCAGCATCTGAGATCCAGTTTGAGTCACTATACCCTTCAAGCACCTTTGGGTGCCCGGTGTAGTGAATTCCATAATTCGCAGTGCCTTTCAAATAATGCAATACTCTCTCTAGAGCTTTCCAATGCACATCTCCTGGTTTTGAGACAAACCGACTCAGTTTGCTAACAACAAAAGAGATGTCAGGTCTTGTAGCACTGGCTAAGTACATAAGCGAGCCAATAATATGAGAATATTTCAATTGATCTCTAGCAATTCTTCGATTCTTTCGAAGTAACACACTCACATCATATGGTGTTGGAGAGGGCTTGCAGTCACTATAGCCAAAGCGGCTCAAGATCTTTTCCACATAGTGAGATTGAAGCAATGTAATCCCACCATCATCGTCTCTCAACAACTTGATGTTTAGAATGACATCAGCCACTCCTAAATCCTTCATCTCAAAACAACGAGATAAGAAATCCTTGACCTCCTTAATAACATTCAGATTTGTTCCGAAAATCAGTATGTCGTCAACATACAAGCAAAGGATAACTCCCTCGCCCCCACCATGGCGATAGTACACACATTTGTCAGCTTCGTTTACAACAAATCCTGCAGTTGTTAAAGTTCTTTCAAACTTCTCATGCCACTGTTTGGGTGCTTGCTTGAGTCCATACAAAGACTTCAGCAACTTGCACACTTTTCCTTCCTGACCATCTAGTACGAAACCATCTGGTTGTTCCATATAAATTTCCTCGTCCGACTCTCCATTTAGGAAAGTAGTCTTAACATCCATTTGATGAACGAGAAGACCATGTGAGGCAGCTAGTGAAAGTAGAACTCGAATAGTGGTCAGTCGAGCCACAGGTGAGTAAGTATCAAAGAAGTCTTCACCTTCCTTTTGGGTATAACCCTTAGCCACAAGCCGAGCCTTGTACTTTTCAATAGTACCATCAGGCCTAAGCTTCTTCTTGAATACACATTTGCATCCTATAGGTTTGCACCCATAAGGACGATCAGTTATCTCCCAAGTTTCATTAGCCAAGATAGAATCCATCTCGCTACGAACCACTTCCTTCCAATAGTCAGCATCTTCAGATGCATAGGCCTCTGAAATAGAACTGGGAGTGTCATCTATGAGATACACAAGAAAATCATCACCAAAGGACTTTGCAGTCATCTGTCTCTTGCTCCTAGTAGGAACTTCATTGTTCTCCTCCACAGGACTTTTAAAGTGTTCCATCGAAATGATAGGTTTGGTAATTGTAACTGGTTCCTGATTTGATGAACTAGGCATCTCCTCATTAGATGAGGTAGTCATATCCTTCATGGGAAAGATATCTTCAAAGAAAGTCACATCATTCGACTCCATGATCGTACCGACATGCATGTCAGGTACTTCAGATTTTACAACCAAGAATCTATAACCTATGCTATGAAAAGCATATCCCAGGAAAACACAATCCACGGTCTTTGGTCCAAGCTTGCGCTTCTTTGGAATTGGCACATTGACTTTTGCCAAACAACCCCAGGTTCGTAGATAAGAGAGCTTTAATATTTTCTTCTCCCATTCCTCGAATGGATTTATCTCTTTATTCTTTATGGGAACTCAGTTTAGGACATGACATGCAGTCAATATTGCCTCCCCCCCATCATGCCTTGGAGAGACCCGATGTGTCTAACATGGCGTTAACCAATTCAGTTAGAGCATGGTTCTTTCTTTCGGCTACCCCATTTGACTGAGGTGAATAGGGAGGCGTCCTCTCGTGGATTATACCATGTTCCGCACAAAAGGCATCAAATTCATTGGAAAATTACTCTCCACCACGGTCGGACCTAAGCCTCTTGATTTTCCGATCAAGTTGATTTTCTACTTCAGCTTTATAGATCTTGAAAAAGTTCAAAGCCTCATCCTTAGATTTCATAAGATACACACGGTAGTATCTAGTGGAGTCATCAATTAACGTCATGAAATATTTCTTTCCACCTTTTGTCAAAACACCATTCATTTCACATAGATCTGAATGTATGAGCTCTAGTGGTGCAAGATTTCTCGTTTCCGCAGTTGAGTGAGACTTACGAGGTTGCTTAGCTTGCACACAAACTTGACACTTAGATCCCTTGACAGTGGTGAAACTAGGGTTTAAGTTCAACTTCGCTAGTCGTGACATGCAGTCGAAGTTAACATGACAAAGACGTGAATGCCACACATTTGATTCACTATTGTCGCAATGATTAACAACTTTATTGCAAATGTCTGACAAGGATAAACGAAACAGGCTTCCTGACTCATAGCCTTTACCAACAAAGGTTCCATACTTGGATATTACAAATTTATTTGACTCAAAGACAAGCTTATAGCCATCTCTACACAGAAGAGATCCGCTAACAAGATTTTTATTGACGGAGGGGACATAATGCACGTTCTTCAGCCGCACGATCTTCCCCGAAGTAAACTTCAGATCGACTGTGCCAACACCATGAACAGAAGCACTTGAACCATTTCCCATCAGCATGGTTGAAGTCCCTGCGGTCTGATAAGACTAAAACATGGAAATATCACCACATACATGCACATTAGCACCCGTGTCAATCAACCAATCAGGAGAATTATATACTGAAAGAATAGTGGGAAATATACCATACCCATCATCCTTCATGTCAATGTCTAGCGGTCTTGCCGCTTTCCCAGGATGACGCTTGTCATAGCGATTTGGGCAACTAGGAGCCCAATGATCAGGATCCCCACACACATGACAAACACCTTTCTTCTTGTCATTCTTCTTCTTGAAGTTCGTGTGTTGCACAGCCTTGTTCTTCCCATCAAACTTTGCTTTACCATCAAACTTTCCCTTGTTCTTGAACTTGTGGGGCTGGAAGTTCTTCTTTTGTACCAGATTGGCACTAGATCCTCCCTCAATACCTCGAGCACGTGTGTCCTTTGCTCTCGCCTTTTCTTCCACATCAAGAGTGCCAATGAGATCCGGGACGGAAAACTCCTATCTCTTATGTTTCAGTAAGGTAGAAAAGTTCCTCCACGAAGGACGAAGCTTAGTGATGATACCTCCGGCAACAAACTTGTCCGGTAGCATACAACTGAAGTGCTCAAGTTCTCTAGCAAATGACTATATCTCATGAGCTTGCTCAACCACGGAGCGCTCTTCAGTCATCTTGTAATCATAGAATTGCTCCATGATGTACAGCTCAGTGCCAGCATCCGAGACCCCAAACTTGGCCTCGAGTGCATCCCACATATCTTTTCCATTATCAATTGACGCATAAGCATCAACTATGTCCTCACCAAGAACACTCAAGAGAGCAGCCTTAAACAGAGTATCCATTTTCTGAAAAGCTTGTGCCCGTTGAGCATCAAGCTCTCCTTCAGGTTTGGCAAGAGTGGCGTCATAGAAACTCATAGTTTGAAACCATAAGACTGCTCTCATGCGCCACCTCTTATAGTGGATACCCTCAAACATAGGAGGTTTCATGGAAGCAGCAAAACCACTCGGGGTAAATTTCCTATAATAAGGTTTTTGGATTGTTGGAAAAATGAGCAATTTACCGAATGATTTTATTAACAGAAATACTAGATAAAGCACGACTAGTATAGCAGTGATAAAACAAGTCACGCGATTTGACAAAGAGAAGGTAAACAACAACTTCATATATGAACTGTAACTAAACACATCTGGAGCAGACAGTATAGCAAGTTGCATATATGAAACAGAGTCTAACATATCTAGGGCAAACACTAGAACAAGAAACTGTAGCAGGGCCTCTAATAGAAAGAGGAAGAACACGTACGGGACAGCAGCAGCAGAAGCGCTGGACTTGGGGTCGGTGTCCTCGCCAGCCATGTCGTCGAGGAGGTTGTCGACGTCGGGGAAGTAGTCGTCGGAGTCCGCGGCATCCGTGATGAAGAAGTCAGTAGTCGCGCGAAGCGCTCCCCAAAAACCTTATCACCCTTCTCCCGTACAGGACTCAAAAGGTGCATTTCGGAGGCCTACTGTCCCGACCTGCGGTGCACGCCGCAAGCCGGGATGGGGAAGAATGTAGCAGCAGTGCAGTGCTCAGGAACTGTGGCGAGAGGAAGTTCTGGTGCGTCTCTCTGAGAGGAGCGACCTTCCTTTTATAGGCGCAAGAGAAGGAGGCGAGAGGCTGCACCGGGAGCTGAAGGGAACGAGGGAGACGAAACGAATAGGCGGCAGGCGAAGAGGTGCACCGTTCGTATTCAATCTCTACTACAGCAAAAACATTTCAGCTTCCGAGTGACCTTTCGTATACCCATCATGCGTGGCAAAAATTTAGACATCGGCTCGGCTCATTCCCGCAACCCGCGGCGCGTCGTGACGAGGCATGGCGTGGCGAGGCGGGCGGCAGAGGAGGAGCGCGCATGGATGTCCCTCTTGTTCTCATCCTCATACATGTGGAGAAAGAGCCTCCCTTATAAAGAGGTCCAACTCTCTCTAAACTAGCAATGTGGGACTAAACTTTAGTTCCACCTGTTGCCTTGCAAGAATAGGCTGCGTGGGTGAGGGAGTCCTGGATTAGGGGGTCTCCGGACAGCCGAACTATATCCTTTGGCCGAACTGTTGGACTATGAAGATACAAGATTGAAGACTTCGTCCCGTGTCTGGATGGGACTCTCCTTGGCATGGAAGGCAAGCTAGGCAATACGAATATGTATATATCCTCCCTTGTAACCGACTCTGTGTAACCCTAGCCCCCTCCGATGTCTATATAAACCAGAGGGTTTAGTCCGTAGGACAACATACAATCATACCATAGGCTAGCTTCTAGGGTTTAGCCTCTACGATCTCGTGGTAGATCAACTCTTGTAATACTCATATCATCAAGAACAATCAAGCAGGACGTAGGGTATTACCTCCATCAAGAGGGCCCGAACCTGGGTAAACATCGTGTCCCTTGTCTCCTGTTACCATCCGCCTTAGACGCACAGTTCGGGACCCCCTACCCGAGATCCGCCGGTTTTGACACCGACATTGGTGTTTTCATTGAGAGTTCCACTGTATCGTCACCATAAGGCTTGATGGATCCTTCGATCATCGGTAGTGATGCGGTCCAGGGTGAGGTTTTCCTCCCCGGATAGATCTTTGTATTCGGCGGCTTCGCACTGCAGGCCAATTCGCTTGGCCATCTGGAGCAGATCGAGAGCTACGCCCCTGGCCATCAGGTCAGATTTAGAAACTTAAAATACACTTCCGACATCCGCGGAGACTTGATCTTCGACGGATTCGAGCCCGTGTCAGGTGCGTCGCACAGTCACGACGAGCACGACGTAACTCTACCGTCGGACAGTGTTCGGGAGATCACATCTGCAACTACTCCGGCCGTCAATCCGGAGCAAATCGTGCCATCCGAGAGCGGAAGGATAGACCCCGCCATGGAGGCTGCACTCTCAGTGGCGATAGAGCCGGATGCTGACTTCACCCCTCATGAGAGCCGTGTCGCCGAACCACTGGATCCACCTCCGGCCACGAACTCCGAGCCTCTTACATCCGTGCCCGTCGAATCCGACTGGGCGCCGATCATGGAGTTCACCTCCGCGGATATCTTTCAGCACTCGCCCTTCGGCGACGCGCTAAATTCATTGAGGTCCCTCTCCCTATCAGGAGAACCTTGGCCGAACTATGTCCGGCTAGAATGGGATGCGGACGACGAATAAATTCGTTGCCCACCCACCACCCACTTAGTAGCCACTGTTGAAAATTTAACCGACATGCTCGACTTCGACTCCGAAGACATCGACGGTATGGACGACGATGCAGGAGATGAGTAGGAACCACCGCCCACAGGGTGCTGGACTGTTACCTCATCATACGACATATATATGGTGGACACGCCTAAAGAAGGCAATGGTGATGAGACAGCGGAGGATGACCCCTCCAAGAAGCAACCCAAGCGCCGACATCAGCGGCGCCGCTCTAAGTCCCGCCACAGCAAAAGTAGTGATACTGACACAGGAGATAATAACACTCTGGATAGTGCCGAAGACAACCACAATCCCCTCCAGCACGATGTAGAGCCGGAGGATGAACAAGCCAGCCCTTCAGAGCAGGTAGCAGATGGAGAGCCGGAGGAGGAGAATTACATGCCTCTCTCCGAAGACGAGGCGAGCCTCGGCGACGAAGAATTTATCGTGCCTGAGGACCTCGTCGAACAGGAGCGCTTCAAGTGCCGGCTTATGGCCTCAGCAAATAGCCTGAAGAAAAAGCAACAACAGCTTCAAGATGATCAAGACTTGCTAGCAGACAGATGGACCGAAGTCCTTGCGGCCAAGGAATATGAACTCGAGCGCCCCTCCAAGAGTTACCCAAAATGCAGGTTGCTACCTCACCTCGAGGGGGAAGCATTGAAACCCCATATACCAGTGTACGATGTGGCTGACCGGCCACTACGTGGCCGAGCCAAAGTGGCGTTTCAGCCTGAAGTTCAGCCTGCACCCCGCCGCCACTCAATCCAAAATACCAAGGCTCGGGGCAACACACGGGACCTGCGAGACGTATTGGACAATAAGGCAAAACTCGCAAGGTCAATATACGGGTCACGGGCACGCGCGCCAACACGGGATGATGATCGTCGCGCCGGATACGCCAAAAGCAAATCCGCCCGGGCCGAATACAGCAAACAAGACTCATATGAACTGCGTCAGGATATAGCCCGGCACAGAGGCGCCGCACACCCCCTATGCTTCACTGATGAATTTATAGATCACGAATTCCCGGAGGGTTTCAAACCCGTAAATATTGAATCATATGATGGTACAACAGATCCCGCTGTATGGATTGAGGATTTCCTCCTTCACATCCACATGGCTCGCCGCGATGATCTACATGCCATCAAGTACCTCCCACTAAAACTCAAAGGACCAGCTCGGCATTGGCTGAATAGCTTGCCAGGAGACCCCGTTGGTAGTTGGGAGGATCTGGAAGATGCATTCCTTGACAACTTCCAGGGCACTTATGTGCGACCACCAAATGCTGACGACTTGAGCCATATAACTCAGCAGCCAGGGGAATTGGCCAGACAATTCTGGACTCGATTCCTGACTAAGAAAAACCAAATTGTCGACTGTCCGGACGTAGAGGCCCTTGCGACATTCAAGCACAACATCCGTGACGAATGGCTTGCCCGCCACCTTGGCCAGGAGAAGCCGAAGTCTATGGCAGCCCTCACGACACTCATGACCCGCTTTTGCATGGGCGAGGATAGCTGGCTGGCTCGCAGCAATAACACATCGAGGAATCCGGGCACTTCGGATACCAAAGATGCCAACGGCAGACAATGTCGTAACAGACCAAAGTGCCGCAATAACGGTGATAACACCGAGGATACGACAGTCAATGCCGGATTCAGAGGCTCTAGATTCGGTCAGCGGAAAAAGCCATTTAAAAGAAGTACTCCGGCTCCATCCAGTTTGGATCGCATACTGGATCGCTTGTGTCAAATCCACGGCACCCCCGACAAGCCAGCCAATCACACCAACAGAGAATGCTGGGTGTTCAAGCAGGCCGACAAGTTAAATGCCGAAAACAAGGACAAGGGGCTGCATAGTGATAACGAGGAGGAGCCCCAGCCGCCAAACACGGGAGGACAGAAGGGGTTCCCCCCACAAGTGAAGACGGTGAACATGATATACGCAACCCACATTCCCAAGAGGGAGCGGAAGCGTGCACTAAGGGACGTCTATGCGATGGAGCCCGTCGCCCCAAAGTTCAACCCATGGTCTGCTTGCCCGATCACCTTTGATTGCAGGGATCACCCCACTAGTATCCATCATGGCGGATCCGCCGCACTGGTCCTAGACCCCATCATCGACGGATTTCATCTCACTCGAGTCCTTATGGACGGCGACAACAGCCTGAACCTGCTCTATTAGGATACAATGCGAAAAATGGGTATCGATCCCTTGAGGATCAAACCCACCAAAACCACCTTTAAGGGCGTCATCCCAGGTGTAGAAGCCCATTGCATGGGCTCAATCACACTGGAAGTAGTCTTCGGATCACCGGACAACTTCCGAAGCGAGGAGTTAATCTTCGACATCGTCCCGTTTCGCAGCAACTATCATGCACTGCTCGGACGAACTGCATTTGCAAAATTCAATGCAGTACCACATTACGCATACCTCAAGCTCAAGATGCCAGGACCTCGGGGGGTCATAACAGTGAATGGAAACACAGAACGCTCGCTCCGCACGGAAGAGAACACTATGGCCCTCGCAGCAGAAGCACAAAGCAGCCTTTCAAGGCAAACCACTAATTCGGTGATACAGCCCCCGAACACCTTCAAGCGTGTCTGGAGTAAACTGCAACAGGATCGCTTGGCACGTTCAGAGCTCTCCTAGCAATTCGCCCCCCGTCCCAGTCCCATTCAAGCGACGAAATCCATGCCGCGCGTACATAATTATGCACTGAAAATACCATGGACATAGGCGGGGGCACGATCAGGGCACGTCCTGCAATGCGGCTTAACCGCCCTAGGGGCTGTTTATCTTTATCATTTCTTTTCTCTTTCAGGGCCTAAATCTCTGGAAGCCCTTTCCGGCAGTATGATTGCCGGACACATTACGGGAAGGAACAACCAAGGCGGCAAGAAGCTAAGATGTACACGGGAACCCCCAAATGGTCTCTAATAATAATACCCACGTTCTACTATCCATACGCAGCTTGCCCTTGGATAGGAAATTTCGAATAGTCCTACTCTCTGCTTATTGCACTACCTGTACCAGTACGCTTCGACGTATTATTTCAATAACAATGCATAGCATTAGTCTATTATTGCATTATTCATTCCTTTTTTCCCTTTATGTCCATTTACGACAATCCGCACCCGTAAATTCGGGTACGGTCAGTACGCCAGGGGCTTCCGTTTACCCCATAATACGGCGCAAGAAGTCCGAACACTTTCGATAGTGCGGCACCCCGAACTTATAGCATTATATGCATCAGCTCCGAATCATGTCTTGGGTCAATAGTTGGGTTTGCCCGGCTCCCATGCTTTGGTACCTTACGTTCCGCTATATCGGCTAAGGTAGCGGTGGGAGAACTACTGCGATTGTGTCCCGGTTCTTCCAGACGAGCACCTCAGTAGAGAAAGCCGAAAACTGACTGTCATGATAAGGCGAGAGACTGGTCGCTATTCGAGAGGTCTCAAGTCCTTAAAGACTTTTTCCGCTTCGGGCGAGGAGTCGGCCTTGTCCGGCTTAGGTGTGTATAGCGCCCCAAATTCGGCCTTCCGAATACCAGGGGCTTCACCAAAATTTAAAATTGTAGACTTCTATGGCTAAGTGAGAGTGATAAAGCATTATAGTCCGATTGCCTGGTTCGTTGCACTGAACACCTCCCTTGAAGGACCCAAAATTGGGGTAAAGAGTGCTCAGGTTTATCCCGAACACCCCAGTACTAGTTACATGGGGGCAGAAGCCGACGACTGGCCAACTCACAGATTTTATAAACGGCCGCACAGAAGGTAATATTTTAAATTAAAAAAGCGTCGCATGGCGCAAATGAACTCGTTTCATATTACAGGATCACATGAGTATGTTCATTCAAAAATTACATCCTTAGCACACTCATCCGCCACAAGGCGGGAACCCTTCAGGACACTCTCATAATACATTTCAGGGCAATGATGCTCCTTGCCCTCTGGCGGCCCCTCCTTCACCAGCTTCACGGCGTTCAGCTTCTCCCAGTGCACCTTCGCCCGGGCAAAAGCCCTGCGCGCACCCTCGATGCAGACGGACCGCTTTATGACTTCAAGCCATGGGTAGGCGTCGATGAGCCGCCTTACCAGACCGAAGTAGCTACCGGACAGGGGCTCGCCAGGCCACATCTGGACTATAAGGACCCTCATGGCTTGTTCGGCCGCCTTGTGAAGCTCGACCAACTGCTTCAGCTGGTCGCTCAAGGGCACGAGGTGTTCGGTCCCAGTATACTGAGACCAGAACAACTTCTCTGTCGAGCTCCCCTCCTCAGCTCGGTAAAACTCCGCGGCATCCAGTACACTACGGGGAAGATCTGCAAACGCTCCTGGAGAGCTCCGAACTCGGGTAAGAAAAAGGAAAGTCTCCTTCACGTGCTTGCTTTGCATAATGAATGCCTTACCCGCTGCTATCTTCTTCACCGCATCAATCTCCTGGAGGGCCTTGTGGGCTTCAGCCTTGGCGCTCTGGGCGCTTTCAAGCGCCTGCACGAGCTCGGACTCTCGCGTCTTAGAGTCAAGCTCCAAGGACTCGTGTTTTTTGGCGAGAGCCTCGAGCTCCTGCTGCACCTCGCCCACTCGGGCTTCTTGTTTCTCCCGCTCAATGCACTCCTTGGCCGCTTTGTCTTCGGCCTCGGACAACGCCTTCTTCAGGGTCGCCACTTTGGTCGTGGCCCCTGGTAAATTCATGATGATCCTATTACTTTACACCCGAACTTCCTTTATATATATAGATAAGGTATTGCTTACCTTTGCTCTCCTCGAGCTGCCTCTTGGTAAGGCCGAGCTCATTCTCGGACCGCTCCAGGTCCTGCTTCAGTGCAGAGACCTCCGCAGTACGTGCGGCAGCGGTCAGCAGTGAAGCCTGCACATACACATGGATATATTCTGATTAGACTCCTGAGTCATCATTTGATCCTCTATTTCGGCCTTTCTTCTCAAATGCCGAACAGAGCATCAGGGGATACTATCTATGCGGTAATATTTTCTTATATTTTGATTGCTTACCTCAAAGCCTGTTAGGAGGCTGGCGCAAGCTTCTGTCAGTCCGTTTTTGGCGGACTGAACTTTCTCGATCACCGCACTCATGATAGTGCGGTGCTCTTCGTCGATGGAAGCGCTGCGAAGCGCTTCCAGCAAGTTGTCCGGTGCCTCTGGATAGACAGAGGGCACCGACACGGGCGGCTTGCCGCCTTAACGGGGGGTCGCCCGCCGGAGCCCGGAACCACCGAAGATTCCGGTGCAGTGTTCGGCTGGGGGCCGAACCTGGAGCACATGGGAGTCCGGCTCCCTTTGCGCCCAGGGTCCGGAAGGTCGCCTCGAGGCGCCCCCAGGACTGCCTCCCCTTGGCCCGGTGCCTGTTGAGACAACACCTCGACGTTGTCCACAGGGCAAGGGGTGGAGGCGGTCGGAAGAGAACCGCTGTTCATATCCGACGAGTCCAACGAACCGCTCGACGAAGATACGTCGAGATGAGCTTGGGACGGACTACATAATCATGTTCGGCATGAGGAGAAGCAGTGCAGTAAAACATACCATGAATTACTATGGTTTCCGGATACTTACGACTTCGCCAGGGGCTTGTCCCTGGGGAACCACTCGTCGTCGTTGTGGGCGGCCATAGTGGAGCAGTCTGGATGGAGGGTCCTTCCCTTCTTGGACCCTTCGGCCTCCCCGGTTGGGTCGGCCTTCCTTTTCTTGTCTCCCCCGGCTGGGGGGGGGAACTTTCCTCTTCCTCCTCCTCGTCTTCATGGGAGGAGTGCGCCCGGAGTCATCGGACGATGAGTCCGATACAACCTTGCACCGGAGACCCTTTCGGGTCCCCGCGACCTTCTTCTTGGTCTTCTTCACCGGCACCTCGTAAGGTGCCGGAGTCAGCATCTCCGTTAGGAGAGCGCCCGCAGGATCTTCGGGCAGGAGGGCTGGGCAATCAAGCTGCTCCGCTATATTTATCCAGTCCTGTTAATGACATAGAAGCTTAGATCCTACATATGACTAAACCGGGGCAAATAAATACCCTGAGAGATATAAAAACTTACCAGATTGGCGCGGTGCTTTGCGCTGAGTCCGCGGTCCTCGGTGAGGGAAGGAGGTACCTCAGTGCCCTTGAATAGCATCCTCCAGACGTCCTCGTGTGTCGTGTCATAGAGCTCTCACAACGTCTGGTGCTTGGCCGAGTCGAACTCCCACAAATCGAATGCCCGTCGTTGACACGGGAGGATCCGGCGGAAGAGCATGACCTGGACCACGTTGACGAGCTTGATTTTCTTACTCGTCATGTTCTTGATGCAGGTCTGGAGTCCGGTCAACTCTACCAAAGAACCCCAGGACAGGCCCTTCTCTTTCCAGGAGGTGAGCCGCGTGGGGATTCCGGGTCGAAATTTGGGGACCGCCACCCAGTTGGAGTCACGCGGCTCGGTGATGTAGAACCACCCCGATTGCCACCCCTTTATGGTATCCACATAGGTGCCCTCGAGCAAGGTGACGTTAGGCATCTTGCCCACCATGGCGCCTCCGCACTCTGCTTGCTGGCCACCCACCACCTTCGGTTTAACATTGAAGGTTTTCAGCCATAGGCCGAAGTGGGGCCTGATACGGAGGAAGGCCTCGCACACGACGATAAACGCCGAGATGTTGAGGATGAAATTGGGGGCCAGATCATGAAAATCCAGCCCGTAGTAAAACATGAGCCCGCGAACAAATGGGTGGAGGGGAAATCCCAGTCTGCGGACGAAATGGGTAAGAAAAACTACCCTCTCATGGGGTTCAGGCGTAGGGACGATCTGCCCTACGTCTGGCAGCCTGTGCGCGATATCCGCGGCCAGGTATCCGGCTGCCCGCAACTTTGCGATGTTCTCCTCCATGACGGAGGAGACCATCCACTTGCCTCCTGCTCCGGACATGCTTGGAGTGGCTTGAGAAGTAGAACGCGAGCTTGTGCGCTGGAGCTCGAGTGCGTGAGAATGGATAAGCGAGGAGGTAGAAGGCGTGGGTAAAAGGGGGTAAATCCTTGTCCCTTTATAAGGGCGAAAGAGGCGATGCGTCTCCCCACTTGCCTGGTAAAACCGCTTATTCCCTAGGCGCCATAATTGATGGCACAGTTGGGTTACCCACGTCTGTATTGATGAGAATCCCGTAATAAGGGGGGCACAATCTCTGCTTTGACAAGACGTGTCAAGAAAACCGCCCCATGTTATGTGCGGTCCGGGTTGAGAAAAATGGTTCGAATAATGACCGAGCCATGACATGACGTCGTGCTATCAGAACGCATCAGCAGATTAGATTTGTGGAAATATTATTCTCTCTGCAGTAGTATGTGGAACTTGTTTTGCAGAGCCGGACACTATTCTGGTGTTCAAAATCTTCTATGGAGTATTCGGAGGAGGAACCCGCCTTGCAATGCTGAAGACAATACTGCGCGCTGGACTCATCATCATTGAAGCCTGGTTCAAGGGCTACTGAGGGAGTCCTGGATTAGGGGGTCTCCGGACAGCCGGACTATATCCTTTGGCCGGACTGTTGGACTATGAAGATACAAGATTGAAGACTCCGTCCCATGTCCGGATGGGACTCTCCTTGGCGTGGAAGGCAAGCTAGGCAATACAAGTATGTAGATCTCCTCCCTTGTAACCGACTCTGTGTAACCCTAGCCCCCTCCGGTGTCTATATAAACCGGAGGGTTTAGTCCGTAGGACAACATACAATCATACCATAGGCTAGCTTCTAGGGTTTAGCCTCTACGATCTCGTGGTAGAACAACTCTTGTAATACTCATATCATCAAGAACAATCAAGAAGGACGTAGGGTATTACCTCCATCAGGAGGGCCCGAACCTGGGTAAACATCGTGTCCCTTGTCTCCTGTTACCATCCGCCTTAGACGCACAGTTCGGGACCCCCTACCCGAGATCCACCGGTTTTGACACCGACAGTGGGCCTCTAGGATTTATTAGGAATTTCTGAAACTGCTATTGGGCTAGGCCCAAACTAGAAAAAATTCCAGCATGATACGCTCTATCACACATAAGCCTTATTATATCTTCCTCAAAATATCCACCATACCTACCTATTATGGCTTTTCCATGGCCATTCCGAGATATATTGCCATGCAACTTCCACCGGTTCCGTTTTGATGGCTTGAGCATTCATTGTCATATTGTTTGGCATGATCATATGGCTGACATAGTAGTTGTGGCACAGCCACCGTTCATCATTTTCATACATGCTACGCTAGATCATTGCACATCCTGGTACATGCCAGAGGCATTCATATAGAGTCATATTCTGTCATAGGTAGCGAGTTGTAATTTTTATTTCTTTTGAGTTATAAGTAAATAGAAGTGTGATGATCATCATTATTCATTTTTAGAGCAGTGCCCCAGTGAGGAAAGGATGATGAAGACTATGATTCCCCCACAAGTCGGGATGAGACTCCGGACAATAAGAGAAAAAAATATAAAAAGAAAAAAAAGAAAAGAAAGAAAAAACATAAACAAAGAGAGAAGGGGCATTGTTAGGATTCTTTACCATACTTGTGCTTCAAAGTAGCACCATGTTTTTCATATGGAGAGTCTCATATGTTGTCACTTTCATATACTATAGTGAGGATTTTTCATTATAGGATTAGATGCACACCCACTTAGTTTTCATATTGAGCTTTCATACACTTATAGCTCTTAGTGCATTCGTTGCATGGCAATCCCTACTCCTCACGTTGATATCAATTGATGGGCATCTCCATAGCCCGTTGGTTAGCCGCATTAATGTGAGACTTTCTTACTTTTTTGTCTTCTTTATATTTACCCCTATCATCATACTCTATTCCACCTATAGTGCCATATCCATGGCTTGCGCTCATGTATTGCGTGAGGGTTGAAAAAGCTGAAGCGCGTTAAAAAGTATGAACCAATTGCTCGGCTTGTCATCGGGGTTGTGCATGATAAATACTTTGTGTTAAGAAGACAGAGCATGACAAGACTATATGATTTTGTAGGGATAACTTTCTTTAGCATTGATATTTTGAAAGACATGATTGTTTGTTGGGATGCCTGTGTATTGATGCCTTTATGTCAAATTATAGACTATTGCTTTGGATTACTTATGTCTTAATATTCATGCCATGATTTGATATATGATCAAGTTTATGCTAGGTAGCATTCCACAACAAAAATTGTCTTTTTTATCATTTACCTGCTCGAGGATGAGCAGGAATTAATCTTGGGGATGCTGATACGTCTCCATCGTATCTATCATTTTTGATTGTTTCATGCCAATATTATACAACTTTCACATATTTTGGCACATTTTTATATGATTTATTGGACTAACCTATTGATCCAGTGCCCAGTGCCAGTTCCTGTTTTCTGCATGTTTTTGTATCGCATATTATCCATATAAAACAAAGTCCAAATGCAATAAAATTTCACGAAGAATTATTTTGGAATATATGTGATTTTTGGGAATTGGAATCACTGCAAACGGAGGCCCACACACACCACAAGACACCAGGGCGCGCCAGAGGCCCCTGGCGCGCGGTGGTGGGTTGTGCCCACCTCGTACGTCGGTTGGACCTATACTTAGGGTGCAAGGAATCTTATATCTGGAAAAAAACATGTTAAAATCTCAGCACAATCGGAGTTACGGATCTCCGGGAATATAAGAAATGGTTTTCGGCCAAATCTGGGGAACGCGAAACAGAAGAGAAGAGAGGGTGATCCAATCTCGGAGGGGCTCCCGCTCCTCCGCCACCATGGAGACCAAGGAAAAAAGGGGGAACCCTTCTCCCACTTAGGGAGGAGGCCAAGGAAGAAGAAGAAGGAGGGGGGCTCTCTCCCGCTTGCTTCGGGTGGCGCCGGAGTGCCACCGGGGCAATGATCAGGATGGCGATCTACATCAACACTCTTGCTACCGTCAACACCAACTCTCTTCCCCTCTATGCAGCGCTGTAACACCTCTTATCCTTGTTGTAATCTCTACTTAAACATGGTGCTCACCTCCATATATTATTTCCCAATGATCTATGGTTATCCTATGATGTTTGAGTAGATCCGTTTTGTCCTGTGGGTTAATCATGATCTTGGTTGGTATGATTATATATTTTATTTATGGTGTTGTCCTATGGTGCCCTCTGTTCTCGTGCAAACGTGAGGGTGCCCCGCTGTAGGGTGTTGCAATATGTTCATGGTTGGCTTACGGTGGGTTGCGAGAGTGACAGAAACTTAAACCCGAGTAGGTGGGGTATGACGTATGGGAATAAAGAGGACTTGATACTTAATGCTATGGTTGGGTTTCACGACCTTAATGATCTTCAGTAGTTGCGGATACTTGCTAGAGTTACAATCATAAGTGCATATGATCCAAGTAGAGAAAGTATGTTAGCTCATGCCTCTCCCTCATATAAAATTACAAGAATGATTACCGGTACTTGTTATCGATTGCCCAGGAACAAATAACTTTCTTGTTGACAAAAGCTCTCTACTGAAACTAACTTATTGTGTTTTTATTTAAACAGCCCCTAGATTTTATTTACGTGCTCTTTATTATCTTGCAAACCTATCCTATCACACCTACAAAGTACTTCTAGTTTCATAATTGTTTCCGGTAAAGCGAACGTCAAGCGTGCGTAGAGTTGTACCGGTGGTTGATAGAACTTGAGGGAATATTTGTTCTACCTTTAGCTCCTCGTTGGGTTCGACACTCTTATTTATCGAAAAAGGCTACAAATGATCCCCTATACTTGTGGGTTATTAGTGTCTAGATTGGATCTGGTGGTTCTGGACTCTGCGGCAGCTAGAATTGATTTTCGTCGACTCCCCTAGGGTTTCTGGAATACTGGGGTATTTATAGAGCAAAGAGGCAGCTCAGGGGCACTCGAGGTGGGCACAACCCACCAGGGCGCGCCTGGGCCTCTTGGCATGCCCTGGTGGGTTGTGCTCCCCTCGGAGCACCCCCCAGGCGCTTCCTTGGCCCATTGGGTGTCTTCTGGTCCATAAAAAAATCCCCATGAAGTTTCGTTGCATTTGGACTCCATTTGGTATTGATTTCCTGTGATGTAAAAACATGTAGAAAATAGCAACTAACACTTGACACTATGTCAGTAGGTTAGTACCAAAAAATTATATAAAATGATTATAGAACATCCAAGATTGATAATATAACAACATGGAACAATCAAAAATTATAGATACGTTGGAGATGTATCTGCATCCCCAAGCTTAACTCCTGCTCGTCCTCGAGTAGGTAAATGATAAAAACAGAATTTTTGATGTGGAATGATGCCTAACATGTCATATCATATTCTTTTCTTTATAGCATGGACATTTGAACTTTTATATTGTTCAAAGCAATAGTCTAGTTTTGACATGATAACTTAAATACTCAAGCATATCAACAAGCAATCATGTCTTTCAAAATATCGATGCTAAAATAAGCTATCCCTAGCCCATCATGCTCAATCATTGATCCATTCATGAAACACACTCGCATATTAACTACACCCAATACTCAAGTACGATCATAGTGCCTCCTAGTTGGTGCTTTATAAGAGAAGACGGAGACTCAAATTCAAAATAAAAATTGCATAAAGTAAAAGAAAGGTCCATCGTAGAGGGAAGTAGGGATTTGTAGAGGTGCCAGAGCTCAAAGCAAAAATCGAGAGATAAAAACATTTTGAGAGGCATACTTTTCCCACCAACGAAAACGACTTAGAGTTCCCAACACTTTCCATGCTAGATATATCATAGGCGGTTCCCAAACCAAAAATTAAAGTTGATTCCTTTTTCCACCATACTTTCACTTTCCATGGCTAACCGTATCCATGGGTGCCTTCCGTACCAACACTTTCCAAGGAATTTATTATTTGACAACATAAAATAAATTCATTTTTCATTTCGGGACTGGGCATCCCTAATACCTTTGCCTTACTCTCGTGCAATGACAAGTGAATAAACACTCATCATGAGAATAACACATCTAGCATGGAAAATAGTAGCCACCCCTCACCGCCTCGCGAGCGGTACGACCACACAAAAGAGAAATTTGTTTTGAATATTAGAGATGGCACATACAAATTTATTTCGAACGACAAAAGAATACCGCACATAGGTAGGTATAGTGGACTCATGTGGCAAAACTGGTTTAAAGGATTTTGGATGCACAAGTAGTGATCATACTTAGTGCAAAATGAAGGCTAGCAAAAGATTGAGAAGCGACCAACCAAGAAATGAATAATCTCATAAGCATGCATTAAGCATAATTAACACCGAATAATGCACCACAAGTAGGATATAATTTCATTGCATAATTATGGGCTTTCGTGCTTGCATAGGGATTCACAAACCTTAACACCAATATTCTTACTAAAGCATAATTACTAATCAACATGACTCACATATCACATCATCATATCTCAAAACTATTACTAAGAATCAAGTTTATTTTGTCCAATGATCTTCATGAAAGTTTTTATTATATCCTTCTTGGATATCTATCACTTTGGGACTAATTTGCATGTGTTGCTTTTGATAAACTCAAACAAATATAAGTGAAGATCATGAGCATAATATTTCTTTCTCTCAAATTAATTTAAGTGAAGCAAGAGAGAATTTCTTAAAAAAATTACGAAATATCAAATAAATCTAAGTGAAGCAAGAGAGCATTTCTTCAAAAATACTAAAGCACACCGTGCTAAAAAAGATATAAGTGAAGCACTAGAGCAAGTCCACAACTCATAAAAATTTAAGTGAAGCATGGAGAGCAATTCTAACAAGTCATGAAATAATTTTGGCTCTCTCAAATAGGTGTGTCCAGCAAGGAATCAAGACTTGAAAAACAAAATAAAACATGCAAAGACTCATATCATACAAGACGCTCCAAGCAAAACACATAGTATGTGACGAATAAAAATATAGCTTCGAGTAAAATACCGATGGTCGTTAGAAGAAAGAGGGGATGCCACTCGGGGCATCCCCAAGCTTATTTGCTTGCTCTATTTTGGATAATAGCTTGGGATGCCTGGGCATCCCCAAGCTTAGGCTCTTCTTACTCCTTATTCCTTCATTCATCGTAAGATAACCCAAAACTTGAAAACTTCAATCACACAAAACTCAAAAAAACCTTCATGAGATCCGTTAGTATAAGAAAGCAAATCACTACTATAAGTACTGTAGCAAACCAATTCATATTTTGTTATTGCATTATATCTACTGTATTCCAACTTTTCTATGGCAAAAACTCATCAAAGAAAACCATGGAATCATCAAAACAAGCACACAACGCAAAGAAAACAGAATCTGTCAAAAACAGAACAGTCTGTAGCAATCTGGATATTTCGAATACTTCTGTAACTCCAAAAACCTTGAAAAATTAGGATGGCGTGGGTAATTTGTGTATTAATCTACTGCAAAATGAATTGATATTTTATATCTCTTTGGTTAAAAACGAAAATTATTTTCGCGAGCGCAAAAGATTCTGTTTTTTCAGCAAGATCAAACAACTATCACCCAAGAAGATCCTAAAGGCTTTACTTGGAACAAACACTAATTAAAACACAAGAAACACAATCATAACAGTATCATAATTGTGCAAACACTCAAGAATAGAAAGCAGAAAGCAAAAATAAATTTTATTCATTGGATTGCCTCCCAACAAGCGCTATAGTTTCACGCCCTTAGCTAGGCATAAAGCAAGGATCTAAGTTTTGTCATCTTTGTTTCGAGATCCATAAGATGCCCTAATGATTGATTCATATGGTGGCCTAATTCTTGTTCTAGGGAAGTGTTCCATACCCTTCCTAAAAGGAAATTGGAACTTAATATTGCCTTATTTCATATCAATCACGACACCGATAGTGCGTAAAAACGGTCTACCAAGAATAATTGGACAAGACGGATTGCAATCAATATCAAGAACAATAAAATCTATGGGCACATAATTCCTATTTTCAAGAATAAGAACATCATTAACTCTTCCCATAGGCTTTTCAATGGTAGAATCTGCCAAGTGCAAATTCAAAGAACATGATTCAATATCGGTAAGACCAAGCACATCACATAAAGATTTCGGAACTGTAGAAACACTAGCACCCAAGTCACACAAAGAAAAGCACTCATAATTTTTAATATTGAATTTGATAGTAGGTTCCCATTCATCATGTAATTTTCTAGGAATTGTAACTTTTCTTCTAAAGCTTTCATCATAGCATAAACAATATGTTTAGTAAAAGCTTTATTTTGTTCATAAGGATGAGGTGAATTTATCATGGATTGCAACAAAGAAATACAATCAATCAAAGATCAACTATCATAATTAAAGTCTTTGTAATCCAAAAGAGTGGGCACATCACTAGTTAAAGTTTTGACCTCTTCAAACCCACTTTTATCAATTTTCTCAACAAGATTTTCACCCTCTGAATTATCGGGACGCCTTATAACCAAATTTGACTCTTCTCCGGTCCCTTTTTAATCAATCTTAATTTTACTAAACAAGGAATCAATAGAAGAAACACCAATCATTTTAAGATCTTCAACACTTTTGCAAAAGTAATCACTAGAAAACACTTTTTCTAAAAATTCTCTTTTAGCTCTAAGCATAGCGGTTTTTTTCTTAATTTCATCCATAGAAACATAAAGAGATTTAATTGATTCCTCAACCTTAGGCACAAAAAATTTCATCTTGAGATTTTCCACATCATGAGAAATTCTATCAACACTTCTAGACAAATCATTAGTCTTATTCAACTTTTCTTCTATGGTAGTGTTGAAAACTTTTTGTGTGTTGATAAATTCTTTAATATTATTCTCAACATCAGAGGTGGTCCTATTATTATTATAAGAAGGGTTTCCATAGGAATTACCATAATTATTAGAGGAGTTACTAGGAAAAGGCCTAGGATTAAAATTACCTCTATAAGCATTGTTGTTGAAATTATTTTGACAGATAAAATCCTCATCTACGACATCACTAGTTTGCTCAATCAAAGTAGACAAAGGCATATCATTAAAATCAATAGGAGCACTTTTACTATCAACCAAATTCATAAGAGCATCAACTTTTTCACTCAAAGAAGAAATTTCTTCAACCGAATTAACTTTTTTACTAGTGGGAGCTCTTTCGGTGTGCCATTGTGAATAATTTGCCATGATATTATCAAGCAATTTGGTGGCTTCACCCTAATTAATTTCCATAAAAGTACCACCCGCAGCGGAATCTAAAAGATTACGAGAAACAAAATTCAACCCTACATAAAAAATTTGTATGATCATCCAAAGATTTAACCCATGAGTTGGGCAATTCCTTAGCATCATTTTCATCCTTTCCCAAGATTGTGCAACATGCTCATGTTCAAGTTGCTTGAAATTCATGATCTAGGTTCTAAGGGAAATGATTTTTGCGGGCGGAAAATACTTAGTGATAAAAGCATCTTTGCACATATTCCAAGAATCGATACTATTGCGAGGCAAAGAAGAAAACCAAATTTTTGCAGAATCACGCAAAGAAAAAGAAAATAATTTCATCTTCACAACATCATTGTCCACATCTTTTTTATTTTGCATATCGCAAAATTCCATGAAGGTATTAACATGGGACGCGACATCCTCATTAGGAGTACCGGAAAATTGATCTTTCATAACAAGATTCAGCAAAGCAGTACTAATATCACAAGACTCCGCACTAGTGGTGGGAGGAGCAATTGGAGTGCCACTAAAATCATTGTTGTTGGTATTTGAGAAATCACACAACTTGGTGTTCTCTTGAGTCATGATGACTACGCAACAAGATTGCACTCAAAAACAGATCCGATAAGAAAACGTCAAACGAATAAGAGGGTGAATAAAACAGCAAATTTTTGTGAAGTAGGGGAGAGGAAAATGAGAGGCAAATGGAAAATAATGTAAATTTCAAGGAGACAAGATTTGTGATTAGGAACCTGGCATATGTTGAAGATCCTCCCTGGCAACAGTGCCAGAAATTCCTTTTGATGCGGCTTGAAGCTACGTCGGTATTTCCCCAAAGAGGAAGGGATGATGCAGCACAGCGGCGGTAGGTATTTCCCTCAGTGATGAGACCAAGGTTATCAAACGAGTAGGAGAACCAAGCAACACAACGTAAACAACCCCTGCACACAAATAACAAATACTCGCAACCTGACGTGTAAAAGGGGTTGTCAATTCCTTTCGGGTAGCGGCACCCCAAGATAGGCAAACAGACGTGAAATAAATTGTAGTAGATTGATAGATCGAACACCAAATAAAATAAATAAGAATAAAAAACAACAAGGTATTTTTGTATTTTTGGTTTAATATATCTAAAAATAAAAGCAAAGGAAAAGTAGATCGCAAAGGCAAATAACATGAGAAAGGGACCCGGGGGCTGTAGGTTTCACTAGTGGCTTCTCTCGAGAAAAATAGCAAACAGTGGGTAAACAAATTACTGTTGGGCAATATCCAAGAAATGATCACTACATAGGCATCACGTCCAAGATTAGTAGACCGACTCCTGCCTGTTGGGGAACGTAGCATGCAATTTCAAAAAATATCCTACGATCATGCAAGATCTATCTCGGAGATGCATAGCAACGAGAAGGGGAGAGTGTGTCCACGTACCCTCATAGACCGAAAGCGGAAGTGTTTGGTTAACACGGTTGATGTAGTCGAACGTCTTCGCGATCCAACCGATCAAGTACCTAACGTATGGCACCTCCGAGTTCTGCACATGTTCAGCTCGATGGCGTCCCTCGAACTCTTGATCCAACAAAGGGTCGAGGGAGGATTTCATCAGCACGACGATGTGGTGACGATGATGGTGATGTGATCCACGCAGGACTTCGCCTAAGCACTACGATGCTATGACCGGAGGAGCAAACTATGGAGAGAGACGCCGCACATGGCTTGGAACAATTGTTGTGTCTCCAAGGTGTGCCCTGCCCATGTATATAAAGGCAGGAGAGGGAGGAGGACGACCCCTAGGGGGCGCGTGATGTCGCTTGAAGCTACATCGGTATTTCCCCAAAGAGGAAGGGATGATGCAGCACATCGGCTATAGGTATTTCCCTCAGATATGAAACCAAGGTTATCGAACCAGTAGGAGAACCAGGCAACACAACATAAACAGCCCCTGCACACAGATAACAAATCCTCGCAACCCGACGTGTTAAAGGGGTTGTCAATCCCTTTCGGGTAACGATGCCAGAAATTGGTGCGTGACGGGAGAAAGTTTAAGGAAATATGCCCTAGAGGCAATAATAAAGTCGTTATTTACATTTCCTTATATCATGATAGATGTTTATTATTCATGCTAGAATTGTATTAACCGGAAACTTAGTACATGTGTGAATACATAGGCAAACAGAGTGTCCCTAGTATGCCTCTACTTGACTAGCTCATTAATCAAAGATGGTTAAGTTTCCTAGCCATGGACATGTGTTGTCATTTCATGAACAGGATCACATCATTAGAGAATGATGTGATGGAGAAGACCCATCCGTTAGCTTAGCACTATGATCGTTTAGTTTATTGCTATTGCTTTCTTCATGACTTATACATGTTCCTATGACTATGAGATTATGCAACTCCCGAATACCGGAGGAACACTTAGTGTGCTATCAAACGTCACAACGTAACTTGGTGTTTATAAAGATGCTCTACAGGTGTCTCTGATGGTGTTTTTTGAGTTGGCATAGATCAAGATTAGGATTTGTCACTCCGTGTATCAAAGAGGTATCTCTGGGCCCTCTCGGTAATGCACATCACTATGAGCCTTGCAGGCAATGTGACTAATGAGTTAGTCATGGGATGATGCATTATGGAACGAGTAAAGAGACTTGCCGGTGACGAGATTGAACTAGGTATGATGATGCCGACGATCGAATCTCGGCCAAGTAACATACCGATGACAAAGGGAACAACGTATGTTGTTGTGCAGTTTGACCGATAAAGATCTTCCTAGAATATGTGGGAACCAATATGAGCATCTAGGTTCCTCTATTGGTTATTGACCATAGATGTGTCTCGGTCATGTCTACATAGTTCTCGAACCCGTAGGGTCCGCATGCTTAACGTTCGATGATGATTCATATTATGAGTTTATGTGATTTGATGTACCGAAGATTGTTCGGAGTCCCGGATGAGATCACGGACATGACGAGGAGTCTCGAAATGGTTGAGGCATAAAGGTTCATATATTGGAAGGCTACATTCGGACACCGGAATGGTTCGGGTCGTTTCAGATAAGTTTCGGAGTACCGGGGGTTACCGGAACCCCCTCCAGGAAGCTATTGGGCCTTATGGGCCTAATGGTGGAAGAGAGGAGGCAGGCCAAGGTGTGGCGCGTGCCCCCCTAGCCCAAACTGCATTGGACTCGGGCTAGGGGGCCCGCCCCCTTTCCTTCTCTTCTTCCTCTCCTTCCTTCTTCTCCTACTAGGACTAGGAAAGGAGGGAACCTACTCCTACTAGGAGTAGGATTCCCCCCCTTGGGCGCGCCCCTTGTGGCCGGCCGGCCTCCTCCTCCCCTCCTTTATATACGGGGGAGGGCGGCATCCCATAGACACACAAGTTGATCTTTAGCTGTGTGCGGTGCCCCCCTCCACAGTTTTACACCTCGGTCATATTGTTGTAGTGCTTAGGCGAAGCCCTGCGTCGGTAACTTCATCATCACCATCAACACGCTGTCGTGCTGACGGAACTCACCCTCGGCCTCAGCTGGATCAAGAGTACGAGGGACGTCATCGAGCTAAACGTGTGCAGATCGCGGAGGTGATGTGTGTTCCGTACTTGATCGGTTGGATCACGAAGACGTTCGACTACATCAACCGCGTTACTAAACGCTTCCGCTCTCGGTCTACGAGGGTATGTAGACACACTCTCCCCTCTCGTTTCTATGCATCTCCTAGATAGATCTTGCGTGATCATAGAATTTTTTTGAAATATTGCATTCCCCAATAGTGGTATCCGAGCCAGGTCTATGCGTAGATGTTATATGCACGAGTAGAACACAAAAAGTTGTGGGCGATAATAGTCATACTGCTTACCAGCATGTCATAGTTTGATTCGGCGGTATTGTTGGATGAAGCGGCCCAGACCGACATTACATGACCGCATTCATGAGACTGGTTCTACCGACGTGCTTCGCACACAGGTGGCTAGTGGGTGTCTATTTCTCCAGCTTTAGTTGAATCGAGTGTGACTATGCCCGATAGTTGTTGAAGGTTAAAACAACACACTTGACGAAAAATCATTGTGGTTTTTGATGCATAGGTAAGAACGGTTCTTGCTAAGCCCGTAGCAGCCATGTAAAACTTGCAACACCATAGTAGAGGACGTCTAACTTGTTTTTGCAGGGCATGTTGTGATGTTATATGGTCAAGACGTGATTATATAAATTGTTGTATGAGATGATCATGTTTTGTAATAGAGTTATCGGCAACTGGCAGGAGCCATATGGTTGTCCCTTTATTGTATGAAATGCAATCGCCATGTAATTGCTTTACTTTATCACTAAGCGGTAGTGATAGTCATAGAAGCAATAGTTGGCGAGACGACAATGATGCTTCGATGGAGATCAAGGTGTCAACCCGGTGACGATGGTGATCATGACGGTGCTTTGGAGATGGAGATCAAAGGCGCAAGATGATGATGGCCATATCATATCACTTATTTTGATTGCATGTGATGTTTATCCTTTATGCATCTTATTTTGCTTAGTACGGCGGTAGCATTATAAGATGATCTCTCACTAAATTTCAAGGTACAAGTGTTCTCCCTGAGTATGCACCGTTGCTATAGTTCGTCGTGCCGAGACACCACGTGATAATCAGGTGTGATAAGCTCTACGTTCACATACAACAGGTGCAAGCCAGTTTCGCACACGTAGAATACTCGGGTTAAACTTGACGAGCCTAGCATATGCAGATATGGCCTCAGAACACTGAGACCGAAAGGTCAAGCGTGAATCATATAGTAGATATGATCAACATAGTGATGTTCACCATTGAAAACTAGTCCATCTCACGTGATGATCAGACATGGTTTAGTTGATATGGATCACGTGATCACTTAGATGATTAGAGGGATGTCTATCTAAGTGGGAGTTCTTAAGTAATATGATTAATTGAACTTTAATTTATCATGAACTTAGTACCTGATAGTATTTTGCATGTCTATGTTGTTGTAGATAAATGGGCCGTGCTACTATTTGAATTTTAATGCATTCCTAGAGAAAGCTAAGTTGAAAGATGATGGTAGCAACTACACGGACTAGGTCCGTAACTTGAGGATTATCCTCATTGCTGCACAGAAGAATTACATCCTGGAAGCACCGCTAGGTGCAAAGCCCGCTGCAGGAGCAACACCAGATGTTATGAACGTCTGGCAGAGCAAAGCTGACGACTACTCGATAGTTTAGTGTGCCATGCTTTACGGCTTAAAACCGGGATCAATGATGTTTTGAAAGTCATGGAGCATATGATATGTTCTAGGAGTTGAAGTTAATATTTCAAGCAAATGCCCGAATTGAGAGATATGAAGTCTCCAATAAGTTCTACAGCTGCAAGATGGAGGAGAATAGTTCTGTCAGTGAACATATACTCAGAATGTCTTGGTACCACAACCACTTGACTCCACTGGGAGTTAATCTTCCTGATGATAGTGGCATTGACAGAGTTCTTCAATCACTGCCACCAAGCTACGAAAGCTTCGTGATGAATTATAATATGCAAGGGATGGATAAGACAATTCCCGAGCTCTTCGCAATGCTAAAATTTGCGAAGGTAGAAATCAAGAAGGAGCATCAAGTGTTGATGGTTAACAAGACCACTAGTTTTAAGAAAAAGGGCAAAGGGAAGAAGGGGAACTTCAAGAAGAACGACAAGCAAGTTGCTGCTCAAGTGAAGAAGCCCAAGTCTGGACCTAAGCCTGAGACTGAGTGCTTCTACTGCAAAGGGACTGGTCACTGGAAGTGGAACTGCCCCAAGTATTTGACGGATAAGAAGGATGGCAAAGTGAAAGGTATATTTGATATAGATGTTATTGATGTGTACCTTACTAATGCTCGCAGTACCGCCTGGATATTTGATACTGGTTCTTTTTCTCATATTTGCAACTCGAAACAGGGGCCACGAATTAAGCGAAGATTGGCTAAGGACGAAGTGACAATGCACGTAGGAAATGGTTCCAAAGTCGATGTGATCGCGGTCGGCACGCTACCTCTACATCTACCTTCGGGATTAGTTTTAGACCTGAATAATTGTTATTTGGTGCCAGCGTTAAGCATGAACATTATATCTGGATCTTGTTTGATGCGAGACGGTTATTCATTTAAATCAGAGAATAATGGTTGTTCTATTTATATGAATAATATCATTTATGGTCATGCACCCCTGATGAATGGTCTAGTTTTATTGAATCTCGACAGTAGTGATACACATATTCATAGTATTGAAGCCAAAAGATATAAGTTCAATAATGATAGTGCAACTTATTAGTGGCATTGCCGTTTGGGTCATATTGGTGTAAAGCGCATGAAGAAACTCCATGCTGATGGGCTTTTGGAATCACTTGATGCTTGCAAACCATGCCTCATAGGCAAGATGACTAAGACTCCGTTCTCCGGAACAATGGAGCGAGCAACAGACTTATTGGAAATAATAGATACTGATGTATGCGGTCCGATAAATGTTGATGCTCGCGGAGGGTATCGTTATTTTCTGCCCTTCATAGATGATTTGAGTAGATATGGGTATATCTACTTGACGAAACATAAGTTTGTAACATTTGAAAAGTTCAAAGAATTTTTGAGTGAAGTGGAAAATCATCGTGACAAGAAAATTAAGTTTCTACGATCTGATCGTGAAGGTGAATATTTGAGTTATGAGTTTGGTCTTCATTTGAAACAATGCGGAATAGTTTCGCAACTCATGCCACCTGGAACACTGTCGGATTTCAGGTTCCGGCAAAATCCTTGAGGTTCGAACACTGGGGTGCGCACGAAGATCTCTCCCCCTCTCTAGCTCGCACACAACATGATCTCACGGCCTAGCTCCACGAACCCAAAGAACAAGAGACACAAGAGCTTATACTGATTCGGGCCACCGATGTGGTATAATACCCTACTCCAGTGTCGTGTGGTGGATTGCCTCTTGGGCTGAGGATGAATAGTTACAAGGGAAGAATAGCCTCCTGAGGAGAGGTGTTCTTGTGCTTGGTGAGTGTGGTGGCTTTGGTGGAATGAATCTGGTCCCAGATGAGATCAGATCCGTCCCAAAGATGGTGGCTAGTCCTATATATAGAGGCCCGGGTCCTCTTCCCAAATATTAGGCGGGAAGGGATCCCACAATGACCAATTTGAAGGGGGACAGCTAGTACAAGCTATCCTGACAAAAGATGGTCTTCGCCTGCCAAAGGCTCTGGTGGTGACGCCGTCTTGGGCTCCACGGTGACCTCTGTCCTGCTGGTCTTGGTCTTATTGCACCGATATGGAAACCTTTGACTGATGCCTCGGGACTCCTCGCCTGTGCTTGCCTCTTTAGCACCAAAGAGGAAGCGAGGACACTGCATGCGCTGGCGCCCACCTGGCTTCAGTCGTCATGGCTTGCGTCACAGGAACCTCGCGAGGTGTCCCTTGCCTTGATCTCTCCGCCCCTCGCGAGCCAGCCTGGTGAGGTGATGACCCATAAGTGTAGGGGATCAATCGTAGACTTTTCAATAAGTAAGAGTGTCGAACCCAACAAGGAGCAGAAGGAAATGATAAGCATTTTTCAGTAAGGTATTCTCTGCAAGCACTGAAATTATTAGTAACAGATAGTTTTGTGATAAGGTAATTTGTAACGAGTAGCAAGTAATAAAAGTAAATAAGGTGCAGCAAGATGTCCCAATCCTCTTTGTAGCAAAGGACAAGCCTGGACAAACTCTTATATGAAGGAAAGCGCTCCCGAGGACACATGGGAATTATCGTCAAGCTAGTTTTCATCACGTTCATATGATTCACGTTCGGTACTTTGATAATTTGATATGTGGGTGGACCGGTGCTTGGGTACTATCCTTACTTGGACAAGTATCCCACTTATGATTAACCCCCATTGCAAGCATCCGCAACTACAACAGAAGTATTAAGGTAAACCTAACCATAGCATGAAACATATGGATCCAAATCAGCCCCTTACGAAGCAACGCATAAACTAGGGTTTAAGCTTCTGTCACTCTAGCAACCCATCATCTACTTATTACTTCCCAATGCCTCCCTCTAGGCCCAAACAATGGTGAAGTGTCATGTAGTCGACGTTCACATGACACCACTAGAGGGATAACAACATACATCTCATCAAAATATCGAACGGATACCAAATTCACATGACTACTAATAGCAAGACTTCTCCCATGTCCTTAGGAACAAACGTAACTACTCACAAAGCATATTCATGTTCATAATCAAAGGGGTATTAATATGCATAATGGATCTGAACATATGATCTTCCACCAAGTAAACCAACTAGCATCAACTACAAGTAGTAATCAACACTACTAGCAACCCACAGGTACCAATCTGAGGTTTGGATACAAAGATTGGATACAAGAGATGAACTAGGGTTTGAGATGAGATGGTGCTGGTGAAGATGTTGATGGAGATTGACACCCTCCCGATGAGAGGATCGTTGGTGATGACGATGGTGATGATTTCCCCCTCCTGGAGGGAAGTTTTCCCGACAGAACAGCTCTGCCGGAGCCCTAGATTGGTTCTGCCAAGGTTCCGCCTCGTGGCGGCGGAGTTTCTTCCCAAAAGCTTGCTTATGATTTTTCTCGCATGAAAGACCTCATATAGCAGAAGATGGGCATCAGAGGGCCACCAGGGGGCCCACGAGGCAGGGGGCGCGCCCAGGGGGTAGGGCGCGCCTCCACCCTCGTGGCCAGGGTGTCGGCCCCCTCTGGTGGATTGTTTCTCCAGTATTTTTTATTAATTCCAAAAATAACTTCTGTGAAGTTTCAGGACTTTTGGAGCTGTGCAGAATAGGTCTCTAATATTTGCTCCTTTTCCAGCCTAGAATTCCAGCTGCCGGCATTTTCCCTCTTCATGTAAACCTTGTAAAATAAGAGAGAATAGGCATGAGTATTGTGACATAATGTGTAATAACAGCCCATAATGCAATAAATATCGATATAAAAGCATGATGCAAAATGGACGCATCAACTCCCCCAATCTTAGACCTCGCTCGTCCTCAAGCGAAAGCAAAAATCGAAAATATGTCCATATGTTTGGAGATAGATGTGTCGATAAAATAAAATACGGACATGAGGGCATCATGATCATTCTTAGAACATCAATATATATATATATATTGTCATATGATCTCTTATGCTAAAGTAACAATTCAATCACAATTTCAAGTATGAATCGTAAACTTCATTGAGAACCAACAAACTCTAATCTCAGTCATTGAGGCAATTGCAATTTATCATAACATAGGAAAGAGTTAATATAAGAGCTTTTTAGCAAGTCCACATACTCAACTATCATTTAGTCTTTCACAATTGCTAACACTCATGCAATATTTATGGGTATGAAGTTTTAATCGGACATAGAGAAAGATAGGGGCTTATAGTTTTGCCTCCCAACTTTTTACCTCAAGGGTAATGTCAACAATAATAGTTCATGAAAACTCACATCCAATTATCTATATTTATCAGGATCTTTCCAACACATTGTGCTTGCCAAAGGATAAAATGTAAAAAGGAAAGGTGAATATCACCATGACTCTTATATAAGGTAGAAGATAAAAGTAAAATATAGGCCCTTCGCAGAGGGAAGCAGAGGTTGTCATGCGCTTTTTATGGTTGAATGCACAAAATCTTAATGCAAAAGAACGTCACTTTATATTGCCACTTGTGATATGGACCTTTATTATGCAGTCTGTCGCTTTTATTTCTTCCACATCACAAGATCGTATAAAGCCTATTTTCTCCACATTTATAGATCATACATATTTAGAGAGCAATTTTTATTGCATGCACCGATGACAACTTACTTGATGGATCTTACTCAATCCATAGGTAGATATGGTGGACTCTCATGGCAAAACTGGGTTTAGGGATATTTGGAAGCACAAGTAGTATCTCTACTTGGTGCAAAGAAATTGGCTAGCAAGAGAGGGAAAGGCAAGCTCAACATGTTGGATGATCCATGACAATATAATTTATCTCAGATGTAAGAAAACATAACCCATTATGTTGTCTTCCTTGTCCAATGTCAACTCTTTAGCATATCATACTTTAATGAGTGCTCACAATTATAAAAGATGTCCAAGATAGTATATTTATATGTGAAAACCTCTCTTTCTTTATTACTACCTATTAATTACAACGATGACCAAAACTATGTTTGTCAACTCTCAACAACTTTTATTCATCATACTCTTTATATGTGAAGTCATTACTCTCCATAAGATCCATATAATCTCTTTATTTCTTTTTATTTCTTCTCTTTTATTCTATTCCCTCAAGATCATAGCAAAATAATCAAGCCCTTGACTCAACACTAATCTTTATTACATATAGCTCACGGACTCGATTACATAGGAAGATCATAAAGCAGAACTCACAACTAGATCATACTAAAACTTTATTCTACTAGATCAAGATATTATGAAAAGGATCGAACTAAGAAAAACGGTAAAGATAAAAGTGATGGTGATAAGGTACCGGGGCACTCCCCCAATCTTGGAAGTTGCCAAGGGGAGTGCCCATACCCGATGCTCAGTTCTTCTTTGTTGATGAAGAAGATGATGTCGTTGTTGATGGCGTAGGCTTCTTCCTTAATTTGCGCTTGAGGACAGAATTTCGATCCCTCAAGTCATCGATCTCCTGCTCCAGGCTTAGTATCTTTTTGCATAATTCCTGCTTGTTTTCCTGCAAGAGCCGAAAAGGGATAAACTCGATCTTAGGTTTCTTTACTCTATCCGGGAGGCTTGACTTTTTGAACTCCACATGCATGTCCCCAGGTTGAGGTAATGGGACTTCATCTTCATCTGAGCTCGTCTCCTCCTTTCCCTTAGGTTCATAGTCCTCTTCTTCTTCCGTAGTCCAACCACAATGCTCCACATCCCCATAGACCTTAGGATCTGCAAGGTAATCAGCCACATAGCTTTCTCCTTCCGAATCCTAGGACGACATGTTGCTCAAATCTGTAGCAGGACAGCTCGAAACAAAGATAGGAGATATTTGCGTGATACGGTGGTCAAAACCTTCGGGAGATTATAAAATGATTCTTTATCGACTAAAAGAAGTATCATGCAAGAAAACGGAGTCTGGAGAGCACACGAGGTGCCCACGAGGCAGGGGGCGCGCCCAGGGGGTAGGGCGCGCCCTCCACCCTCGTGGAAGCCTCGTGTCCTTTCCGGACTGCTTCTTATTTTCCTATTTTCTTAAATATTCCAAAACAGAGAAAAATTGCCATTAGAACTGTTTTGGAGTCGGTTTACTTACCGTACCACGTACCTATTCCTTTTCGGAGTCTGAAATGTTCCGGAAAGTGTCCCTTACGTATTCCTCTGGGGTTACGGTTTCAATAATATCAGTTTCAACATTTATGGGATTACCTGAGATATAATGTTTGATTCTTTCGCTGTTCACCACCCTCGGATTTGTGCCTTCGAAGTTGTTGATTTTTATGGCACTAGACCGATAGACCTCCTCGATGACGTAAGGACCTTCCCATTTAGAGAGAAGTTTGCCTGCAAAAAATCTTAAATGAGAGTTGTATAGCAATACATAATCACCTACATTAAACTCACGTTTTTGCATCCTTTTATCATGCCATATTTTAACTTTTTCTTTGAATAGCTTGGCATTTTCATAGGCCAGGGTTCTCCATTCATCAAGTGAGCTAATGTCAAATAACCTCTTATCACCGGCAAGTTTGAAGTCATAGTTGAGCTCTTTGATGGCCCAATATGCCTTATGTTCTAATTCAAGAGGTAAGTGACAAGCTTTTCCATAAACCATTTTATACGAAGACACACCCATAGGATTTTTATATGCAGTTATATAAGCCCATAATGCATCATCAAGTTTCTTGGACCAATTCTTTCTAGATCTATTAACAGTCTTTTGCAAAATTAATTTGAGCTCTCTGTTACTCAATTCTACTTGACCACTAGACTGCAGGTGATATGGAGATGCAATTCAATGATTAACATCATACTTAGCAAGCATTTTACGAAAGGCGCCATGAATAAAATGTGAACCACCATCAGTCATTAAATATCTGGAGACTCCAAACCTCAGAAAAATAACTTCTTTAAGCATCTTAATAGAGGTGTTATGATCAGCACTACTAGTTGGAATAGCTTCTACCCACTTAGTAACATAATCAACAACAACTAAAATATGTGTATACCCATTAGAGGAAGGAAAAGGTCCCATATAATCGAAGCCCCAAACATCAAATGGTTCAATAACGAGTGAATAATTCATAGGCATTTCTTGACGTCTACTGATATTACCAATTCTTTGACATTCATCACAAGATAAGACAAACTTACAAACATCCTTGAAGAGAGTAGGCTAATAAAAACCGGTTTGCAATACCTTATGTGCCGTTCTATCTCCAGCATGGTGTCCTCCATAAGCTTCAGAGTGACACTTGCGTAGGATCTGTTCCTGTTCATGCTCAGGTACACAACGTCTAATAACACCATCTACTCCTTCTTTATAAAGGAGCGGGTCATCCCAGAAGTAATGTCTTAAATCATAGAAAAACCTTTTCTTTTGCTGGTATGTGAAACTAGGTGGTATAAATTTAGCAACAATGTAATTGGCATATTCAGCATACCATGGAGCAGAGCGAGAAGCATTTATGACAGCTAATTGCTCATCAGGAAAGCTATCATCAATAGGTAGTCGGTCATCAAGAACATTCTCTAACCTAGACAAGTTGTCTGCAATGGGATTCTCAGCTCCCTTTCTATCAATAATATGCAAATCAAATTCTTGTAGCAGGAGAACCCATCTAATAAGTCTATGTTTAGCATCTTTCTTTTCCATAAGATATTTAATAGCAGCATGATCAGTGTGAATAGTTACTTTAGAATCAACAATATAAGTTCTGAACTTATCACAAGCAAATACAACTGTCAAGAATTCCTTTTCGGTAGTAGCATAATTTCTCTAGGCATTGTCTAGAGTTTTACTAGCATATTGAATAACATTTAATTTTTATCAACTCTTTGTCCTAGAACAACACCTACATCATAATCACTAGCATCACACATGATTTCAAATGGTAAATTCCAATCAGGTGGCTGAACAATAGGTGCAGAAATCAAGGCTTTCTTAAGTATTTCAAATGCTTCTACACAATCATCATCAAAGACAAAAGGAATATCTTTTTGTCATAGGTTAGTCAGAGGTCGGGAAATTTTTGAGAAGTCCTTAATGAACCTCCTAAAAAACCGGCATGACCAAGGAAACTTCTTATACCTTTGATGTCCTTGGGACACGACATCTTTTCAATAGCATCAACTTTAGCTTTGTCAACTTCAATACCTCTTTCAGAAATTTTATGCCCCAAGACAATACCTTCATTAACCATAAAGTGGCACTTCTCCCAATTCAAGACAAGGTTAGTTTCTTCACATCTCTGCAAAACTCAATCAAGGTTGCTCAAGCAATCATCAAAAGAGGATCCATAAACAGAGAAATCATCCATGAAAACTTCACAAATCTTTTCACAAAAGTCAGAGAATATAGCCATCATGCATCTTTGAAAGGTAGCAGGTGCATTACATAAACCAAAAGGCATACGTCTATAAGCAAAGGTACCAAAAGGGCAAGTAAAAGTAGTCTTTTCTTGATCATCAGCCGACACAGGTATTTGAGAGAAACCAGAGTAACCATCTAGAAAGAAATAACATGTATGTTTGGATAATGTTTCTAGCATTTGATCAATGAAAGGTAAAGGGTAATGATCCTTTTTAGTGTCTTTATTTAATTTGCGGAAATCAATCACCATCCTATAACCTGTAATAATTCTTTGCGGAATCAATTCATCTTTATCATTAGGAACGACAGGAATACCTCCCTTCTTAGGGACACAATGGACAGGGCTTACCCACTGACTATCAGCAACGGGATAAATTATACCTGCTTCAAGGAGCTTTAATATTTCCTTTCTTACCACTTCTTTCATCTTAGGATTTAGCTGTCATTGGTGATCAACAACTGGTTTAGCGTCTTTCTCCAATTTTATTTTGTGTTGACATAGAATGGGACTAATTCCCTTCAAATCATCAAGAGTATATCCAATAGTAGCACGGTGCTTCTTCAGAGTTTTCAATAATTTCTCTTCTTCATGCTCTGAAAGGTTAGCACTAATAATAACAGTATATATCTTCTTTTCATCAAGATAAGCATATTTAAGAGTATCAGGCAATGGTTTAAGCTCAAACATGGGACCACCCTTAGGTGGGGGAGGATCCCCTAGGATTTCGATAGGCAAGTTGTGTTTCAAAATAGGTCCCTGTTTAAAGAATACTTCATCTATTTCCCCTCTTTCATTCATATACATATCATTTTCATGGTCTAGCAAATATTGTTCTAAAGGATCACTAGGAGGCATGACAATGGAAGCAAGACCAATAATTTCATCTTTACTAGGCAATTCCTCATCACGGGGTTGCCTACTAAATTTAGCAAAATTAAACTCATGAGACATATCCCCTAAACCAACAGAAACAATATCCTTATTGCAGTCTATCTTAGCATTAACAGTATTCAAGAAGGGTCTACCAAATATAATGGGACAAAAGCTATCTTGTGGGGAACCGAGAGCAAGAAAATCAGCAGGGTATTTAACTTTCCCACACAAGACTTCGACATCTCTAACAATCCCAACTGGTGAAATAGTATCTCTATTGGCAAGCTTAATTGTAACATCAATCCCTTCTATCTCAGCAGGTGCAATATCATGCATAATTTCTTGGTATAAGGAATGAGGTATTGCTCTTGCACTAGCATCCATATCACATAAGGCACGATAACAATGATCTCCTATTTTAACGGAAATAACAGGCATGCCTACAACAGGTCTATGTTTATTTTTAGCATCAGGTCTAGCAATTCTAGCAGCTTCATTGCATAAGTAAATAACATGCCCATCAATATTATCGGCCAAGAGATCTTTAACCATAGAAATACTAGGTTCAACTTTAATTTGATCAGGGGATTTGTGTGTCCTAATATTACTTTTGTTGACTACAGTTGAAGCTTTAGCATGATCCTTTATTCTAACAGGGAAAGGTGGTTTCTCAATATAAGTAGTAGGAACAACAGGATCATTATAAGTGATAGTCTTTTCTTCAACTTTAATTGGAGCAACTACTTTTACTTCAATGGGAGGATTATATTTAAACCACTTCTCCTTAGGGAGATCAACATGAGTAGCAAAGGATTCATAGAAAGAAGCTACTATCTCAGAATCAAGTCCATATTTAGTGCTAAATTCACGGAAAGCATCTGTATTCATAAAAGATTTAACACAATCAAACTTAGGTGTTATACATGACTCCTTACCTACGTCGAGGTCCCAATCTTCAGAGTTGCGTTTAATTCTTTCCAATAAATCCCATTTGAATTCAATAGTCTTCATCATAAAAGATCCAGTACAAGAAGTATCGAGCATGGAGCGATTACTGAGAGAAAGCCGAGCATAAATTTTTTGAATAATCATTTCTCTTGAGAGCTCATGATTGGGGCATGAATATAACATTGACTTAAGCCTCCCCAAGCTTGAGCGATGCTTTCTTCTTCATGACGACAAAAAATGTATATATAATTATGATCACGATGAACAAGATGCGTAGGATAAAACTTCTGATGAAATTACAATTCCAATCGTTGGTAGTTCCATGATCCCATATCATCACATAGCCTATACCATGTCAATGCCTCTCCCTTCAAAGATAAAGAGAAGACCTTCTTCTTGATAACATCATCGGGCATACCTGCAAGCTTAAATAATCCACAAACTTCATCCACATATATTAGGTGCAAATCGGGATGCAATGTTCCATCACATGTGAAAGGATTAGTTAGCAGTTTCTCTATCATACCCGAAGGAATTTCAAAGTAAACATTTTCAGTAGGTTCAGTAGGTTGAGGAGCAACTCTTTGCTCTACCGGTCGGGGTGAAGATACCCCGAACAAGCCCCTCAAAGGATTATGTTCCATAGTAACAAGTGACAGTAAATTTCAGCACACTATATAAATTTTTTCCTTACCAAATTCCACCTACCAAAGGCGCTTCACTCCCCGGCAACGGTGCCAGAAAAGAGTCTTGATGACCCACAAGTGTAGGGGATCTATCGTAGCCTTTTCGATAAGTAAGAGTGTCGAACCCAACGAGGAGCAGAAGGAAATGATAAGCAGTTTTCAGTAAGGTATTCTCTGCAAGCACTGAAATTATCGATAACAGATAGTTTTGTGATAAGGTAATTTGTAACGACTAATGAGTAGCAAGTAATAAAACTAAATAAGCTGCAGCAAGATGTCCCAATCCTCTTTTTAGCAAAGGACAAGCCTGGACAAACTCCTATATGAAGGAAAGCGCTCCCAAGGACACATGGGAATTATCGTCAAGCTAGTTTTCATCACGTTCATATGATTCGCGTTCGGTACTTTGATAATTTGATATGTGGATGGACCGGTGCTCGGGTACTGCCCTTAATTGGACAAGCATCCCACTTATGATTAACCTCCATTGCAAGCATCCGCAACTACAACAGAAGTATTAAGGGAAACCTAACCATAGAATGAAACATATGGATCCAAATCAGCCCCTTACAAAGCAACCCATAAACTAGGGTTTAAGCTTTTGTCACTCTAGCAAACCATCATCTACTTATGACTTCCCAATGCCTCCCTTTAGGCCCAAACAATGGTGAAGTGTCATGTAGTCGACGTTCACATGACACCACTAGAGGGATGACAACATACATCTCATCAAAATATCAAACAAATACGAAATTTACATGACTACTTATAGCAAGACTTCTCCCATGTTCTCAGGAACAAACGTAACTACTCACAAAGCATATTCATGTTCATAATCGGAGGGGTATTAATATGCATAATGGATCTGGACATATGATCTTCCACCAAGTAAACCAACTAGCATCAACTACAAGGAGGAATCAACACTACTAGCAAACCACAGGTACCAATCTGAGGTTTGGATACAAAGATTGGATACAATAGATGAACTAGGGTTTGAGATGAGATGGTGCTGGTGAAGATGTTGATGGAGATTAACCCCCTCCTGATGAGAGGATCATTGGTGATGACGAGGGTGATGATTTCCCCCTCCCGAAGGGAAGTTTCCCTGGCAGAACAGCTCTGCCGGAGCCCTAGATTGGTTCCACCAATCTTCCGCGTCGTGGCGGCGGAGTTTCTTCCCGAAAGCTTGCTTATGATTTTTTTTAGGGTAAAAGACTTCATATAGCAGAAGATGGGCACCGGAGGCCTGCCAGGGGGCCCATGAGGCAGGGGGCACGCCCCCACCCTTGTGGCCAGGGTGTGGCCCCCCTTTGGTACTTTCTTCGCTCAGTATTTTTTATTAATTCCAAAAATGACTTCTGTGAAGTTTCAGGACTTTTGGAGCTGTGCAGAATAGGTCTCTAATATTTGCTCCTTTTCCAGCCCAGAATTCCAGCTGCCGACATTCTCCCTCTTCATGTAAACCTTGTAAAATAAGAGAGAATAGGCATACGTATTGTGACATAACGTGTAGTAACATCCCATAATGCAATAAATATCGATATAAAAGCATGATGCAAAATGGACGTATCATGAGGACGCCCCTGAGGAGGTCTTGCATCGTCTGCCTCGCAAGATTCTTGAGTGTTTGCTGGTGAAGATGGGTCGTACAGGGCTGCCGATGGAGCCATGCTGTGGGCCACAGGCAGGCAAGTCTGGGGACCCCCGTTCCCAGAACGTCGACAGTAGCCCCCGGGCCCAAGGCGCGCTCGGACTTGTCTTCAATGCGAAGCCAAAGGGCAAGTGTGGAGCATTGTGGGCCCCAACAGCATGCGGCCCCGCTCGGCGCGTGGTGATCAATTGAAAGTGGGCGGCCCCGCTTCCCCACGCAGCCTTGATATCCGCATGGCTAGGCGGCCACGGCGTCCCACACAATTATTTCCCCATTGCTGGAAACGCACCCCCTGACTCCTCCGCTTCTTCGAACCTCAGCTTGCCCTCCCAATCTGACCTGAGCTCAGTCCTCTCCATCGCCATGGCACCGAACCGGACAGGGAAAGGGAAAAAGCCCCTGTCCTCAACCAGCCCGCCTTTGGCTGTCGAGCCCGCCGTTGGCCGATCGCGGGTGCTCAACCAGGAGGCCATGGATAAGGTCCGCCTTGTGCTCGCCACCAGCTTCAGCGAATGGGGAGGGACGGCGGCCTGGCCTGCGTCCCAAGCTTCTGTCGATAGAATAGCCACCGGGGTCCAATTCTTCATCGACGCCCTGTGGGCCGGTCTGGTCCCCCCTTCTCCGCCTTCTTCAACGTCGTGCTTTCCCATTACCAGATTGATCTGCAACACCTAGATTCCCAATCTGTCGCAATTGTTGCCGTCTTTGCATTTGTCTGCGAGGCCATGGTGGGCATCACCCCCTCTGTGGCCCTTCTGCGCCATTTCTTCTCGCTGCACCTGACCAACCCATGGCAGTGCTCGAGGTGCCTGAGCTTCCAGGTTGTGGCGGTGACGGCCGGCTCGGGGATTGACTTTGAACTCCCGTCGTCTACGAGCGGGTTCCGAACACGGTGGGTTGATGACCCACAAGTATAGGGGATCTATCGTAGTCCTTTCGATAAGTAAGAGTGTCGAACCCAACGAGGAGCAGAAGGAAATGATAAGCAGTTTCCAGCAAGGTATTCTCTGCGAGTACTAAAATAAGTGGTATCATATAGTTTTGTGATAGGATAATTTGTAACGAGAAACAAGTAACAAAAGTAAATAAAGTGCAGCAAGGTGGCCCAATCCTTTTTGTAGCAAAGGACAAGCCTGGACAAACTCTTATATAGAGAAAAGCGCTCCCGAGGACACATGGGAATACCGTCAAGCTAGTTTTCATCACGTTCATATGATTCACGTTCGGTACTTTGATAATTTGGTATGTGGGTGGACCGGTGCTTGGGTACTGTCCTTACTTGGACAAGCATCCCACTTATGATTAACCTCTATTGCAAGCATCCGCAACTACAACAAAAGTATTAAGGTAAACCTAACCATAGCATAAAACATATGGATCCAAATCAGCCCCTTACGAAGCAACGCATAAACTAGGGTTTAAGCTTCTGTCACTCTAGCAACCCATCATCTACTTATTACTTCCCAATGCCTTCCTCTAGGCCCAAATAATGGTGAAGTGTTATGTAGTCGACGTTCACATAACACCACTAGAGGAGAGACAACATACATCTCATCAAAATATCGAACGAATACCAAATTCACATGACTACTAATAGCAAGACTTCTCCCATGTCCTCAGGAACAAACGTAACTACCCACAAAGCATATTCATGTTCATAATCAGAGGGGTATTAATATGCATATAGGATCTGAACATATGATCTTCCACCAAATAAACCAACTAGCATCAACTACAAGGAGTAATTAACACTACTAGCAACCTACTAGTACCAATTCTGGACTTGGAGACAAGAATTGGATACAAGAGATGAACTACGCTTTTGAGAGGAGATGGTGCTGGTGAAGATGTTGATGGAGATTGCCCTCTCCCGATGAGAGGAGCGATGGTGGTGACGATTGTCGGATTTCGGGTTCCAGCAGACCCTTGAGGTTCGAACACTGGGGTGCGCGCGGAGATCTCTCCCCTACCGATCTACGTCCAATCTCCTCGCGTGATCTAAGCTGGAAACAATGAACAACACAAGGGACACAAGGTTTATACTGGTTCAGGCCACCGTTGTGGTGTAATACCCTACTCCAGTGTGTGGTGTGGTGGATTGCCTCAGGTGCTGATGAGGAACAGTACAAAGGAAGAACAGCCTCGCAAGAGGTGTTCTTGAGTTGGTGCGATGAACTGCTAGGGTGAGTTCAGTCGCCTCTCTCTCTCTCTGCTAGGGTTCTACCAGATTTCTGGATGATTTCTCTATCGATCGATCCCCCTTCATCGATCGATCCCTCTCCCCTACTCTGTGGTGGCTAGCTCTATTTATAGAGGCCCTGGGCCTCTCCCCAAATAATGGGTGGGAACGGCGCCAACACTTGGCCATTTTGAAGGGGAACATATGGTACAAGTTATCCTGACCAAAGGTGGTCTTCGGCTACCAAAAGTACTGGTGATGACGCCGTCTTGGGCTCCACGATGACCTCCGTCCTGCCGCTCTGCTGGTCTTGGTCTCGTTGCACCGGAATGGCAACCTTTGCTCGATGCCTCGGCCTGTGCTTGCCCCCTTTGCACCAAAGGGGAAACAAGGACACTTCGCAGGCCGGCGCCCGCCTGGTCTCGATCGTCATGGCTTGTGTCACGGGTTCCTCGTGAGGTATCCCCGCCTTGATCTCTCCGCCTCCTCGCGAGCCTTCCTGATGAGGCTGCGTCTGAGGAAGCTTCCTGTCGTCCGCCCCGCGAGGCTTGGCCCCTCGCGAGGGTCTTGAGCTTGAGCTGATGAAGATGGGCCGCACTGGGACCCCACTTGAGCCACGCCGCAGGCCGCAGGCAGGCAAGTCTGGGGACCCCCATTCCCAGAACGCCGACAGTAGCCCCCGGGCCCAAGGCGTGCCTGGGCTTGGCCTAGCAGGAAAGCGAAGGGGCAAGCGCAAAGCGCCACGGGCCCCAACAGCCTGTGGCCTTGGGCGCCGCGCGGTGATTGATTGGATGTGGGCGACTGCGCTTCCCCCCGATGCCTCGACAACTGCACGACCTGACAAGTCCCTGCATGCAGAGAAACCGGTCATGATTACCTACGATCGTGGTGCTCGGCGGTTGGCCTCCTCCGGTTATAAGTATGGAGCTGTGCGAGCCCCTTCAGTCCATCCTTTGCTGTCGCTCCTTTCCTTCTTCTTCCTCGCTCTTGCTTCTCCTTACGCCAATGGCACCAATTCGTCGGTTCTCTGCAGAAGAGAAGGGAAAGGCCCCCCCGAGAGGGTCCGGATCCACTTCCGCCGAAGAAACGACTGGTCCTCCGCCGCCGAGATGAGGGTGCTCAGCAGGAGGTACCGAGGCGCTGGTACGAGCGGCCGCCGCCTGGGTATCCGCTACCCTTGCATGCCCGTGTCATAGGTCCTGCGGGAGAAGGTGTCGAGCAACACCGACGATGCCGCCGTCGACACCGGCGAGTCACGGTGGTGCGTGTTGTTCCTCCTGGAGTCCACGCCGAACGCTCCTCTCGCGAGCTCATGCTCCACGCCGCCATGCCTCCAAGCTCTTGGATTCGCCTCCCTCCTTCCTTCGCCTTCGAGATGCCGCAGAGTGGGGCTCTGGAGCTCTGGCTGCAGCACGCTGACTGCGGCACCCTTGCGACCGGAGCGGAGGTCGCGGTCGTCGCTCCGGGCAAGGTCTTCATGACTCAGGGCTGGGGCGAGATCGCCCGGGTCTACCGGACGGTAGGCGCCCTCGTAATTCATCTTGAATACGATGGCGCCTCCCTGATGTTCTTCAAGGTCTTCGATGCTGAAGGACACCGGCTGGAGTGCTACCCCAGGGAGAGCGGCAGGGGCGACGAAGCGGCGAGGACCTGGCCCTCCCATCGGCCCTCCAGCAGCTCCTCAGGCAGCAGCGGGGGAGCTAGGGAATTCAGTGTCTCCCCCGAGCTCCTCGCGACTCCGGAGACGAGCGACGACAGCTACGAGCCCCTGAGCTCACGCGGTGCTCGAAGCGGGGCAGCTGCGTCCAGCCGCCGATGCCACTGATCTGGATGGGGTTGGCGTCGACGTTGGGCAGCCCACTGTTGATGACGGCGTCCCTCGCGGCGGTGCGGGCGATTAGTGTTCCTTAGGATTAGAACTCTTGTTCCCTGCGAGGAATCGAAGCAACACCCCGTGGGGGTATGTAAGGCGTCTGCCATGTCTTTTATGAATATTATATCCTTAATATGAATCAATGCGAGGTGCTTGTCCTGTCTCAGCTCAGCTCCCCCTTTCTATCCTCGCGAGGACTTGGCGCTCTACGCTGACAGGTCCCAGTCCCCAGGAAGGCTTCAGCCGTCGCTGGTATGCCAGGTCGCGATGCCGTGGTCAAGGCCAGGAGGTGAGCGGCCCGTGGTCTGGTAAGAGCCCCCGAGTCGCGATGCTCGGGAGGTCCCCTTTAGCACTCAAGCAGCCCTCGCGGGGCGAGAAAGGAAGGTAACGTCGCCGTGATAGAGCCGCACTGGGCGAGGGTTTTGTGCTGCGTTGGTCCAACTCTTGTAAGGGCGTGACTTATCTCTTGAGTTAGGCGTAGTTCCTCGATGAAGTGCCTGGCCCGGGCGGTGGCAGCTGAGGCACTGCTGGGTTAGGTCCTCGCGAGCTTCTTCCCACTCCCCCGCACTTTCCTTAATGCTCTACGTCCTCAGGTCCTGGCCCTCGAGCGAGCTCAGCCACCGCTGGTATGACAGGTCACGATGCCGTGGGTCAAGGCCAGGGGGTGAGGGCTGGAGAGCTAGTAGGAGCCCATGAGTCGCGATGCTCAGGCGCCCCCCTTTTAACATGCAAGCGGTCCATGCCGGAGAGAGGGAGAGACAGCTCGCGATGTCCCTAGCGTTGCTCCTGGAGTAGGTCCTACACACCAGTCATAAAGAGAAACAAGACCTGTTGTTACGGTTGCCAGCCAACCTTTGGCCGCTCCGGGGGAGTGATTGGGGCATTGAGGGCCTGGTCAGGTGGCACATTGCGGGGCTGCCGTGGCCAGAGCTCGACCACTCAGATTTTTCGGTGTTGCAGGGGCGGACCCGTGCGCAGATGCCGTGCCAGAGCAAGTGGCTCCATAGGTAGGCGTCAATCGATCAGGCGATTAGGTTGGGTATGTTAAGCACGCAGGATGAAATTCATTTTAAGTAGACGCAGGAAAAGCAAACGCTGCTGGGCCAGGCCCGAGCAGCTCAGGGATGATGCAGCCCGAGGGGCGCCCCCGACAAGGTAAGTAAAGAGCATAAGCAAAACGGATACATGCCGCAGGGACGGACCCACGCGACCTGAGAATGATGCGGCCCTGTGGGCGCTCCCAGCTAAAAACGGAACTTAGAAAGATGTCACCTGGTGCCGTTGAAGATGGAGTGATGTTGAAGAAGCAGGCGATGCGCGATGAAGACGTCGACCCTCACGAGCCCCCAGGCCCAGGAACCTCGGGAGGCTCCGGGGGCACAGGTGGGTCTCTGAGAGCCATCTCCATCTCTGCTAGGACCGCATGATGCCTGACCTCCTGAGCCTCCAGAATGCTCCTCAGCAGGCGCTGATGAGCGGCGACCGCGTTCGGCAGGCCGAAAGGCATGCGAACGTAGCTGTGAGGTGGACCCTCGCAGCGCCCCACACGCGAAGGCCAGAGGCGCTCCTGAGACGCTGCTTGGTTGAGCCCTGGCACGTCGACGCAGACGCGCAACCCACCATGCTCACCTGGATGTGGGGCCATGGCGGGCAGGCGGCGGCTGCCGCGCATGACTCTCGACTCCTGTAGCTCCTGAGTGTTGCTTGCGATGAACTCCTGAGGGTTTGGTCTTCCTTGCCTTGTACCTTCCTGAGGGAAACATGCCTGGAAGCACCCCTCCAAGTGGTTCCCGAGCGCCTCCCTCGCGACCTTGGCAAAGTCAGTGGCTCTCCAAGAAAGAGCCCCCGAGCTCTGCTTGAGGAGCGCGCCGGGTGCGCCTTCCTATGCGAGAGAGGGTGGCGCTCCTTGATTGGGTGCAGATCCTGACGCAACTCCTCCGGAGGCGCATGCCTCCTTATGGCTTGGGCCAGGCAAAACCTTCTTCTTCTTGGGGGTCGCCTCGGGAAGTCTTCCGTTCCTGTGGTCCAGGTCTTCGATTGCCGCGGCTTGGAACGCGCGCTCAAGTGAACACACCGTGTCCCTTTCTTCACAGGGTACGGTGATGACTCCACCGCTTCCTGGCATCTTGAGGACATTGTATCCATGGTGAGTCACTGCCATGAACTTAGCCAGGGCTGGGTAACCGAGGATGGCGTTGTATGGCAGACGGATGTGGGCGAGGTCGAAGTCGATGAGCTCGGTGCGGTAGTTGTTGCGCTGCCCGAAGGTGACTGGAAGGCGAACCTGCCCTATCGGAACAGTGGAACCATCAGTGACTCCTGAGAAGGGCTTGGTTGGCTGAAGCTGATCGTACAACACTTGGAGATTGTCGAACGTCTCGATGGACAGGATGTTGAGTCCTGCTCCGCCGTCAATGAGGGTCCTGGTGACCTGCATGTTGCTGATGACTGGGGAGCAAAGCATAGGGAGGACTCCAGTCGTTGCCCCGCACTTGAGCTGATCCGCTGAGCTGAACGTGATAGCGCATGCGGACCACCTGAGAGGGCGCGTGGCCTCAAGCTTGGGGAGGACTGCATTCACCTCGCGAGAAAACTGCTTGAAGATGCACTGTGAGGCTGGGGCCTGCGCGCCACCCAAGATGCAAGCGATTGCGCGCGGCTCCTGGAAGCCCCCAGCCCCCTCATCCTGATGTTGGTCTTCGTTCCTCCTTGGTGGTGGCGGCAGAGGAGGAATGCCTGCGTTGCCGCGCGGGCGATCCTCACGAGGCTGATCTCTCCAGCCTCCCTCGCGAGGCTGGTCCTGCCAGTGATCCTCGCGAGGTCGGTCACGCCACCCTTGGCGAGGGCCACGGTCTTCCCATCGTCTGCCACCTCTTCCTCCTCCTCGGCCATAGCCCTTGTCGTTGCGCTCGGGGCGTCGGCCGACACGTCCATCTCTCACGGCCCTGAGCTCTTGACATTCGTTGGTGTTGTGGGTGTGGAGGTCGTGGTACACGCAGTACCGACTGCCCTTGGATGACTCGGGCTGATCCCTGCCTCGCTTGGTGTCTGGCTCCGCTGCAAGCATGGCAGCCCCCTTGCGCTTCACGTCCTTGGACTTGGGCTTCTTCTCTTCTGGGTCGGCAGTCGGGAGTTCGAGGAGGGAAAGGCGCCCTTCCTCAGCCCTGGTGCACTTGGTCGCCAAGTTGAACAGCTCCAGGGATGTGCACATGTCTTCATGGATTGCCAGCTCCTCCTTCATCTTGATGTCGCGTACGCCATCGGAGAATGCCGAGATGATGGCTTCTTCAGTCACCTTGGGGATCTTGAGGCGAGCGTTGTTGAAGCGTTGGATGTACTTCTGCAGGGTTTCCCCTTGCTGTTGCTTGATGCGGCGCAGATCGCTCACGGCCGGGGGCCGGTCGCGAGTGCCCTGGAAGTTGGCGATGAAGCGAGTGCGCATCTCGTCCCAGGAGGAGATTGTGCCAGGAGCCAGGTTCAGGAGCTAGGTGGGCGCCCCGTCCTTGAGCGCCATGGGAAACCAGTTCGCCATGACCCTTTCGTCTCCATTGGCGGCTTCGATGCACAGCTCATAGAGCTGTAGGAACTCTGTAGGGTCCGCCGTGCCATCGTAGCGAGGGGGCAGGTCAGGCTTGAACTTGCCTGGCCATGCGACGCCGCGTAGCTCGGGGGTGAGGGCACGGCAGCCTGTTGTGGCCACCGGTGCCTTTTGCTGGTACTGGGCTTGCTCATGGGGATTACCGCGCGCCGCCGCTTGGAGCAGCGCGGGGTCTTGGCGTGGAGGTGCAGGGATGCGATCTTGGCGTGCCGACGCTGGGAGCGCGCAAGCACCTTCTTGGGGACGAGGAATCTCTTGGCAGCTCCTTTCTTGCTGCGCAGGCGCCAGACGCGGAGGGTCTCGCCTCGGGGCTGCGCGCCTTGGGGCCAGGGCGCCTTCTTGGGGAGAAGGTGGTGGAGGCACCTCCTGATCCTCGCCTCCCGCATGGAACGGAGGGTGAGGCAGCGAGAGGGACAGCAAGGGGGAGCCCCCTGCGGCGCTGACGAGCTCGGTGATGCGGGCGAGCCAGTCTTCGTAGAGGTCGTTGACGGGGCGGTAGTGCAAGAGTTCTCTTGCCAGGAGCAGTGTGGCATGCGCGTCTGTGGGGGCGCGACGGGCGTGGGACGACGAAGCGGCTGGAGTCAGCGACGGTGTGGCGGTGCGGCCTTCCCGCCGTACCGAAGGATGCTGGGACGAGGCCTGCTGCTCGTTCCCCGTCGGGCCGGTGGCGGCAGGCGACGGGGAACGGTGAGGACGTCCGCTGACGGGTGCCGTCTGGCGATAGGGAACGGCGAGGACGTCCGCCAACGGGAGCCGTCTGGGAGACGCGGGTGGCGAGAGCAGCCCGGTGCTCGTCACGAGTCCGACGAGCGTCAGCCATGGACACGGCGGAAGATCACACGCGAACGGCGGAAGAAAGATTCTGGCGCACCCCTACCTGGCGCGCCAAATGTCGGATTTCGGGTTCCAGCAGACCCTTGAGGTTCGAACACTAGGGTGCGCGCGGAGATCTCTCCCCTACCGATCTACGTCCAATCTCCTCGCGTGATCTAAGCTGGAAACAACGAACAACACAAGGGACACAAGGTTTATACTGGTTCGGGCCACCGTTGTGGTGTAATACCCTACTCCAGTGTGTGGTGTGGTGGATTGCCTCAGGGGCTGATGAGGAACAGTACAAAGGAAGAACAGCCTCGCGAGAGGTGTTCTTGAGCTGGTGCGATGAACTGCTAGGGTGAGTTCAGTCGCCTCTCTCTCTCTCTCTCTGCTAGGGTTCTACCAGATTTCTGGATGTTTTCTCTATCGATCGATCCCCCTTCATCGATCGATCCCTCTCCCCTACTCTGTGGTGGCTATATCTATTTATAGAGGCCCTGGGCCTCTCCCCAAATAATGGGTGGGAAGGGCGCCAACACTTGGCCATTTTGAAGGGGAACATATGGTACAAGTTATCCTGACCAAAGGTGGTCTTCGGCTGCCAAAAGTACTGGTGATGACGCCGTCTTGGGCTCCACGGTGACCTCCATCATGCCGCTCTGCTGGTCTTGGTCTCGTTGCACCAGAATGGCAACCTTTGCCCGATGCCTCGGCCTGTGCTTGCCCCCTTTGCACCAAAGGGGAAACAAGGACATTGCGTAGGCCGGCGCCCACCTGGTCTCGATCGTCATGGCTTGCATCACGGGTTCCTCGCGAGGTATCCCCGCCTTGATCTCTCCGCCTCCTCGCGAGCCTGCCTGATGAGGCTGCCTCTGAGGAAGCTTCCTGTCGTCCGCCCCGCGAGTCTTGGCCCCTCGCGAGGGTCTTGAGCTTGAGCTGATGAAGATGGGCCGCGCCGGGCCCCCACTTGAGCCACGCCGCAGGCCACAGGCAGGCAAGTCTGGGGACCCCTGTTCCCAAAATGCCGACAACAATGGCGATGATTTTCCCCTCCCGGAGGGAAGTTTCCCTGGCAGAACAACTCCGCCGGAGCCCTAGATTGGTTCCGCCAAGGTTCCGCCTCGTGGCGGCGGAGTTTCGTCCGAGAAGATGGCTTATGATTTTTTTCCTCATCGAAAGACTCCATATAGCAGAAGATGGCCATTAGAGGGCCACCAGGGGGCCCACGAGGTAGGGGGCGCGCCTAGGGGGGTAGGGCACGCCCCCACCCTCGTGGGCAGGGTGTGGCCCCCTTGGTGAACTTCTTGCGCTCAGTATTTTTTATATATTCTGAAAACATCTTGCATGAAGTTTCAGGACTTTTGGAGCTGTGCAGAATAGGTCTCTAATATTTGCTCCTTTTCCAGCCCAGAATCCCAGCTGTCGGCATTCTCCCTCTTTATCTAAACCTTGTAAAATAAGAGAGAATAGGCATAAGTATTGTGACATAATGTGTAATAACAACCCATAATGTAATAAATATCGATATAAAAGCATGATGCAAAATGGACGTATCAACTCCCCCAAGCTGAGACCTCGCTTGTCCTCAAGCGAAAGCCGAAATCGAAAAATTTGTCCACATGTTTAGAGATAGAGGTGTCGATAAAAATAAAATACAGACATGAGGGCATCATGATCATTCTTAGAACAGCAACTTATATAATTCTTGTCATATGATTTCTTATGCTAGAGTAACAATTCAATCACAATTTCAAGTATGAATCGTAAACTTCATTGAAAAGTAACAAACTATAATCTCAGTCATTGGAGCAATTGCAATTTATCATAACATAGGAAAGTGTCAATGTATAAGAGCTTTTCAGCAAGTCCACATACTCAACTATCATATAGTCTTTCACAATTGCTGACACTCACGCAATACTTATGGGTATGGAGTTTTAATCGGACACAGAGAAAGATAGGGGCTTATAGTTTTGCCTCCCAACGTTTTACCTCAAGGGTAATGTCAACAATAATGGTTCATGAAAACTCACATCCAAATAGCCATATATACCAGGATCTTTCCAACATACTGTGCTTGCCAAAGGATAAAATGTAAAAAAGGAAGGGTGAAGATCACCATGACTCTTATGCAAGGTAGGAGATAAAAGTAAAAGATAGGCCCTTCGCAGAGGGAAGCAGAGGTTTTCATGCACTTTTATGGTTGGATGCACAAAATCTTAATGCGAAAGAACGTCACTTTATATTGCCACTTGTGATATGGACCTTTATTATGCAGCCTGTCGCTTTTATTTCTTCCATATCACACGATCGTATAAAGCTTATTTTCTCCCACACTAATAAGTCATACATATTTAGAGAGCAATTTTTTATTGCTTGCACCGATGACAACTTAGTTGGAGGATCTTACTCAATCCATAGGTAGGTATGGTGGACTCTCATGGCAAAACTGGTTTAAGGGTATTTGGAAGCACAAGTAGTATCTCTACTTGGTGCGATGAATTTGGCTAGCATGAGGGGGAAAGGCAAGCTCAACCATGTTGGATGATCCATGACAATATAATTTATCTCAGATGTAAGAAAACATAACCCATTACATTGTCTTCCTTGTCCAACGTCAACTCTTTAGCATGTCATATTTTAATGAGTGCTCACAATCATAAAAGATGTCCAAGATAGTATATTTATATGTGAAAACCTCTCTTTCTTTATTACTTCCTATTAATTGCAACGATGACCAAAACTATGTTTGTCAACTCTCAACAACTTTTATTCATCATACTTTTTCTATGTGAGCTCATTACTCTCCATAAGATCAATATGATCTCTTTGTTTCCTTTTTTATTTATTTCTCTTTTCTTTTCTTCACTTAGGATCATGGCAAAATAATCAAGCCCTTGACTCAACACTAATCTTTATTATATATATATAGCTCACGAACTCGATTACATAGAAGGATCATAAAGCAAAACTCACAGCTAGATCATACTAAGAACTTTTATTCTACTAGATCAAAATATTATCAAAATGATCAAACTAAGAAAAATGGTAAAGATAAAAGTGATGGTGATACGATACCGGGGCACTCCCCCAAGCTTGGCAGTTGCCAAGGGGAGTGCCCATACCCATGTGATTATGTCTCTCTTTTCGGCGATGGTGATGTGATGTTCTTGGCGATGATGCCCCTCAAGATACGATTCTCCTCCTCGAGCTTATTGACTTGCTGCTTGAGGTCCATTATTCCCTTTCAGAGTTTTCCTGTAACAGCCAAAGCTCCCTGCACCCAAGGGTGCTGCATAGCTGTGGGAGAACCAGTGACTCTTTTCCATATTCTCATAAGAAAGAAATCTAACATTGGAAGGGATAACCGAGTTCGGAATAGCCGAGCTCTGCAGTTCTCCCATTGTGAATCCAGCTCAGAAGCGGGAAGTGACTTCTTGATCCTCTTCCATGGCATCTATCCTCTTCAAATCAGCCTCCATCTCTTCCTCTGTTGCTGGCCCAAAGAGGTCAACATTGTTGTTTGTCATTGATCTCGGTGTCGGATGAGACACCCGACTCTCCCCGACTGACTCTTGCGAAGACATCTTGCTCTAATCTGCAGCAGCAACAACTCGAAACAAAGACAATAGATATTTGCGTGATACGGGAGTCAAAACCCCCGGGAGATTATATAATGAATTTTTACCGACCAAAATACGTATTGTGCAAGAAAACGAAGTCCGAAGAGCGCACGAGGTGCCCACGAGGTAGGGGGCGCACCCTCCACCCTCATGGAGGCCTCGTGTCCTTCCCGGACTGCTTCTTATTTTTCTATTTTTCTAAATATTCCAAAACGGAGAAATATTGCCTTAAAAACTGCTTTGGAGTCGGTTTACTTACCGTACCGCATACATGTTCCTTTTTGGAGTCTGAAATGTTCCGAAAAGTGTCCCTTATGTATTCCTCCGGGGTTACGCTTTCAATAACATTGGTTTCAACATTTATGGGATTACCTGAGATATAATGTTTGATTCTTTGACCGTTCACCACCTTCGGATTTGTGCCTTCGAAGTTGTTGATTTTTATGGCACCAGAACGATAGACCTCCTCGATAACGTAAGGACTTCCCATTTAGAGAGAAGTTTTCCTACAAAAAATCTTAAACGAGAGTTGTATAGCAATACGTAGTCACCTACATTAAACTCACGCTTTTGTATCCTTTTATCATGCCATCTTTTAACTTTTTCTTTAAACAACTTGGCATTTTCGTAGGCTTGGATTCTCCATTCATCGAGTGAGCTAATATCAAATAAACTCTTCTCACCGGCAAGTTTGAAATCATAATTGAGCTCTTTAATAGCCCAATATGCCTTGTGTTCTAGTTCGAGAGGTAAGTGACATGCTTTTCCATAAACCATTTTATACGGAGACATACCCATAGGATTTTTATATGCAGTTCTATAGGCCCATAATGCATCATCAAGTTTCTTGGACCAATTCTTTCTAGACCTATTGACAGTCTTTTGCAAAATTAATTTGAGCTCCCTATTACTCAATTTTACTTGGCCACTAGACTGAGGGTGATAAGGGGATGCAAATCTATGATTAACATCATACTTAGCAAGCATTTTACGGAAAGCACCATGAATAAAATGTGAACCACCATCAGTCATTAAATATCTAGGGACTCCAAATCTTGGAAAATTAACTTCTTTAAGCATTTTAATAGAAGTGTTATGATTAGCACTACTAGTTGGAATAGCTTCTACCCACTTAGTAACGTAATCAACAGCAACTAAAATATGTGTATAACCATTAGAGGCAGGAAAAGGTCCCATATAGTCAAAGCCCCAAACATCAAACACTACAAAAAAATACACTTCCGTGATGATACGTGTTTGTCACAGTAGGTCGCTTTTTTCATGCATGTACATCCATGACAAATTTATGACAGAATCAAGATAGTCATACTTGTGCTGTCGTAGAAGTGTTCCATGACATTACCAAAATTATCATCACGGAAGTGTCCACTTCCATGACAATAAATCGCGCGTCACAGAAGTGCTTTCGTCAAGGGTGACCGACACGTGGCATCCACTGTAACGGAACACCGTTAAGCTATCGGGTCGGGTTTTGGATTCGATAACCCGTTAACAGCCCTGACCAATGGGGATTTTCCACGTGTAAAATCATCATTGACTAGAGGAAACACGTGTCGGCTCATCATTGGGATAGATGTCATCCACTCACTAGACAGAAGGCGCCTATGATACGTCGGCATGTGGCACGGCCCAACAGTGGCCCATTCCTGTGAAAAGGCCGGCCCATTTGACTTGGTCAAAAGCAGGTGGGCTGGCCCATGGAAAGCCTGTTAACGGCATGTTCGCTTATAGCCCATTTACAGCCCGCTAACGCAATGCCCGTTACGCCCTATCCAAATTAGGCCCAGTAGCGTCATCTGGGCCGTCCAATATGATTCCAGCCCGTTTTCACTTCTGGCCCATGTATAGCCCATGACGTCTTTCGGCCCATATGAGGCCCTTTGTAACTCTTGGCCCATTAGCGGCCCGTGCTGAAACTGGCCCGTAATGAACAGTGTATCACTTTACACCCATTAACGGCCCGTGGTGAAACTGGCCCGTAATGAACAGTGTATCAATTTATACCCATTAACGGCCCGTTATTCCGTTGGGCCGTCTCCAGCCCATGTTATCTTTCGGCCTTCTCAGAGCCCATTTATTCTTGGGCTCATTTCCAGCATTCGTTTACTTACGGCCCGCTACTGCCATTTTCTGCTTGTGGGCCAAATTCAGCATGTGGTTACAGTCGGCCCGTTTGTGGTCCATTAATATGTTGGGCCGTTTTCATAGCGTCATCAAATACGGCCTATTAACGATGGCCCGTTATGGTCGGCCCATGAACGGACGATTCCAACTCTATCTCATTTACGGCCAGAATGCGGCCTGTTTGGCCCATGTTTGGCCAATCGATCATACGACCCGTATAAGGCCCATTGATGATACGGCCCGTAGAAGGCCCACTGTTTCTACGGCCTGTAGAAGGCCCACTGTTTCTACGGCCCGTAGAAGGCCCACTGTTTCTACGACCCATAGGAGGCCAGTGTCACTACAGTAAATATTAGCCCATGGTTATTGTGGCCTAGTTTTAAAAAATAGGTTATTGCAGCCACTAGCAAACCGCAGAAAAAGAATTGCACTGACTACAAGCAAACAAATAAACAAGACAACAAGGAAATAAATAAGCAAGCAACTTACACTAGGCTATCACAGCTATTACACATATTACATCCACTGGGCATCAAAGTTTGCCACCAGTGCAAATATAGGGAACACATCAGCATATAAACGCCGTAGCAAAACAAGTCCAGAACTGAAACCACTTCAGAAGAGCTCAAGAAACAATATCCTGGGTACCCATAATGCTGGCAAGATGCTTAGCAAGCTTATTAAGTTTCTCTTGTTTGGCGCTTAAGTCCTCCAGCGCTTGCTGTTGCACCAAAAAGTATGCAACTGAATTCTGCAGGGACTTCCTCAGTCCTTCGGCTTCCTGTCGCATAACATCTGATCGATGTCTTTCAACTTGAAGTTGAGACTCAAGAAGCCGAACTGATTCAGGCAATGAGTTTGAAGAGCTGGTGCCAGCAGTGGTAGCCAGTAACTCGAACACTACATCAAGACAGGACTTTGGGGTTGTCTTAGTGTCTTCAATATAGTTTTTATCAGCTTTCTTGGAGACCAACAGGGATGTCTCACTATCTTGAACCTTATCTGCATTACTTCCTTTACCATTGCATAACAGGGTACTCTTCTCCAATATTTTATCCGCGTTCTAAAAGAGAAACAAACAAACACATCTAAGGTTTACAATGTAGTATATGAAGCTCATTTTGGTAAACCAGTTCAGTAGTAAGGTGGACAGGATAACAGCATGAAACAAACATATATCTACATAGTATGGTCACTGTATGGTCTATATCATTCTAGTTTATGTTGCCAAATCAAGATAGATACAGTTCGAATCATATCTATTTAAGACAAAGCAGCATAGACAGAATATAAGTGTGGGAAACTACACAACAATAACAACACTTGTAATGTGCATGGCATGAGAACATAACTGTTTATTCAATTGAAACTGAAATCAACATAGAGCAAGTTACAACAGCAAACAACCAAACACGTTGAAGAAACAGGTTTAAAACATACCTGTTGCGCCATTGGAGTTTCAATTGCATCCTTCAAATTTGAAATTAGTTGGTATCAGTAAATACAGTGATGCATGAGCAAAGTAGTATGAACCATAGCTACGGAACCTGACCTGAGAACAATTCTTCTTCTGCTTTAAGCGTTGACTTCGGGTTCGGAGTGGTGGTCCTCGTGATTTGGGCACTGCAGTTGCCTTACTAACTGCTCGTGTTTGGGTGCTCTGTGGTGGAGACGGTGCTGTGTGAACGGGAACTGGATGTCTATCTACTGGGGTTGGGGTTAGAAGGGGTGTAGCTAGTTCTCTGTCCAACTGGGTAGGGGTACAATCTGCATGAGTGTGGGTTATGCGTGGTGGGGTTGGTTCTTGGGCAAGTACAACCGTGGTTCTATCTGCATCGACAGGTAGCACGATCTTTTCTGAAGACCGTGTTTTTACTCCCATAGATACTGCCATCACCCCCTCCAATTGAAATGGCTGATAAACAAGAAAAGCAATTGAATGTACAGACATTGTAAGATAGACATGTGTAATGGATAGTAGGGAAGAAAACATGGCATGAAATAATTCACATTTATGTTGTCTAAGAAAACAGAATAGCAGGACATAATTTCACATATATGATGGCTAATTAAACAGGATAGCATGACACAATTTCACATGTATGATGGCTAACTAAACAGGATAGAATGACATACTTCAAAATATGATGACTATGTAAACAGGATGACATGATATAACTATACGATGTGTCTATTAAAGTGGTTGGCATGCCATAAATCACAAACATGCTGTCGATGGAAACATGATGGCATGATATAATTCACGGATAGAATGACATAATTTAAATATGATGACTATGTAAACAGGATGAGATGGCATAACTATATTATGTCTTTAGAAAATGGGTTGGCATGCCATAATTCAGATACATGCTGTCTATGTAAACATCATGGCATGACATAATTCAAATATATGATTTATATACTAAGGAAGTGAGCAGAGGGCAATCGCATATATGATGTGTCAACTAAGGAGATGGCATTCAATATTGTGTATATGATGTAAAAACTAAGCATTGCAATACAACATATGCATTATATGAGTAATATAACCCTGCCAAGTTTGAGCATACACCTCAGGGGGATAATAGGACTGGTCATCTGCCTCTGAATCCTCCTCTGAAGAGCTATCTATAACCAGCAAGATATCTGCTTCAGCAGGTAGCATTGTCTGCTATGAAGACCTTGTTTTCACTCCAGATTTCTCCATCACCAATTCAAATGGCTGATGCACAGGAAGAGCAGTTGAATATACAAACATTGTCGACAAAAGCAATGAGAAATACAAAAAAAGGACGACATGATATAATTCACATATATGGCGCTTGCCTAAACAGCATGGCATTGCATAATTCACATACATAATGCCTTGCAACAAGATAACATTGCATAATTCACATATATAATGTCTTGCAACAATATGGCATTGCATAATTCACATATATGGTAATTAGACACTAAACAGGTGGCATTCACACAAAGCATGTCTAAACTAATCAAATGATATAGCAATGCAAGATACCATATGCACGATATGAGCAACATAACCCTGCCAAGTTAGGGCATGCAACTCGGGGGGGGGGGGGGAATATGACTGGTCATATGTCTCTGAATCCTCCTCTTAGGAGCTATCGGTAACCTGCAAGACATGCGCTTCGTCAGATAGCATTGTCTGCTCTGAAGACCTTGTTTCCACTCCAGATTTTTCCATGACCGTGCCAAATGGCTGATGCACAGGAAGAGTAATTGAATGTACTAAAATTGTTGACAAATTTAACACGTAATAAAAAAGATGGCATGATATAATTCACATATAAGATGACTGGCTAACCAAGGTGGCATTGCAAAATTCACATATATGATGCCTGGCTAGACAAGATGGCATTGCATGATTCACATATTCGATAAAGAAACTAAACAGATGGCATTGACACAAAGCATGTCTAAACTAAGCAGATGACATCTTTAATGTATACAGTAAGCAATGCAAGGCACCATATGCATGATATTACCAACATCAGCATTCCAAGTTAGAGCGAAGACCTCATGGGGTAAATAGGAGTGGTCTTCTCCTTCTGAATCCCCCTCATAACAGTTATCTTCCTCTTGATTACGATCCGAAATGGGTGGAGGGAGGCTGCCTTTGCGCCCACCATGGAACGGCATCTGCATGAAATTTTATTGCCACGCAAGGCTCGTCTCTTTTGCTCTACATGATCAGTTCCATTGTGTACAATAACTGGCATGCATAGGAATAAAACATAGTGAGATTATGTAAGGATGCATGCACAAATCCAGAGTGATGGTAGCAAACTGTGGATAGACCCAAAACCAATGATAGCAGGCAGATAATAGCTTTAGTTAAAAATACAGATAATGGCTCGTTTAATGTTTGTTTGCACCCAACATGAAACTCATAGTAGACACCGGAGATTAACCAGATAGTAGACAGATAGTACTGATTGCTGCCCCAATATGTACCCCATTACCATTTAAAAACTCAAGTTTCAGCATTAGTTTGGACCTGACTCGGAGTCTAATAGGTGAACACGACGATAATGTAGCATGTCATCATATTAAGCGACGCATAACGTAAGCAGACACGGAAGAGTGCGACCTCTCTTACGGACCCGTGTAGTCCTCAAGGTCATCTGCTCAGTTGATGATGGTAATGCAGTTGTCGTGGTTGCTGGCGGCGGGGAAGAAGATCTGAGGCGGCGAAAGATAGTCTGGAGAGCAGATCCCTGCTATGGTGAACCCTTCCATCGTTGGAGCAGCTGAGCTGGGGTGGAACACAGCGCCGCAGGAGCAGGACAAACCACATAAGGTTTTCTTTGACACATATCTGTAACAGAAGTAATTGAGTAAGGGCGTGTTTGAATTTGAGGATTCTAACAATGCAGGGATAGGAAATAGACAGGAATAGGATAGGAATGCACGTGCAAAATAGAGAATTTAAAAACACAGGATTTCTGCCAATCTGGGTGTTTGATTCACAACAATTGGAAGATCACAAGATGCAAAAAAGCATGGTGAGATTAAGTCAAACCACAAGAAAATGTACGGTTATAATGCTATTATGCTACTATCTCTTAGTCTTGTGCTTGATGAATAGGAATATGAAAAGGAGGAGAAGTGGAAATTAGAATTCCTACGGTTTTTCCTTCAAGGAGACACTAAAGGAACAAATCCTACAGTTTTCCTTTGCTCCATTCCTTTGCACCAAATTCATGAAAAGTAGTACCATAGGAAACTTTCCAATTCTGATGTTTTTCATTCACTTTTCCTTTCAAGCACTGGCGATTCTAGTAGGCAGGCTTGAGAAAGGAAAACCCTACACTAAAAAAATGTTTTTGTGCTACTTCTATTACTTTGGACCCAGGCCACTGCCATACTAGCTCAACTCCCAGGCCCATCGACAAATGCACAGCTCAAACGCGCAGAGATAAATAATGATGGCGTTCAAGAGAGTCCATCACGGATAGCTAAGTTGCCTGGTACCTCACTGCTTGTCATATAGTAGGATACAATAATCATATTTCCCGTTACTACGAGTGCTCAGTGGACAATATATATAACATGTAGAGTAAAAAAGAGATGCAACAAGTGTACAACCTCTTTGGCGAAGCCATGTCGATCTCAGTGTGATTGGGTTGGCCGGTGAGGATGCTGCGGCTGACTTGGCTATCGGAGGAGGGGAAGAAGATCTTAGGCGTCTAGAGATGGAGCCCGAGGTACTGCTCCGCTGTGATGGAGGGTTTCGTCGTTGGAGCAGCTCCGGTGAGTTGTACGATGCCGAGGCTGAAGTAGGACAAGAGAGACAAGAACAACATTAACCTGAGTGGAATTCTAATAGCATCTCCAATACATGACGTAAAATACATAAACACAAAGTTCTAGATGTAAAATACATCAGCCGCTCATCTCTGAACTTAACTGTCAAAACTGAATTTAACTGTCGAAACTAAACTTAACTGTCGAAACTGACTTAACTGTCAAAACTGAATTTTGCTGTCGAAACTGAACGCACTAGCAAGGTGAGGCTACACGTCGGTCGACTGACTTTTTCATCTCCGGTCAGTTGATTTTGCAGCCGTTGGATATGAAATCAAGGGCCTGCGGTTCATCTTCAACCTCCACCCCCTGAGCTGGCCAAACAGCAGCCCCCCGCCGCCCGCGGTCGGCGATGCGCCGCCCCGCCCGCCCCGAAAACACTCCCCACCGCCGGTCCGCCGCCACCCCGGCCATCCCTCTAGGCCCCCCCCCCGTGCCGAGCTTTTTCTCCGGCGATCCCCACGCTACCGCCCCGCAACGCCCCGCCGCCACCGCAGGCGACCACCGCCCCCATCCTGAACCCTAAGATAAATAGTGGGGTACCTCTCCGGCAAGCCCCCCTCCCCGCTACGGCTGGTTCTTCCTTCACCCCGGCAGCATCGCAGTGAAGTGTAGCTAAATCGGAGCAGCATCGCAAGCAAGAGCAAGAGCGAGAGTAGCAGCGCGAGCAAGAGTAATAGCAAGAGCAGACCAGGCAGGGGACCGAGAGCGAGAGCAGAGCAGCAGCGCGAGCGAGAGCTAAAGCAGCAGCAGGTCCTACTGATGTGGACGTCACCACCGAGGGAGCGACGCCGTGGAGGAAGTGGCCGGTGACGCCGCCGTGGATGGAGCCGCGCCGTGTCGGCTCGGGACCGAGCGCCGGCAGTACCGTGAGATCAAATCAAGAAGAAAATGCGGCGATTAGTGTACAACCTCTTTGGTGGCGCTGATTAGGCCGCAGCTTCATCCGAGGAAACGGTGATGATGATGCTCTTCCGGTGGTGCAGGTGAAGACGGCGGTGTGGGAATGGAGGTGGCGAGAAAGACGAGGGGAACGTCGGGGCAGCTCCTTGGAGGTGGAGGACGGTGTGGCTGAACCAGCGGGACGATGAGATCGACGACGGATCCTCATCCGGTACGGTGGATGAGGGACGTCGAGGTGTTGCTGTGGACGACGTCGTCGGGGAAGAGGCTTCGGCTGGGTGGCGGACGGAGCAGGGTGTGGGGTTTCGTCGCGGGTTTTCGCGGCCTCGGTGTACGAATGGGTGGGCGGATGGGATGGCAGTGGGGAACCATGGCTTAGAGACGCGCTTGTCCGAAATGTGGGGTAAGTTACGAAAGTACCCCCACCGATTTGAGGCGGTTCTTTCGGTTCAGGGGTACCACGGGCATTTCGCGTGTCAGGATTTCACAAGAGGTGGGAGTTTTCGCGCGCGTTGTAATTTCAGAATAGCAAGGCGCGAGTTGAGATGGAGGGAGTTTTCGGAGCATAACGAGACAAAGATATATCTTAAATTTTTTGGGCTAACAAGGTGCGGGTTGAAGAGGCGGGAGTTTTGCAGCATGATAGACAGAGACACTAGCTTGAATTTTCGGCATAACAAGGTGCGGCTTGAAATTTCGGAAGAACAAGCTTAACGTGTACCCAAAAAATGACAATTTGCACCTCAACACGCACAACACACACACACAAACACCATTTAGACTAGAGTAAGGTACATGTGCATTGCACGCATGAGATTTGGCAACCAAATTATGAATAAATACCACATTATAGCATGCAAGATTTGAGTCATATATGCATGATGTAGATATTCGTTTAATTCTTATAGTTCATTTCATTCAAAATCATCTAGTTTTTATAAGAAAGCTAATCTATTTTAAGATTCATGGAATTGTGCGTCGTAAGACATAAAGTAAAAACAAATAATGGCAAATCATGTAGAAAAACATTTGGGCAATTCTGATGCGGAAGATTCTAGAACAAATAAGAAGTGCTTGTGTTTTGATATTTGTGCATTATGCTTAAGTTCAACCATGGAGTCTTCTAGATTATACATGTGGCGAAATCTGGTGGAATCTAGATGATATCCAACGGCCAGTAGTGCTCAAATTTTCCATCTTTGGACCATCGGATTCGCCTCATCCAACGACCATCTTTCAAAGTTAAAGTTACCCGCACACAATATAAAAAATATATATAATAAAATATATATAGGGGTATAGATATAGATATGTGATGCAAAAGCTGCCCATCATCTCCAATTAGAATAGTGTGTCCATGCACGGATGCGACGTGGCCAAATGATGTCTGCCATCGGTATCTCAAATTCAAATCAGTCTGACCTTGTTCAATGTATATACATTAGAGAGAATTCCTTATTTAACACTGTCTTAAAATTTGTTGCCCTATTTAACACCGAAAAACTTTTCCTTCCTTATTTAACACCGAGTCTAAATTTTATGCCTTTTATAACACTTCCGTCCATTTTAAGCCGTAACAGTGTTAAATGACACATGAAAAGACTTATTTGCCCTTCATGTGATTTTTGACCAAAATTTTATATGTATGTGTGTATCCAGCCGACTCGTTTTAAGTTGGCCTTGGTCCCAACCTCGACCTCGACATTGATGGCGTTATAGCTCATCGAGTGCTTTCCGGCATACAGGCATACGAGGCTAGCTCGAATACTTTCCGAGGGTTCCGTCGAGATGTAGACGACACGTACACACAAGAAACAAGTAGGCAGGCAAGTGGGTCGATTCTAGTTGGACGTGTACTGCTAATACGTAATAGATGAAGTTAGCTAGCAGCCGATCTCCCGCTTAATCATTTCTACGTTTGCTGGCTAGCTAATCAAGCTAGCGATACCCGTAAAAAAAGCAAGTTAGGGATACTATCTCGGCTACAACACGAACACACACGATGCGATTGATGGCCACGGGACCATGTCGGTCCTATTTACATTCCTTTTTCAATCTCAGCTCACAGCTGTTACAAAAGGACTGGGTGAAAGTGCTAGTGATCGACTAGAGGGGGGTGAATATGCGATTTTTATGGAAGTCTTCAAAACATGGAAGTTTCGAAGACAAACGATAGAAATAAACATATTACCATGCAGCGGAAGGTAGACTACACTAGGCAAACCATAGTCAAGTATTCAATGAAGTGAAAGCACAATGAATAATAGCAGCTAGGCAGTAAAGATCACGTAGGAAGATATTGTGAAGCCAATCAAAACAAGCAGTCACTCAATGAAGACAAAAGATAATGCAATCAGGCAATGACTTCACCAGGGCCAACAGTAAGTAAAGGAGTGGGAAGGATGAAACTAGTGACTCGTTGAAGACGAAGATTTGTTGGACCAGTTCCAGTTGCTGTGACAACTGTACGTCTGGTTAGGGAGGCTGAGATTCAACTGAGAAGACCGCGTCTTCACCTTATTCCCCTTGAGCTAAGGACACCCAGTCCTTGCCCAATCACTCTGGTAAGTCTTCAAGGTAGACTTCCAAACCTTCACAAACTTCGTTCACCGGCGATCCACAATGACTCTTGGATGCTCAGAACGCGACGCCTAACCGGCTGGAGGATTCACAGTCCTCAAGTGTAATAAGTCTTCAGATCACACAGACAGGAAGACTTCAGTGATGCCTAACTCTCTTTGGCTCTGGGTGGTTAGGGCTTTATCCTCGCAAGGAATTCTCTCTCAAAGGCTTCAAGGTGGGTTGCTCTCAAACGACAAAAGCCGTATACTAACTCTGAGCAGCCAACCCTTTATGGTTGTAGGGAGTGGGCTATTTATAGCCACTAGGCAACCCAACCTGATTTATCCGAAATGACCCTCGGTCACTAAGGAACTGACACGTGTTCCAACGGTCATATTTCAAACACACATGGCAACTTTACTTGGGCTACAAGCAAAGCTGACTTATCCAACTCTGGACAAGATTTGCTCTCATAGTCTTCGCTCGAAGACATAGGATTTTGGTTAAGCATCACTTCAGTCATTCTGACTGGTTCTCTTGCACCCCACTTAACAGTACGGTGGTTCCTATGACTCAACAAAGAAGAAAAAGAACGACGAAACAACTAAGTCTTCGCGCTCCATAGTCTTCATGCGATGTCTTCTCTTGTCATAGACTTCAATGTGAATGTGTTCACATACCACCTTTGACTTCAATGTCTTCATACATTTTTAGGGGTCATCTCTGGTAGGAAAACCGAATCAATGAGGGACTTCTACCTGTGTTATCCTGCAATTCTCACAAACACACTAGTCCCTCAACCAGGTTTGTCGTCAATACTCCAAAACCATCTAGGGGTGGCACTAGATGCACTTACAATCTCCCCCTTTTTGGTGATTGATGACAAACTGGTTGAAGTTTTCAATGGGAATAAAATATGTGAATTTGTAAAGAATATAGTATTGTCTTCATAAGTTGCAAGGGCTCCCCCTGAAGATGTGCATATAAGTAGTTTGCTTTTGGAATGCAAATGCACATGGCAGGTTGTACTTGAGGAGATCCTCTTCAACCTATGATGACAAGTCATTATGCAAGATATGATGTAACGAAGATAATGACATGCATAATGAAAAATGGACGTTTGCAGAATGACCTAAGTGCGGAAGTTATCATCGCACATGCGGAATTTATCATCGCATCACATAATAGCAAATAAGTAGCAAACGACCATCTAGTTTAAGTGTTACAACTCAAAGAACCAAATGTATCAGAAAGCGAGAGTTGTAAACACTAGGCAAAATATAAAACCACCGCCCATATGGACCCGCTTGAAGACTATCAAACTCATATGCTTCTCCCCCTTTTGTCAGTAAGGACCAAAAAGGTTTGAAGACATAGAGCACCTACTCATTCCCTTGAAGAGTTGGTGAAGCGGCAGGGTCGTCGGTGTTGGTTGGCGGTGCAAACGAACTTGGTGCAGTGTTGATTCGTGCTGAAGGTGGAGGAGGTGAAGTTGCATCATCTTGGTCATCGATGACTCTGGCATTTATGGTCGCAGCTGAGGACGAGTATTCAGAGTCTTCAAGTGAGGGAGTCCGACGCAAGTGAGCATTTCTGGGAGGAGTTGAGTCAAACTTGAAGCGTTCGGTGAAGCCATCGTCGTGCAGATCAGCTTCAGCACTCAGTAGGGTCAAACTCTTCCACGACCTCCGACATGTTTCATGAGTGACAAAGGCATTCTTGGTGGCAAGATTGCGAATGCGGTTGACATCCACCAAGAGGCTTTGCATCTAACGCTTAAGCCAGTCGTGATGTTTGTCCTGTTTTTGATGCCGCGCGACAAGAAGCTCTCGGTCATTGAGGACACGAGATCGTCTTTGAGGCCTTTGCGCAATGGTGCTACCAGTGACATCAGTTTGAGCACGAGGGACACATGTGTTTCCAGCCAGAGGATAAACACGAGAAACGGCTGGAATCCCTTCAATGGGCTGGGTGAAGCTTTGGTGATCAGCATTGTGAAGATAAATGGGATCCTTAGCAGGCTCTGGGTAAATGGATTCAACTGACAGATCAACCTCGGGCAAGAATATAAGATGATTGCGTGCAGACGGCTGATAGTTGAAAGCTGAGTGACACTTTATCAGACGCATGACCCATGGAGCATAGAATTTCGACCCAAAGATGTCAGAACCAGACGCAGCCAACTGCCTGATGAAGAAGTCTTGAGCATTGAAGCTGATGCCATTGAAGATATAGAAAACCAAAGTCTTCATTGCTCCTTCAAGCTTCGCTGTAGATGAGTGTCCTTTGACAGGCCATAGAGTCTTCCTGATGATGTGGTAAATGGTGCGAGGCAGGTACTCTAGGTCTTCAACAAAGAACTCAGATGGGTATTCAGCGTCATGAGGCACAGGCTTCATCATTCTCAGCATTTGACTCATGTTGGGCTCTGGCTTCTGAAAGATGCTTTCCAAGGCATTTTGATGTTGTTGACAACCTGGTTCATAGTATTCACCAGGAGTGGGCAGGCCTGTGAGCTCAATGATATCAAGAGCTTTAGCTTCATGATGGACATTGCCTGTCATCCACTCAAGGACCCAAGTCTTCGGATCCCTGTTGTAGCGTCGAATATGAAGAGTGGCATAGAATTGAAGCAGCAATTCTTCGTTCCAGTGCTCCTTGTCAGTGACGAACTATAACAGACCAGCATCTCTGAAACAGTCCAATGCTTCTTCAAGGCAGGGCAGTCCAGCTATAGCTTCAGAGTCGAGGCGCATATGTGGAAATATGCGCCCTTGATTATATAGGACACAGGAGTAGTAGCTGCGCTGCTGATAGCTCCAGAACTGATCTGAGGAAATGTGCGGTCTTGTATAAGGGTTCTTGGAGCTGTTGAAGAAGGTATTATGCGCCACAAAGCCATTTGCATTGAAGACCCCAGGTGAAGTGGCAGTGCCTGGGAATCGTGGAAGTCTTGGCTTGGGCTTTTGGACTTGAGGCCTGTGCTCGACGTGGTACTCAAATTGTGGACCAGCAGCAGGCGAAGGAGTCAGAATGGACCATTGAACCATAACCGGCTGACCATGATCAAATGCCAGCTCCATTGTGTGAGGTCTTGGAGGGGAACAGGGGCATTGGCATTGTCTTCATGCGCTTCAGGGGCCACATGTGCTTCAGGTGCTTGGACATCAGGTGCTGTAGCATTGACTTCAGGTGTTGCATTAACTTCTGGTGCCTCATTGGCTTCAACCATGACAACATCATTGGCGTCAGCAGTGATGTTGGTGGCCGCCTCAGGGTTGTGAACCTCCACTTCAGAAGCTGGAGGGTCGGTCACGTTCTCCTCGAGAACAACATCTTGGTGAGACGGGGGTGTAGCAACTCTAGTAACTCTTGGGTCTTCTTCTTCATCTTCTTCTTCATCAGCTGATGCAGCCGGAACATCTTCAGCCATTTTGGCTTCGGATTCAGACACATGCATTGTGGGAGTGACTTGGGGCCTGGGTCCTTTGCGAAGCCTGCGTAATGCGGGCGACACTTGTGGAGATGGAGCGTGCGGGGCCTCAAAGTCATCATCATCTTGCACTGGTGGGGTAGCTTGTGGTTGGGGAGAGCTTGGAGTGTCTTGTCTCTGTGGGTGATCAGCCCACGATGCATCCTGAGCAGTTGGCGTCAGAGGACGACCAATGCTGATGAGTTCGCTGTGCGTGAGCACAGGCAATGATACCAATTGGTGCTCGATCTGAGGAAGGACTTCATCATCTTCAACATTGTCATGGTGACCAATGTCTTCAGCAGCGGTGGGGTCAACTGCTGGAATGTCTTCAGCTTCAAGAGCCTCTATGGAAGCAGGCTCATGAACTATCATCCGTCGTTCTTGATGCGAAGAGGCAGGACGAGCAACCGAGATGGGCTCGACAACAAGGGGCTCTGTGGGAGCAGCCCGATCTTTCTTGGTTTTGTGCTTCTTCTTGGAGGGAGCGCCATCAGAAGCTTCAGGATTTTTCCTCTTTCTGGCTTTAGCCTCGGTAGCCCTTATCTTCTTTAGTTCTGAAGCCACTGTGGGGACCTTAGGCTTCGAGCCTGACATACTGGCAGGGAAGACAATGGGATGTACTTCCTGCCTTATTGCTTCGGGTTCGGACACAGCTGGCTTCTTCTTCTTCGGCTTGGCCGCCATTCTGGGGTCGATGCCAGGACGCCCAAGAGCCTTGCGCTTCTCAGCTTCATTGTAGGCTTGCATGCACTTGTCAGCCAGACTCTTCATGCGCTCACGAGACCCTTTAGCTTCTTCACGTTTCTTGAGAAAGGCTTCCTTGAGCTCGTGCAGCATAATCTTGAAGTTTTTCACATCTTGCACGCTGAGCTTTGCCATTTGCTTCTTGAACTGAGCTTTCTCATATTCGATCTTTTGCTTCAGTTCAATGATGCGCTGAGCTAGAGAGGCAAATCATTGAAGATTTCTGCTTCTTCTTTGCTCTTAATCAGTTGCTCAAGAGCGTCATCTGCAAGATCTTCATCGCTGGAAAGATCAATGGCGTCATTGCGGAGAATAGTAGCAGCAGTCAGTTCTTGGCTGGTGGGTTGCAAGGGCATCTTCACTCTCGAGGGCTTGGAGATGCATGACAAATCTTCAGACTGCACACTGTGTTCAGGAGGTGCAGTGGCCAGAGGCTTCGCCTGTGAGACCTTTGGTGCAGGAGCAGGCTTTGAAGCTTTAGGCTTCTTCAGTTTCTTTGGCTTCGGTGGTGCAGGCGCTTCATCAAATTCAGCATTGTCTGCAGGCTCATCCACGGCTGTCCCTTGAACCATGCTATGAGTGATGAGACCTTCCAGGTTGTAGAAGGGCCCAACAAGGTTGGGTTCAGCTTCGCGTGTGCCATCAGCACGAGGAGCAGAGGGGCCTGGATTGAAGTCTAAGCCTCGTGACTTCTTGTTCTCTTTGGCCGAGTTCCTGGCAAACTGAAGGTTGCGCTTGAACATATTATCATCGCGGCACCATAGTAATGAAGATGGGTCTGCATCTGCAGGCTGCGGTCCACGGACCATGCAAGGATAGAAGCCTTGTTCAATGGCTTCAGCTTTGGACTTGGGTTGAAGATTTCTGTATAGAATGTCTCCCCATGGTCGTTTGATGGCATTCTTCTCAGCATACTCCTGGGTCACGAACCTGTACTTGAACCACTGTTCTGCCCAATATCTTCGAATCCATTAGATTCGAGTTTTTCGCTGATTGTAGTCCTCCTCTGGATCTGTCTTGTACAGCTCATAGAGGTCAGGAGGCAAATCTCTTGAGGTGTTTCCATGACTCTGTCTGCCACCCTTTCTTGTAGGTTTCTCTGGTGCCATGAAGCTTAAACTGAAGGGCTTCAACACGTTTAAAGGCTTCAAAGGCTTCCGCTTTCTGGTTAAATAGGAACTGGCTTCGGGAGAGTTAATGTGATGCTGTAAGAATTCTGCAAACGAATGCAGACAATGAGAACCAAGGGATTCTCCCACGGACATGTACCTGTGACAGCAATAGGTGCAAGGGAAGGGGAAGAGGTCATATGCATTCTCAGAAGATTTTGAAGATAAATCAGTTTAGAAGACATTGACCTCATAGTGCGAAGACATTCACTCATAGATAGAGAGTTGGTTCCAGATTTGTACGAATCCACGAATAAGTACAAGTGAGGAATGTAACTTCTTTGTGAAGCATAAGTGAACATACTAGGCATATTATGAGCTGCAGTATGAAATAGATCCAACTTGTGTGAATAGAAACTTCTTGTGGTAGAAAGTGATGAATCTATAGGATCAAAGGGGGTCGTAAAAAGGAAGTTTTATTTACCACACGAAGAACTGCTAGACGGAGTGGGAGAGGAGGCCGAGCAGTTCAATTGTCCGTGCCCTAACTTGGCGACGGAGGACACCTACGGCGACGGCGGAGAAGACGATGTCCGCAACCGGCGTGAAGACGGCGTCGGTGAGGTCGCGGCAGCTAAGCGCTTCATCGCCGGTGTCGTCGGGGGCTAGCGGTGGCGCTAGGGTTTGTGCAAGAGTGGAAGAAGGGATAATGACTGTGGTGAGGCGTGTATTTATAGGGATAGGGACGGCACAGAGTTATTACACAAGTGCCCCTGGTGATTCACATCTGAAGGACACGTGGCTATCATGCAACACATAGGAGGTTGTTCCACATTCCCACGCATGCCTGGATTGTCGGGTGGTCGTTCCCACTTCTCCGGGTTTCAGGTGAAAGGATTTAGCATTGAAAACAGATTAATGTTTATCTTTGTGTCTTTTGCTGACATGGAGGCAGAGAAGACATTTGACAATGTCAATAGAATGCATATGATTTGGATAGATAGACTTAGGAAAGAAGCATAGAGGGGTTAGGGTCCGATCACATTCACTTAGTTCAAAAGATTCATCAAGAAGCCATAGCTATAAGTGCATGCTGTAGAGGACAGAAACCAAACCAAATCAGTATATACCAGAAGACAATCATATCAACATAGTGAAGATAATCATTAGGACAAGTTGAAAATGAATACAAACCAAATGTGAAGACATAGTAAATGTAACGCCATGGGTAAAACACTTCAACAGAAGAATTTGGTGGTGGCGTTACCCACCGTATAGGAAGTATTAGACCCAGACACGATGCACAATTATCGTGGCGCTCCGAAGTCAAATTCCACGTTAATGTATTCACACTCAGAATGTAAGTCTTCATTTATTGAAGATATACTTTACTTCGTGTGTTGCACATCTAAGTCATCAACATGCTTAAGTGTTAGGATGTGTGCCTGATCACAGGACATTTGAGGATTCCAAGATATTTAGCTCACACCGTAACTTGCAAAACCTCTTCTCATCCAAGGGCTTGGTGAAGATATCTGCCAATTGCTCTTCAGTGTTGACGTGTATGATATCAATATCTTCCTTCACAACATGATCTCTGAGAAAGTGATGACGAATTTCAATGTGCTTTGTCTTTGAGTGCTGAACTGGGTTGTTGGCAATCTTGATGGCGCTTTCGTTGTCGCAGTAGAGTGGCACTTGCTTCAGGTGAATGCCATAGTCTTTGAGTGTTTGCTTCATCCATAGAAGCAGAGCGCACCAAGATCCAGCAGCAATGTATTCAGATTCAGCAGTGGAGAGAGATACACAGTTCTGTTTCTTTGAAGACCAACATACAAGTGATCGTCCCAGAAAATGACATGTGCGTGATGTAGACTTGCGATCCACCTTGTCACCAGCATAATCAACATTCGAGAATCCAACTAGATCAAACTCTGAGCCCTTTGGATACCATAATCCTAGTGTTGGGGTGTGAGCCAAATATCTGAGAATTCGCTTCACAGCTAAGTGATGTGATTCCTTTGGTGCCGCTTGGAACCGGGCGCATGCAAACACTAAGCATGATATCTGGCCTAGATGCACATAAATAAAGCAAGGATCCAATCATGGAGCGATATACCTTTTGATCGATCTCTTTACCATTGTCGTCGGGACCCAGATGATGTTTGGCTGGCATTGGCGTCGTGTAGACTTTGCAATCTTGCATTCCAAATTTCTTCAGGCAATCTTTGAGGTATTTCTCTTGAGATATAAAGATGTCGTTGCGTTGCTGGCGCATTTGAAGACCAAGTAAGAACTTCAGCTCTCCCATCATGGACATCTGATATTGCTCTTGCATCATATATCCAAACTCATCAGTGTATTTCTGATTGGTGCAGCCGAAGATAATGCCATCCACGTATATTTGGCACACAAACAGTTCACCATCATATGTCTTCGTGAAGAGAGTGGGGTCGAGGGAACCAGGTTTGAAGCCTTTGCTCTTCAGGAAGTCTTTGAGTGTGTCATACCAAGCCCTAGGGGCTTGTTTGAGGCCATACAGTGCCTTGTTGAGCTTGTACACCATATCAGGATGTTTTGGATCTTCAAAGCCAGGCGGTTGTGCAACATACACTTCTTCGTGAATCTTGCCATTGAGCAAAGCGCTTTTCACATCCATTTGATGCAGAAGAATGTTATGATGATTTGCATAGGCCAGCAGTATGTGTATGGCTTCAAGTCTAGCCACGGGAGCAAATGTTTCATCGAAGTCAATCCCTTCAACTTGAGTGTACCCTTGAGCAACGAGACGAGCTTTGTTTCTGACAACTTGACCATGCTCATCTTGCTTGTTGCGATATATCCATTTGGTGCCTATTATATTGTGCTTGCGAGGATCAGGACGCTTAACCAGTTCCCATACATTATTCAGCTCAAATTGCTGAAGCTCTTCTTGCATAGCTTGAATCCATTCAGGCTCCATGAAGGCTTCAACAACTTTCTTGGGTTCAGATATTGATACGAATGCGAAGTGCCCACAGAAATTAGCTAGCTGTGTTGCCCTTGAACGAGTGAGTGGACATGGTGCATTGATGTTGTCAATTATTCTCTCAATCTGTACTTCATTTGCAACACGAGGATGTACAGGACGAAGATTTTGCTCTTGCTGATCATTGTCATCGTTAGAAGGATTGTCTTCAGGCTGAGCATTGTCTTCAGGTTGATCAGGTGCGGAGATGATAAGTTCCTCTTCAGGCTGAGCTTCAGATGGTATGATTTCTCTAGTTCCCATAAGTTTGATTGATTCACTGGATGGAACTTTATCTAGCACATTTGGCAGGTGCTCTCTTTGCGAGCCGTTAGTCTCATCGAACCGCACATCCACAGTTTCAACCACTTTATAGTGAAAGAGGTTGAAGACTCTGTAGGAGTGTGAATCCTTTCCATATCCAAGCATAAAACCTTCATGTGCTTTTGGTGCAAATTTTGAAGTGTGATGTGGATCCTTGATCCAGCACCTGACACCAAATACTCTGAAGTAACTGACATTTAGCTTCTTGCCAGTAAGGAGCTCATAGGATGTCTTGTTCAGAAGCTTGTGAAGATAAACACGGTTGATGATATGGCATGCAGTATCAATGGCTTCAGGCCAGAATTTTCTTGGAGTCTTGTATTCATCAAGCATCGCCCGAGCCATCTCAATAAGTGTTTTGTTCTTGCGTTCGACGATGCCATTCTGCTGTGGCGTGTATGGAGCTGAGAATTCATGTGTGATGCCCAAAATGTCAAGATATGTATCTAGCCCAGTGTTCTTGAACTCAGTGCCATTGTCACTTCTAATGTGCTTTATCTTGACGCCATAGTTGTTCATGGCTCGATTGGTGAAGCGTCTGAAGACATCCTGCACTTCAGTCTTGTAGAGGATTATATGCACCCAAATATATCTTGAATAATCATCAACAATGACAAAGCCATAGAGACAAGCAGTAGTAGTAAGAGTTGAGTAATGAGTGGGACCGAAAAGGTCCATGTGGAGCAGTTTGAAGGGTTGAGTCGTTGTCATGATTGTCTTCGAGGGATGCTTGGCCCTCGTCATCTTTCCTGCTTCACAGGCACCGCATAAGTGATCCTTCTTGAACTTGACGCCCTCGATGCCTATGACATGCTTCTTTCTTGCAAGAGTGTGCAAGTTCCTCATGCTAGCATGCCCTAGCCTCCGATGCCAGAGCCAGCATTCTGAAGCTTTTGCTAGAAGACATACGGCAAGTTGTGGTCCTACTAAGAAATCTACCACGTACAAATCATCTTTCTGATACCCTTCAAACACTAGAGACTTGTTAGATTCCATTAGAACAAGGCAATGATATTTTCCAAACATCGCAATCATGTTTAAATCTCAAAGCATTGAGACAGACATTAAGTTGAAACCAAGGGATTCAACAAGCATGACTTTATCCATGTGTTGATCCTTTGAGATTGCAACTCTACCTAGACCCAATACCTTACTTTTACCAGTGTCAGCAAATGTGATGTGACTTTTGTCAGAAGGACGTAAGGTGGAGTCCATAAGAAGAGTTCGCTTGCCAGTCATGTGATTAGTACACCCACTATCAATAATCCATTCTGAAGCAGCTGGTGTCGTACCCTACAGTGCAGTTGGGGGGATAGGCTTCACGAACAGAGTTGTGAAGCAAAAACATTTGACGAGCAAGTGGATTATGAAAGCTTAGATCGAGGTTAGGACTGATAGGGCAAGTAGCAAGCGACTCAGGAACAAAATACATAATAAGACCATTTGGGCATTTGATCTTGCGCCCTACAAGAGGTTTAAGGTCCCCAGCAATAGCTTCAGACGATTTTGGTTTTCGGCTGGAGACCTTTCCCTGCAAAAGAGAGTTAAGCTTTCTTAGCCACCCACATCTTCAAGGGTGGCTTTGAAGCAATGAGTCTAAGTGCAGCATCTGAGAACTTTGGCTTTCGAGCCCTAGCAAAAAATCTTGCAGGTGAACAATAGTACTCATAAGAATAAGCAGAATAGTTCTTGGTCTTATGAACATGGCGGTTTGATGAAACACGCTCATATTCATAGGCATGAGTATGGCTTCCCTGCAAAACATTTGTGTTAGTGCGACTCAGGTGAGTCCTCTGTCTATATGAAGCCTTTGGATCGATGAAGCCTGTGGTCTGGGGTTTGTCTTCTTCACATGCGGTGTCATGACGACATTCACAGGAAGATTCTCCAAACACCTTTTCAGCACCCAGACCTTCTTCATAGGCGGTCCATTCCTGCAGTTAGTACCAATATACCTGGCAAACACTTCACCCTTCTGATTCTTAAACAGTTTATAGTTTGCATCAAAGGATTCATCAATAACAATGGGATTAGCACAAGTGAAGCCAGATAGGGTGGATGGATCCACTGAAGGTCCCTTTGCAGCAACCCATGTGGTTTTGGGGTACTGCTCAGGTTTCCAGTAAGAGCCATCAACATTCATCTTCCTTTCGAACCCAACACCCTCTTTCCTAGGGTTTCGGTTCAGGATCTGCCTTTTGAGGACATCACATAGTGTTTGATGCCCTTTGAGGCTTTTGAACATCCCTGTTTCAAGCAATGTCTTCAACCTAGCATTCTCATCAGCAATAGCAGTGGCATCCTCAGCAGAGGGGTTAGTTGGCACATCAGCAGTTGAAGATATTGCAATAGTAGCAGCAGTAGAACAACCAGCAACAGAAGTAGCGTTGTCACGCTCAATACATTTAAGACATGGTGGTTCAAATCCTTCTTGAGCGGAACTGATCTGTTTGGCGCGAAGTGACTCGTTTTCCTTTTGAAGATCTTCATGAGCCGCTCTCAATTTCTCAAGATCTTGCTTCCTTTGAAGATAATCATAGGAAAGTTTTTCATGAGTTGTTGTGAGCGTTTCATGACGACTTTCAAGTTCCTCATACTTAACGTAAATATTTTTTATGTCTTCAAATTAAGGACTGAGATCGAGTCATTTCAGCGTCTAACAGGTCATCGCTTTTGTCTAACAGTTTTTGAATATGTTCCATAGCTTTCTGTTGTTCGGTTGCAATTTTAGCAAGTGTTTTGTAGCTGGGTTTGGAACCACAATCAGAGTCATCTTCACTGGAAGTTTGATAGTGAGTAGTGCGTGTGTTTACCTTGGCACCGCGTGCCATGAAGCAGTAGGTAGGAGCGGAGTAGTCCTTGTCATTTGCATCAGTGTCGGTGACGGAGTCATTGTCTTCAGTGTTGAAGATGGACTTGGCAACGTATGCCGTAGCCAGACTCGCAACGCCAGAATCGGACTCCTCCTCAGACTCCTTAGAAGCGGACTCCTCCTCTGAATCCATTTCCTTGCCAACAAACACACGTACCTTCCAGATGAGCTCCTCTTGTGTGATGAAGACTTTGAGGAGGACTTGGAAGAAGACTTTGAGTATTTCTTCTTCTTCTTGTCATCAGAATCATACTCCTTGCTCTTCTTTTTCTTCTTGTTCTCATTGTCCCACTGCGGACACTCAGAGATGTAGTGGCCAGGTTTCTTGCACTTGTGGCATGTTCTCTTCTTGTAGTCATGAGCAGAAGCTTCATCATTCCTTGAGCTTGATCGTGAGGACTTTCTGAAGCCTTTCTTCTTGGTGAATTTTTGGAACTTCTTCACAAGCATAGCAAGCTCCTTTCCAATGTCTTCAGGATCATCAGAACTGCTGTCAGACTCTTCTTCAGATGAGGAGACAGCTTTTGCCTTCAAGGCACGAGTTCGCCCATAGTTGGGACCGTAGATGTCTCTTTTCTTAGAAAGCTGAAACTCATGTGTGTTGAGCCTCTCAAGTATGTCAGACGGATCGAGTGTTTTGAAGTCAGGACGTTCTTGAATCATCAGGGCTAGGGTGTCAAACGAGCTGTCAAGTGATCTCTAGAGTGTCTTGACGACTTCATGCTTGGTGATCTCAGTGGCGCCGAGGGCTTGAAGCTCATTTGTGATGTCAGTGAGTCGATCAAACGTGAGCTGAACATTCTCATTGTCATTTCTCTTGAAGCGGTTGAAGAGGTTGCGAAGGACACTGATTCTCTGATCTCTCTGGGTTGAGACGCCTTCGTTGACCTTGGAGAGCCAGTCCCAGACTAGCTTAGATGTTTCCAAAGCACTCACACGACCATACTGTCCTTTGGTCAGATGACCACAGATGATGTTTTTGGCAGTGGAGTCCAGTTGAACGAACTTCTTGACATCAGCAGCGGTGACACCTTCACCGGCCTTGGGAACGTCATTCTTGACGACATTCCATAGGTTGACAACAATGTATTCAAGATGCATGCGCATCTTATTCTTCCAGTAGGGATATTCAGTTCCATCGAAGACTGGGCACGCAGCGGAGACTTTGATTATCCCTGCAGTCGACATAGCTAAACTCCATGTGGTTAAACCGAATCACACAGAACAAGGGAGTACCTTGCTCTGATACCAATTGAAAGTGCTAGTGATCGAAGAGGGGGGGTGAATAGGTTATTTTTATGAAAGTCTTCAAAACATGGAAGTTTCAAAGACAAACGATAGAAATAAACCTATTACCATGCAGCGGAAGGTAGACTACACTAGGAAAACCATAGTCAAGTATTCAATGAAGTGAAAGCACAATGACTAATAGCAGCTAGGCAGTAAAGATTAGGTAGGAAGATATTGTGAAGCCAATCAAAACAAGCAGTCACTCAATGAAGACAAAAGATAATGCAATCAGGCAATGACTTCACCAGGGCCAACAGTAAGTAAAGGAGTGGGAAGGATGAAACCAGTGACTCGTTGAAGACGAAGATTTGTTGGACCAGTTCCAGTTGCTATGACAACTGTACGTCTGGTTAGGGAGGCTGAGATTCAACTCAGAAGACCGCGTCTTCACCTTATTCCCCTTGAGCTAAGGACACCCAGTCCTTGCCCAATCACTCTGGTAAGTCTTCACGGTAGACTTCCAAACCTTCACAGACTTCGTTCACTGGCGATCCACAATGACTCTTGGATGCTCAGAACGCGACGCCTAACTGGCTGGAGGATTCACAGTCCTCAAGTGTAATAAGTGTTGAGATCACACAGACAGGAAGACTTCAGTGATGCCTAACTCTCTTTGGCTCTGGGTGGTTAGGGCTTTATCCTCGCAAGGAATTCTCTCTCAAAGGCTTCGAGGTGGGTTGCTCTCAAACGACAAAAGCCGTATACTAACTCTGAGCAGCCAACCCTTTATGGTTGTAGGGGGTGGGCTATTTATAGCCACTAGGCAACCCGACCTGATTTGTCCGAAATGATCCTCGGTCACTAAGGAACTGACACGTGTTCCAATGGTCAGATTTCAAACACACACGGCAACTTTACTTGGGCTACAAGCAAAGCTGACTTATCCAACTCTGGACAAGATTTTCTCTCATAGTCTTCGCTCGAAGACATAGGATTTTGGTTAAGCATCACTTCAGTCATTCTGACTGGTTCTCTTGGACCCCACTTAACAGTACGGTGGTTCCTATGACTCAACACAGAAGAAAAAGAATGACGAAACAACTAAGTCTTCGCGCTCCATAGTCTTCATGCGATGTATTCTCTTGTCATAGACTTCAATGTGAATGTCTTCACATACCACCTTTGACTTCAATGTCTTCATACATTTTTAGGGGTCATCTCTGGTAGGAAAACCGAATCAATGAGGGACTTCTACCTGTGTTATCTTGCAATTCTCACAAACACATTAGTCCCTCAACCAGGTTTGTCGTCAATACTCCAAAACCAACTAGGGGTGGCACTAGATGCACTTACACTGGGCATATGCATATATATATACTAGCCTACACCTAGCAAGAGCTGTGTACGTGCGTGTACAAGCACTGCCTTTTCACAAAAAAATTATAAGCACTGACTACGATTTTAACATACTAACTTGTTGTATACTATTGATCCAATATGTAGTGTACCATGTACTATTGATGTACACCGGCTACCCTACTGACCCTGCTGACCTGAACCTAAACTACCACGTAAAATTTTGGTCACCTATCATATGAGGGGCAAATAGGTCTTTTCAGGTGTTATTTAACACTGTTAAGGCTTAAAATGGACGAAAGTGCCATAAAGGGCATAAAATTTAGATACTGTGTTAGATAGGGAAGAAAAAGTTATTCAGTGTCAAATAGGGAAACAAAATTTAAAACAGTGTTATATAAGGAATTTTCTCTATACATTACAACATGCTCGTTTCCAAACCACACCGCGCAGATCTTCGTTATATTCATGCATCATGGGTTTCAAACATCAGGATCTCTTATTCAAATATTTGAATTCAACTTTACATTGATTGTGACCTCACCTATTCAGCCATTCTTTTACACCCACACAGTAGTCTTCTCTTTATAATTGTACCACTAACTTTCTCTCGTGCATGCATGCACACACACTACCAGTCGGCATTATCCATCGCACGCATGCAATCTTTTTCTTCAGGTCGGTATCCCATGAAGGCACACACCAACACACATCCCCCTCTCCATCATATCGGGCATTCTTTATCTCTCACGCGTGCATGCGCAACGATCGATGTTCCTCTATGTATGTGTGTATGTAGCTAGGTCTTTCATAGTTTTCCACACAAACCGATCAATCGATATATCCAGTGAGGTCTCACCCTCTTTCCCATGTCCACATCGATCAATCTATACCTCTCTATATAGGATTAACATATATAGATAATACACCCACATTAATTATGTATCCAACGTCCCCCTCTCATCATCCAAGCCTTCCGCTTCATCTCTCAGACGCATGCACAATGGCGAAGACAGGGGCAGTAAGGGCCCTGCCCCCCTCTCCCCCTAACATCACTATATATCAAGGCTAATATGAATGTGATCATTAGACAATTGCTGCTAAAAATGGTTTAAGTTCATGAATTGACCCTCCTCGTAAAGGATTAGCAATGCTTGGCCCCCTAGCTCATTTATTTTTCATGGCTCCGCCACTACGCGCATCAGCGCACGTGTTCGCCCTCTCTCTCTAAATATCGATCTCGCACTTGTGCATTCCTTCATAGTCTCCCTCCACTCGGCCCCTCGCACCATCTTCTAGCCCCCACCGGATTTTGCCACATGTACAATCTAGCAGACTCCATGGTTGAACTTAAGCATAATGCACAAACCTCAAAACAACAGTGGTTCTCTTTTGTTTTAGAATCTTCTGTATCATAACTGCCCAAACTTTTTTCTAGTTGAATTGCCATTATTTGTTTTTACTTTATGCTTTACAACGCACAATTCCATGAATCATAAAATAGATTAAGGGCTTCTTTGATTCAAAGGATTCTCAAAGGAATTTTGGAGGATTCTAATCATTAGGAATTTTTCCTATCTTGGTTGTTTGATTCGTAGGATTGTAAACCATAGGAATTTTTCCATATGATTCATATGCACTAGATTTCATAGGAAACATCCCATCCACTCAAACCTCTTTGAAAGAATTCTGTGTTTTTTTCTATGCACAATCAAACACTCGTACAATCCTGTAGGATTCAAGACGACATTCACTATAATCCCATGTTTTTCCTATTCCCAATTTCTTAGCTTTTTTATAAAAACTAATTGATTTTGAATGAGATGAACTATAAGAATTAAACGAAGGGCTACATCAGGCATATATGACTCAGAGCTTACATGCTATAGTGTGGTATTTATTCATAATTTGGTTGCAAAATCTGATGCGTGCAATGCACGTGTCCCTTGCTAGTACTTCGAGTATGTGCAAAACACGTAAATTAGAATACCAATGGCACTCTACACAGTGTCTCTCTTACAGTTCATGAAGCCACGTGGCACATGTGTAGGCATTGTCGCGACCTCCTTGCGTGGATTGATCACAGTGACGTGCTGCTGGTTCCAGAAGAATGTACTCGTCCTCCCTGAGCCATACTGGCGGTACATGCACGAAGCGAAGATGTGCACGCACGCCATGCACGCACTCATTCCTCGCACGCACACGCAGGTACACGGGCGGACGCAATATTGTACCAAGAGCCACCCCATGTGATAATTTGACGCGTGTAAAGTCGTTCACTTCATTAATGGTCAATTAATACAGCGCATGCAAATTGAGTGGACGTGAGGGCGGAAGAAAGACATTATTACTCCACTGCGCGCATGCGAGTAGTTAAATCGTGGGTTGCTAGTAGTACTTCCATTGGTCTCCTTTGTATTTTGTGCCAATTTTTGACAGTAACATAATATTTATGCATTTGAGCAGTGTAGTACTTGAAATTTATGTTCCGCTAAACTCATCGGGAGCCGTTTTGGGCCTCGAAACCAAAACCATCAATTAATCTTTACCTTGTTCCCATCACATTCGAAAGCCTGCTCACACCTACTAGTAGTACGTACAAAACCTGAACGTGTTCCCACTATGCAGGTATTAGTACTAGTGCTAGTACTTAGGTTATAAAAAGGGGAACTACCTAACCGAAAATCACTCTACCTTTCCTCATCATAAGTGCTTCTTCTTCGTCCGTCGTTGCCATGGCCGGTGAGCAGAGCTCTAGGTCGAGAACTACTCATAACAAGGGAGCGGCAACCAAGGCCGCGGAAAAAAAGAGAGGGCTCGCCGCCACGCAGAGACCTCGAAAGATCTCTCACGGGCAGGCGATGGCTCCCAGGAGCGCCCTAGCCGCGGAGGCGAACATGCCGAGCCGGCGGAGCTGGAGTCGTTATCCCTCGATGACATGCCCGATCAGCTCAATAAGCAGAAGGAGTTCATTCAAGGCTTGATGGAGTTGCTGAAGGAGAGCCTCCACGACATGCCCGCTGAGCTCAATCAGCAGGGGGAGTTGACCGCCGGCTTGGTGATGCTATTGAAGAAGAGCATTGCCTCAGAGAAGAAGGCGACCGGCGAAATCCTGCGACTTCGGGAGGACAATGTGAAGCTCTGCCACGAGATCGACCTGTTGAAGGAGAAGAATGCCGGCTGGAAGAAGCTGCATGAGAATAGTAGTTCCTCGATGAAGATGCTGCAGGCCCTCGCCATGGAACAGAAGGAAGAGTTGGCGAAGCTCCGCATCGAGCACCCGGCTGCTGTCAAGGTACGTAATATGGCCGTGGAACAGATGATGAAGGCTCGCGTCGAGAAATGCCGCGTCATGGACACAATGATGAAGATGGCGGAGGAGACGCGCAAGGAGATGGAGGTCGTGGAGGCGATGAAGAAGCAGTTACGACTCCGCGGCGAATTAGATCATTTGGGGTGATAATCTTCCTTCTTGTTTTGCTCGTGTGTTTCATCTTTTGCTTCGGGTGTTTCGCCGCACGTGTCACGTTCTCTGCGAGGCATGAATAGAACAATGTTTTTTGAGGGAATGAATAGAACAATGCTAACAATGAGATGACTAGCAAATTAGATCATTTTTTATCGCCATATGGCACTGGGCTGCCGTGTTTCGTGCTCCTCCGTCGCAGTACTACTCCAGTGGAAAACTTGAGTATACCACACAGTTCTTTGCTCCTCCTCGATCAGGTCGTCGGCGCATTTATACGAGCAGTCAAATCACAAGGCCCCGCCTTCCAGCAGTAATGAGCCGTCAAATCACAAAGGCCCTCGCCTCTCGTGAAACCGACCAAGCTAGACTGCCCCGCCCTCTTGCCTTTTAAAAAATGTATACTTTTGTACAATAGTAGTACCGATGGATTGTGCCATGGAGCAAAACTTGAAATTAAAAAAGGTGGTACATATAGAGAGCGCTCGTCGCCAAATTATGCATATAGTACTATTAAAAAGGCTAGTCACAATAATGGTTTCCAGCACAACCCACCCCTCAAATAAAACTAAGAAGGTGCTTGGATACGTTTTAGTCCCATGACTAAAAGTAGTGGGACTAAAACATGCTAGCCTCACCCATGCTTGGATCCAAATACTAAAAAGGCTAAAATCAAGTTAATGAGCATTTATTATCCTCCAAACCCTCCAATCCAGAACTCGCCTGTGTTAAAGGAGAGGAGTTAAATGAGTAGAGAGAGGACTAATCCACATTTTAGTAGGGGTACCCCTGACTAAAAAATTTTAGTCTCAAGACTAGTTTTAGCCCCTCTTTAGTCAGGGGTGCTTGGAACTTTAGCCTCTTAAAGAGACTATTTTTAGTCAGACTAAAATAAGTCCCTTGGATCCAAGCACCCTCTAAGCATCCTGGAATTCTTTGACAAAACTAAGCACCCTGAAATTCTTTGACAACTAAACTGCTGGCTATATGATGTTGGCCATATATATTGTACGTATATAATGTGAAGAAACGAGTGGTAGTACTATACCAACTAAAAGATGAAATGTAAGAAATACTAGTATGTATGTACTGAAGAGTTAAAGTAACGAGAAGAAACATAACATAGTTCTGCTGGGGGCTCAGCATAACACACCCCTCAAATTAAATTAAGCACACTTGAAATTAAACTTTGCAGCTATTCCGGTAGACACTACATTAGAACCAGCATGAGCAATGACACTGCCACCTTACTCGGAGTCCTCTTCCACGTCCTTGACTTCGTCCTTGTCCCTCTTCCTCTTGGCCGATACTTCTTTGCTCGAACCGCACACTTGGCTGTTGCTCTTCATCCAACCCTTGTAGATATTGAAGCAAAGGTAGCCATCCATTGCAGCGTAGTGGATGTGGTCTATATCTAGTAAATTCCGCTGCCATGCATGACGATGAAATGTGTAATGAGGGTTCTCTAGTTTACCATACGAAGGATGAACCATGGCTCCGGCCAGGGTCAGCATTGAAGGCTGACGAGAGGACACCAAGCGATTCTTCTGGAGGTTGAAGGTGTTGCCTACAACGAGGCCTATCCGATGCAGGACTTCTTTGTCGTTACCAAAGTCTACAGTAACGAATTTGACTAGGTTGCTCTCGAGGAAGTCCTTAAAATCCTGGCACTCAACGTCGTCCTAGCATATGTGGTAGACCAAGCATAAGTCATGCACGCAAACCTGGATCACGGCGGGCTTCTTCCTCTCTTCGTCCTTTATATCCTTCTCTCGTCCCAGGACTATGGTGTACTCAACATCTAGCCCAGCAACCCACTCATCATCTGAGTCTTCGAACATGCGTCTGAAGCAAGAAAGGCATCCTTTCACCGTCGCGGAAGAACGGGTGTAGATGACGTTGAACTCATCGCCGGTGATGGTTCTAACCATGTACTCATCGCCGATCGTGGAGATTTGGGATTCCATGGATTTGGGAGGAGGGTTAGGATTAGTGGAACTGCCGTAATGTGAATGGACGGGACGACTAGGAGCGAACCGCCGTAGTATTGAAGGACGTGTGGGGACGAGTAGGAGTGAACTGCCAGCGTGCGAACGGTAGGGTAGTGGCTTTCCATTCTCCCATGATACGGGCTTCCGAGAGCCCTTGGATCTGAGATCTAACGGTTGATGGCGTGATTCTAGACCTATGGGTGAATATCCTATCCTGGAGGGTTACTCTGCAAATTTTCAGCAACTTAGCATGCGACCGTTTGATCTCAGATCCAAGGGCTGCCAGCAGCCCGTATCATGGTCGCGCCTACCACGACCGTCGCGTCGCTCGCGCGGTCGCGCCCTTGGAGATTTAACACGGTGTGTTAGGCTATCTGATGTTGGCATGTCATACATAGTCATCACTTAGTCACTCATACTACAACAGGGTTGGCTATAAGTGTATTTTTTTACTCCTCTCTATCTCTTTCTTCGTACTCAAGGAAGAAACGGTGCTAAGCGCGTGTATTTATTGCATTTGGCAAGGAGTGACCTCTTCCAATGAAATGGTGTTGCTAAGTTTGCTTCATTTAATTAGCTATAGACTCAAAATTGTCTTTTCACCTAGGTACACGCGCTTAGCACCGTTTCTTCCTTGGGTCACCAAACTAGTCTCTCTCTTCTTGATTAACTTGCCACATCAGACTTTATGCTTATGTGGCAAGCTTAAGCACCTGTAGGAGCAAGTAAAAGTAAGTACAATAGTGCGCTTTACATGGCATTTTTGCATATGTGGACGAAAGAGAGGCAAGGAAAAAGTGGAGAAGTGGGCTCTCATGCAAGAGCCAGCCTCTACTACATGGTGGAGCATTGGGAGAGGCACCTGTATGGAGGTGGTCAGGAATCTGGGAGACTCACGCCGGTCGTAGCGCCGCAGTTAAAATGATAATGGCAAGTCAAATCACGGGGCCCCACCTGTCCAGCAGTAACTTGCTGTAAAATCACATAGCCCTACGTTTGCAGCAGCCTACTCCCTCGTCTTCTCGCGTCTCTGTCGAACCGACTAGGCGGAACTGCCCCGCCGCCTACCGCGCAGGAAAAGCCCCGCCCTCGACTTTTAAATAGTATACAATGTACTAATTTTGTATCCATGGATTGCGCCCGCGCCATGGAGCAAAGCGTCTAGAAAACGGAGGAGAGACGGTGGTCTTGCAATAGAGAAGAGGGAGAGGCGAGACGGTGGTTTTGGAATGGAGATGATGAAGAGGAGAGGAGGTGGTTTTGCAATGGAGAAGAGGGAGAGGAGCGTGCGGCAGCGATTTAGGATTGGACGAGAGGGCCGGCGCGCTCTGACTGGATCAAAATCAAAATCAATTTGGTGACATGCATTCACATTTTGCTTGTCAAATACAGTACGTGGTCAAACTTTGACCCAAAATACGCGAAACAACAAAAAATACTTCCAAGACCAACGCCGCTCTTCCGCTCTTCTCCTCTTAAACCACCACCGCTCCTCTCCTGTTCCAATCTAAATGCAGCGCCGCTCCTCTCCTCTTCCATTTCAAAACCACCGCCCTCCTCTCCTGTTCCAGTCCAAAACCAGCGTCACTCCTCTCCCGTTCTAATCCAAAACCAGCGTTGCTCCTCTCCTCTTCCATTCAAAAACCACCGCCGGCGAGTGAAGGTGTTGTGGAGAAGTAGATCGATGGAGGAGTACAACCAATACGTGAGGATCGCAGACGGCGACCCTGTGAAGCTAGCTAGGATGTTGGAGATACAACCTTGGTTTGACAACAAGGACCAACTAGCGGCGACGGTGACATCCATGGCCAAATATCTGCAACAGAGCGGAAAGGCGGCGATACTCCCGGAGGGAGTCGCGCCGGAGTACATAGAGCTGCTCCTCTGGGCCATGGAGCAAACAGATTCACCGAATCCGATCGTGAGGGAGCGGTGGTGGGAGTATCGATCCCAGATGGAGCATCCACCAGAGATTGAAGGATCGAGCATCTACAGGGTGCCGTTTGTGTGCGTGTCCTGCCAAAGTGAGCCAGTGGAGTCTTCATCGACCGAACCCAACTACAAAAGGAGAAAAGCAGTTGGCCCGACGACGCTTCCCCGCCATCGTCTCCGTCGCCATTCACATCGTCTCAAGGGGCGGCTGTCTGCCGCCGAGGAATAGGAGGGGGCTGCCCCCCAGCCCAATAGTCGGTGAGGTTGTGAATTGTCAGGAGGAGCTTAGGGTTGTCAGTATTTGCAGGTTGTGAATTGTGTTTTGTGTTGTGTATTTTGAGAGTACTTTCAGATATGAATGTCTTTTGAATTTCAGATTTGCAGTATTGAGCATATGAAGTATTTTATGAATTCTAGATATCTATTTTTAGCACTTAAAAATGTAGTTTCATAGGAGTATAAAAGTGCAGACAATGTGATTCTCAGAGAAGAAACTGCAAGTTTCAGTTTCAGATAAGAAACTGCAAGTTCAGTTTCAGATAAGAAACTGCAACTTTCAGAGGCAGAGCATTTATATTAACACGGCCTTTTCAAACAGGGTTAACATCATGTTGGAAGTTTTATTCATGGTCGAAAATGGAACTACCAGCCAGTTAACATCATGCTGATCAACATTCATGCATAGCACATCTTCATATGATGCACAGTCAAAATGCCCACACAATGTCGAGTGTGCGAAACACAGAGAAAACGAGGGACGAAGTTTTGGCAAGTGTTGGACGTGGTTTTGGGCTGCCCCGTCTAGGCTTTCATTTTTAACATGCGCATCCCACGTCCTCGGATGGGAGGTCCATAGGCCTGTTTGTATTTTCTTAGGGCCGTCATGTATCGACCAGCCTATGGACCTCCCATCCGAGGTTTTATTTTTGGCAGCCCAATTTATGTATTTTTTTGAAGAAAACGCAGAGGTTTGTTCTATTTTTCTATATAAGAATAGGAACGCCAGGTCCAACTTATGTTTCCCTTCTAACTATATTATATATATTTAAATTATTTTATATGTTGACTGTTTAGTTCACATAATTGGCAAATAGACGACCGCTCTCGCGATCCCCTTCGCCCCCGCCACCACCTCCACCCTCGCCACCGCCCCCGCCACTACCTCCACCCTTGCCGCCGCCATAGATCTCGCCGCCACCCCCCGCCTCCTGACTCCGGGCGCGCCTGCCCCCCTCAGCAAGTCCGCTCGCGCACCCCATGGAGTCGCCGGCCATATCCACGGGGGAATGGCTGGAAGACAGGCATATGTACAAGATGCATCTCCCATATGTACAAGATGCATCTCCCACATGCCTTCCCGCGGATGCTCCAGCCGCTCGACTCCGTCACGCCGGCGGTGCTACGGGAGACTCGAGGGAGGAGATGGAGGGAGCGGGCGATGCAGATCCGCGATGACGCTCTCTCCTGGACCCAGTGCACGCGCGAATGGAGGGAAGAAGAGGAGGAAGCTGCGAGGGAGGAAGCCAAGGAGGGACCGAATCCGTTCTCTCACTCGCGCAGGTATGCTCGGATGTGCAAGGATCATGTGGATTGGGAGCTGCTGAATCTAGCCCTGCGGATCTACTTAGAAGGAGATTTCTTGGAGAAGCACAGGATGCCCCACCCCAGTGAGCCGCTGATTGCGTTTGCTTGATGGGCAAAAGGAGAAGTGAATTCAGGAGATCCACACCGTGCTGCGAGATGGGAATGCTTGACTGGACTCCTACCCACCAGCACGCCACCGGAGCCGAAGCAGGTGGATCCCCTACCTTACCTCTCCCCCAAACCTGCAGAAGATTGAAATTAGGCTTGCAATCTGCTTCAATTGAGCTGTCTGGTGGTTATTTCTGCTTCCTGAGAGACAACATCTAGCTGGAGGATGAGAAGGAACCAGGAACTCCGATGAATTTCCCCTATCACAATGGGGGGGAGCGCTGGTTGGGCAGTGGTACGGCCCACCTCCGCCCCAAATTGGGGCACAATCTGGGCAGGCTCTTGTAATTGCCCAAGATCAATCTGCTGGTGGTTCTGACTCTCAGATCAGTGGGAAATCTCAAGGCAAGAATCAACAAAAGAAGAGATAGGACATCCAGAAAACTGCTCCTGCCCATGCTTCGGGCCTTATGGCATACTCTGAGGTGATCTGCTACAACTGTGGGGAACCAGGGCATCATTTGGATAAATGTGTCAAGCCCAAGAGTTGTTTTATCTGCAAAATGGTTACCCAAAAAGTTGAGAATTGCCCTGTCAGAAGGAAAACCCACAGTTCTACTAGATATGTTGGAAGTGTTGCTCCAGGATTATGTCCACCATTGATAGAATTTTCTGTGACACGGAATTAGATAGTTTTTCCCCTTTCTAGTTGTAGAGCTCTGCCCAGATGTGGTAGTGACCACACTCCTTTGCTCTAGGACTCTGGTCTTAACCAAACTCCAAAGAGCAATAGTTTTAAATTTGAAAAGTGGTGGTTGCTTAGAGAAGATTTTACTGAGCTAGTCAGGAAAATCTGGAATGAGCCTACTGGGAGCAGCTGCCCCCTAGAAAATTGGCAGATCAAAATCAGGAGATTTAGAAGAACTACCAAAGGGTGGAACTCCAATGAGGAAGCTAATCTTAGAAGATACAAAAGGCTTCTCCTTCTTGAGTTTGATTCTCTAGATATTAAGGCAGAAACCACTGACCTCTCTGAGGCTGAGACTAATAGATTAAACTTTGTCCATGGAGAGCTCAAGAAAATTTGGCTTCAAGAAGAAATCAAAGCCAAACAAAGGTCTAGAGATAGGAACATTAAGGAGGGTGATAGAAATACTGCTTACTTCCATGCAGTAGCTAACCAGAGGAGGAGGAAAACCCTCATTCACTCCCTTGATGGCCTTAATGGCCCTGTTACTGAGGTAGATGAGATGCTGAAAGTGGCTAGTGACTTCTACAAAGACTTGTTTAAGAAAGAAAACCCTTCTGGGTTCTCTCTACAAAACTATTTTTTCTCTGCTTCTGAAAAAGTCTCTCCTGCTGAAAATGAGCTGCTAGAAGCCCCTTTTTCAGAGACAGAGGTGAAGGAAGCCATTTTTAGCTCTTATCCTGATGAGGCTCCTGGTCCTGATGGGATTCCCTTCTTGTTTCACCAGCATTTTTGGGACTTGGTGAAAAATGATCTCTTAGATCTTTTCCAAGCCTTTCATAGAGGGGAGTTGGATCCAGCAACTTACTCATGGGGGGTCTGTTGGGGTCAAGTTAAATAACTGTGAAAGTGATTTTTTCCTTGCTGGTAAAGGCCTTAGGCAAGGTGACCCCATCTCCCCGCTTTTGTTTAATTTAGTAGTGGACGTTCTTACTAAAATGCTGAGCAAAGCTACTGATCATAGTCTGATTGCAGGGCTCTGTCCTGAGGTCTACCCTGGTGGCATCATCTGCCTTCAATATGCAGATGATACCATCCTTTTCTTAGACAATGACTCCACACATGCTAGCAATCTAAAAACTGTTCTAACCTGGTTTGAACAAGTCTCAGGCATGAGAATCAACTACTCAAAAAGTGAACTCATCCCTATCAACATGGATGATCAGGAGTTAGCTGACTTCCTCTCTATTCTAGTCTGTAATAAAGGTAACTTCCCCATTAAGTACCTAGGTATCCCTCTCCACTATGATAAACTGAGGAGAGAGGATATCCAACCCCTTCTAGATAAAATCATTAAAAGGATTGCTGGATGGAGGGGCAAACTTCTCTATTACAGAGGTAGATTGATTCTCATACAAACTTGTTTGGCTAGCATTCCAGTGTATCTCCTCTCCTTCTTCAAGTTCCCTAAATGGGCAGTGAACCTCATCAATTCTCAGATGTCTCATTGCTTGTGGAATGATTTTGAGGGAAATAGGAAGCTACACCTTGCTAATTGGGCCCTAGTCTTGATGAAAAAAGATTTTGGAGGCCTAGGCATACCTAACCTCCAAGAAATTAACATCTGTCTTCTAGGGTCTTGGATTAAAAGATTCTATGAGGAAGACCCGAAACCCTGGAAGCTTCTTATTGCCCATAAATACCTAGGAAATAAACCTAATATTTTTGTCCCTTCCTCCAACCCTAAGACCTCTAGATTCTGGAAAGGATTAAAATCTATTATGCATGATGTGCAATTTGGCTACAGATGGAACATAGGGGATGGGAGCAGAACCAGGTTCTGGGAAGATACTTGGTTTGGCACATCCCCCCTAGCAGTCCAATTTTGGCCTATTTACTCTGTCTGCAATGATCTTAACAAAAGAATCAATGAAGTTTGGGACGGTCAATGCCTAAAACTCTCTTTTAGAATGAACTTTAGTGATAGTCTCATGGAACAATGGTTCCAGTTGGAGGAAATTGCCAAAAGCATTACCTGTACTGCCGAGCCGAATGCCCTGATTTGGCAGCTGGACAATAAGGGGAAGTATTCCTCCAGCTCCCTCTATCATGTTATCAACTTTAGAGGGGTTCAACCCGTGTTTATCCCTGCTGTCTGGAAATTGAGAGTTCCCCCTAAAATTCATGTATTTCTCTGGCTTCTCTCCAAAAACAAATTGATGACTAGGGATAACCTTAGGAAGATACACATCATCAAACCCCTTGATTGTGTTTACTGCTTGGAACAAGAGTCTTGTTCTCACCTATTTTTTGAATGTATAGTTGCTAAACATCTCTAGGCCCACATTGAGGAATATTTCTCTAGTCAGATTGGCTCATCCTTCGAATCTGTCGCCAGATTCTGGATTGCTACCAAAAAGTGCTCAGTTTTAAACACTCTTAGCTCAGCTGTCCTTTGGTACCTCTGGAAATATAGAAATGCTATGATTTTCAGTAACACCTCCTGGATTTCCATTCCGCAGGTCTTGAGGTTGATCAGGAACATGGTGAGGAACTGGGCGATTCTCTCCTCCGGATCGGACAAGGACAAGTTGATGAGCTTCATGGAAACCCTAACAAGATCCCTCCAGAAACCGTTGGCGATCACTTGTGGCTGAACAAGGCTCAACCTGCTCTGGGGCTGGACCCGTGGGCTCGTCTCAAGATCTTTGATGAAGATGATGGGCACCTGGCGCCGAAAAAGAGGGACATCCACCATGCTACGCCTTCCAGCCCGGTCTCCGCTTGCTTACTGGTCGCCGCAGGCTGACACGGCCCCTCGGCTGAAGACCATGAAGGCTTCGCTGGACCCTCCTTGTGTCATTTGAGTGCTCTATCCGCTCTGCCTTTGGCACCGCTCGGGTGATTTGTGTTATTCAGAGAACTTGTTCATCCACCCCCCTAGTTTGTACCTTTTCTACCTTTGCTTCCGAACTGCTCTTTGAGCTGCTGTATCAGAATATGTTGTGGTTTTGTTCTCAGCAATGGAACCGGGGAGATGCTCCCTGTTTTTCTAAAAAATATTTTATATGTTATTATATAAAGCTTGGTAAGACTGTAAATTTAAGGACGAATGTAATAATATCACTTATTATTTAAATATATTTATAACAAAATGCTCAGCCCCTTTTTATTTTTTGATAACATTGCTGGCCCAACCCAACATTATAATTAGAATCAGCCCAGCAAAATCGTGTATTTCGAGAAAGTGCAAATGGGCTGTAATTTTTTAGGAAATAAAATAAATGGGCCGCATGGACGCTACATTATTTGTTCACCCAGCCCAGCTAATGGCTGTAATTCAAAAAAAGATCAAATTGACTGTAAATTCTATCGTGCAAAAAAAAGACTGTAAATTCTGAAAAATGGGTTGAATACGTGCCACATTTTTGGATGCTGAAATGTGGGCCAATAGGTCGAAGCCAATGCAAGTCGTTGTCAATTTAGTCAATAAATGATTCTGACATGTTAGCCGTTGGATTTACATCCAACGACCAGCATCCATCTTCAATCTCTCGTCTTCTTCCTCCAGCGCCGCCGGGACCACCTCCCGCCTCCTGCTGCTAGCAGCTCTGCTTAGCACGCTTAGCTATGAAGCGCTACTCCACCATTGGCCAGGCCATCCCTCCACCCCTCCACACCTCCTATTCTTCTCCACCGACTGCCGAACCACACTGCACTAGAACCAGTTAACCCTCGTACACCTCTCTGTCTGTGACTCTACTCCCGCGTCTTCCCATCTCCGGCTCGTTGCTGTCCGGGGCCTCGCCATCGTCCACCACCTTGGATGCGCTCGGCGCGGCGTGGTCAACATGGTCAACGAATGACACCATCGGAAGTAGACTGTGCATGGAGAGGCTGACAGCTGGGTCCACGGCCGCACACAAGGAAATGCCTCCTTATTACGCGCAAAATAGTGATTCCTCCACCTGACATCTGGGACCCACCGGAAGAGCCTTTGTATTTCGCAAAATAAAGTGCCCCCCGCTGACATGTCAGACCCACCAGCTATCTTCGCACGCCAGGAAGTGCCTCCTTATTACACAAAAAAATGAATATTCCCTCGGCCAGCTGGAACCCAGCATAGTGGGAGGCTGACTTGTGGGCCTACCAAGTTGACGGGGACGAAGGGCTTTGTCAACTTAGTCAATATGAACGATTCTAGCTCATGTTACCGGAAATTCTAGTTGATTTGTGTCTTAAGGTGTTATTCTAGTACGAACTCTAGGGCTGTTTGTGACACTTATAGGAATAACCCAACGGGTTGATTGGAAAGAATAACTTTGAGGTGGTTTCGTACCCTACCATAATCTCTTCGTTTGTTCTCCGCTATTAGTTACTTTGGAGTGACTCTTTGTTGCATGTTGAGGGATAGTTATGTGATCCAATTATGTTATTATTGTTGAGAGGACTTGCACTAGTGAAAGTATGAACCCTAGGCCTTGTTTCAACGCATTGCAATACCGTTTACGCTCACTTTTATCATTAGTTACCTTGCTGTTTTTATATTTTCAGATTACAAATACCTTTATCTACCATCCATATACCACTTGTATCACCATCTCTTCGCCAAACTAGTGCACCTATACAATTTACCATTGTATTGGGTGTGTTGGGGACACAAGAGACTCTTTGTTATTTTGTTGCAGGGTTGTTTTGAGAGAGACCATCTTCATCCTACTCCTCCTACGGATTGGTAAACCTTAGGTCATCCACTTGAGGGAAATTTGCTACTGTCCTACAAACCTCTGCACTTGGAGGCCCAACAACGTCTACAAGAAGAAGGTTGTGTAGTAGACATCAAGCTCTTTTCTGGCGCCGTTGCCGGGGAGGTTAGCGCTTGAAGGTATATCTTTATATCTTGCAATTGAATCTTTTTGTTTCTTGTTTTAGCACTAGTTTAGTTTATAAAAGAAAACTACAAAAAATATGTAATTGAGTTTGCCTCATACGCTTCATCTTTTTAATATATTTTGTGAGTATGATGGAAAGGAAAATTGTGCCAGTGTTAGAAGAAGAATGCATTAGAATGTTTGGGACTAAATATTTGTATGATGAGCATGATCGCAATGTTGTTAGTATGAATTCCTTGAATATCTATGATGCTAATGATATGCAAAGCCACAAGCTTGGGGATGCTATGTTTGATGAATATGATATTTTTATCCCCCCAAGTTTTGATGTGCAAATTTATTATGATGATAGCATGCCTCCTATTTATTATGATTATGTTGATGAAAGTGGTTTCGGAGAGGTCATGACCTTATTTTGTGATGAATCCACTATTTCGGAAGAGGTTCCAATTGATTATGAGAACACAGTTGCTACCTATGATGATTATTGTGATGACTTGTATGCTATAAATAATAATGATATCCATGAAACTTGTCATCATGATTTTAGTTTTCAATTGGATTATGCCTCACATGATAATTATTTTGTTGAGTTTGCTCCCACTACTATTCATGAGAAGAAATTTGCTTATGTGGAGAGTAATAAAATTTCTCTGCTTGTAGATCATGAAAAGAATTCTTTAGGTGCTGGTTATATTGTTGAATTCATTCATGATGCTACTGAAAAGTATTATGAGGTAGGAATATATGCTTGTAGGAATTGCAATAATATCAAGTTTCCTCTCTATGTGCTTAAAATTTTGGAGTTATGCTTGTTTTACCCTCCTATGCAAGTTGATTATTGTTCCCATAAGTTTTTTGCTCACAAAACCCCTATGCATAGGAAGAGGGTTAGACTTAAATGTTCTAGTCATATTCTTCATGATGCTCTCTTTATGTTTCAATTCTTATCTTTTATGTGAGCATCATTGAAATCATCATGCCTAGCTAGGGGCGTTAAACGATAGCGCTTGTTGGTAGGCAACCCAACTTTATTTTTGTTCCTTGCTTTTTGCTCCTGTTTAATAATAAATAATTTATCTAGCCTCTGTTATTATTGAGTTTTTATGTTTTAATTAGTGTTTGTGCCAAGTAGAACCGTTGGGAAGACTTGGGGAAAGTCTTGTTGATCTTGCTGTAAAAAACAGAAACTTTAGCGCTCACGAGAATTGCTGCCATTTTTATTTGGAAAGTGATATTTAGTTAATTCTTTTTGAAGATGATTAATATATAAATTACTCACGTCCAGAAATTTATTTGAGAATTTTATGAGTTCCAGAATATACGTTTGATCCAGATTACTACAGACTGTTCTGTTTTTAACAGATTCTGTTTTCGATGTGTTGTTTGCTTATTTTGATGAATCTATGAGTAGTATCGGAGGGTATGAACCATAGATAAGTTGGAATACAGTAGATATTACACCAATATGAATTTAGAATGAGTTCACAACAGTACCTAAGTGGTGATTTATTTTCTTATACTAACGGAGCTTACGAGTTTTCTGTTAAGTTTTGTGTTGTGAAGTTTTCAAGTTTTGGGTAAAGATTCGATGGACTATGGAATAAGGAGTGGCAAGAGCCTAAGCTTGGGGATGTCCAAGGCACCCCAAGGTAATATTCAAGTACAACCAAGAGCCTAAGCTTGGGGATGCCCCGGAAGGCATCCCCTCTTTCGTCTTAGTTCATCGGTAACTTTACTCGGAGCTATATTTTTATTCGCCAGATGATATGTGTTTTGCTTGGAGCGTCATTTTATTTTATTTAGTTTTGATTGATGTTTGAATAAAATACCAAGATCTGAATTTCTTAAAAGTTAGAGAGTCTTCACATAGTTGCATAATTATTCGACTACTCATTGATCTTCACTTATATCTTTCGGAGTAGTTTATTGTTGCTCTAGTGCTTCACTTATATCCTTTTAGAGCACGGTGGTGGTTTTATTTTATAGAAATAGATGAACTCTCGTGATTCACTTATATTATTTTGAGAGTCTTTAGAACATTATGGTAATTTTCTTTGGTTATGAAGTTAGTCCTAATATGATGGGCATCCAAGAGGGTTATAATAAAAACTTTCATATAAGTGCATTGAATACTAAGAGAAGTTTGATACTTGATGATTGTTTTGAGATATGGAGATAGTGATATCAAAGTTGTGCTAGTTGGGTAGTTTTGAATTTGAGGAATACTTGTGTTGAAGTTTGCAAGTCCCGTAGCATGCGCGTATGGTAAACGTTATGTAACAAATTTGAAATATGAGGTGTTCTTTGATTGTCCTCCTTATGAGTGGCGGTCGGGGACGAGCGATGGTCTTTTCCTACCAATCTATCCCCCTAGGAGCATGCGCGTAATGCTTGATTTTTGATGACTTGTAGATTTTTGCAATAAGTATGTGAGTTCTTTATGACTAATGTTGAGTCCATGGATTATACACACTCTTACCCTTCCATCATTGCTAGCCTCTTCAGTACCGTGCATTGCCCTTTATCACATTGAGAGTTGGTGCAAACTTCGCCGGTGTATCCAAACCCCGTGATATGATACGCTCTTTCACACATAAACCTCCTTATATCTTCCTCAAAACAGCCACCATACCTACCTATTATGGCATTTCCATAGCCATTCCGAGATATATTGCCATGCAACTTTCCACCATTCCGTTTATCATGACACATTCATCATTGTCATATTTCTTTGCATGATCATGTAGTTGACATCGTAGTTGTGGCAAAGCTACCATTCATAATTTTTCATACATGTCACACTTGATTCATCGCAATCCCGGTACACCGCCGGAGGCATTCATATAGAGTCATACTTTGTTCTAGTATCGAGTTGTAAACTTTGAGATGTAAATAAATAGAAGTGTGATGATCATCATTAATAGAGCATTGTCCCAAAAGAAAAAGAAAGGCCAAAAAAGGGCCAAATAAAAAAGGGGAAAGGGCAAAAAAGAAAGAAAGGCCAAATAAAATAAAAATAAAAAGGACAATGCTACTATCCTTTTTTCCACACTTGTGCTTCAAAGTAGCACCATGATCTTCATGATAGAGAGTCTCTTGTTTTGTCACTTTCATATACTAGTGGGAAATTTTCATTATAGAACTTGGCTTGTATATTCCAACAATGGGCCTCCTCAAGTGCCCTAGGTCTTCGTGAGCAAGCAAGTTGGATGCACACCCACTTAGTTTCTTTTGTTGAGCTTTCATACATTTATAGCTCTAGTGCATCCGTTGCATGGCAATCCCTACTCCTTGCATTGACATAAATTGATGGGCATCTCCCTAGCCCATTGATTAGCCGCGTCGATGTAAGACTTTCTCCTTTTTGTCTTCTCCACATAACCCCCTCATTATATTCTATTCCACCCATAGTGCTATATCCATGGCTCACGCTCATGTATTGCGTGAAAGTTGAAAAAAGTCTGAGATTACTAAAGTATGAAACAATTTCTTGGCTTGTCATCGGGGTTGTGCATGATGAGAGCATTCTTGTGTGACAAAAATGGAGCATGACTAAAATATATGATTTTGTAGGGATGATCTTTCTTTGGCCATGTTATTTTGAGAAGACATGATTTCTTAGTTAGTATGCTTGAAGTATTATTATTTTTATGTCAATATTAAACTTTTGTCTTGAATCTTATGGATCTGAATATTCTTTCTACAATAAAGAGAAATACATGATGAATATGTTAGGTAGCATTCCACATCAAAAATTCCATTTTTATCATTTACCTACCTGAGGACGAGAAGGAATTAAGCTTGGGGATGCTGATACGTCTCCAACATATCTATAATTTTTTATTGTTCCATGCTATTATATTATCTGTTTTGGATGTTTATGGGCTTTATTATACACTTTTATATTATTTTTGGGACTAACCTATTAACCTAGAGCCCAGTGCCAGTTTCTGTTTTTTCCTTGTTTTAGAGTATCGCAGAAAAGGAAAATCAAACGGAGTCCAATTGACCTGAAACTTCACGGAACTTATTTTTGGACCGGAAGAAGCCCACGGAGTATCGGAGTTGTACCAGGAGAGTCCCGGGCTTCCCACGAGGGTGGGGGCGTGCCCCCTGCCTCGTGGACTGCCCGGAGGTCCACCAACGTACTTCTTCCTCCCATATATACCCATATACCCTAAAAACTTTGGGGAGCACAATAGATCGGGAGTTCCGTCGCCATAAGCCTCCGTAGCCACCGAAAACCAATCTAGACCCGTTTCGGCACGCTGCCGGAGGGGGAATCCCTCTCCGGTGGCCATCTTCATCATCCCGGCGCTCTCCATGATGAGGAGGGAGTAGTTCTCCCTCGGGGCTGAGGGTATGTACCAGTAGCTATGTGTTTGATCTCTCTCTCTCTCATGTTCTTGAGGTGATACGATCTTGATGTATCGCGAGCTTTGCTATTATAGTTGGATCTTATGTTTCTTCTCCCCCTCTACTCTCTTGTAATGGATTGAGTTTTCCCCTTGAAGTAATCTTATCGGATTGAGTCTTTAAAGATTTGAGAACACTTGATGTATGTCTTGTCGTGCGTATCTGTGGTGACACTGGGATATCACGTGATTCACTTGATGTATGTTTTGGTGATCAACTTGCGGGTTCCGCCCATGAACCTATGCATAGGGGTTGGCACACGTTTTCGTCGTGATTCTCCGGTAGAAACTTTGGGGCACTCTTTGAGGTTCTATGTGTTGGTTGAATAGATGAATCTGAGATTGTGTGATGCATATCGTATAATCATACCCACGGATACTTGAGGTGACATTGGAGTATCTAGGTGACATTAGGGTTTTGGTTGATTTGTGTCTTAAGGTGTTATTCTAGTACAAACTCTAGGGTTGTTTGTGACACTTATAGGAATATCCCAACGGATTGATTAGAAAGAATAACTTTGAGGTGGTTTCATACCCTACCATAATCTCTTCGTTTGTTCTCCGCTATTAGTGACTTTGGAGTGACTCTTTGTTGCATGTTGAGGGATAGTTATGTGATCCAATTATGTTATTATTATTGAGAGGACTTGCACTAGTGAAAGTATGAACCCTAGGCCTTGTTTCAACACATTGCAATACCGTTTACGCTCACTTTTATCGTTAGTTACCTTGCTGTTTTTATAGTTTTAGATTAAAATACATTTATCTACCATCCATATACCACTTGTATCACCATCTCTTCGCCGAACTAGTGCACCTATACAATTTACCATTGTATTGGGTGTGTTGGGGACACAAGAGACTCTTTGTTATTTGGTTGCAGGGTTGTTTGAGAGAGACCATCTTCATCCTACGCCTCCTATGGATTGATAAACCTTAGGTCATCCACTTGAGGGAAATTTGCTACTGTCCTACAAACCTCTACACTTGGAGGCCCAACAACGTCTACAAGAAGAAGGTTGTGTAGTAGACATCAACAATGTCAATGCATCTTCCTTCAAAGATAAAGGGAAGACCTTCTTCATAACAACATCTCCGGGTACACCTGCAAGCTTAAATAATCCACAAACTTCATCCACATATATTAGGTGTTCATCAGGATGCATTGTTCCGTCTCCTGCAAAAGGATTAGCTAGCAGTTTTTCTATCATACCCGAAGGAATTTCAAAGCAGACATTTTCATTTTCAGTGGGTTCAGTAGGTTGAGGAGCAACTCTTTGCTCTACTGGTTGGGGTGAAGATACACCGAACAAGCCCCTCAGAGGATTACTTTCCATAGTAACAAGTGACAGTAAATTTAAGCACGCTATATAATTTTTTTCCTTACCAAGTTCCACCTACCAAAGGCGCTTCACTCCCCGGCAACGGCGCCAGAAAAGAGTCTTGATGACCCACAAGTATAGGGGATCTATCATAGTCCTTTCAATAAGTAAGAGTGTCGAACCCAACGAGGAGCAGAAGGAAATGATAAGCGGTTTCCAGCAAGGTATTCTCTGTGAGTACTGAAATAAGTGGTAACAGATAGTTTTGTGATAGGATAATTTGTAACGAGCAACAAGTAACAAAAGTAAATAAAGTGCAGCAAGGTGGCCCAATCCTTTTTGTAGCAAAGGACAAGCCTGGACAAACTCTTATATAGAGAAAAGCGCTCCGAGGACACATGGGAATATCGTCAAGCTAGTTTTCATCACGTTCGTATGATTCGCGTTCGGTACTTTGATAATTTGGTATGTGGGTGGACCGGTGCTTGGGTACTGTCCTTACTTGGACAAGCATCCCACTTATGATTAACCTCTATTGCAAGCATCCGCAACTACAACAAAAGTATTAAGGTAAACCTAACCATAGCATGAAACATATGGATCCAAATCAGCCCCTTACGAAGCAACGCATAAACTAGGGTTTAAGATTCTGTCACTCTAGCAACCCACCATCTACTTATTACTTCCCAATGCCTTCCTCTAGGCCCAAGTAATGGTGAAGTGTTATGTAGTCGACGTTCACATGACACCACTAGAGGGATGACAACATACATCTCATCAAAATATCGAACGAATACCAAATTCACATGACTACTAATAGCAAGACTTCTCCCATGTCCTCAGGAACAAACGTAACTACTCACAAAGGATATTCATGTTCATAATCATAGGGGTATTAATATGCATATAGGATCTGAACATATGATCTTCCACCAAATAAACCAACTAGCATCAACTACAAGGAGTAATTAACACTACTAGCAACCTACTAGTACCAATTCTGGACTTTGAGACAAGAATTGGATACAAGAGATGAACTAGGGTTTTGAGAGGAGATGGTGCTGGTGAAGATGTTGATGGAGATTTCCCTCTCCCGATGAGAGGAGCGTTGGTGGTGACGATGGTGCTGATTTCCCCCTCCCGGAGGGAAGTTTCCCGGCAAAACAGCTCCGCCGAAGCCCTAGATTGGTTCCGCCAAGGTTCCGCCTCGTGGCGGCGGAGTTTCATCTGAGAAGATGGCTTATGATTTTTTCCTCATCGAAAGACTCCATATAGCAGAAGATGGCCATTGGAGGGCCACCAGGGGGCCCACGAGGTAGGGGGCGCGCCTAGGGGGGTAGGGCGTGCCCCCCACCCTCGTGGGCAGGGTGTGGCCCCCCTGGTGAACTTCTTGCGCTCAGTATTTTTTATATATTCTGAAAACATCTTCCGTGAAGTTTCAGGACTTTTGGAGCTGTGCAAAATAGGTCTCTAATATTTGCTCCTTTTCCAGCCCAGAATCCCAGCTGGCGGCATTCTCCCTCTTTATGTAAACCTTGTAAAATAAGAGAGAATAGGCATAAGTATTGTGACATAATGTGTAATAACAGCCCATAATGCAATAAATATCGATATAAAAGCATGATGCAAAATGGACGTATCATGGGTGTATGTGGATGTCGGAGTGCTCAGCCCTTTGCTCTTGCCTCCGTCTGCACCCACTGTCCCCAGCTCCGGCTGGGCTCACGAGAAGCTTACGAGGCCCCGCCTCGCCTTCGTTTGGCTCCGGTTGAAGAGGTTGAAAGATCTTGGCTTAACCACGCCCATGGTGATGAAGGAGTTCCTCCGACGCCGCGTTGCCCCACTCCAGCGCCATTCCCAACCGATGTGGGCCCTATCTGTCGGCCAGGATCGCATGAGGCTTCAGGAGTCGGAGCTTCCGCTCGAGGCACGAAGAACGGTGCTCGAGGTCCTGGCGGGCGACCCCTCGCCAGCCGATATGCCACTAGAGGGATGTCTCTTGTAATGCTGCTCAAACAGGGTGGAGTTCGCGGGGCAGATGCCCTCCTTTGACAAATGGGGGTTGTGCCCAGTCGGCCTTGAGGGGCCCCGCAAGAACCCCGTCACCGTGGTTCCCCTTGTTGTCGCCAGCGCCGAACTTGCCCCAAGAGTGGACGCAGGGGGGCAAGCACCATCGGAGGCCGGAGGCACGGGTGCCGAGGTGTCGACGCTGCCCGCGGTTCCTGAGGCGCCATCTCCGGGAGCCCGTAACTCTCACTCTGGGGTGGCAGTTGAGGGGGCGATGCAATCCGCTGCTCCTGAAGTCGAAGCTCCCGAGGCCTCAGGAGGTCATCGCGAGGCGGAACTCGATGGCTCTCCCCAGCTTGGCGCTCCTGAGGTCGCCTCCTCGGGCGCTTCACGAGCTGCGCCCTGCACTGGTCGCCACGTCTAATGCTTCGGCCGGCTCCGTGTAGACTTCAATGCGCTCCGCAAAAGGAAGGGGCCCCCAAGCTGCAGCAGCGGCACCTTCCTGCCGTTGAAACAGAGGAAGTACATCGCCATAGATGAGTAAGTACCTTATCTTTGTAATTCCTCGAGTGATGCTTCCCTTCCTAATGGTGGCTCTTCAGGATCCCATCTACTAAGGCTGTGAAGCCTCCCGGGAAGCAACCTCCTCCTTCCTCAAATCTCCCGCTCGCCTTGAGCATCGCAATCCAGCATGCTACCCCCGGTGCGAGGTCGGCCGGAGAGGCAGACATGCCAGCTTGGCACCTCGAGCCCGCGCTCCTGTCGTCTCTTCTTCGTGGCCTCGTCGGGGGTGCGACGAGCGTGCCATGGGCTCCTCCTCTGGTTGTAGGCGGCGGTTGGAAGGCTTCGGTCTTGGTTCATTCTTTGAGTAGCGAGCCTCAACCCAACCGGGCTCCTGCCGAAGCCCAGTCAGCAACCGGGGGGCGCCAGCCCTCGGCCCCTTGCGGGAAGGGAGCGAGCCGCTTCGGATCCCGTCGGCGTCCCCCGCTGTGGAGGATGGAATCGGCCGCACGCTCAAGTTTGCACAAGAGCGGAGTGTCGTCCGCCACGAGCTCTTCCGGGAGGCAATGGGCGCAATGGTCCGGCTTGGCGGAGAGCTCGCGGATGTAGACGCGCACCTCGAGGCCGAGGGTCTTCGGCTGATGGAGGAGCGGCATAAACTGAAGGTTGCCATCAACCTCAGGCGCCACCAGCACGAGCTTGATAACGCGAAGGCCGAGGCGTCTCTTGTGACCTCGCGCGAGGCTTGCGCCCGAGCCTTGGAAGAAGCCCGGGAAGCTGATCGTCATCGCGAGATCACAGAGAAACGCGCGTGGGAGCTCCAAGCCTGGACTGCCTCCCTGGAGCAGCAAGTGGAGGCATGCAAGGCCGCCCTAGCGTCGATGAAGGGGACGCCTGCTGAGGAGGAAGAGATCCTGAGGCGCGAGGAAGCGCTGGCGCTGGAAGCCACGGAGCGCAGCCTTGAGCTTGAGCGGTTGGAGATGAGGGAGCGCCAAGTCGCCCAAGCGGAGGATGTTGTCGGTGTGCGTGAGGCCAAGGCCCAGGAGGAGATCGATCGCCAGGTGGCCGAGGCTCGCGTGGATCTTGTGGGCAGGTACGACTTGAAGCTGAAGCTCGTGGAAGTCAAGGCAGTGGGTAGGACTACTGCCCTTAAGTCGAGGTTGGCTGAGGCGGAACAGCACGAGGAAGCCGCCGTAGCTGCCCTGACCTCAGTGCAAAATGAGCTGGCCTCCGTCCGCGCCGAGCTGCTTTCTCTTCAGCAGCGGGTCACCAGTGCCGAGTCCTCCGCATAGCAGAGCAGGGAGGAAGCGCTCCGGCGGCGGACGCTGGAGCACGAGCACGCCCCATGCTCCAAAGCCTCAGGATCAGAGCCAATGCGACAATGGCACCATCTGCGACGAAGATGCCCCTCATCCCCACTCGAACGATTACGCCAGCCACCTCCTCTTCTTCACCGATGTGGTGACCCTCCTGGAGAGTCGATCCGAGAGGGTTCGCGTGCTTGTTGAATAGAGGAGCCGTGGCCTGCTCAGGCGCGCGTTCTCCCGCGTCTTCAGCCACCTCCAGAACACCTACCCCAACTTCGACTTTGACGCCGCCATTGCCCCTGTGCCTGAGGCCATCCGGGGTGACCTGGCACGCTGGGTAGAAGACAATGTGGACGCTCTAGTCAGGGCCTTCACCTTCGACGATGACGCGGTGGTGGTCGCAGCGGATGAAGGTGACGTGGTCGACGATGGTGTGGGAGACGCCGGCAATGTTGACGGTGATGCCGGCGGTGGTGATGGTGATGCCTGCGATGGTGACGGTGACGCCAGCGACGCGTCTGAGAGCAACCCGGAGGATGCGGTGAGCGATATGTCCGACTAAGCCCGTGCTTCCTTGTCGCTGACCCTGCATGTGAAAACTCAGGCACGGCCCTGGAAGTTGTAAGAGCATTTTGGGAGGGGGAGCCCCTCATATAAATAGATTACAACCTCTATTCCTTAGGCCAAGCTGAAGACGTGTTTTATGAGCTCGCGAGTCCCGCTGTAAGCATGCTGCTGCAGTTTACCTTAGTCAGGGCCGGTTCCCGACCGGCTCGTGAGGTCGTGAGCTCCTGAGGGGCCTGCCGATCCGTCCAAGAGGGCCTCGCGAGAAGCAAGCACCAGCCATGGAAGGACGTGCGCCCAGGGCACGTGCGCCGCGCCCAGCCCCCGCTCGCGAGGAGCTCGCGAGGGGGGAGGCGGCAGGTGTGAACTCCGAATCAGGGCAAGGAACCATATTGCAAGAAATCGCACGAAGGAGAAAAGCCACCCCCCCCCCCGCGCACGCATACCAATGAAAATTCAACTTAAAATTTAAATTCAAAGCCAGAAAATAGGGCTACAGAAAAGAGATTAAAAGCAAATGGCCGCGTCTGGTGCCTAGTCTAGTCTTCTTGTCTTCTCACCAGCGCGGAGCTAAGTGCTGCCACTAGGACATGGGAGGGAGCCCCCGAGGCCCGAGGGCGGCACTCCTGAGACTCCGGGGCGTGTCCAACCGCACTCATTATTACGTGAGAGTGTCACGAGCGGAGATCTTCACAGGCGCGAGCCTTACTTCATATCGCCAGGCGAGGGCCCCACCTTGCGCCACCCTCGACCACCATTGGTGCGTCCGGAAGCCAGGACAAAGCCAAGGGGCAAAAGGGACGCCAGCGGCGCCCTCGGCGGCCACGGGTCCTCTGCCGGGGGAAGGCTCACCAGCACTTCCCTAGCAGAGGGCGTACCTCCGGGGGATGCCCTGCTCTGTGCGATGCGGGGAGGGACCTTGCTCCCGGTTCCTTCCCTGCAGCTCCCAGTGCGCTCCTCCTGGTGGAAGGGAGGCCGCTGAGCTGGGGCCGCCGTCCGCCGCTGTGACCTGATCCTCCTGCGATCCATGGTTAGTGTAAGCTTGCTCCTGAGAGATTAGTGTACCATGTAGCTGTTCTCACTGGCATGGTTGGCGAGGCTCCCGGGGGGCTCCTGGAAGGCCTCAGCTTCTAGCGCCTCCTCCTCCCAGGCTGGCTCGAGGAACGAGCCAGGGTCGTCTTCCAGCGCATACTCCTGGTCCATCATGCAGGGCACGTAGGCCTCTGAGGCCGTCGCCCCGAAGACCTTGCCGAAGTGCCCCATGCTCCACGTTGCCAGGCCCAGCGCGCCGCCCTGAGGATGGTAGGGAGGCACTCCGCTGAGGCCGCGGGTGGCAACGCTCGTGCCCGCGCCCATCGGAGGTGGCGTGGGTGTGATTGGGCGTCCGGTTCTGCTGGTCGCGCCAGTGTCGATGAAGCCTCCTGGCGCACCTGGGGGTACGCGAGCGCGGCGAGGCCCGCCATGCGATCCGGCTGTGGTCTAAGGCGTAAGCAGGGAGCAGAAGGGCGGTGCTCCCGAGGCCACGACATCCAGTAGCTCGGCGACGCGCTCCAGCATTGCGTCTCGTCTGCTCTCCATCAGCCGGCATCGCAGTAGCTCCCGAGCCATCGTGAGCGCGACCCTCATGTTTGCTTGTTCCCGTCGGGTGTGGGGCGCTGTGGCTGCAGCATGGCTTGAGGCCCTTGCGGCTGCCCGCGCTTGTCGTGGAGTAAGGGTGGATGGCGTTTAACCGCGCCGCCTGCGCCCCGCAGTGTTCGGCGGTGCGCGCGCCGCCTGGGGCGCAGGGTTGAGGTCTTCTTGGGCGGACGGCCCCGCCCGGGCCGGCCAAGCTGCCCAGCGGTCGGCATTGGTCCTCGGGTCACCGGACATCGGAACCGCGGAGTGTCGGGGGATCAACTGCCGGAAGAGAAGCTCCGACGCACCCCTACCTGGCGCGCCAAATTTCGGATTTCGGGTTTCGACAAAACCCTTGAGGTTCGAACACTGGGGTGCGCATGAAGATCTCTCCCCCTATCTAGCTCGCACACAACATGATCTCATGTCCTAGCTCGACGAACCCAAAGAACAAGAGACACAAGAGTTTATATTGGTTCGGGCCACCGATGTGGTGTAATACGCTACTCCAATGTGGTGTGGTGGATTGCCTCTTGGGCTGAGGATGAACAGTTATGAGGGAATAACAGCCTCCTGAGGAGAGGTGTTCTTGTGCTTGGTGAGTGTGGTGTCTTTGGTGGAATGAATCAGATCCCAGGTGAGATCAGATCCCTCCCTACGGTGGTGGCTAGTCCTATATATAGAGGCATGAGTCCTCTTCCCAAATATTAGGCGGGAAGGGATCCCACAACAGCCAATTTAAAGGGGGACATCTAGTACAAGCTATCCTGACAAAAGATGGTCTTCGCCTGCCAAAGGCTCTGGTGGTGACGCCTCTTGGGCTCCACGGTGACCTCCATCCTGATGTCTTGCTAGTCTTGGTCTTGTTGCACCGATATGGAAACCTTTGCCTGATGCCTCGGGACTCCTCGCATGCGCTTGCCTCTTTAGCGCCAAAAAGGAAACAAGGACACTGCACGCACTCGCGCCTGCCTGGCTCCAGTCGTCATGGCTTGCGTCATAGGAACCTCGCGAGGTGTCCCTTGCCTTGATCTCTCCGCCCCTCGCGAGCCAGCCTGGTGAGGCCGCCCCTGACGAGGTCTTGCATCATCCGCCTCGCGAGGCTTGACCCCTCGCGAGGGTCTTGAGTGTTTGCTGGCGAAGATGGGCCGTACAAGGCCGCTGGTGCATCCACGCTGTGGGCCACAGGTAGGCAAGTCTGGGGACCCCGTTCCCAGAACGCCGACAAACACCACAGCGTAATGGTGTGTTTGAACGTCATAACCATACTTTATTAGATATGGTGCAATCTATGATGTCTCTTACTGATATACCGCTATCGTTTTGGGGTTATGCTTTAGAGACAGCTGCATTCACGTTAAATAGGGCACCATCGAAATCCGTTGAGACGACACCATATGAACTGTGGTTTGGCAAGAAACCCAAGTTGTCGTTTCTTAAAGTTTGGGGCTGCAATGCTTATGTGAAAAAGTTGTTGGGGAACGCAGTATTTCAAAAAAAATTCCTACGATCACGCAAGATCTATATAGGAGATGCATAGCAACAAGAGGGGAGAGTGTGTCTACGTACCCTCGTAGACCGAAAGCGGAAGCATTTAGTAACGCGGTTGATGTAGTCGAACGTCTTTGCGATCCAATCGATCAAGTACCAAATGCACGACACCTCCGCGATCTGCACACGTTCATCTCGGTGACGGCCCTCGTAATCTTGACCTAGCTAGGGCCGAGGGTGAGTTCCGTGATACGTCTCCAATGTATCTATAATTCTTTATTGTTCCATGCTATTATATATTATGTTTTGGATGTTTAATGGGCTTTATTATACACTTCTGTATTATTTTTGGGACTAACCTTTTAACCCAAGGCCCAGTGCAAATTGTTGTTTTTTTGCCTATTTCAGTGTTTCGCAGAAAAGGAATATCACACGGAGTCCAAACGGAATGAAACCTTCGGGAGCGTGATTTTTGGAACAAACATGATCCAGAGAACTTGGAGTGGACATCAAGAAACAACCGAGGAGGCCACGAGGCAAGGGGGCGCGCCTACCCCCTGGGCGCGCCCTCCCCCCTCGTGGGCCCCTCGTGGCTCAACCGGCCTACTTCTTCCTCCTATATATACTCATATACCCTGAAAACATCCAGGAGCACCACGAAACCCTATTTCCACCACCGCAACCTTCTGTACCCAAGAGATCCCATCTTGGGGCCTTTTACGGAGCTCCGCCAGAGGGGGCATCAATCACGGAGGGCCTCTACATCAACTCCATGGCTCCTCCGATGATGTGTGAGTAGTTTACTTCAGACCTTCGGGTCCATAGTTATTAGCTAGATGGCTTCTTCTCTCTCTTTGGATCTCAATAAAAAGTTCTCCTTGATCTTCTTGGAGATCTATTCAATGTAACTCTTTTTGCGGTGTGTTTGTCGAGATCTGATGAATTATGGGTTTATGATCAAGTCTATCTATGAACAATATTTGATTCTTCTCTGAAATCTTTTATGTATGATTGGTTATCTTTGCAAGTCTCTTCGAATTATCAGTTTGGTTTGGCCTACTAGATTGATCTTTCTTGCAATGGGAGAAGTGCTTAGCTTTGGGTTCAATCTTGCGGCGCTCGATCCCAGTGACAGAAAGGGAAATGACACATATTGTATTGTTGCCATCGAGGATAAAAATATGGGGTTTATATCATATTGCTTGAGTTTATCCCTCTACATCATGTCATCTTACCTAATGTGTTACTCCGTTCTTATGAACTTAATACTCTAGATGCATGCTGGATAGCGGTTGATGTGTGGAGTAATAGTAGTAGATGCAGGCAGAAGTCGGTCTACTTGTCACGGACGTGATGCCTATATACATGATCATGCCTAGATATTCTCATAATTATTCGCTTTTCTATCAATTGCTCGACAATAATTTGTTCACCCACCGTAATACTTATGCTATCTTGAGAGAAGCCACCAATGAAACTTATGGCCCCCGGGTCTATTCTCCATTATATTAATCTTCCGTCAACAAGCTATTTCTATTACCTTTTATTTTGCAATATTTACTTTTAATCTTTATCATAAAAATACCAAAAATATTATCTTATCATCTCTATCAGATCTCACTCTCGTAAGTGACCGTGAAGGGATTGACAACCCCTTTATCGCATTGGTTGCGAGGTTCTTATTTGTTTGTGTAGGTACGAGGGACTTGTGTGTGGCCTCCTACTGGATTGATACCTTGGCTCTCAAAAACTGAGGGAAATACTTACGCTACTTTGTTGCATCACGCTTTCCTCTTCAAGGGAAAACCAACGCAGTGCTCAAGAGGTAGCAAGAAGGATTTCTGGCGCCATTACCAGGGAGGTTGCACCAAGTCAAGTCAAGATTTGATGTCCTGTCAACAAGTCATTTCTGGCGCCGTTGCCGGGGAGTCTATGCACAAGTCAAGACATACCAAGTACGCATCACAAACTCTTATCCCTCGCATTACATTATTTGCCATTTGCCTCTTGTTTTCCTCTCCCCCACTTCACCCTTGCCATTTTATTCGCCCTCTTTTTCCGCCCCCTTCTCTTTTTTCGTTCGCTTTTTCATTCGCTTGCTTCGTCGTTATGGCTAGTCCTTTATCTACTCCTTTGTCTCCCGATTTTGAAGTCCTCCACTTCAAACAAAGACCAGGAGAAAACTTAAAAGATGCTTGGTCTAGGATGATAAAATCTTATCATGGTCGCACTATAGAGGGAGACTCCAAGATTTTCATTCGTAATTTTTATATTGGGCTCACCATATCCCATAGGCAACTCCTTGATTTTGCTGCCAAAGGGAATTTTATTGATATTCATCCCAGTGTTGCTTATGAAATTATAGAGGGAATAGTAGGAGTACTTCCCCCACAAAAGGGTGTGACAGCCTAGTTTTTGCCCTCTCTTATCTGCTTGAATTTTCATTTGAAAATTTTCTGAAACTTGGAATTCTTGAATCTTTTCATATGGACTTAAACACTTGGGCATCTTTGGCTTTCACCAAAGTGCTTCACTTCCCTCCTAAATCGTCATTTCACTTCTGATCCACCCCAAAATAATCTTTGGAATATTGAAAAATATTCATTTTCTCTCAAAAACCCTAAGCCAGATCTGTTTGCTTCAAAGCAACCCCAATTTTTATGGCTCAGAAAAATCTGAGATAATTCACAAATATTCAATGAACCCTAGGGCACCTTCCTGAGCAAAAATATTTCATCACTTTTTGGAATATTTTTGCTACAGAAAATCTTTTCTGTTCTGGACAGAAATGGTGGTTTCTACAACAACTACCATTTTACTTGCTCCATTTGACCTGAACTTTCTTGTGCATCTTTACCTTAGTAACTTATAACTAGCCTCCAAAGCACAGCCTCAATCTCCCAGCCGTTTGACCATAGCAACTGTTCAAAGTTACTGGTCAGGAACTTACCTGGCTTGTAAAATCCTCTCTACTGCACCTGGATCCAAACCAAACCATGGTAAACTTCAAAACCACCACGAACAACATGCCAGACATGATTTTTGGACGAAGGCTGGCCTGAGGAGAGAGTTTGCGCGGTGACCACACGTGTCCATGATGCCAGGCATGCGTGTCGACGCGCTCTAGGTGCCGCCAAACGCTCTGTTCGCGCGTGCTCGCTTCCCTCGCCTGCCCGAGCGTGGCAAACCACACCACCATCATCGTCTCGATGTCTTTAACTCCTCCCTGGCGCTCGCCGATGCCGGAGCTCGCCGCAGCGAGCACGGGCACGGTCCGGCCAACACCACAGTGCGCTCTGCACTATGCTCGTCGCCTTCCTCTTGATCCTGTGCTCGTCTTCGTCCGCCCATAGTGGCCGCGTGACCTCCGTCGCCTTCTCCCCCTCTCACTGATGCTGCTCATCACCGGGCGTCGTGGACAGGTGTCCACCGACGGAGCCCGAAGCCCCCTCGCCGCTCGCCTATAAATAAGGCCACCCCCAGTCTCCTCGAGCCCCATCCAGCACTCCCACACACTCCACGACTGCGTAGGAAGCCGTAGCCCGGCCGGGCAGGCCTCGGGCCGCCGTCCCCGAGCTCGAGCTCGCCGACGATCCCCTCTGGATGTCATGGGAGCTCTAGCCCCTCCCAGGCCAGGGCAACCCCTTCAGGGCTTCCGCCTCTCTCCGGTGAGGCCGTCTCGCCCGCTTGGAGCCCCTGGAGTGGCCTCCGTTCGCTGTCTTCCTCAACTCTGGCAACCTCCGCGTTCTGCCTCCGCTTGCGAGCTTGTTTCCGACGCCATCCGACCACCCCTAGCCACGCTACGTGTATGGGTAGGTGTGCCATCATCCCCTCTATCAATCCCTCCCTCTCGTTTGGGCCAAGGAGCCCTCGTCGTCGGCGGGAGCTCCGGCGAAGCCGCGGCCTTCTCTGTTTCTTTCTCCCCCTTCCCCCACCTGACTAGCGGGGCCCACTAGTCAGCCACTCTGTATGCGTGTGAAGCGGTACGAGTGGTGGCTCCCCTGGGCTTTACGCCTTCGACATCACCCCCCAGTCTGTTTCTTTTTACTCAAATTCATTTGAATTTACAGAACACTTCAAACAATTATAACTCTTCAACCATAAGTCCAAATGAATTGATTCTTTTTGCATTGTGTTCTTTGATAAGAAATCTAGCAGCTCACCAAAGATGAGATTTTTCTGAGCTGTTTAGAATTTCTGGTGATTTTCAGAAGTGTTCTTGATATTTGCTTTTTGTGTTTAAATTTATTTTCAGAGGGTGAGGCTTGTCTTGAGGATCACCAGAAGGCTTGTGAACCTCATCTGCACTAAGGCAAGCCACAACAACATTTTCATGGTGTCATTTCAATATTCGTGATTTTCTTACTTGAATGAAATGATTGATCCATGCATTTAAATAATTATTGAGTTATTTGTATTCTGTTAAATATTGGTTAGTTGTTATGCTTGATTTACAGAATGATTGAAACTAGTTTAGTGGATAAAGCAAGTTAAGATTTATTTGGTGATGTTAGAAATAATTTTGTTATGCATGTTAGTAATTATTTAAAGCTTTGTTTTTGCCTTCATAAATTGATAAAAATTTGTTAGAAAATATTCTGTTAAATACTTGTTTAATCATATTACTTGTCTTACAGAATGTTTGAACCCAACTTAGTGATAAAGAAATTAAGAGTTGCTGATAGTGAAATCTTTTTGTCAAGCATATGAGAAATTTATCGGAGTTACTTTCCTGCGTAAGAAATTAATAAAACTTGTTGCAAAATATTTTGGTTAAGTTGTGAGTCATTTTGAGCAGTAGAGTAATATGAGTTGTTGGCGTTTATGCTTGGTGTGTGTATGGATGACATCAGTCATTTTTATCATTATATGATGCATGTGTTGTTTTGCATTTCATGGCATGCTATGACACCGGTCATTTTTAGTTTAAAGTTGAACCTGAATATAACTCAACTTGAATATACCGTTGACTGGGTCATGGTGCCGCTGAATCGAGTTTCTTTCCAGTGCAACCACATTTGCTGTAACGCCCCGAGACCGACGCGCCAGGTGTCTCCCAGTTATTCGCTGTTGTTGCCATGTCATTTGCTTGCGTGTTGCATCTTGCCATGTCATCATGTGCATTGCATCATCTTGTTTTCAAAACTTGCATCCGACCGGGTTTTCCCCAGTTCCGTCTGTTGTCCGTTCTGAGCCCAGACACACTTGCACGCGCCCGCGGCACGTCCGAAATATTATTCTATAAGTGGCTGGAAAATGTTCTCAGATTGGGATGAAAGTTGGCGTGCGGTCTTATTCTAGTGTAGGAAGACCGCCTGTCAAATTTCATCGCGTTCGGAGTCCGTTTGATGCCCCAACGGATAACTATAGCGGCAGTATAGCTAGTCTATCGCCGGACGTTTTGGGTCTCCGGAATCTGCCGTCGGGCCCTCTCTCTCTCTCTCTTCTCTACTCTCAGCCTCGCCACAGTCCACCTAGACCCATGCCTACCCCTCTTTTCACAGTGCATCGTCCCCTCGCGCGCGTCCAAAAGTTGTCCCGAACCCGACCCGGACTGTCGCCACCGTTGTGTCCGGATCATCCCCAAACATCTACAAAACATCTCTGTTTTGTTAATTGGACTTCCTAACATATTTTTTTCGACCTTCCGATTATGATCGGAGGGACGAGGTAGCCCCTAGTCTAACCTACCCTATATATATATATAGTCTATCCCTAGTCCATTTTGGACAAACCCTATTTTTCTAGGGATCTTCCTTGCACCGCCACTCTCTCTGGTTCCCCTCGGGATCACTAGCGAACCAACCAGTGCATCCCCTGGTCTCCTCCTCGTTATCCCATCAAACCAATCCCACCACACCGCTCCTCCTCAGTTTCCGCATTCCCCAAACCAGCGCAGCCACCAGACCCCGTCGAGCGCCACCGCAACAGCAGCAACCAAGGCCCCCTGTTCCTGCCTCCTCCTCCTCGTCCAGCAGCAGCAGCGGAGCCGCCGGATCAGGCCAGGGTCCCCTCCCGCCCTCTCCATCCCGTTCCCCTTCCCTAATCTCTCTCTCATGCCCTGGTGTCTCTCTGGTGTCTCTCTTTCAGGAGTTCTCTCATGGTGCTCGAGGAAGCAACCACCCCGCCGGGTGCCCTCGTCAGCGTCCGATGCCGTCGCCCCAGATCCGGAGGAGATCAGTGCCGCAGCGCCCGTTCCCGACCCCCACAACCCTCTCCCACCTCGCCTGCTTCATTTCCGTCGAGTCCCGACGCCGTGCCGCCATGCCCGCTGCGCCCCTCTCGAGCTGCTCTGCTTCTTTCGAACCAGGAAGAGGACGAGCGCCCCGAACCGCCTTGTATCACTGTGCGTTGACCGCGCCCCGGCCCAGCTGCTCCCCTTCAGTGCCGCGCAGGCCCAGCTCCCTTCAGCCGCGCAAGCCCAGCTCCCTTCGCCTGTGAGGCCCAGCTCCATGCGCCCCTGCAGGCCCAATGTGAGCACCCAGATCTAGTGCCCCTCCTGTACACAGTTGGGCCTGCCAGATTTGGCCCGTTCATGTTTTTTTCTCAGATCTACGAATTTAGCTTTATCCAGAAAATTGTTGTTTTACAGAAAGGTCCCTAAACTTCATGCATATAATAACTTAATAACCGTGCATCGGATCTAAATAAATTATATGTGAAAGTTGCTTAGAATTTTGTCTAGTTTAATAATATTCAACTTTCATGCATGTTTGAAATGTTTAAAATGATGTTTGATTAAATTTGCTCCTATGCCTTGCTAAAATGCTTTAATTCATACCTAAATAACCGTAACTTGGAATTTAATAAACTTTATATGTAAATGGGGTAGAAAAATGCTTAGTTTAACAACTATTAAATATTGTTTAGGGCAGAATAGTACCAAACCTAAAATATGCATATGGGGATTTGCCGGAATTGTTGTTCATTGCTTCCGGCCTCATTTAAACTTGACTAGATAGGTAGTTTTACTTTGCTTCACCCTCTTGCCATGTTTAACAACATTTAATATTGTTGGGTACATAAACGAGATCGAACTAAATAACTTGTCGTGGTGTTTCGTCAATATGCAACTCGTTGCATATTGAGCTCCACTAATTGTGCACTTTGCCATGCCATGCTTCATTAAACCAGACATGCATCATACTTGATTGTGCATCATGACATGATTATGTGATGGTTGTTTACCATGATTGGTTGCTTCTTTCCGGTGTTGCTTCTTCAGGTTGGTTCCGACAACGTCGTGTTGTGAGGATTCGTTCAACTACGTCCATTTATCTTCTTCATGGACTCGTTATTCTTCCTTGCGGGATTTCAGGCAAGATGACCATACCCTCGAAATCACTTCTATCTTTGCTTGCTAGTTGCTCGCTCTTTTGCTATGCCTATGTCGCGATACCTACCAATTGCTTATCATGCCTCCCATATTGTTGAGCCAAGCCTCTAACCCACCTTGTCCTAGCAAACCGTTGTTTGGCTATGTTACCGCGTTGCTCAGCCCCTCTTATAGCATTGTTAGTTGCAGGTGAAGATTGGAGTTTGTTCCTTGTTGGAACATGGATATTTGTTGGGATATCACAATATCTCTTATTAAATTAATGCATCTATATACTTGGTAAAGGGTGGAAAGCTCGGCCTTATGTCTGGTGTTTTGTTCCACTCTTGCCGCCCTAGTTTCCGTCATATCGGTGTTATGCTCCCGGATTTTGCGTTCCTTACACGGTTGGGTTGTAATGGGAACCCCTTGACAGTTCGCTTTGAATAAAACTCCTCCAGCAAGGCCCAACCTTGGTTTTACCATTTGCACTAACAACCTACCACCTTCCCTTGGGTTCTGCACACTCAAGGGTCATCTTTATTTTAATCCCCGGGCCAGTGCTTCTCTAAGTGTTGGTCCAAAACAGGCAGCCTGCGGGGCCACCTCGGGGAAACTCGAGGGCTGGTTTTACTCGTAGCTTGACCTATCTGAGTGTGCCCTAAGAACAAGATATGTACAGCTCCTATCGGGATTTGTTGGCACATTCGGGCGGCTTTGCTGGACTTGTTTTACCATTGTCGAGGATGTCTTGTAACCGGGATGCCGAGTCTGATCGGATTGTCTTGGGAGAAGGAATATCCTTCGTTGACCGTGAGAGCTTGTGATGGGCTAAGTTGGGACACCCCTGCAGGGATTGAACTTTCGAAAGCCATGCCCGCGGTTATGGGAAGATGGGAATTTTTTAATGTCCGGTTGTAGAAAACCTGAAGTTGAACTTAATTAAAATGCACCAACCGCGTGTGTAACTGTGATGGTCTCTTCTCGGCGGAGTCCGGGAAGTGAACACGGTGTTGGAGTTATGCTTGACGTAGGTTGTTCTAGGATCACCTCTTGGTCATAGTTTCTCGACCGTGCTTTTGCCTTCTCTTCTCGCTCTCATTTGCGTATGTTAGCCACCAAATATGCTAGTCGCTTGCTGCAGCTCCACCTCATACCTTTTACCCTACCTATAAGCTTAAATAGTCTTGATCGCGAGGGTGTGAGATTGCTGAGTCCCCGTGACTCACAGATACTTCCAAAACCAGTTTGCAGGTGCCGATGAAACCGTGGTGACGCAACCCAGCTCAAGGAGGAGCTCGAGGAAGACATTGTTCGTAGTGTTGTTTCGTTTTAGTTGATCGGTAGTGTAGCCCAGTTGGGACGATCGGGGATCTGTGTAGCATTTGAGGTAGTCTTCTTTTTATTTTGGTTCCGTAGTCGGACCTTGATTGTATCTGGTTGATGTAATGCTTTATTCATGTATTTGTGTGAAGTGGCGTTTGTAAGCCAACTATGTATCTCTTTCCCTTATGTATTACATGGGTTGTGTGAAGATTACCTCACTTGCGACATTGCTTTCAATGCGGTTATGCCTCTAAGTGGTGTTTCGACACGTGGGAGATATAGCCGCATCGAGGGCGTTACAAGTTGGTATCAGAGCCTTCCCCAACCTTAGGAGCCCCTGCTTGATCGAATCGTTGGCGTTGTTGAGTCTAGAAAATGTTTTGAGTCATTTAGGATTATATATATATATATCGGAGAGTAGGATTCTTTTTACTCCTCAGTCCCTTCGTCGCTCTTGTGAGGCATCCTGACATAGAGTTTTGACTCTTCTCTTCTCAAATTTCACTAAAACAATTTAGGATCACGCGGGTATCTTGGAATCGTTCCGATGGATTTGTGACGAGAACATTGTTCTTGGTGCCTCCTGACATTTAGGGGTTGTGGCAGTGCCCCGGGGAGTTGAGCTCCGAGGTGTTGTCGTCACAATTTTATCATTGCAGTTCTAGAATACCTGAGTTTCGCCGACATCGAAAATCTCTTTTATGCAGTTGTTGGTGAGATAACCTCGACGCCACCCAGTACTGGGGCGGGAGTTCGGGAGTATTGCCATAACTCGTATAACGGATGCTTTTCGAAGGTTGAGGTAAATGATTTCCGAAGGTTTCTTGGTTATGTGTTGAAGGATGGATACAGCTGGATGTAGGATTTGCTAGATTTGGGTGAGATATTATGCTTCCCCTGTATCCCCAACACCTGATTGCATAACCGGAAAATTTAGGGAGTTTATAAGTGGGAATTCAAGTAGCTCGTAGGATATCTTTCCGACAAATGTATGATATGAAATTGGGGTTCGATGTCTAGTGGTCCGCCTATCCACGGTTGGTTTTATAGTGGTCTCGTTGTGTCCTAAAGAGTCCTTGGCTATGCCGACTCGGGGACGCTTCGTATGTCATCTGCACTGCCTTGTACATGATGGTGATGTACGATCGAGCCCGTGTAGGCCCCACCACGAAAACTTCGGATGAAATCTCTATCATATGTTTGTTCCGGCTTATTCTGCAAGCCAATCCTTTGTTTTGTTTTGAGTTGTGGTTTTCGAGTTGCTTCAATGTCAAGTGTTGATTCCATACCTTCCCCAAATGGTGTTCTCATATTTCTATGTGATTACCAATCCTTCATGATAATCGAGATTGTCATGTCAACCCTTTTCAACCGATGTGTTTTCTCCTCAAGTGGATCCGTTCATTTTCAACATCCGCAAGATTCAATCTCAGTCTTCGTCAACGGTGTTTGTTTCATCCATCCCAAATTGCTTTTGTTTTCCCGCCCACCCACCCCCTTTTTCTTCAAGGACTCAAATATCTTAATCAAGTATCCGTCTTGTCGATGGGAAGTCTCTCCATTCTTTTCCATCAATGTTCTTACCCAGTGATGCTCATGAAGATTTTAACGGAGCTTCTAGTTCACCATTATTCGTTCTTTTTCTTCTCCGGTGGATTCAATTCAAGCTTTTGGTGTTGATCATATCCTTTAACTCGTTTCAAATGTTTTCCATGTCGGTGCACCTTATTATCATTCCACTTCTCGCTATTCAATTGTTCCGGAGTGCTGAAGATATCTCGAGGTTGTTATCTCATTCAAGCCATTTAATTCAACTGGTGCATTCTCTCTTTTAAATCGTTCAACGGTGTTTCTTTTGAGTGGGCCCTAACCCACAGGTCTTTCCCCAGGATCTTACCTAACTCTTCTTATTTCCCAGAGTTACTCCCAAATTCTTTCAAAGTTTGACGTAAGAATGAATTGTCATCAATCATATGTCTTTCTCCAAGATCTTTCAAATTCTTTTCATCGTTGGTTCAACCTTTTCAATTTTAATTCCGGAGTGCCTCAACAATTCATGGTAGTGTTTCTCATCGTCTTTTTCAACATTTGAAGACCGAAGAAGATTTTTCCTCTAAATCTTGCTCCTTTCTCTTCAAGATTCATGGTCTAGCTTATTGCCATTCTCTCATCATTGTATTCGATTTTCAAAATTCTTTTCACCCATCCGGAGTAATTCAGGAGTCTTTTTAGTTTGTTTCTCAAGAGCCCATCATCTCAGGATTATTCATTCCAGCTTTCAGCTCTCGTTATCCAAATCTCACCGGTGCATCGTTTAAGTGATCTATAATCAGCTCGTGATCTCTTCGTTCTCATGTATCTAAATTCTCTCAAGCATCTTCGTTCATTTGCTAATTCTTCCCGGGGTTTCTTTATCTTTTCTTCGTTCATTTTCAATTCTTACGGTGGTTTGCCCAAGATTCTATTCCATGGTTATCATATCAATTTATTCGTTGTTTCAACCCTTCTGGTGGTTTGTTGAAGACCTTCCCAAGTTGCGCAATATCTATCTTAATCCTTTTTTACGAGAATAAGTAGTATGTCATATCCATTGTTTGTCATCAATTAAATTGGTGAAGGATATGCATAACGTATTTCTTATTCTTGCTTCACCCAAGTGATTAATTCCTTATTCTGGAGGCTCATCAAATTCTCGGTTTCATTTGTTTCATCTTTCTTTTCCAGAGTTCCAAGCTTTTCCCCATTATCTCGTCACGAAGCTCCTTCTAAATCATCCCAAGGCTTCAGCTTGTGTTTTCAAGTTCTCTTTCCTTTCGTTTGATCAGTCTTTTGTTGACCGGAGTTCTTCATGGAGGCTCTACATGATGGTTCATAAAGGATTTAATTCCTTCTCGAAGTGTTCATCATCATTCTTTTCAGAGGAGCTCAAGTATTCTTGATCTTGCAATCCGGAGTGCAATTCTTTCACACTTGTCTTTTGAGGTGGTGTTATGTCATTTTTGATAATTTTCCTTCGTGTTTCATGATTCACAAGTTATCAAGAATGAGATATTTTAAATCCATCAATCTTGTCATTGGAGTTATCTTGGGTTATATTTCACCTTAAGCCTTCCCTAAGGATTGTTTCTATTATGATGCTTATAAATGACCCAAGTTCTTCACTTATCCTCCCGGTGAATTAAGCTTCTCGTCTCCTTGTTCATATCAATCCAATTCTTCTTCCCGTGAGTGGTAGGTTGTCACCTCATAATTTGAGATGTATTCCATAAGACCATATCAAGATTATTCTTTTCGTTGTTGGTTTTTCCAACAACTCCGTTCTAGCATTTGTGTTAAGCGTGCTCTCTCAAGATCGTGTTTCCCTTCGTTCATTTCATTCCATTCTTACTTTTGTTCCGGAGGCATTGTGATGTGCTCTCTTCAACCCATCTTCTCGGATTGTCAGGACCATGTTCTGTTCGTGCTTATCCTTTTAACCGGAGTGTCGTGTCCTCTGCTCAAGTGCTTTTCGCCGTATCAAGTCTTGCATCACTTTTCAACCGGAGTGCTACCCGAATTGGTTCTTTCTTTTCCTCTGTCTTAATGGAGTGTTTTCTACTTCATTCATCTCCGTTGTATTCTTTCTTTCAAGCTGTTCAACATCTCAAGGTTCTTTGGTTTCACTCATTTGTCAAAGAAGCAACTTAGTTTTACCTCTTCTCTTTCCCTTCTGTTTTTCCCTCTGGTGCCATTCTAGATCTCGGGACGAGATCCTCTCGTAGTGGTGGAGTGTTGTAACGCCCGAGACCGACACGCCAGGTGTCTCCCAGTTATTCGTTGTTGTTGCCATGTCATTTGCTTGCGTGTTGCATCTTGTCATGTCATCATGTGCATTGCATCATCTTGTTTTCAAAACTTGCATCCGACCGGGTTTTCCCCAGTTCCGTTTGTTGTCCGTTCTCAGCCCAGACACCCTTGCACGCGCCCGCGGCACGTCCGTAATATTATTTTATAAGTGGCCGGAAAATGTTCTTGGATTGGGATGAAAGTTGGCGTGCGGTCTTATTTTAGTGTAGGAAGACCGCCTGTCAAATTTCATCGCGTTCGGAGTCCGTTTGACGCCCCAACGGATAACTATAGCGATAGTATAGCCGGTCTATCGCCGGACGTTTTCGGTCTTCGGAATCTGCCGTCGGGCCCTCTCTCTCTCTCTTCTCTCCTCTCAGCCTCGCCACAGTCCACCTAGACCCATGCCTACCCCTCTTTGCACAGTGCATCGTCCCCTCGCGCGCGTCCGAAAGTTGTCCCGAACTCGACCCAGACTGTCGCCACCGTTGTGTCTGGATCATCCCCAAACATCTACAAAACATCTCCGTTTTGTTAATTGGACTTCCTAACATATTTTTTTCGACCTCCCGATTACGATCGGAGGGACGAGGTAGCCCCTAGCCTAACCTACCCGCTATATATATATAGTCTATCCCTAGTCCATTTTGGACAAACCCTATTTTTCTAGGGATCCTCCTTGCGCCACCACTCTCTCTGGTTCCCCTCGGGATCACTAGCGAACCAACCAGCGCATCCCCTGGTCTCCTCCTCGTTGTCCCATCGAACCAATCCCACCACACCGCTCCTCCTCAGTTTCCGCGTTCGCCAAACCAGTGCAGCCACCAGACCCCGTCGAGCGCCACCGCAGCAGCAGTAACCGAGGCCCCATGCTCCTGCCTCCTCCTCGTCGTCCAGCAGCAGCAGCGGAGCCGCCGGATCAGGCTAGGGTCCCCTCGCGCCCTCTCCATCCCGTTCCCCTTCCCTAATCTCTCTCTCATGCCCGGTGTCTCTCTATTTTCTCTCTCTCAGGAGTTCTCTCATGGTGCTCGAGGAAGCAACCACCCCGCCGGGTGCCCTCGTCGGCGTCCGATGCCGTCGCGCCAGATCTGGAGGAGATTGGTGCCGCAGCGCCCGTTCCCGACCCCCACAACCCTCTCCCACCTCGCCTGCTTCATCTCTGTTGAGTCCCGACGCCGTGCCGCCATGCCCGCCGCGCCCCTGTCGACCTGCTCTGCTTCGTTCGAACCAGGAAGAGGACGAGCACCCCGAATCGCCTTGTATCGTTGTGCGTTGACTGCGCCCTGGCCCAGCTGCTCCCCTTTAGTGCCGCGCAGGCCCAGCTCCCTTCAGCCGCGCAAGCCCAGCTCCCTTCGCCCGTGAGGCCCAGCTCCATGCGCCCCTGCAGGCCCAATGTGAGCACCCAGATCCAGTGCCCCTCCTGTACACAGTTGGGCCTGCCAGATTCGGCCCATTCATGTTTTTTTCTCATATCTACGAATTTAGCTTTATCCAGAAAACTGCTATTTTACAGAAAGGTCCCTAAACTTCGTGCATATAATAACTTAATAACCGTGCATCGGATCTAAATAAATTATATGTGAAAGTTGCTTAGAATTTTGTCTAGTTTAATAATATTCAACTTTCATGCATGTTTGAAATGTTTAAAATGTTGTTTGATTAAATTTGCTCCTATGCCTTGCTAAAATGCTTTAATTCATAACTAAATAACGGTAACTCGGAATTTAATAAACTTTATATGTAATTGGGGTAGAAAAATGCTTAGTTTAACATGGTGGCATCACTTTGCATGTTTAACAACTATTAAATATTGTTTAGGGCAGAACAGTACCAAACCTAAAATATGCATATGGGGATTTACCGGAATTGTTGTTCGTTGCTTCCGGCCTCATTTAAACTTGACTAGATAGGTAGTTTTACTTTGCTTCACCCTCTTGCCATGTTTAACAACATTTAATATTGTTGGGTACATAAACGAGATCGAACTAAATAACTTGTCGTGGTATTTCGTCAATATGCAACTCGTTGCATATTGAGCTCCACTTAATTTGTAGGGTTGCTTGTGCACTTTGCCATGCCATGCTTCATTAAACCGGACATGCATCATACTTGATTGTGCATCATGACATGATTATGTGATGGTTGTTTACCATGATTGTTTGCTTCTTTCCGGTGTTGCTTCTTCGGTTGGTTCTGATAACGTCGTGCTATGAGGATTCGTTCGACTACGTCTGTTTATCTTCTTCATGGACTCGTTCTTCTTCCTTGCGGGATTTCAGGCAAGATGGCCGTACCCTCAAAATCACTTCTATCTTTGCTTGCTAGTTGCTCGCTCTTTTGCTATGCCTATGCCGCGATACCTACCACTTGCATATAATGCCTCCCATATTGTTGAGCCAAGCCTCTAACCCACCTTGTCCTAGCAAACCGTTGTTTGGCTATGTTACCGCGTTGCTCAGCCCCTCTTATAGCATTGTTAGTTGCAGGTGAAGATTGGAGTTTGTTCCTTGTTGGAACATGGATATTTGTTGGGATATCACAATATCTCTTATTAAATTAATGCATCTATATACTTGGTAAAGGGTGGAAAGCTCGGCCTTATGCCTGGTGTTTTGTTCCACTCTTGCCGCCCTAGTTTCCGTCATATCGGTGTTATGCTCCCGGATTTTGCGTTCCTTACACGGTTGGGTTGTAATGGGAACCCCTTGACAGTTCGCTTTGAATAAAACTCCTCCAGCAAGGCCCAACCTTGGTTTTACCATTTGCACTAACAACCTACCACCTTCCCTTGGGTTCTGCACACTCAAGGGTCATCTTTATTTTAATCCCCGGGCCAGTGCTTCTCTAAGTGTTGGTCCAAAACAGGCAGCCTGCGGGGCCACCTCGGGGAAACTCGAGGGCTGGTTTTACTCGTAGCTTGACCTATCTGAGTGTGCCCTAAGAACAAGATATGTACAGCTCCTATCGGGATTTGTTGGCACATTCGGGCGGCTTTGCTGGACTTGTTTTACCATTGTCGAGGATGTCTTGTAACCGGGATGCCGAGTCTGATTGGATTGTCTTGGGAGAAGGAATATCCTTCGTTGACCGTGAGAGCTTGTGATGGGCTAAGTTGGGACACCCCTACAGGAATTGAACTTTCGAAAGCCGTGCCTGCGGTTATGGGAAGATGGGAATTTGTTAATGTCCGGTTATAGAAAACCTGAAGTTGAACTTAATTAAAATGCACCAACCGCGTGTGTAACCGTGATGGTCTCTTCTCGGCGGAGTCCGGGAAGTGAACACGGTGTTGGAGTTATGCTTGACGTAGGTTGTTCTAGGATCACTTCTTGGTCATAGTTTCTCGACCATGCTTTTGCCTTCTCTTCCCGCTCTCATTTGCGTATGTTAGCCACCAAATATGCTAGTCGCTTGCTGCAGCTCCACCTCATACCTTTTACCCTACCTATAAGCTTAAATAGTCTTGATCGCGAGGGTGTGAGATTGTTGAGTCCCCGTGACTCACAAATACTTCCAAAACCAGTTTGCAGGTGCCGATGAAACCGTGCAGGTGACGCAACCCAGCTCAAGGAGGAGCTCAAGGAAGACCTTGTTTGTAGTGTTGTTTCGTTTCAGTTGATCAGTAGTGGAGCCCAGTTGGGACGATCGGGGATCTGTGCAGCATTTGGGGTAGTCTTCTTTTTATTTTGGTTCCGTAGTCGGACCTTGATTGTATCTGGTTGATATAATGCTTTATTCATGTATTTGTGTGAAGTGGCATTTGTAAGCCAACTATGTATCTCTTTCCCTTATGTATTACATGGGTTGTGTGAAGATTACCTCACTTGCGACATTGCTTTCAATGCGGTTATGCCTCTAAGTCGTGTTTCGACACGTGGGAGATATAGCCGCATCGAGGGCATTACATTTGCCTTTGTGGGAAGGCCTTGATTCGGTCCATTGACATGGCCTCTGGTCGGTGCCTCCAACTAGGGAAGGTTATGCCGTGCTTGCCTTGGCCCAGTAAGCAGGCATAATCTTGTGTGCTCGTTGATGAGATTATGGTACCAAGTCCCCGAGTGGGAGTGTTTTGACCACGACGGTGGTCGGGGTGTCTTTGGTAGACACGGGGCCACCCAGGACCAGCCCGTTGGGGATTTGGGTCGGAGTGACCGGGAGAGTGATGTGGCAATGGAAGGGTTTTGTCGGAATACCGTTGGTCCACCTGAATGGGAGTGCGAGGCCATGGGTTCCGTGGTGTTGGTACAGTGTGCTACCTCTGCAGAGTGTGTAATCTATCGATAGCCGAGTCCACGGTCACGGACACCTCGTAGTAGGTCCCACCATGAGTCAACTTTGAATAAAATTTGCACACTAAGCTATGAACTTTGCATTGTTGATGGATGGCAGAAAGGCCATCGAGGCATTTGGGACCAAATGATGGTCGTGGTTGTGATCGCCGTAAGGATCACGAGTTGTTCTTGAGAAAGACCACTTTGGTGTTGTGTTTGTGATCCAGAGATGATCACAGTTGGTAAGCTATCCCGAGGGACGTTCGAGCAGGATCACAGCATGTTGACATATAGTGTTGCATTATTAATAATTGGTTAAATATCATGATATTGTTTGTCATTATGATTATGCTTGTTGTGAGCTTGCAAGTACATTCAATGTACTGACCTGGCGTGTCATGCCAGATTTCAGGAAAGTATCATTGAAGAGGAGCGTTGTTCGAGTCTAGATCGTGTTCACATCGGTGTCCTTGTGATATGGAGCTTCCGCCACGACGTTATTCCGCTGCCACGTAGTTGTTCGGATCGAGGCCCCTTTATGTTCACTAAATAATGTACATATTGTTCAGCCGCACCGAGTGTGACGTGCTACGTCTTGAGCCCACGCTCAAGTCCCTCGTACCTGCACAAAGCGATAGCTACTCGCAACCAACGCGATTAGGGGTTGTCAAGCCCTTCACGGTCACTTACGAGAGTGAGATCTGATAGATAGAATATTTTTGGTATTTTTGATATAAAGATGCAAAGTAAAAAGTAAAGGCAAAGTAAATAGCAAAACAATATAAAAGTGATGGAGATTGATATGATGAGAATAGACCCGGGGGCCATAGGTTTCACTAGTGGCTTCTCTCAAGAGCATAAGTATTCTACGGTGGGTGAACAAATTACTGTTGAGCAATTGATAGAATTGTGCATAATTACGAGAATATCTAGGCATGATCATGTATATAGGCATCACGTCCATGACAAGTAGATCGAAACGATTCTGCATCTACTACTATTGCTCCACTCATCGACCGCTATCCAGCATGCATCTAGAGTATTAAGTTAAAAATAGAGTAACGCCTTAAGCAAGATGACATGATGTAAAGAGATAAATTCATGCAATATCAAATAAACCCCATCTTGTTATCCTCGATGGCAACGATAAAATACGTGCCTTGCTGCCCCTTCTGTCACTGGGTAAGGACACCGCAAGATCGAACCCAAAGCTAAGCACTTCTCCCATGGCAAGAACTACCAATCTAGTTGGCCAAACCAAACAGATAATTCGAAGAGACTTGCAAAGATAACCAATCATGCATAAAAGAATTCAGATAAGATTCAAATATTATTCATAGATAGACTTGATCATAAACCCACAATTCATCGGTCTCAACAAACACACCACAAAAAGAAGATTACATCGAATAGATCTCCACGAGAGAGGGGGAGAACTTTGTATTTAGATTCAAAGAGAGAGAAGAAGCCATCTAGCTACTAACTATGGACCCGAAGGTCTGAGGTAAACTACTCACACTTCATCGGAGGGCTGGGATGATGTAGAAGCCCTCCGTGATGACAGCCCTCTTCCAGCGGAGCTCCAGAACAGGCCCCAAGATGGTATCTCATGGATACAGAAAGTTGTGGCAGTGGAATTAGAGTTTTGGCTCCTGTTCTGATCGTTTGGGGGTACGTGTGTGTATATATATAGGAGGAAGGAGTACGTCGGTGGAGCACCAAGGGGCCCATGAGGCAGGGGGCGCGCCCTAGGGGGGCGCCCCCCACCCTCGTGACCACCTCTTTGATACCTTGCAGTAGGGTCCAAGTCTCCTGGATCACGTTCGGTGAGAAAATCACGTTTCCGAAGATTTTATTCCGTTTGGACTCCGTTTGATATTCTGTTTATCCGAAACACTGAAATAGGAAAAAAAACAGCAATTCTGGGCTGGGCCTCCGGTTAATAGGTTAGTCCCAAAAATAATATAAAAGTGGAAAATAAAGCCCAATATAGTCCAAAACAGTAGATAATATAGCATGGAGCAATCAAAAATTATAGATACGTTGGAGACGTATCATGCCGCTTGGCCTCGACAGCTGTTGTAATGTAAACTCTGTTCCGCTAGCATCAATAAAGTGGTTGTCTTTCTATACCAAGATGTTGTGTGTTGCCAAAAGACATGGTCTCTGGGCTGGCAATGCATGGTAAACCGGTCGCTCTGAGCCGGGGTGCCACAACGCTTGGTATTAGAGCCGCGCTGACTGTAGGCCATGCTAGACTGCAACGCGTTAACTGGATGTTACATACGAGTTTAAGTTGAGTGTCGGTAGTAATTTGTGCTGATTGTTGCGTTGCATGCATTCGGTTTATATTTATTTTATGCTAACCTGCTAATGGTTGTGGGTGTAGATGGCTCCGGTGCCGTATCCGTGCCAGTTGCAGCTGATGCCGTACACGTCACCGCACCTCCTTCGCAATGTGTGGCGTCGGCTATACCCTCTCGGAGACGACCCAGTCTATCATGTGTACCGGGAGCATCTAGCTAATTCAGTGTATGAGTATCACGCAGTGGTCACTCTGCGCACTAGTTCCGATTCCAGCTCTTACACTCGCACTTCTCAGAGCGGTTATGCCTCCACCGCTTCTCAGGCTGTCCAGTTTGCTGCATTCGAGGTCCTTGTCGAGCTTCGCTACAACGAGGTCTGAATGCAGAACCACCCAGGTTTCTACTACTACCCATCTCTACACGACAACGGTCGTGTCCGTTTCCCTCTCATTGATCCGGAGTCTGATAGTGTTGCTAGCCACCTTGCTCGTTATGTCACTTCTAGCTATCTCATGATCCACAAGCTGGCTCGAGAGCTGACTCGTACCTGTACTGCCTTAGCCACTACTTTGGTCACTTCTAGATCCGCCACTACTCCGTCTTCACTGGGATTTACCCCTTATGTCCCAGTCAGTTCTAGCTCCCCTATTTCGCCGGTTACTCCCCCGAGTAGCACGGGTGTCTCGGCCGTGAACCCTCTCAGTACTCCTACCGAGTGGGTCTCACTTCTCGCTACCCCTGTAGCCCCGATGCTTCATCCTACCCCTGCCCCTGAGGGAGAGCCCTCGAGGCAGCGCCGTCGTGTTACCTTTAACCCGGAGGTTTCTGTTAACCACGTCAGTTCGGGATCTGAGACCGCTTCAGGGGAGGACGGCGCAGCACCAGAAGAGCAGTAGTATCTTTGAGTATTCGCAATTGTCTGGATGATGTATGGATGTAGTCGTACGAGTCATGATGTTTCGTTGCATGTATGAGAGTAGTGAACCAGTCATGTTGTTTATTTTTCATGTATGAGTCTATGTATAATTATGTTGAGACTTTATTCGTCGTATTTTTTCGCTCTTCTGCTTTCTTCCGGGATTTGTCGCTGGCTTTTCCCCAATTTTATTCTTGGGTGTTTCTCATCTCAATTGTGTTGCCTTGGGAAAAATTCACAATAGGATGACGCGGGGAGGCAGTAGTAGCAACGTTCGTGAGGGAACTCCTATTCGTCGTTCCGCACGACAGGCAGGACATTCTCCCCAGCCGTACGTTCAGCCACCACCTCCACCCCCTGATCCTCCCTCCACCGAGCAAATTCTGCGTATGTTTGAAGAGAAAAGGAACAATGATCTGATTGAAATATTGAGACGTGTTCAAGCTATGGTTGGACAGAATGGAAATCAGAATGGTCATCACTCAATGTTGTCCGATTTTCAGAGGACCAATCCACCCAGCTTCAGTCAGATTGTTGACCCATTGGATGCAGACGATTGGTTGCGCACAATGGAGAAAAAGCTTGAGATTACTCGTACTGAAGGAAATGATAAAGTTCCCTTTGCCACCCATTATCTTGAGGGCGCAACTGCCATATGGTGGGAAAATACAAAGGCCATGTGGCCGGCTGATGAGGAAATCACTTGGGAAAAGTTTATGGATTCATTCCGAAAATATCATGTCCCTACTGGGGTTATGAAGACTAAGCAACGTGAATTTCTTGCACTCATCCAAGGAAATCAGTCTGTGGCAGAATATTTGCAAAAATTCAATCATCTGGCCCGTTACTCTCTTCATGATGTGGCCACCGAAGAAAGAAGAATTGACAGATTTCTTGGAGGTCTAAATCCACAACTCCGGTGTACTCTTGGTATGCTTGATTTCACAGACTTCCAAACTCTGGTGAACAAGGCTTTCATTGTTGAACGGGAGCACAAGCTTATAGCAGATAATAGGCCTGTTAACAACGACAACAAGCGAAAGTTTGAGCCAAATAAGGATGGGCAACCAGTGCAAAAGGCTCGTACCTGGCAACAAACTCAGGTGGAATATAAGCCAAATTGGCAGCAGAATGTTAACAAGACCACCACTCAAGTTAAGAATATTGTGGACAATCCAATACATGAGGAGCGTCAGCGCAATAATTCTTGTTTCATTTGTGGGCAGCACGGACATTATGCCAAGCAGTGCCCCAAGAACAACAAGATGAATGCCCTAAGCAGGCCACAAGCCAACTTTATGGAGTCGTGGCCAAACCAGCAAAACTTCACCGGACACGTGCATCATATCTCCGCCGATGAAGCCCAAGAGAAGCCAGAAGTCGTCATTGGTATGTTTTCTGTTGATGACATACCTGCCGTAATTTTATTTGACTCTAGGGCTTCCCATTCTTTTATTTATCGGAGTTTTGCTGCCCAAAACAATTTTCCTTGTGCAATTTTGGGCAAAAATATGCTGGTACAAACCCCGGGATCTATAATCAAGAGCAATCTGGTCTGCCGTGATCTGGAGATCAATATCAACGGGGTCTACTTTCCAACATCTCTGATAATCATTGAGTCTGAAAAGTTGGATATTATATTGGGTATGAATTGGTTGACCCGATATCAAGTTTGCATAAACTGCGCAACCCGAGAAGTCACTTTGACCGGTCTGAATGGGCAACTTACCAAGTTCTACGCTCGCAAGAATATACCCAAGCCAGAACTAGTTTGCACCGCTGTGGTTGAATTGGAACTAATCCCTGTGGTCAGTGAGTGCCCTGATGTGTTTCCGGAAGAACTGCCAGGCATGACACCAGATCGGGAAATGGAGTTTGCCATAGATCTTGTGCCCGGAACCGCACCGTTATACAAGAAGTATTATCGGATGCCCTCATTAGAATTAGTGGAGCTAAAGAAACAGCTTGACGAGTTACTCCAGAAAGGTTATATTCGTCCCAGCTCTTCACCATGGGGATCACCTACAATTTTCGTGGGCAAAAAGGATGGTAGTCTCCATATGTGCATAGATTACCGCCAGCTGAATGAGGTCACCATCAAAAATAAATACCCGCTGCCAAGGATTGATGATCTGTTTGACCAGCTCAGTGGGGCTAAGGTATTCTCAAAAATTGATTTACGGACCGGCTATCATTAGCTTAAGATTAAAAAGGAAGATATTCCTAAGACCGCATTCACTACTCGGTATGGTCTTTACGAATATACCGTGATGTCCTTTGGTCTCACCAATGCCCCTGCTTTCTTCATGCATATGATGAACAAAGTATTTATGGACTTCCTCGACAAATTCGTGGTAGTCTTCATCGATGACATCCTCATTTACTCCAAGGGTGAAGAGGAGCACAAGGATCACCTCCGAGCAGTACTACAACGGCTCCGCGACCATCAGCTATACGCCAAGTTCAGTAAGTGTGAATTTTGGCTCAAGAAAGTTGGGTTTCTCGGACATGTACTATCCGCTGAAGGTATAGCCGTGGATCCGAGCAAAGTAAAGGATGTGCTCGATTGGGTACCGCCCACGACCGTGACACAGATCCGGAGTTTCCTCGGATTAGCTGGATACTATCGTCGTTTTATTGAAGGGTTTTCCAAAATTGCTAAACCCATGATGGAGCTGCTCAAAAAGGATATGAAGTTTAAGTGGACAGAGGATTGTGAGAAGAGTTTTAATGAGCTGAAGATACGTCTGACAACCGCACGTGTATTGACTCTTCCAGGCATTTATCGCAGTTTTGATGTCTACTGCGATGCCTCCAGACAAGGAATTGGTTGCGTATTGATGCAAGACAGCAAGGTAGTAGCATATGCATCGCGACAGCTACGACCCCATGAGGGAAATTATCCTACTCATGATTTGGAATTGGCTGCAGTGGTTCATGCATTAAAAATTTGGAGACACTACCTCATTGGAAAAAGGTGCCAAATTTTTACCGACCACAAAAGCCTCAAGTACATCTTCACTCGGCCAGATTTAAATCTCCGTCAGCGAAGATGGTTAGAGTTGGTCAAGGATTATGACCTTGGAATAAATTACCATCCAGGCAAGGCCAACGTCGTGGCCGACGCGCTCAGTCGAAAGCCCATCAGCTTAAATGTCATGTTAAAATCATTGCCTACCAAACTTCAAGAGGAGATCGCTCAGCTCAACTTGGTCATCGTGGATGCTGGCCTCGCTAATATTTTGGAAGTTACCCCCACACTTGAGATGGAGATCTGGAAGGCCCAGCCAGCTGACGCCAATCTACAAAGACGTGTCGAGGGCCAGATGGCAAAGCAGGCCCCTGACTTCTCCAAGGACAAATTCGGTACCCTCCGATTCCGTGGACGCATTTGTGTGCCAAATCAACCGGACTTGAAGAAGAAAATCCTGTCAGAAGCACACGAATCCGCATATTCCATTCACCCGGGAGGTACGAAAATGTATGAGGATCTCAGAAAAATATTCTGGTAGGAGGGAATGAAGCAAGACATTGCCTATTTCGTAGCCTGTTGCGACATATGTAACAAGGTGAAAGCAGATCATCAGAAGCCAGTCGGACTCTTCCAACCGCTGCCAGTTTCACAGTGGAAATGGGAAGACGTTTGCATGGATTTCATCACAGGATTGCCTAGGACTCAGCGAGGCAAGGATACAATCTGGGTTATAATAGACACCCTAACCAAGGTTGCTCACTTCATTCCGATCAGCACCAGATACAGGGCCGATGAACTTGCACAGTTGTATGTGTCTAGAATTGTCAGTCTGCACAGAGTACCCCGAACTATCACTTCCGACCGAGGTTCTTTGTTTACCTCCGCTTTTTGGTCCCGTCTCCATCAAGCCCTGGGGACAGCACTGAAATATAGTAATGCCTATCACCCTCAGACAGATGGACAGACAGAGCGGGTAAATCAAATACTCGAAGATATGTTGCGAGCCTGTGTGCTAGACGAAGGAGCTAAATGGGAAGATTGCTTGCCATATGTCGAGTTCTCTTATAACAACAGTTTCCAAACCAGTCTAAAGATGTCACCATATGAAGCTCTGTATGGCCGTAAGTGCCGCACTCCTCTAAATTGGTCTCAGACTTGAGATAGCCGTATCTTCGGAACAGATCTCATGCTGGAAGCTGAGAAACAAGTTAGGGAAATCAGAGACAGACTGCAATTAGCCAAATCTCGACAGAAGAGTTATTATGATGCAAAGCATCGGCAGGTCAGTTTTGAACCCGGAGAACACGTATACCTCCGAGTCACCCCTATGAAAGGAGTTAAGAGATTTTAGACTCGTGGAAAGCTGGCACCCAGATTCATTGGTCCATTTCCGATTATGTCTCGAGTAGGTACAGTTGCATATCAACGGGAACTACCCCCTGAATTGGCAGACATACACAACGTGTTCCATGTTTCACAATTGAGACGATGCATATCCCTGCCTGAGAAAAGGGCTGCAATGGCTGAGATAGAATTGGTGAAAGATTTAACTTACGAAGAGAGACCGTTCAAAATTTTGGATCAGATGGAAAGGGTCACTCATAGTAAAGTCAGAAATTTTTTACAAGGTTCAGTGGGAGCATCACACAGAGTCACAAGCAACTTGGGAGCAGGAAGAATTCCTTAGGGATCAATATCCAGAGTGGTTTTCCCAAGCAACCGAATCTCGAGGACGAGATTCATTCTAAGTGGGGGAGGTTTGTGACAGCCTGGTTTTTGCCCTCTCTTATTCGCTTGAATTTTCATTTGAAAATTTTCTGAAACTTGGAATTCTTGAATATTTTCATATGGACTTAAACACTTGGGCATCTTTGGCTTTCACCCAAGTGCTTCACTTCCCTCCAAAATCATCATTTCACTTCTGATCCACCCCAAAATAATCTTTGGAATATTTTTCTTAAATGAAAAATATTCATTTTCTCTCAAAACCCTAAGCCAGATCTGTTTGCTTCAAAGCAACCCCAAGTTTTATGGCTTAGAAAAATCTGAGATAATTCACAAATATTCTATGAACCCTAGGGCACCTTCCTGAGCAAAAATATTTCATCACTTTTTGGAATATTTTTGGTACAGAAAATCTTTTCTGTTCTGGATAGAAATGGTGGTTTCTGTAGCAACTACCATTTTACTTGCTCCATTTGACCTGAACTTTCTTGTGCATCTTTACCTTAGTAACTTATAACTAGCCTCCAAAGCACAGCCTCAATCTCCCAGCCATTTGACCACAGTAACTGTTCAAAGTTACTGGTCAGGAACTTACCTGGCTTGTAAAATCCTCTCTACCGCACCTGGATCCAAACCAAACCGTGGTAAACTTCAAAACCACCACGAACAACATGCCAGACATGATTTTTGTACGAAGGCTGGCCTGAGGAGAGAGTTCGAGCGGTGACCACGCGTGTCCATGATACCAGGCATGCGTGTCGATGCGCTCTAGGTGCCGCCGAACGCTCTGTTCGTGCGTGCTCACTTCCCTCGCCTGCTCGAGCGTGCCAAACCGCGCCACCATCATCGTCTCGACGTCTTTAACTCCTCCCTGGCGCTCGCCGACACCGGAGCTCGCCGCAACGAGCACGGGCATGGTCCGGCCAATGCCACAGTGCGCTCTGCACTGTGCTCGTCGCCTTGCTCTTAATCCTGTGCTCGTCTCCGTCCGCCCACAGTGGTTGCGTGACCTCCGTCGCCTTCTCGCCCTCTCACTGACGCCGCTTGTCGCCGGGCACCGTGGACAGGTGTCCACTGGCGGAGCCCGAAGCCCCCTCGCCGCTCGCCTATAAATAAGGCCACCCCCAGTCTCCTCGAGCCCCATCCAGCACTCCCACACACTCCACGACTGCGTAGGAAGCCGTAGCCCGGCCGGGCAGGCCTCGGGCCGCCGTCCCCGAGCTTGAGCTCGCCGGCGATCCCCTTTGGACGCCGCGGGAGCTCTAGCCCCTCCCAGGCCAGGGCAACCCCTCCAGGGCTTCCGCCTCTCTTCGGTTAGGCCATCTCGCCCACTTGGAGCCACTGGAGTGGCCTTCGTTCGCCGTCTTCCTCAACTCTGACAACCTCCGCGTTCTGCCTCCGCTTGTGAGCTTGTTTCTGACAGTTATAACTCTTCAACCATAAGTCCAAATGAATTGATTCTTTTTGCATTGTGTTCTTTGATAAGAAATCTAGCAGCTCACCGAAGATGAGATTTTTCTGAGCTGTTTAGAATTTCTGGTGATTTTCAGAAGTGTTCTTGATATTTTCTTTTTGTGTTTAAATTTATTTTCAGAGGGTGAGGCTTGTCTTGAGGATCACCAGAAGGCTTGTGAACCTTATCTGCACTAAGGCAAGCCACAGCAACATTTTCATGGTGTCATTTCAATATTTGTGATTTTATTACTTGGATGAAATGATTGATCCATGCATTTAAATAATTATTGAGTTATTTGTATTCTGTTAAATATTGGTTAGTTGTTATGCTTGATTTACAGAATGATTGAAACTAGTTTAGTGGATAAAGCAAGTTAAGATTTATTTGGTGATGTTAGAAATAATTTTGTTATGCATGTTAGTAATTATTTAAAGCTTTGTTTTTGCCTTCATAAATTGATAAAAAATTTGTTAGAAAATATTATGTTAAATACTTGTTTAATCATATTACTTGTCTTACAGAATGTTTGAACCCAACTTAGTGATAAAGAAATTAAGAGTTGTTAATAGTGAAATCTTTTTGTCAATCATATGAGAAATTTATCGGAGTTACTTTCTTGCGTAAGAAATTAATAAAACTTGTTACAAAATATTTTGGTTAAGTTGTGAGTCATTTTGAGCAGTAGAGTAATATGAGTTGTTGACGTTTATTCTTGGTGTGTATATGGATGACATCGGTCATTTTTATCATTATATGATGCATGTGTTGTTTTGCATTTCATGGCATGCTATGACACCGGTCATTTTTAGTTTAAAGTTGAACCTGAATATAACTCAACTTGAATATACCATTGATTGGGTCATGGTGCCGCTGAATCGAGTTTCTTTCCAGTGCAACCACATTTGCCTTTGTGGGAAGGCCTTGATTCGGTCCATTGACATGGCCTATGGTCGGTGCCTCCAACTAGGGAAGGTTATGCCGTGCTTGCCCTGGCCCGGTAAGCAGGCATAATCTTGTGTGCTCATTGATGAGATTTTTGTACCGAGTCCTCGAGTGGGAGTGTTTTGACCACGACGGTGGTCGGGGTGTCTTTGGTAGACACGGGGCCACCCAGGACCAGCCCATTGGGGATTTGGGTCGGAGTGGCCGGGAGAGTGTTGTGGCAATGGAAGGGTTTTATTGGAATGCCGTTGGTCCACCCGAATGGGGGTGCGAGGCCATGGGTTCCGTGGTGTGGGTACAATGTGCTACCTCTGCAGAGTGTGTAATCTATCGATAGCCGAGTCCACGGTCACGGACACCTCGTAGTAGGTCCCACAATGAGTCAACGTTTAATAAAAAATGCACACTAAACTATGAACTTTGCATTGTTGATGGATGGCAGAAAGGCCATCAAGGCATTTGGGACCAAATGATGGTCGTGGTTGTGATCGTCGTAAGGATCACGAGTTGTTCTTGAGAAAGACCACTTTGGTGGTGTGTTTGTGATCCAGAGATGATCACAGTTGGTAAGCTGTCCCGAGGGACGTTCGAGCATGATCACAGCATGTTGACATATAGTGTTGCATTATTAATAATTGGTTAAATATCATGATATTGTTTGTCATTATGATTATGCCTATTGTGAGCTTGCAAGTACATGCAATGTACTAACCTGGCGTGTCATGCCAGATTTTAGGAAAGTATTGTTGGAGAGGAGCGTTGTTCGAGTCTAGATCGTGTCCACATCGGTGTCCCTGTGATATGGAGCTTCCGCCACGATGTTATTCCTCTGCCACAGAGTTGTTAGGATCGAGGCCCCTTTATGTTCACTAAATAATGTACATATTGTTCAGCCACACCGAGTGTGCCGCTTGGCCTCGACGACTGTTGTAATGTAAACTTTGTTCCGCTAGCATCAATAAAGTGGTTGTTTTTCTGTACCAAGATGTTGTGTGTTGCCAGAAGACATGGTCTCTGGGCTGGCAATGCATGGTAAACCGGTCGCTATGAGCCGGGGTGCAATAAAGGGACCATCTCCTAGTCAAGAGGGAACGCAAATCTTAGAGAAATTATGCGAATTGCAAAATTCTATTGAACCTCTTAAAAATGTTGGAGGGAACCTTCACCGCATGAATACGTTGATTACACTTTGCAATAAGAGGTTGGATGCTCTAGATCTAAAAGTCTCCGAGTATGAAGGGAAATGTAAGGAACCTCCCGGATACGAGCATAACTCCATTAAAAAGATAAATACCAAATATTGCAATACCTAGATCTATCCTTGCTTTTATGCCTAGCTAGGGGCGTTAAACGATAGCGCTTGTTGGAAGGCAACCCAATTTTTTTTTGTTTTTTGCTTTTTGATTCTGTTTAGTAATAAATAATTCATCTAGACTCTGTTTATATGTGGTTTATGCTTTTAATTAGTGTTTGTGCCAAGTAGAACCTTTGGGAAGACTTGGGGAAAGTCTTTGCGATCTTGCTGTAAAAAACAGAAACTTTAGCACTCACGAGATTTGCTGCCATTTTTACTGGAGAGTGCTATTTAGTTAATTATTTTTGAAGATGATTAATAGATAAATTCCTCACGTCCAGCAATTTATTTTAGAATTTTTGGGGTTCCATAAGTATTCGAAACCTACATATTACTACAGACTGTTCTATTTTTGACAGATTCTGTTTTTCGTGTGTTGTTTGCTTATTTTGATGAATCTATGGCTAGTAATAGAGTTTATGAACCATAGAAAAGTTGGAATACAGTAGGTTTAACACCAATATAAATAAAGAATGAGTTCATTATGGTACCTTAAGTGGTGGTTTGTTTTCTTTTACTAACGGAACTCATGAGATTTTCTGTTTAAGTTTTGTGTTGTGAAGTTTTCAAGTTTTGGGTAAAGATTTGATGGATTATGGAACAAAGAGTGGCAAGAGCCTAAGATTGGGGATGCCCAAGGCACCCCCAAGGTAAAATCCAAGGACAACCAAAAGCCTAATATTCGGGATGCCCCGGAAGGCATCCCCTCTTTCATCTTCATCCATCGGTAACTTTACTTGGAGCTATATTTTTATTCACCACATGATATGTGTTTTGCTTGGAGCGACTTGTATGATTTGAGTCTTTGTTTTTTTTGTTTCCCGCAATCATCCTTGCGGTACACACCTTTTGAGAGAGACACACATGAATCGGAATTCATTAGAATACTCTATGTTCTTCACTTATATCTTTTGAGTTGGATAATTTTCCTCTAGTGCTTCGCTCATATCTTTTAGAGCATGGCGGTGGTTCTATTTTATAAAAATTATTGATCTCTCATGCTTCACTTATATTATTCTGAAAGTCCTTTGGAACAGCATGGTAATTTGCTTTGGTTATAAAATTAGTCCTAATATGATAGGCATCCAAGATAAAAACCTGAAAGTGCATTAAAAACTAAGAGAAGTTTGATACTTGATAGTTGTTTTGAGATATAAAGGTGGTAATATTAGAGGTGTGCTAGTTGAGTAATTGTGAAATTGAGAAATACTTGTGTTGAAGTTTGCAAGTCTCGTAGCATGCACGTATGGTAAACATTGTGTGACAAATTTGAAGCATGAGGTGTTCTCTGATTGCTTTCCTTATGAGTGGCGGTCGGGGACGAGTGATGGTCTTTTCCTACCAATATATCCCCCTATGAGCATGCGCGTAGTGCTTGGTTTTGATGACTTGTAGATTTTTTCAATAAGTATGTGAGTTCTTTATGACTAATGTTGAGTCCATGGATTATATGCACTCTCACCCTTCCATCATTGCTAGCCTCTTCGGTACTGTGCATTGCCCTTTCTCACCTTAAGAGTTGGTGCAAACTTCGCCGGTGTATCCAAACCCCGTGATATGATACGCTCTATCACACATAAGCTGTAGCGACCCGACCCGAATGGATCAAGTCTCTGTGCTTAAGTGTCATCCCTGGATCGGTATGCTGACACACACAGTACTTGAGGATTTATAACAGAGGTAAATCACATGTAAAAAGTAACGTAAATACTATTACCTCAATCCAAATAGCGGAAGTAACAAGGTTGTGGATTCCCATCAACACCAACAGCAAAGTTGAGTGTAGAAATCATAACCCTAACGTATCACTTACTCGTCGTAAGATTCCTGCAACATGAGACGTTGCAGCCACAAAGGGTCAGTACATTGAATGTATTGGCAAATTCACACCATAGAGAGAAATGATGAACAATGGCTATCACTACATGCATATTTGGCTGGTGGAAAAGCTCTATGGTTATAGTTTTTGCGAAAAGTCAATTTTTCCCTACTACAAAGGAATAAATTTTATTTAACTATCATGGTGGTTGTTGAACATTGAGAATGGTTGACAGCATTCTCAATCCCAATTAAATAACATCATTAAACCCAACAAACTTAATTTAAAGTAACGTGATGAGATCAACAGGATAATCCAAGTACCGGAGACTCAAGATGTCCATAACCGGGTCACGGCTAATCATGATTAGTTTGTACACTCTGCAGAGGTTTGCGCACTTTTCCCCACAAGACCCGATCTCCTCTGTTGGATTTCTCGCACTACAAGGTGTTTGAGAAACGGATGACCAATACATAGTCTTTCAGAAGCGTTTGCACCTTACGATGGGTAGACCGTTCCACCTACAACCCCTACATCTGCTAGTCTACCACTGTAAGAGTTCACACGACTTAATCAACTATGCTAGAGCCCATAATAGCTTGTGGCTGCACATGGAAGTTTCTAGCATGAATAATCTTATGATCCCTTTGAGCCTGGGTGGCGGACCGTAGGATGATCACACGGTATATCCCCAGGATCTCCTAGGACAACACTGGTATTTCCCCAGGTGTCCGAGCAAGTCCACTGGTATATCCCCAGGGTGCCCCTAGCAATCCACCCAGATGTGTATTAAATTTGCCACCTTAAGTTGAACCATTAATTAACAATCTCACATCTGTCATGAAATACTCTCAAACCCAATCCACGTCTACGAGCATAGCATGGCAATGTAAGCATAACGTAATAGTAACTCCCAAGGTTTAAATGCAGGGCAATAGGTTCCTACCTCATCAACTACTTCCCAATACCCACATGTTATCAATCCTACTCATGCAATGTTTGAGGGTGAAACTAATGCATAAAAACTGGGTATGAAAGGGGATATGATCAAAGTGTGAACTTGCCTGCAATGTTGATGAAGATGATTCACACTCAAAACTCTTGATAGATCTACTCGTCTCACTCCGGTCAATCTATCGTAAGCAAGCAATAGTAACCACACATAAGCAATCACTCAAAGATCAGAAAGATCAAAGAAGACAATTCGGAAAACATCAAAACCAAGAAAATAACTCTTGCAACATAAAACAATTTCTAACAGTACCAAAATTATATGAATTTGGCCTTATCAGAAAGTTTAGGTCAAGAGCTTCGATTTGCAAAAGAATCAACTCAAACGGAGCTACGAAACTCAAGTAAAGATCAAACGAAGTTTGAATTCAAATCTGATCTAATTCAAATTTTAAACTTTTCAAAAACATGTTTGAGTTGGATTACTGGATAGAGGAGATCATAACGAAGACGTGGGCATTGGTTTCGTTGGATTTGGATAAACGAGTAAAAAGATGTGGTCGTTTGAAGTACAGGGACTAATCTGTGAAGAAAATTATCATGAATAGGTCCCTGGCCGGAAATTAAAAAGAAAAAGAAAAAACTATCGAGCGGACGCTCGCTACAGAACCTAAACCGATGAAAACCGTTCGTTACAGAGGTCTAAACGACGAACGCTCGTTAAATAACTAGACTAAAAGAAAAACTGCGTTTTAAGAAAAACCGAGAAGACCAAACAAAATAACCGATCTAGGGTTCGGTTTTTTTATACCGGTCCTTGGCGGTTCGGAGGTCTTCGGCGGAAAACCGGAGGCTCTCCGGTGAGGCTGCGGACTCCGGCGAGTTCGGCGAGCTTCGGCGTCGGCGGATCCGGCGCGGCAGTGAGGCGGCGAGGGGCGAGGGCAGCGCGGCAAGGCGGCGAGAGGCGGCTGCGGCGTCGCGGCAGAGACGGCAAGGCGCAGCGGCGAGATGCGGCGCAAGGGCGGCGGCGCGATGCGAGAGATGCGGCGGCGGCGCGAGGTGAGGGGCGGCGCGGCGAGAGAGAGAGAGAGAGAGAGAGAGAGAGCGGGGCCCGGGGCGCCCGAATATATAGGAGGGGGGCAAGGTGGCGTGTGGGAGGGGGCAGAGGAGGCCGGAGGCGGCGGTTGGCGTGCGGGAGGAGTCCCGCGGGAGCTCAGGGAAGGCTCGGCTGGGCTGGCTTGGCCTGGCCCGGTTGGGTGCTGGGCCGGCCCAGTCGGCGGGAAAGAGATTTTTTTTAATAAAGATTTTTTTTCCAGACAAACAAAATAGAATAAAACAAATAGAAATAAAAAAATTATATAGGCATATAATATACCAAAATTTGCAGAAAGAGATTTTCTACAACATGGACATTTTTATAATGCCAAATAAAATCCGCACAAATTTAGATAATTCAAAGGGTGTTACTGGTCTATTAAAATCCAACAAAAATCATTTAAAAAAACCAAAATGATTTCAAATTAATTTTTCTCCAATTTTCTATTGTAGGGAATCATGTTACCCTATTTTCCATATATTTTTATTTTGGAGAAAAATAATTTGAATAAAACTCATATAACTCCAAATTGAAAATAAATTCAAAAGAACTTTGAATTTAATTCTTTGAAACTCCCAACTCATATTTCATATAATTTGAAGAAGTCATTTTATCTTCTCTCATGAAAATCATTGAGCTGCATGAAGTTTATGAATTGAAATATTTCCAAATGAAATTCAATTATTTTCAAATACCCTTTCATTTAATTTAAATGGAATAAGTCATATCATCTTCGCTCAAGGGTTTTGTATTTGAAAATAATTTGAATTCATGGAGATCAGAAAGCAAATATGGAAGTTTGGGAAAGTCCTTTTATTCCCTCTCATTTAACTTTCAAAAAGTTTTGAATTCACTCACTTTCAGACAATCAATCAAACAATCAATCAAATCTATCTATTTATTATAACATTCCAAAATTTAGAATTTTGGGATGTTACATAAGCCTCCTTATATCTTCCTCAAAACAGCAACCATACCTACCTATTATGGCATTTCCATAGCCATTCCGAGATATATTGCCATGCAACTTTCCACCGTTCCATTTATTATGACACGCATCATCATTGTCATATTGCCTTGCATGATCATGTAGTTGACATAGTATTTGTGGCAAAGCCACCATGCTTAATTTTTCATACATGTCACTCTTGATTCATTGCATATCCCGGTACACCGCCGGAGGCATTCACATAGAGTCATATTTTGTTCTAAGTATCGAGCTATAATTGTTGAGTTGTAAGTAAATAAAAGTGTGATGATCATCATTAGAGCATTGTCCCAAGTGAGGAAAGGATGATGGAGAACTATGATTCCCCCACAAGTCAGGGTGAGACTCCGGACGAAAAATTAAAAAAAAGAGAAAAAAGAGGCCATAAAAAAAGAGAAGAAGGCCCAAATAAAAAAATGAGAGAAAAAGAGAGAAGGGACAATGTTACTATCCTTTTTCCACACTTGTGCTTCAAAGTAGCACCATGATCTTCATGATAGAGAGTCTCTTATTTTGTCACATTCATATACTACCGGGAATTTTTCATTATAGAACTTGGCTTGTATATTCCAATGACGGCCTTCCTCAAATGCCCTAGGTCTTCGTGAGCAAGCAAGTTGGATGCACACCCACTTAGTTTCTTTGATGAGCTTTCATATATTTATAGCTCTAGTGCATCCGTTGCATGGCAATCCCTACTCCTTGCATTGACATCAATCGGTGGGCATCTCCATAGCCCATTGATTAGCCGCGTCAATGTGAGAATTTCTCCTTTTTTGTCTTCTCACAGAACCTCAATCATTATATTCTATTCCACCCATAGTGCTATGTCCATGGCTCGCGCTCATATATTGCGTAAAAGTTGAAAGAGTTTGAAAAGGCTAAGTATGAAACAATTTCTTGGCTTGTCATCGGGGTTATGCATGATGAGAGCATTTTGTGTGACGAAAATGAAGCATGGCCAAACTATATGATTTTGTAGGGATAAGCTTTCTTTGGCTATGTTATTTTGATAAGACATGATTGCTTGGTTAGCATGCTTGAAGTATTATTATTTTTATGTCAACATTAAACTTTTATCTTGAATCTTTCGGATCTAAACATTCATGCCACAATAAATAAAATTACATTGAAGAATATGCTATAAAGCATTCCACATCAGAAATTCTGTTTTTATCATTTACCTACTTGAGGACGAGCAGGAATTAAGCTTGGGGATGCTTGATACGTCTCCAATGTATCTATAATTTTTTATTGTTCCATGCTATTATATATTCTGTTTTGGATGTTTGGGCTTTATTATACACTTTTATATTATTTTTGGGACTAACCTATTAACCCAAGGCCCAGTGCAAATTGTTGTTTTTTTGCCTATTTTAGTGTTTTGCAGGAAAGGAATATCAAACTGAGTCCAAACGGAATGAAACCTTCGGGAGCATGATTTTTGGAACAAACGTAATCCAGCGGACTTGGAGTGGACGTCATGAAACAACCGAGGAGGCCACGAGGCAGGGGCGCGCCTACCCCCCTGGGTGCGCCCTCCCCCTCGTGGACCCCTCGTGGCTCAACCGACCTACTTCTTCCTCCTATATATACTCATATACCTTGAAAACATCCAGGAGCACCACAAAACCCTATTTCCACCGCCGCAACCTTCTGTACCCAAGAGATCCCGTCTTGGGGCCTTTTCCGGAGCTCCGCCGGAGGGGGCATCAATCATGAAGGGCCTCTACATCAACTCCATGGCCCCTCCGATGATGTGTGAGTAGTTTACTTCAGACCTTTGGGTCCATAGTTATGAGCTAGATGGCTTCTTCTCTCTCTTTGGATCTCAATAAAAAGTTCTCCTTGATCTTCTTGGAGATCTATTCGATGTAACTCTTTTTGCGGTGTCTTTGTCGAGATCTGATGAATTGTGGGTTTATGATCAAGTCTATCTATGAACAATATTTGATTCTTCTCTGAAATCTTTTATGTATGATTGGTTATCTTTGCAAGTCTCTTTGAATTATCAGTTTGGTTTGGCCTACTAGATTGATCTTTCTTGCAATGGGAGAAGTGCTTAGCTTTGGGTTCAATCTTGTGGTGCTCGATCCCAGTGACAGAAAGGGAAACGACATGTATTGTATTGTTGCCATCGAGGATAAAAATATGGGTTTTATATCATATTGCTTGAGTTTATCCCTCTACATCATGTCATCTTACCTAATGTGTTACTCTGTTCTTATGAACTTAATACTCTAGATGCATGTTGGATAGCGGTCGATGTGTGGAGTAATAGTAGTAGATGCAGGCAGGAGTCGATCTACATGTCACGGACGTGATGCCTATATACATGATCATGCCTAGATATTCTCATAATTATTCGCTTTTCTATCAATTGCTCGACAGTAATTTGTTCACCCACCGTAATACTTATGCTATCTTGAGAGAATCCAGCAGTGAAACCTATGGCCCCCGGTCTATTCTCCATTATATTATTCTTCCGACAACAAGCTATTTCTATTACCTTTTATTTTGCAATCTTTACTTTTAATCTTTATCATAAAAATACAAAAAATATTATCTTATCATCTCTATCAGATCTCACTCTCGTAAGTGACCGTGAAGGGATTGACAACCCCTTTATCGCGTTGGCTGCGAGGTTCTTATTTGTGTAGGTATGAGGGACTTGCGTGTGGCCTCCTACTAGATTGATACCTTGGTTCTCAAAAACTGAGGGAAATACTTACGCTACTTTGCTGCATCACCCTTTCCTCTTCAAGGGAAAACCAACGCAGTGCTCAAGAGGTAGCATTCCGTCAGCACGACGGTGTGTTTACGATGATGATGAATTTACCGACGCAGGGCTTCGCCTAAGCACTATGACAATATGACCGAGGTGGAAAACTGTGGAGGGGGGCACCGCACATGGATAAAGATCAACTTCTCTATGTCTATGGTGAAGTTACCCCCTTTCCTAGTCCTAGTAGGAGAAGAAGGAAAGGAGAGGAAGAAGAGAAGGAAAGGGGGCTGGACCCCCTAGCCCTAGTCCAATTCGGTTTGGGCTAGGGGGGCACGCGCCACACCTTGGCCTGCCTCCTCTCTTCCACCATTAGGCCCATGAGGCCCAATAACTTCCCAGGGGGAGGGGTTCTGGTAACCCTCGGTACTTCGAAACTTATCCGAAACGACCCAAACCATTCCAGTGTCTGAATGTAGCCTTCCAATATATGAATCTTTATGTCTCGACCATTTCGAGACTCCTCATCATGTCCGTGATCTCATCTGGGACTCCGAACAACCTTTGGTACATCAAATCACATAAACTCATAATACGAATCGTCATCAAACGTTAAGCGTGCGGACCCTATGGGTTCGAGAACTATGTAGACATGACCGAGACACATCTCCAGCCAATAACCAATAGCGGAACCTGGATGCTCATATTGGTTCCTACATATTCTACGAAGATCTTTATCGGTCAAACCGCACAACAACATACATTGTTTCCGTTGTCCTCGGTATGTTACTTGCCCGAGATTCGATCGTCGGTATCATCATACCTAGTTCAATCTCGTTACCGACAAGTCTCTTTACTCGTTCCGTAATGCATCATCCCGTGACTAACTCATTAGTCACATTGCCTGAAAGGCTCATAGTGATGTGCATTACCGAGAGGGCCTAGAGATACCTCTCCGATACACAGAGTGACAAATCCTAATCTCGATCTATGCCAACTCAACAAACACCATCGGAGAAACCTGTAGAGCGTCTTTATAATCACCCAGTTACGTTGTGATGTTTGATAGCACACTAAGTGTTCCTCTGGTATTCGGGAGTTGCATAATCTCATAGTCATAGGAACATGTATAAGTCATGAAGAAAGCAATAGCAATAAACTAAACGATCATAGTGCTAAGCTAACGGATGGGTCTAGTCCATCACATCATTCTCTAATGATGTGATCTCATTCATCAAATGACAACACATGTCCATGGCTAGGAAACTTAACCATCTTTGATTAACGAGCTAGTAAAGTAGAGGCATACTAGGGACACTTTGTTTGTCTATGTTTTCACACATGTACTAAGTTTCTGGTTAATACAATTCTAGCATGAATAATAAACATTTATCATGATATAAGGAAATATAAATAACAACTTTATTATTGCCTCTAGGGCATATTTCCTTCAGTCTACCACTTGCACTAGAGTCAATAATCTAGATTACATAGTAATGATTCTAACACCCATGGAGCCTTGGTGTTGATCATGTTTTGCTCGTGAGAGAGGCTTAGTCAATGGGTCTGCAACATTCAGATTCGTATGTATCTTGCAAATCTCTATGTCTCCCTCCTTGACTTGATCGTGGATGGAATTGAAGCGTCTCTTGATGTGCTTGGTTCTCTTGTGAAATCTAGATTCCTTTGCCAAGGCAATTGCACCAGTATTGTCACAAAAGATTTTCATTGGACCCGACGCACTAGGTATTACACCTAGATCGGATATGAACTCCTTCGTCCACACTCCTTCATTTGCTGCTTCCGAAGCAGCTATGTATTCCGCTTCACACGTAGATCCCGCCATGACGCTCTGCTTAGAACTGCACCAACTGACAGCTCCACCATTCAATAAAAATACATATCCGCTTTGTGACGTAGAGTCATCCGGATTAGTGTCAAAGCTTGCATCAACGTAACCGTTTACGACAAGCTCTTTGTCACCTCCATAAACGAGAAACATATCCTTAGTCCTTTTCAGGCATTTCAGGATGTTCTTGACCATTGTCCAGTGATCCACTCTAGGATTACTTTGATACCTCCCTGCTAAACTAATAGCAAGGCACACATCATGTCTGGTACACAACATTGCATACATGATAGAACCTATAGCTGAGGCATAAGGAATGACTTTCATTTTCTCTCTATCTTCAGCAGTGGTCGGGCATTGAGTCTGACTCAACTTCACACCTTGTAACACAGGCAAGAACCCTTTCTTTGCTTGATCCATTTTGAACTTCTTCAAAACTTTATCAAGGTATGTGCTTTGTGAAAGTCCAATTAAGCACCTTGATCTATATCTATAGATCTTGATGCCCAATATATAAGCAGCTTCACCGAGGTCTTTCATTGAAAAATTCTTATTCAAGTATCCTTTTATGCTATTCAGAAATTCAGTGTCATTTCCAATCAACAATATGTCATCCACATATAATATCATAAATTCTACTGAGCTCCCACTCACTTTCTTGTAAATACAGGCTTCTCCAAAAGTCTGTATAAAACCATATTCCTTGATCACACTATCAAAGCGTAAATTCCAACTCCGAGATGCTTGCACCAGTCCATAAATGGATCGCTGGAGCTTGCACACTTTGTTAGCAGCTTTTGGATCGACAAAACCTTCTGGTTGCATCATATACAACTCTTCTTTAAGATATCCATTAAGGAATGCAGTTTTGACATCCATTTGCCAAACTTCATAATCATAAAATGCGGCAATAGCTAACATGATTCAGACGGACTTAAGCATCGCTATGGGTGAGAGGGTCTCATCGTAGTCAACTCCTTGAACTTGTCGAAAACCTTTCGCAACAAGTCGAGCTTTGTAGATAGTAACATTACCGTCAGCGTCAGTCTTCTTCTTGAAGATCCATTTATTCTCTATGGCTTGCCGATCATCCGGCAAGTCAACCAAAGTCCATACTTGGTTCTCATACATGGATCCCATCTCAGATTTCATGGCCTCAAGCCATTTTGCGGAATCTGGGCTCATCATCGCTTCCTCATAGTTCGTAGGTTCGTTATGGTTAAGTAACATGACCTCCAAAACAGGATTACCGTACCACTCTGGTGTGGATCTTACTCTGGTTGACCTACGAGGTTCAGTAGTAACTTGATCAAAAGTTTCATGATCATCATCATTAGCTTCCTCACTAATTGGTGTAGGAATCACTGGAACAGATTTCTGTGATGAACTACTTTCCAATAAGGGAGAAGGTACAGTTACCTCATCAAGTTCTACTTTCCTCCCACTCACTTCTTTCGAGAGAAACTCCTTCTTTAGAAAGGATCCATTCTTAGCAACGAATATCTTGCCTTCGGATCTGTGATAGAAGGTGTACCCAACAGTCTCCTTTGGGTATCCTATGAAGACACATTTCTCCGATTTCGGTTCGAGCTTATCAGGTTGAAGCTTTTTCACATAAGCATCGCAGCCCCAAACTTTAAGAAACGACAACTTGGGTTTCTTGCCAAACCACAGTTCATATGGTGTCGTCTCAACGGATTTCGATGGTGCCCTATTTAACGTGAATGCAGCCGCCTCTAAAGCATAACCCCAAAACAATAGCGGTAAATCAGTCAGAGACATCATAGATCGCACCATATCTAATAAAGTGCGGTTACGACATTCGGACACACCATTACGTTGTGGTGTTCCAGGTGGCGTGAGTTGCGAAACTATTCTGCATTGTTTCAAATGAAGACCAAACTCATAACTCAAATATTCACCTCCACAATCAGATCGTAGAAACATAATTTTCTTGTCACGATGATTTTCCACCTCACTCTGAAATTCTTTGAACTTTTCAAATGTTTCAGACTTATGTTTCATCAAGTAGACATACCCATATATGCTCAAATCATTTGTGAAGGACAGAAAATAACGATACCCGCCACGAGCATCAACACTCATCGGACCACATACATCAGTATGTATTATTTCCAATAAGTCGGTTGCTCGTTCCATTGTTCCGGACAACGGAGTCTTAGTCATGTTGCCCATGAGGCATGGTTCGCCAGCATCAAGTGATTCCAAAAGCCCATCATCATGGATTTCTTCATGCGCTTTACACCAATATGACCGAAACGGCAGTGCCACAAATAAGTTGCACTATCATTGTTAAACTTATATCATTTGGCTTCAATACTATGAATATGTGTATCACTACTATCGAGATTCAAAAAAAATAGATGATGACCCACAAGTGTAGGGGATCTATCGTAGCCTTTTCGATAAGTAAGAGTGTCGAACACAACGAGGAGCAGAAGGAAATGATAAGCAGTTTTCAATAAGGTATTCTCTGCAAGCATTGAAGTTATTGGTAACAGATAGTTTTGCGATAAGGTAATTTGTAACGAGTAGCAAGTAATAAAAGTAAATAATGTGCAACAAGATGGCCCAATCCTTTTTGTAGCAAAGGACAAGCCTGGACAAACTCTTATATGAAGGAAAGCGCTCCCGAGGACACATGGGAATTATCGTCAAGCTAGTTTTCATCACGTTCATATGATTCGCGTTCGATACTTTGATAATTTGATATGTGGATGGACCGGTGCTTGGGTACTGCCTTACTTGGACAAGCATCCCACTTATGATTAACCTCCATTGCAAGCATCCGCAACTACAACAGAAGTATTAAGGTAAACCTAACCATAGCATGAAACATATGGATCCAAATCAGCCCCTTACAAAGCAACGCATAAACTAGGGTTTAAGCTTCTGTCACTCTAGCAACCCATCATCTACTTATTACTTCCCAATGCCTCCCTCTAGGTCCAAACAATGGTGAAGTGTCATGTAGTCGACGTTCACATGACACCACTAGAGGGATGACAACATACATCTCATCAAAATATCGAACGAATACCAAATTTACATGACTACTTATAGCAAGACTTCTCCCATGTCCTCAGGAACAAACGTAACTACTCACAAAGCATATTCATGTTCATAATCGGAGGGGTATTAATATGCATAATGGATCTGAACATATGATCTTCCACCAAGTAAACCAACTAGCATCAACTACAAGGAGTAATCAACACTACTAGCAACCCACAGGTACCAATCTGAGGTTTGGATACAAAGATTGGATACAATAGATGAACTAGGGTTTGAGATGAGATGGTACTGGTGAAGATGTTGATGGAGATTAACCCCCTCCCGATGAGAGGATCGTTGGTGATGATTTCCCCCTCCCGGAGGGAAGTTTCCTCGGCAGAACAGCTCTGCCGGAGCCCTAGATTGGTTCCACCAAGGTTCCGCATCGTGGCGGCGGAGTTTCTTCCCGAAAGCTTGCTTATGATTTTTTTTCCAGGGCAAAAGACTTCATATAGAAGAAGATGGGCACCGGAGTCCTGCCAGGGGGCCCACGAGGCAGGGGGCGCGCCCCCACCCTCGTGGCTAGGGTGTGGCCCCCCTCTGGTACTTTCTTCACTCAGTATTTTTTATTAATTCCAAAAATGACTTCTGTGAAGTTTCAGGACTTTTGGAGCTATCCAGAATAGGTCTCTAATATTTGCTCCTTTTCCAGCCCAGAATTCCAGCTGCCGACATTCTCCCTCTTCATGTAAACCTTGTAAAATAAGAGAGAATAGGCATAAGTATAGTGACATAACGTGTAATAACATCCCATAATGCAATAAATATCGATATAAAAGCATGATGCAAAATGGACGTATCAACTCCCCCAAGCTTAGACCTCGCTTGTCCTCAAGCGAAAGCCAATATCGAAAAATATGTCCACATGTTTAGAGATAGAGGTGTCGATAAAATAAAATACGGACATGAGGGCATCATGATCATTCTTAGAACAGCAACACACACACACACACACATATATATATATACATATTGTCATATGATCTCTTATGCTAAAGTAACAATCCAATCACAATTTCAAGTATGAATCATAAACTTCATTGACAACCAACAAACTCTAATCTCAGTCATTGAGGCAATTGCAATTTATCATAACATAGGAAAGAGTCAATATAAGAGCTTTTCAGTAAGTCCACATACTCAACTATCATTTAGTCTTCCACAATTGCTAACACTCACACAATATTTATGGGTATGAAGTTTTAATTCAGACACAGAGAAAGATAGGGGCTTATAGTTTTGCCTCCCAACTTTTTACCTCAAGGATAATGTCAACAATAATAGTTCATGAGAACTCACATCAAATTAGCTATATTTATTAGGATCTTTCCAACACATTGTGCTTGCCAAAGGATAAAATATAAAAAGGAAAGGTGAAGATCACCATGACTCTTATATAAGGTAGAATATAAAAGTAAAAGATAGGCCCTTCGTAGAGGGAAGCAGAGGTTGTCATGCGCTTTTATGGTTAGATGCACAAAATCTTAATGCAAAAGAACGTCACTTTATACTGCCACTTGTGATATGGACCTTTATTATGCAGTCAGTCGCTTTTATTTCTTCCACATCACAAGATCGTATAAAGCTTATTTTCTCCGCATTAATAGATCATACATATTTAGAGAGCAATTTTTATTGCGTGCACCGATGACAACTTACTTGATGGATCTTACTCAATCCATAGGTAGGTATGGTGGACTCTCATGGCAAAACTGGGTTTAAGGATATTAGGAAGCACAAGTAGTATCTCTACTTGGTGCAAAGAAATTGGCTAGCATGAGAGGGAAAGTCAAGCTCAACATGTTGGATGATCCATGACAATATAATTTATCTCAGATGTAAGAAAACATAACCCATTACGTTGTCTTCCTTGTCCAATGTCAACTCTTTAGCATATCATACTTTACTGAGTGCTCACAATCTTAAAAGATGTCCAAGATAGTATATTTATATGTGAAAACCTCTCTTTCTTTATTACTTCCTATTAATTGCAACGATGACCAAAACTATGTTTGTCAACTTTCACCAACTTTTATTCATCATACTCTTTATATGTGAATTCACTACTCTCCATAAGATCCATATGATCTCTTTATTTATTTCTATTTCTTCTCTTTTATTTTATTCCCTCAAGATCATAGCAAAATAATCAAGCCCTTGACTCATCGCTAATCTTTATTATATATAGCTCACGGATTCGATTACATAGGAAGATCATAAAGCAAAACTCACAACTAGATCATACTAAAACTTTATTCTACTAGATCAAGATATTATCAAAAGGATCGAACTAAGAAAAATGGTAAAGATAAAAGTGATGGTGATACGATACCGGGGCACTCCCCCAAGCTTGGCAGTTGCCAAGGGGAGTGCCCATACACGAGGCTCAGTTCTTCTTTGTTGGTGAAGAAGGTGTTGGTGATGATGGGTAGTCGCACATCGAGCGTAAGAGATCCTCCAATTTGCGGATAATGCCCTTGAGTGTGATGATATGCTCCTTCAACAAAATATTTTCACTTGTGAGATACTTGTTTTGAATGTGAGCTAACTCAATCATCTTGAAAGCTTCAATCTCCGTTGGGGTAAAGAGGTTGTGGTGAGGTTGAAGGATGTCTTCTTCTGCTATTGCCGGAACTTGATCCCCCATGGTCTTCTTGATCCCATCATCATTGTTGATCTCTCTGTGTTCTTCTCTCTTCAGCTCTATCTTCATTAGCCAAGCATCATTGCCCTCATTGTTGGAGGAGGAGGGAGACGACATGATGCTTGACCTTGATAACCCTAGCATGAAACAGCTCGAAACAAGAACAGGAGATTTTTGCGTGATACGAAGGTCAAAACCTTCGGGAGATTATATAATGAATTTTTACTGACTAAAAGAAGTATCGTGCAAGAAAACAGAGCCCGGAGGGCACACGAGGTGACCACGAGGCAGGGGGCACGCCCAGGGGGGTAGGGCGCGCCCTCCACCCTCGTGGAAGCCTTGTGTCCTTTCCAGACTGCTTCTTATTTTCCTATTTTCTTAAATATTCCAAAACGGAGAAAAATTGCCTTTAGAATTGTTTTGGAGTCGGTTTACATACCGTACCACGTACCTATTCCTTTTCGGAGTCTGAAACATTTCGGAAAGTGTCCCTTATGTATTCCTCCGGGGTTACGGTTTCAATAACATAAGTTTCAACATTTGTAGGATTACCTGAGATATAATGTTTGATTCTTTGACCGTTCACCACCCTCGGATTTGTGCCTTCGAAGTTGTTGATTTTTATGGTACCGGAACGATAGACCTCCTCTATAATATAAGGATCTTCCCATTTAGAGAGAAGTTTCCCTGCAAAAAATCTTAAATGATAGTTGTATAGCAATACATAATCACCTACATTAAACTCGCGCTTTTGTATCCTTTTATCATGCCATCTTTTAACTTTTTCTTTAAACATTTTGGCATTCTCATAGGCATGGGTTCTCCATTCATCAAGTGAGCTAATGTCAAATAACCTCTTCTCACCGGCAAGTTTGAAATCATAATTGAGCTCTTTAATGGCCCAATATGCCTTATGTTCTAGTTCAAGAGGTAAGTGAGATGCCTTTCCATAAACCATTTTATATGGAGACATACCCATAGGATTTTTATATGCAGTTTTATAAGCCCATAATGCATCATCAAGTTTCTTGGACCAATTCTTTCTAGATCTATTAACAGTCTTTTGCAAAATTAATTTAAGCTCTCTATTGCTAAGTTCTACTTGACCACTAGACTGTGGATGATATGGAGATGCAATTCTATGATTAACATCATACTTAGCAAGCATTTTACGAAAGGCACCATGAATAAAATGTGAACCACCATCAGTCATTAAATATCTAGGGACTCCAAACCTCAGAAAAATAACTTCTTTAAGCATCTTAATAGAGGTGTTATGATCAGCACTACTAGTTGGAATAGCTTCTACCCACTTAGTAACATAATCAACAGCAACTAAAATATGTGTGTATCCATTAGAGGAAGGAAAAGGTCCCATATAATCAAAGCCCCAAACATCAAATGGTTCAATAACAAGTGAATAATTCATAGGGCATTTCTTGGTGTCTACTAATATTACCGATTCTTTGACATTCATCACAAGATAAGACAAACTTACGGGCATCCTTGAAGAGAGTAAGCCAATAAAAACCGGATTGCAATACCTTATGTGCAGTTCTATCTCCAGCATAGTGTCCTCCATGAGCTTCAGAGTGACACTTGCATAGGATCTGTTCCTGTTCATACTCAGGTACACAACGTCTAATAACACCATCTACTCCTTCTTTATAAAGGTGTGGGTCATCCCAGAAGTAATGTATTAAATCATAGAAAAAACTTTTTCTTTTGCTGGTGTGTGAAACTAGGTGGTATAAATTTAGCAACAATGTAATTAGCATAATCAGCATACCATGGAGCAGTGCGAGAAGCATTTATGACAGCTAATTGTTCATCAGGAAAGCTATCATCAATTGGTAGTGGGTCATCAAGAACATTCTCTAACCTAGACAAGTTGTCGGCAATGGGATTCTCAGCTCCCTTTCTATCAATAATATGCAAATCAAATTCTTGTAGCAAGAGAACCCATCTAATAAGTCTAGGTTTAGCATCTTTCTTTTCCATAAGATATTTAATAGCAGCATGATCAGTGTGAATAGTTACTTTAGAATCAACAATATAAGGTCTGAACTTATCACAAGCAAATACAACTGCTAAGAATTCCTTTTCAGTAGTAGCATAATTTCTCTGGGCATTGTCTAGAGTTTTACTAGCATATTGAATAACATTTAATTTTTTATCAACTCTTTGTCCTAGAACAGCACTTATAGCACAATCACTAGCACCACACATGATTTCAAAGGGTAAATTCCAATCAGGTGGCTGAACAATAGGTGCAGAAATCAAGGCTTTCTTAAGTATTTCAAATGCTTCTACACAATCATCATCAAAGACAAAAGGAATATATTTTTGTAATAGGTTAGTCAGAGGCCGGGAAATTTTTGAGAAGTCCTTAATGAACCTCCTATAAAAACCGGCATGACCAACGAAACTTCTTATACCTTTGATGTCCTTGGGACACGGCATCTTTTCAATAGCATCAACTTTAGCTTTGTCAACTTCAATACCTCTTTTAAAAAATTTATGCCCCAAGACAATACCTTCATTAACCATAAAGTGGCACTTCTCCCAATTCAAGACAAGGTTAGTTTCTTCACATCTCTGCAAAACTCGATCAAGGTTGCTCAAGCAATAATCAAAAGAGGATCCATAAACAGAGAAATCATCCATGAAAACTTCACAAAAGTCAGAGAATATAGCCATCATGCATCTTTGAAAGGTAGCAGGGGCATTACATAAACCAAAAGGCATACGTCTATAAGCAAAGGTACCGAAAGGGCAAGTAAAAGTAGTCTTTTCTTGATCATCAGCTGACACGGGTATTTGAGAGAAACCAGAGTAACCATCTAGAAAGCAAAAATGTGTATGTTTGGATAATCTTTCTAGAATTTGATCAATGAAAGGTAAAGGGTAATGATCCTTTTTAGTGGCTTTATTTAATTTGCGGAAATCAATCACCATCCTATAACCTGTAATAATTCTTTGTGGAATCAATTCATCTTTATCATTAGGAACGACAGTAATACCTCCCTTCTTAGGGACACAATGGATAGGGCTTACCCACTGACTATCAGCAACGGGATAAATTATACCTGCTTTAAGGAGCTTTAATATTTCCTTTCTTACCACTTCTTTCATCTTAGAATTTAGCTGTCGTTGGTGATTAATAACTGGTTTGGCATCTTTCTCCAAATTTATTTTGTGTTGACATAGAGTGGGACTAATGCCCTTAAGATCATCAAGAGTATATCCAATAGCAGCGCGGTGCTTCTTCAGATTTTTCAATAATTTCTCTTCTTCATGCTCTGAAAGGTTAGCACTAATAATAACAGGATATATCTTCTTTTCATCAAGATAAGCATATTTAAGAGTATCAGGCAATGGTTTAAGCTCAAACACGGGATCACCCTTGGGTGGAGGAGGATCCCCTAGGATTCCAACAGGAAAGTTGTGTTTCAGAATAGGTCCCTGTTTAAAGAATACCTCATTTATTTCTCTTCTCTCATTCATAAACATATCATTTTCATGGTCTAGCAAATATTGTTCTAAAGGATCAGTAGGAGGCACGGCAATAGAAGCAAGACCAATAATTTCATCTTTACTAGGAAATTCCTCATCACGGGGTTGTCTACTAAATTTAGCAAAATTAAACTCATGAGACATATCACCCAAACCAATAGTAACAACATCCTTTTCGCAGTCTATCCTAGCATTAACAGTGTTTAAGAAGGGTCTACCAAATACAATGGGACAAAAGCTATCTTGTGGGGAACCAAGAACAAGAAAATCGGCATGATATTTAACCTTCCCACACAAGACTTCAACATCTCTAACAATCCCAACCGGTGAAATAGTATCTCTATTGGCAAGTTTAATGGTAACATCGATATCTTCTATCTCAGCAGGTGCAATATCATGCATAATTTCTTCGTATAGGGAATGGGGTATTGCACTTGCACTAGCACCCATATCACATAAGCCATGATAACAATGATCTCCTATTTTAACGGAAATAACAGGCATGCCTACAATAGGTCTATGTTTATTTTTAGCATCAGGTCTAGCAATTCTAGCAGCTTCATTGCAGAAGTAAATAACATGCCCATCAATATTATCGGCCAAGAGATCTTTAACCATAGCAATTTTAGGTTTAACTTTAACTTGCTCAGGGGGTTTGTGTGTCCTAATATTACTTTCGTTGACTACAGTTGAAGCTTTAGCATGATCCTTTATTCTAACAGGGAAAGGTAGTTTCTCAATATAAGTGGTAGGAACAACAGGATCATTATAAGTGATAGTCTTTTATTCAACTTTAATAGGTGCAACTACTTTTACCTCAGTGGGAGGATTATATTTAAACCACTTCTCCTTTGGGAGATCAACATGAGTAGCAAAGGATTCACAGAAAGAAGCTACTATCTCAGAGTCAAGTCCATATTTAGTGCTAATTAAATTCACGGAAAGCATCGATATCCATAAAAGATTTAACACAATCAAAATTAGGTGTTATACCTGACTCCTTACCTTCGTCGAGGTCCCAATCTTCAGAGTTGCGTTTAATTCTTTCCAAAAAATCCCATTTGAATTCAATAGTCTTCATCATAAAAGATCCGGTACAAGAAGTATTGAGCATGGAGCGATTACTGAGAGAAACTCGAGCATAAAAATTTTGAATAATCATTTCTCTTGAGAGCTCATGATTGGGGCATGAATATAACATTGACTTAAGCCTCCCCCAAGCTTGAGCGATGCTTTATCCTTCATGAGGCCAAAATTATATATATATAACTACAATCACGATGAACAAGATGCATAGGATAAAACTTCTAATGAAATTCCAATTTCAATCGTTGGTAGTTCCATGATCCCATATCATCACATAGCCTATACCATCTCAATGCCCCTCCCTTCAAAGATAAAGGGAATACCTTCTTCTTGATAACATCATCAGGCATACCTGCAAGCTTAAATAATCCACATAGATTAAGTGTAAATCGGGATGCAATGTTCCATCTCCTGCAAAAGGATTAGCTAGCAGTTTCTCTATCATACCCAAAGGAATTTCGAAGTAAACATTTTCAGTAGGTTCAGTAGGTTGAGGAGCAACTCTTTGCTCTACTGGTCGGGGTGAAGATACCCCAAACAAGCCCCTCAAAGGTTTATGTTGCATAGTAACAAGTGACAGTAAATTTCAGCACACTGTATAAATTTTTCCTTACCAAATTCCACCTGCCAAAGGCGCTTCACTCCCCAGAAACGGTGCCAGAAAAGAGTCTTGATGACCCACAAGTGTAGGGGATCTATCGTAGCCTTTTCGATAAGTAAGAGTGTCGAACCCAACGAGGAGTAGAAGGAAATGATAAGCAGTTTTCACTAAGGTATTCTCTGCTAGCACTGAAATTATCGGTAACAGATAGTTTTGTGATAGGGTAATTTGTAATGAGCAAGTAATAAAAGTAAATAAGGTGCAGCAAGATGGCCCAATCCTTTTTGTAGCAAAGGACAAGCCTGGACAAACTCTTATATGAAGGAAAGCGCTCCCGAGGACACATGGGAATTATCGTCAAGCTAGTTTTCATCACGTTCATATGATTCGCGTTTGGTAATTTGATAATTTGATATGTGGGTGGACCGGTGCTTGGGTACTGCTGAGGGAGTCCTGGATTAGGGGGTATCAGGACCACCAGATTATATCCTTTGGCCGGACTGTTGGACTATGAAGATACAAGATAGAAGACTTTGTCCTGTATCCGGATGGGACTCTCCTTGGCGTGGAAGGCAAGCTTGGCAATATGGATATGTAGATCTCCTTCCTTGTAACTGACTCTGTGTAACCCTAGCCCCCTCCGGTGTCTATATAAACCGGAGGGTTTAGTCCGTAGGACCAAGAACAACAATCATACCATAGGCTAGCTTCTAGGGTTTAGCCTCTTCGATCTCGTGGTAGATCAACTCTTGTACTACTCATATTATCAAGAACAATCAAGCGAGATGTAGGGTATTACCTCCATCAAGAGGGCCCGAACCTGGGTAAACATCGTGTCCCCCGCCTCCTGTTACCATCCGCCTAGACGCACAGTTCGGGACCCCCTACCCGAGATCCGCCGGTTTTGACACCGACATTGGTGCTTTCATTGAGAGTTCCTCTGTGTCGTCATTGTCAGGCTTGATGGCTCCTTCGATCACCGATAGCAATGCAGTCCAGGGTGAGACTTTTCTCCCCGGACAGATCTTCGTATTCGGCGGCTTCGCACTGCGGGCCAACTCGCTTGGCCATCTGGAGCAGATCGAGAGTTACGCCCCTGGCCACCAGGTCAGGTTTGGAAGCTTAAACTACACGGCCGACATCCGCGGAGACTTGATCTTCGACGGATTCGAGCCCCTGCCGAGTGTGCCACATGGTCACGATGAGCATGATTTAGCTCTACCATCAGACAGTGTTCAGGAGACCGCACCGACAACCACTCCGACCCTCAATTCGGAGCCAATTGCGCCATCCATGGACGGGTGGATAGACCCTGCCACGGAGGCCGCATTCTCAGCGGCGATCGAGCTGAGTATCGACCTTACCCTTCACGAGAGCCGTGACGCCAAACTGTCGGATTCTTCCCCGGCCACGGACTCCGAACCGCCTGCCCCCGTGCCTATCGAATCCGACTGGGCGCCGATCATGGAGTTCACCTCCGCGGATATCTTCCAGCACTCGCCCTTTGGCGACATACTGAACTCATTAAGGTCTCTCTCCTTGTCAGCAGAGTCCTGGCCGAACTATGTCCGGCAGGATTGGGATGCGGATGACGAAGAAATTCGCCGCCCACCCACCACCCACTTAGTAGCCACTGTCGACAATTTGACCGACATGCTCGACTTCAACTCCGAAGACATCGACGGTATGGACGACGATGCAGGAGATGAACAAGAACCACTGCCCACATGGCACTGGACAGCCACCTCATCATATGATATATATATATGGTGGACACACCCAAAGAAGGCAATGGTGATGGGACAGCGGAGGATGACCCCTCCAAGAAGCAACCCAAGCGCCGACGGCGCCGCTCTAAGTCTCGCCAAGGCAAAAGCGGTGATACCGGCACAGGAGATAATAGCACTCCGGACAGTGCCGAAGATGACGACAATCCCCTCCAGCAAGATTTAGAGCAGGAGGATGGAGAAGCCAGCCCTCTCGAGAGAGCGGCAGATGGAGAGGCGGAGGATGATAATTACATGCCTCCCTCCAAAGACGAGGCAAGCAGTGTGCCCGAGGATCATTCGCAGATGGAGAAGCCAAGCCTCGATGATGACGAATTTGCCGTGCCTGAGGATCCCGTCGAGCAAGAGCGCTTCAAGCGCCGGCTTATAGCCACGGCAAATAGCCTTAAGAAAAAGCAACAGCAGCTTCGAGCTGATTAAGATTTGCTAGCTGACGGATGGACTGAAGTCCTTGCGGCCGAGGAATATGAACTCGAACGCCCCTCCAAGAGTTACCCAAAGCGCAGGTTGCTACCCCGACTGGAGGAGGAAGCATTAAAACCTACATCTCCAGCGTATGACGCGGCTGATCGGCCACCTCGTGGCCGCGACAGAGAGGCATTTCAGCCAAAAGCTCAGCCCGCACCCCGACGCCACTCAAATAAAAATGTCAAGGCACGGGGAAACACGCTAGACCTGCGAGACGTATTGGAGGACAAAGCAAAACACGCAAGATCGATCTATGGATCACGAGGGCGCGCCACTATGCGAGACGATAACCGTCACGCCGGATATAGTAAAAGTAAATCTGGCCGAGCCAAACACAGCGGACAAGACTCATTTGAGCTGCGTCGCGATATAGCCCAGTACAAAGGCGCCGCACACCCCCTATGCTTCACAGACAAAGTAATGGATCACCAAATCCCAAAGGGTTTCAAACCCGTAAATATCGAATCATACGACGGTACAACAGATCCTGCGATATGGATCGAGGACTTCCTCCTGCACATCCACATGGCCCGCGGTGATGATCTACACGCCATCAAATACCTCCCACTCAAACTCAAAGGACCAGCTCGACATTGGCTCAACAGCCTGCCAGCAGAATCCATTGGTTGTTGGGAAGATCTGGAAGCTGCATTCCTCGACAACTACCAGGGCACTTATGTGCAACCACCAGATGCCGATGACTTGATCCACATAATTCAGCAGCCAGAGGAATCGGCCAGGCAATTCTGGACACGGTTCCTAACAAAGAAAAATCAAATCATCGACTGTCCGGATGCAGAGGCCCTAGCAGCTTTTAAGCACAACATCCGCGACAAATGGCTCGCCCGGCACCTTGCCCAGGAAAAGCCGAAATCTATGGCAGCCCTCACGACACTCATGACCCACTTTTGCGCGGGAGAGGACAGCTGGCTGGCTCAAAGCAATAACATATCAAAGAACCATGGTACTTCGGATACCAAGGATAGCAATGGCAGGTCACGTCACAACAAACACAAGCGCCGCATCAGTAGCGACAATACCGAGGATACGACAGTCAATGTCGAATTCAGAGGCTCTAAACCCGGTCAGCGGAAAAAGCCATTCAAAAGAAGCACTCCGGGCCCGTCCAGTTTGGACCGTATACTCGATCGCTCATGTCAAATACACAGCACCCCCGATAAGCCAGCCAACCACACCAACAGGGGATGTTGGGTGTTCAAGCAGGCCGGCAAGTTAAATGCCGAAAACAAAGATAAGGGGTTACATAGCGATGACGAGGAGGATCCCCGACCGCCGAACACCGGAGGACAGAAGAGGTTCCCCCCACAAGTGCGGACGGTGAACATGATATACGCAACCCACATCCCCAAGAGGAAGCGAAAGTGTGCGCTAAGGGACGTATATGCGTTGGAGCCAGTCGCCCCAAAGTTCAACCCATGGTCCTCCTGTCCGATCACCTTCGATCGCAGGGACCACCCCACTAGTATCCGTCATGGCGGATTCGCCGCACTGGTCCTAGACCCAATCATCAACGAATTTCACCTCACTTGAGTCCTTATGGACGGCGGCAGCAGCCTGAACCTGCTTTATCAGGACACAGTGTGCAAAATGGGTATAGACCCCTCAAGGATCAAACCCACAAAAACGACCTTCAAAGGCATCATACCAGGTGTAGAGGCCCATTGCACAGGCTCAGTCACACTGGAAGTGGTCTTCGGATCCCCGGATAACTTCCGAAGCGAGGAGTTAATCTCCGATTTAGTCACGTTCCGCAGTGGCTATCATGCACTGCTCGGGCGAACTGCATTTGCGAGATTCAATGTGGTACCGCATTATGCATACCTCAAGCTCAAGATGCCAGGACCTCGGGGGGTCATCACAGTCAATGGAAACATAGAGCGCTCTCTCCGCACGGAGGAGCACACTGCGGCCCTCGCAATAGAAGCACAAAGCAGCCTCTTCAGGCAATCCACCGGTTCGATGATTAAACACCCGGACACCGTCAAGCGCGCCCGGAGTAATCTGCAACAAGACCGCCTGGCACGTTCCGATCTCGCATAGCAATGCGGCCCCCACCCCGGTCCCAGCCAAACGGCGAAATCCGTGCCACGCGTACATAATTACGCATTGAAAATACCATGGGCATAGGTGGGGGGCACGACTACGGCACGCCCCAAAACGCGGCTCAACCGCACTAGGGGCTTCCCGCTTTGTTATTTTTTCTCTCTTTTAGGACTTTACTCTCTGGAAACCCCGTCCGGCAGTACGATTGCCGGACACATGATACAACAACCAAGGAGGCAGAAAGCTACGTCGCACCATGGAACTCCCAGGTGGTCTCTGATAACGAGTGAAATACCTGCTTTAAATACCATTCCTCAGCTTGCCCTTGGAGGGGACATGTCAAATAGTCCTACTTTTTGCTTATCGCACTACTTGTATCATTCTGCTTGAATGCACCTTTTTGAATAAACAATGCATAGCACTAGACTATTACCGCATTCTCTATTCTTTTTATATATATGTTCATTCATGACATTCAGCACCCGTACACTGGTACGGCCAATACGCTAGGGGCTTAAGCGTACCCCATAATACAGCGTGAGAAGTCCGAACACTTTTGAAAGTGTGGCACCCCGAACTTATAGTATTATATGCATCAGCTCCGAATCATGTCTTGGGTCAATAGTTGGGTTTGCCCAGCTCCCATGTTTTGGTACCTTATGTTCCGCTATATCGGCTAAGGTAGCACTGGGAGAACTACTGCGATTGTGCCCCGGTTCATCTGGGCAAGCACCTCAGAAGAGAAAGCTAAAACTGATTGTCATGATAAGGCGAGAGCTGGTCGCTGTTCGAGAGGTCTCGAGTCCCTAAAGACTTATGCCGCTTAGGGCGAGGAGTCGGCTTTGTCCGGCTTAGGCGTGTATAGCGCCCCGAATTCGGCCTTCCGAATACTAGGGGCTTCGCCAAAATTTAAAATTGTAGACTTCTATGGCTAAGTGAGAGTGATAAAGCATTATAGTGTGATTGCCTTGTTCGTTGTGCTGAGCACCTCCCTCAAAGGACCCAACAATGGGAAAAAGAGTGCTCAGATTTATCCCGAACACCCCAGCACCCGTGGCATGGCGGCAGAAGCCGACGACTGGCCATCTCTCAGATTTGATAAACAGCCGCACAGAAGGTAATATTTTAAATTCAAACAAGTGTTGCATAGCGCACATGAACAAGTTTTCATAATACAGGATCACACGAGCAAGTTCATTCAAAAATTACATCCTTCGCACACTCGTCCGCCACAAGACGGGCACCCTTCAGGACACCCTCATAATACATTTCAGGGTGGCGATGCTCCTTGCCCTGTGGCGGCCCCTCCTTCACCAGCTTCTCGGCATCCATCTTGGCCCAGTGCACCTTCGCATGGGCAAAAGCCCGGCGTGCACCTTCGATGCAGACGGACCACTTTATGACTTCCAGCCGTGGGCAGGCATCCACAAGCCGCCTCACCAGGCCGAAATAGTTGTTGGGAAGGGAGTCGCCAGGCCACATCCGGACTATAAGGCCCCTCATGGCCTGTTCGGCCGCCTTGTGCAGCTCGACCAGTTGCTTCAGTTGGTCGCTCAAAGGCATCGGGTGTTCGGTCCCAGTATACTAAGACCAGAACAAATTCTCCGTCGAGCTTCCCTCCTCGGCCTAGTAGTACTTTGCGGCATCCGACACGCTGCGGGGAAAATCTGCGAATGCTCCTGGAGAGCTCTGGACTCGGGTAAGTAACAAGTAATTTACTTTCACATGCTTGCTTTGCATAATGAATGCCTTACCCACCGCTATCTTCCTCGTCGCCTCAATTTCCTGGAGGGCCTTTTGGGCTTCAGCCTTGGCATGCTTTGTGCTCTCAAGGGCTGCGGCAAGCTCGGACTCTTGCGTCTTCGAGTCAAGCTCCAAAGTCTCGTGCTTCTTCACGAGAGCCTGGAGCTCTTGCTGCACCTCGCCCACCCATGCCTCTTGTTTCTCCCGCTCGGTGCGCTCCTCGACCGCTTTGTTTTCGGCCTCGAACAGCGCTCGCTTCAGGGTCGCCACTTCGATCGTGGCCCCTGGCACATCCATGATGACCCTATCATTTTTTTGACCATGATGACCCTATCATTTTGCAACCACATCTTATATATATATAGACAAGGTATTACTTACCTTTGTTCTCCTCGAGCTGCCTCTTGGCAAGGCCGAGTTCTTTCTTGGACCGCTCGAGGTTCTGCTTCAGTGCGGCGACCTCCGCAGTCAGTGCGGTAGAGGTCAGCAGCGAAGCCTGCATATGCATATAGACATACTTGTATTAGACTCCTGCAGATATTATTCGATCCTCTATTTGGCTTTTCTTTGTGAACACCAAACACGGCATCAGGGGCTACTGTCTATGCGGTAATATTTTCCTATATTTTAAATACTTACCTCAAAGCCTGTTAGAAGGCTGGCACAGGCTTCAGTCAGTCCACTCTTGGCGGACTGAACCTTCTTGATCACCGCACTCATAATAGCGTGGTGCTCTTCATCGATGGAAGCACCGCGAAGCGCTCCCAGCAGGTTGTCTGGTGCCTCTGGATAGATAGAGGTCACCGCACGGGCGGCTTGCCCCTCTTGGCAGGGGGGCGCCTACCGGAGTCCGGAACCACTGGAGGTTCCGGCGCGGTGTTCGGCTGAGGGCCGAACTTGGAGCCCTTGGGAGTCTTGCTCCCTTTGCGCCTGGAGTCCGGAAGGTCGCCTTGAGGCGCCTCCAGGACTACCTCCCCTCGGTTCGGTGGCCCTTGAGACAATACCTCGACATTGTCCATAGGGCGAGGAGAGGAGGCGGTTGGAAGTGACTCGCTATTCATATCCGACGAGTCCAAGGAACCGTCCGACGAGGATATGTCGATGCGGGCTAGGGGCGGACTGCATGGTCATATTCGACGTTAGGAGAAGCAGTGCAATAAAAGTATGCTATGAGTTACTCTGGTATCCGAATACTCATGACTTCGCCAGGGGCTTGGCCCTGAGTAACCACTCATCTTCGCTGTCGGTGGCGGTGGTGGAACAGTCCGGAAGGAGAGTCCTTCCCTTCTTGGACCCTCCGGCCTCCCTGGTTGGGGCGGCCTTCCTTTTCCTGTCTCCCCAGGCTGGAGGGGGAGAACCGTCATCTTCCTCCTCCTTGTTTTCACGGGAGGAGTGTGTCTCGGAGTTATCGGACGATGAGTCTGATACCACCTGGCGCCGGGAACTCTTTTGGGTTCCCGTGGCCTTCTTCTTCATCTTCTTCTCCGGCACCTCATAAGGAGCCGGAGTCCGCATCTCCGCTAGGAGAGCGTCTGCAGGGTCTTCGGGCAGAGGGGCCGGACAGTCAATCTGCTCCGATGTCTCAACCCAGTCCTGTCAAAGGCATAGGAGCTCAGACCCCGCACATGGTAAAACTATGGAAAATAAATAACCTACGAGGTGTATAGAACTTACCGGATTCGCAGGGCGCGTCGCGCTTAGCCCCGGTCCTCGGTAAGGGGAGGGGGACCTCGGCGCCCTTGAACAGCACCTTCCAGACGTCCTTATGTGTCGTGTCGAAGAGCTCGCGTAGAGTCTGGTGCTGGGCCGGGTCGAACTCCCATAAGTTGAAAGCCCGTCGTTGACACGGGAGGATCCGGCGGAAGAGCATGACCTGGACTATGTTGACAAGCTTGAGTTTCTTGCCTATCATGTTCCGGATACACTTCTGGAGTCCGTCCAGCTCCACCGATGATCCCCGGGACAGGCCCTTCTCCTTCTAGGAAGTGAGCCACGTGGGGATTCCGGATCGAAACTCGGGGCCGCCACCCAGTTGGTGTCGCATGGCTCGGTGATGTAGAACCACCCCGATTGCCACCCCTTTATGGTCTCCACATAGGAGCCCTCGAGCCATGTAACATTGGGTATTTTGCCCACCATGGCTCCGCCGCATTCCGCTTGTTGGCCTCCTACTACCTTCGGTTTGACATTGAAGGTCTTCAGCCATAGGCCGAAGTGGGGCCGGACGCGGAGGAAAGCCTCGCACACGACGATGAACGCCGAGATGTTGAGGATGAAATTCGGAGCTAGATCATGGAAGTCCAGCCCATAATAGAACATAAGGCCATGGACGAATGGATGGAGGGGAAACCCCAGTCCGCGGACAAAGTGGGTGAGGAAAACCACCCTTCGTAAGGTTCCGGGGTAGGGACGATCTGCCCCACGGCTGGCAGCTGGTGCGCAATATCCACGGCTAAGTATCTGGCCCCGCGCAGCTTTTTGATGTCTCCCTCCGTAACGGAGGAGACCATCCACTTGCCTCCTGCTCCAGATATGTTTGGAGAGGGTTGAGGAGAAGGATGTGGACTTGGGCGCTGGAGCTCGAGTGCGCGAGAATGGATGAGCAAGGAGGAAGAAGGCATGGGTAGAAAAAGGTGAACCCTTATCCCTTTATAAGGGCAGACGAAACTATGCACCCCCACCAGCCTGGTAAAACTCGCTTATCCCCCAAGCGCCGTAATTGATGGCGCGGTTCGGTTACCCACGTTCGTATTGATGGGAATCCCATAATAAGGGGACACGATCTCTGCTTTGACAAGACGTGCCAAGGAAACCGCCTCGCGAAACACGCTGAGGTTGGTTGTGAAAAATGATTCGAATGGTGACCTGGCTGTGGTGTGATGTCACACTGCGGAATGCGTCGGCGGATTAGATTTGTGAAAATATTATTCTCTCTACGGTTGTATGTGGAAGTTTTGCAGAGTCGGACACGATCCTTGTGTTCAAAATCTTCTATGAAGTATTCGGAGGAGGAACCCGCCTTGCAATGTCGAAGACAATCTACGCGCCGGACTCATCGTCATTGAAGCCTAGTTCAGGGGCTACCGAGGGAGTCCTAGATTAGGGGGTATCCGGACATCCGGATTATATCCTTTGGCCAGACTGTTGGACTATGAAGATACAAGATTGAAGACTTCGTCCTGTGTCCGGATGGGACTCTCCTTGGCGTGGAAGGCAAGCTTGGCAATACAGATATGTAGATCTCCTTCCTTGTAACCGACTATGTGTAACCCTAGCCCCCTCCGGTGTCTATATAAACCGGAGGGTTTAGTCCGTAGGACCAAGAACAATAATCATACCATAGGCTACCTTCTAGGGTTTAGCCTCTTCGATCTCGTGGTAGATCAACTCTTGTACTACTCATATTATCAAGAACAATCAAGCAGGACATAGGGTATTACCTCCATCAAGAGGGCCCGAACCTGGGTAAACATCGTGTCCCCCGCCTCCTGTTACCATCCGCCTAAACGCACAGTTCAGGACCCCCTACCCGAGATCCGCCGGTTTTGACACCGACAACTGCCCTTACTTGGACAAGCATCCCACTTATGATTAACCCCCATTGCAAGCATCCGCAACTACAACAGAAGTATTAAGGTAAACCTAACCATAGCATGAAACATATGGATCTAAATCAGCCCCTTACACAGCATCGCATAAACTAGGGTTTAAGCTTCTATCACTCTAGCAACCCATCATCTACTTATTACTTCCCAATGCCTCCCTCTAGGCCCAAACAATAGTAAAGTGTCATGTAGTCGACGTTCACATGACACCACTAGAGGGATGACAACATACATCTCATCAAAATATCGAACGAATACCAAATTCACATGACTACTTATAGCAAGACTTCTCCCATGTCCGCGGGAACAAATGTAACTACTCACAAAGCATATTCTTGTTCATAATCGGAGGGGTATTAATATGCATAATGGATCTGAACATATGATCTCCCACCAAGTAAACCAACTAGCATCAACTACAAGGAGTAATCAACACTACTAGCAACCCACAGGTACCAATCTGAGGTTTGGATACAAGAGATGAACTAGGGTTTGAGATGAGATGGTGCTGGTGAAGATGTTGATGGAGATTGACCCCCTCCCAATGAGAGGATCATTGGTGATGACGATGGTGATGATTTCCCCCTCCCGGAGGGAAGTTTCCCCGGCAGAACAGCTCTGCCGGAGCCCTAGATTGGTTTCGCCAAGGTTCCGCATCGTGGCGGCGGAGTTTCTTCCCGAAAGCTTGCTTATGGTTTTTTCCAGGGTAAAATACTTCATATAGCAAAAGATGGGCACCGGAGGCCTGGTAGGGGGCCCACGAGGCAGGGGGCACGCTCCCACCCTCGTGGCCAGGGTGTGGCCCCCTCTGGTACTTTCTTTGCTCAGTATTTTTTATTAATTCCAAAAATGACTTCCATGAAGTTTTAGGACTTTTGGAGCTGTGCAGAATAGGTCTCTAATATTTGCTCCTATTCCGGCCCAGAATTCCAGCTGCCAGCATTCTCCCTCTTCATGTAAACCTTGTAAAATAAGAGAGAATAGGCATAAGTATTGTGACATAACATGTAATAACAGCCCATAATGCAATAAATATAGATATAAAAGCATGATGCAAAATGGACGTATCAATAGACCACTCATCAAGGATGCATGACCATAAAAGATATTATACTCATATAAATAGAACAACCATTATTCTCTGATTTAAATGAATAGCCGTCTCACATCAAACAAGATCCAGATATAATGTTCATGCTTAACGCTGGCACCAAATAACAATTATTCAGGTCTAATACTAATCCCGAAGGTAGATGTAGAGGTAGCGTGCCGACCGCGATCACATCGACTTTGGAACCATTTCCCATGCGCATTGTCACTTCGTCCTTAGCCAATCTTCGCTTAATCCATGGCCCGTGTTTCGAGTTGCAAATATGAGCAACAGAACCAGTATCAAATACCCAGGCAGTACTGCGAGCATTAGTAAGGTACACATCAATAACATCTATATCAAATATACCTTTCACTTTGCCATCCTTCTTATCCGTCAAATACTTGGGGCAGTTCCGCTTCCAGTGACCAGTCCCTTTGCAGTAGAAGCACTCAGTCTCAGGCTTAGGTCCATACTTGGGCTTCTTCACTTGAGCAGCAACTTGCTTGCCGTTCTTCTTGAAGTTCCCCTTCTTCCCTTTGCCCTTTTTCTTAAAACTAGTGGTCTTGTTAACCATCAAAACCTGATGCTCCTTCTTGATTTCTACCTCCGCAGTTTTTAGCATTGCGAAGAGCTCGGGAATTGTCTTATCCATCCCTTGCATATTATAGTTCATCAGGAATCTTTTGTAGCTTGGTGGCAGAGATTGAAGAACTCTATCAATGACACTATCATCAGGAAGATTAACTCCCAGTGGAGTCAAGTGGTTGTGGTACCCAGACATTCTGAGTATATGTTCCCTGACAGAACTATGCTCCTCCATCTTGTAGCTGTAGAACTTATTGAAGACTTCATATCTCTCAATCCGGGCATTTGCTTGAAATACTAACTTCAACTCCTGGAACATATCATATGCTCATGACTTTCAAAACATCATTTAAGTCCCGGTTCTAAGCCGTAAAGCATGGCACACTAAACTATCGAGTAGTCATCATCTTTGCTCTGCCAGGCGTTCATAACATCTGGTGTTGCTCCTGCAGCGGGCTTTGCACCTAGCGGTGCTTCCAGGACGTAATTCTTCTGTGCAGCAATGAGGATAATCCTCAAGTTACGGACCTAGTCCGTGTAGTTGCTACCATCATCTTTCAACTTAGCTTTCTCTAGGAACGCATTAAAATTCAAATAGTAGCACGGGCCATTTATCTACAACAACATAGACATGCAAAATACTATTAGGTACTAAGTTCATGATAAATTAAAGTTTAATTAATCATATTACTTAAGAACTCCCACTTAGATAGACGTCCCTCTAATCATCTAAGTGATCACGTGATCCATATCAACTAAACCATGTCCGATCATCACGTGAGATGGAGTAGTTTTCGATGGTGAACATCACTATGTTGATCATATCTACTATATGATTCATGCTCACCCTTTCGGTCTCAGTGTTCCAAGGCCATATCTGCATATGCTAGGCTCGTCAAGTTTAACCCGAGTATTCTGCGTGTGAAAAACTGGCTTGCACCCATTGTATGTGAATGTAGATCTTATCACACCCGATCATCAGGTGGTGTCTCGGCACGACTAACTGTAGCAACGGTGCATACTCAGGGAGAACACTTGTACCTTGAAATTTAGTGAGAGATCATCTTATAATGCTACCGCCGTACTAAGCAAAATAAGATGCATAAAGGATAAACATCACATGCAATCAAAATAAGTGATATGATATGGCAATCATCATCTTGTGCCTTTGATCTCCATCTCCAAAGCACAGTCATGATCACCATCGTCACCGGCTTGACACCTTGATCTCCATCGAAGCATCATTGTCGTCTTGCCAACTATTGCTTCTACGACCATCGCTACCGCTTAGTGACAAAGTAAAGCAATTACATGGCGATTGCATTTCATACAATAAAGCGACAACCATATGGCTCCTGCCAATTGCCGATAACTGTTACAAAACATGATCATCTCATACAACAATTATATATCATCATGTCTTGACCATATCACATCACAGCAAGCCCTGCAAAAACAAGTTAAATGTCCTCTACTTTGTTGTTGCAAGTTTAACGTGGCTGCTATGGGCTTCTAGCAAGAACCGTTCTTACCTATGCATCAAAACCACAACAATTTTTCGTCAAGTGTGCTTTTTTAACCTTCAACAAGGACCGGGCGTAGTCACACTCGATTCAACTAAAGCTGGAGAAATAGACACCCATTAGCCACCTGTGTAGGAGGCACGTCGCTAGAACCAGTCTCATGAATGTGGTCATGTAATGTGGGTCTAGGTCACTTCATCCAACAATACCGCCGAATCAAAGCAAGACATGCTGGTAAGTAGTATGACAATTATCACCCACAACTCTTTGTGTTCTACTTGTGCATATAACATCTACGCATAGACCTGGCTCGGATGCCACTGTTGGGGAATGCAGTATTTCAAAAAAAACATATGATCACGCAAGATCTATCTAGGAGATGCATAGTAACGAGAGGGGAGAATGTGTCTATGTACCCTCGTAGACCGAAAGTGAAAGCGTTTAGTAACGCGGTTGATGTAGTCGGACGTCTTCATGATCTAACAGATCAAGTAACGTACGCACAGCACCTCCGCGATCTACACATGTTCAGCTCGGTGACATCCCTCATACTCTTGATCCAGCCGAGGCCGAGGGTGAGCTCCGTCAGCATGACGGTGATGATGAAGTTACCGACGCAGGGCTTCGCCTAAGCACTACGATAATATGATCGAGGTGGAAAACTATGGCGGGGGCACCGCACACGGCTAAAGATCAACTTATGTGTGTCTATGGGGTGCCCCCCTCTCACGTATATAAAGGAGGGGAGGAGGAGGGCCGGTCCCAAGGGGCGCGCCCAAGGGGGGGAACCCTACTCCTAGTAGGAGTAGGTTCCCCCCTTTCCTAGTCCTAGTAGGAGAAGAAGGAAGGAGAGGAAGAAGAGAAGGAAAGGGGGCAGGCCCCCTAGCCCTAGTCCAATTCGGTTTCGGCTAGGGGGGCGTGCACCACACCTTGGCATGCCTCCTCTCTTCCACCATTAGGCCCATGAGGCCCGATAACTTCCCGGGGGGGTGGGGGGGTCCGGTAACCCTCGGTACTCCGAAACTTATCTAAAACAACCCGAACCATTCCGGTGTCCGAATGTAGCCTTCCAATATATGAATCTTTATGTCTCGACCATTTAGAGACTCCTCGTCATGTCCGTGATCTCATCCGGGAATCCAAACAATCTGCGGTACATGAAATCACATAAACTCATAATACGAATCGTCATCGAACGTTAAGCGTGCGGACCCTACGGGTTCGAGAACTATGTAGACATGACCGAGACACATCTCTAGTCAATAACCAATAACGGAACATGGATTCTCATATTTTTTTTCCTACATATTCTACGAAGATCTTTATCGGTCAAACCGCACAACAACCCTTTGTCATCGGTATGTTACTTGCCCGAGATTCGATCGTCGGCATCATCATACCTAGTTCAATCTCGTTACCGGCAAGTCTCTTTACTCGTTCCGTAATGCATCATCCCACGACTAACTCATTAGTCACATTGCTTGCAAGGCTCATAGTGATGTGCATTACCGAGAGGGCCCAGAGATACCTCTCCGACAACCGGAGTGACGGGACAAAGGACACAGGTGTTTATACTGGTTCGGCCCCTTGCGGTGAAGGTAAAGACCTACTCCAATTGAGGTGGTATTTCTTATGTCTCGATTACCAGTGAGCGAATACGCTTGACCTAGCTTTCGATATGCTGTCTCTTGCCCTAAACCGCCGTTGGGTCGTCCCTTTATATACACAGGTTGACGCCCACCGGCTTTACAGAGTCCCGACCAGCTCATATAACGTTTCCGGCTCGGTGACCTAATACACATGCCTTACAATACAGGTCATACATATATGGCGGTTTACGCTTATGGGCTTTAAGCCGCCTCTGGGCCTTGGGCCTTCTAATGAGTCTTCATAGTGAACCACCATCTTCAGCGCCTTTGCGGGCTTTGTCTTGATAGACCACCGTGGCTTAACCCGGCCCCTCCTGGGCGGGTTAACCCAATAGTTACATCCCCAATAGCTAGGAAACTTAACCATCTTTGATTAACGAGCTAGTCAAGTAGAGGCATACTAGGGACACTTTGTTTGTCTATGTAGTCACACATGTACTAGGTTTCCGGTTAATACAATTCTAGCATGAATAATAAACATTTATCATGATATAAGGAAATATAAATAACAACTTTATTATTGTCTCTAGGGCATATTTCCTTCAACTTTCTCCCATCACGCACCAATTTCTGGCACAGTTACCCGAAAAGGATTGACAACCCCTTTAACACGTCGGGTTGTGAGATTTGTTATCTATGTGCAGGGGTTGTTTACGTTGTGTTGCTTGGTTCTCCTACTGGTTCAATAACCTTGGTTTCATATCTGAGGGAAATACCTACCAACGATGTGCTGCATCTTCACTTCCTCTTTGGGGAAATACCGATGTAGCTTCAAGCCGCATCAAATTTTTTGGTTTAATAGATCTGGAAATAAAAGCAAAGGGAAAGTAGATCGCAAAGGCAAATAACATGAGAAAGAGACCCAGGGGCCGTAGGTTTCACTAGTGGCTTCTCTCGAGAAAAATAGCGAAGTGGGGGAGGGGAAAACGAGAGGTAAATGGAAAATAATGTAAATTACAAGGAGATGAGATTTGTGATTAGGAACCTAGTATATGTTGAAGATCCTCCCCGGAAACGGCGCCAGAAATTCCTTTTGATGCGGCTTGAAGCTACGTCGGTATTTTCCCAAAGAGGAAGGGATGATGCAACACAACGGCGGTAGGTATTTCCCTCAGCGATGAGACCAAGGTTATCGAACCAGTGGGAGAACCAAGCAATACAACGTAAACAACCCCTGCACACTAATAACAAATACTCGCAACCCACGTGTAAAAGGGGTTGTCAATCCCTTTCGGGTAGCGGCGCCCCAAGATAGGCAAACGGACGTGAAATAAATTGTAGTAGATTGATAGATCGAACGCCAAATAAAATAAACAAGAATAAAACGCAACAAGATATTTTGTATTTTTGGTTTAATAGATCTGGAAATAAAAGCAAAGGAAAAGTAGATCGCAAAGGCAAATAACATGAGAAAGAGACCCGGGGACCGTAGGTTTCACTAGTGGCTTCTCTCGAGAAAAATAGCGAACGGTGGGTAAACAAATTACTGTTGGGAAATTGATAGAACTTCAAATAATCATGACGATATCTAGGCAATGATCATTACATAGGCATCACGTCCAAGATAAGTAGACTGACTCCTGCCTGTTGGGGAATGTATCATGCAATTTCAAAAAAAATCCTACGATCACGCAAGATCTATCTAGGAGATGCATAGCAACAATAAGGGGAGAGTGTGTCCACGTACCCTCATAGACCGAAAGCGGAAACGTTTGGTTAACGTGGTTGATGTAGTCGAACTTCTTCGCGATCCAACCGATCAAGTACTGAACATATGGCACCTCCGAGTTCTGCACATGTTCAGATCGATGACGTCCCTCAAACTCTTGATACAACAGAGGGTCGAGGGAGAGTTTCGTCAGCACGACGGTGTGGTGACGGTGATGGTGATGTGATCTGCGCAGGGCTTCGCCTAAGCACTACGATGCTATGACCGGAGGAGCAAACTGTGGAGAGAGACGCCGCACACGGCTTGGAACAATTGTTGTGTCTCCAAGGGGTGCCCTGACCACGTATATAAAGGATCGAGAGGGAGGAGGCCAGCCCTAGGGGGCACGTGATGTCGCTTGAAGCTATGTCGGTATTTCCCCAAAGAGGAAGGGATGATGCAGTGATACGTCTCCAACGTATCTATAATTTTTGATTGCTCCATGCTACTTTATCTACTGTTTTAGGCAATATTGGGATTTATTATCCACTTTTATATTATTTTTGGGACTAACCTATTAACCGGAGGCCCAGCCCAGATTTGCTGTTTTATGCCTATTTTAGTGTTTCAAGGAAAAGGAATATCAGACGGAGTCAAAACGGAACGAAATCAACTGGAGAAGTTATTTTTGGAAGGAAACCCACCTGATGGACTTGGACCCACGTCAGAAGATACGGGAGGTGCTCACGAGGGTGGGGGGCGCGCCCTCCCCCCTGGGCGCGCCCCCCTGCCTCGTGGGGCCCCCGTAGGTCCACCGACGTTCTCCCTACACCCATATATACCTACGTACCCTAAAACTTCCAGAACAGAGAATAGATCGGGAGTTCTGCCGCCGCAAGCCTCCAGAACCACGAAAAACCAATCGGGACCCCTTTCCGGTACCCTGTCGGAGGGGGGATCCATCTCCGGTGGCCATCTTCATCATCCCGGCGCTATCCATGATGAGGAGGGAGTAGATCACCCTCGGGGCTAAGGGTATGTACCAGTAGCTATGTGTTTGATCTCTCTCTCTCTCGTGTTCTCTCTCGTGTTCCATCTATGGCACGATCTTGATGTATCCCGAGCTTTGTTATTGTAGTTGGATCTTATGTTTCTTCTCCCCCTCTACTCTCTTGTGATGAATTGAGTTTCCCCTTTGAAGTTATCTTATCGAATTGAGTCTTTTATGAACACTTGATGTATGTCTTGCCGTGCTTATCTGTGGTGACAATGGGATATCACGTGCCACTTGATGTATGTCTTGGTGATCAACTTGCGGGTTTCGTGACATTGGGAACCTATGCATAGGGGTTGGCACACGTTCTTGATTCTCCGGTAGAAACTTTGGGGCATTCTTTGAAGTACTTTTATGTTGGTTGGATAAATCCGAGATTGTGTGATGCATATCGTATAATCATGCCCACGGATACTTGAGGTGACAATGGAGTATCTAGGTGACATTAGGGTTTTGGTTGATTTGTATCTTAAGGTGTTATTCTAGTACGAACTCTTTTATATATTGATCCGAAAGAATAGCTTTGTGGTGGTTTCGTACCCGACCATAATCTCTACGTTTGTTCTCCGCTATTAGTGGCTTTGGAGTGACTCTTTGTTGCATGTTGAGGGCTTGTCATATGTTCTATCTATGTTATTATTGTTGAGAGAACTTGCACTAGTGAAAGTATGAACCCTAGGCCTTGTTTACCATCATTGCAATACCGTTTACGCTCACTTTTATCACTTGCTACCTTGCTGTTTTTATTATTTCAGATTTCAAAAACCATTATCTACTATCCATATTGCACTTGTATCACCATCTCTTCGCCGAACTAGTGCACCTATACAATTTACCATTGTATTGGGTGTGTTGGGGACACAAGAGACTTTTTGTTATTTGGTTGCAGGGTTGTTTGAGAGAGACCATCTTCCTCCTACGCCTCTCGCGGATTGATAAACCTTAGGTCATCCACTTGAGGGAAATTTGCTACTGTCCTACAAACCTGTGCACTTGCAGGCCCAACAACGTCTACAAGAAGAAGGTTGTGTAGTAGACATCATGCAGCACAGCGGCGGTAGGTATTTCCCTCAGATATCAAACCAAGGTTATCGAACCAGTAGGAGAACCAAGCAACACAATGTAAACAACACCTGCACACAGATAACAAATCCTCGCAACCCGACGTGTTAAAGGGGTTGTCAATCCCTTTCGGGTAACGGTGCCAGAAATTGGTGCGTGACGGGAGAAAGTTTAAGGAAATATGCCCTAGAGGCAATAATAAAGTCGTTATTTATATTTCATTATATCATGATAGATGTTTATTATTCATGCTAGAATTGTATTAACCGGAAACTTAGTACATATGTGAATACATAGACAAACAGAGTGTCCCTAGTATGCCTCTACTTGACTAGCTCGTTAATCAAAGATGGTTAAGTTTCCTAGCCATGCACATGTGTTGTCATTTGATGAACGGGATCACATCATTAGAGAATGATGATGGACAAGACCCATCCATTAGCTTAGCACTATGATCGTTTAGTTTATTTCTATTGCTTTCTTCATGACTTATACATGTTCCTATGACTATGAGATTATGCAACTCCCAAATGCCGGAGGAACACTTAGTGTGCTATCAAACGTCACAACGTAACTGGGTGATTATAAAGATGCTCTACAGGTGTCTCTGATGGTGTTTGTTGAGTTGGCATAGATCGAGATTAGGATTTGTCACTCTGTGTATCGGAGAGGTATCTCTGGGCCCTCTCGGTAATGCACATCACTATGAGCCTTGCAAGCAATGTGACTAATGAGTTAGTCATGGGATGATGCATTACGGAACGAGTAAAGAGCCTTGCCGGTAGCGAGATTGAACTAGGTACGATGATGCCGACTATCAAACTCGCGCAAGTAACATACTGATGACAAAGGGAACAACATATGTTGTTGTGCGGTTTGACCGATAAAGATCTTCGTAGAATATATAGGAACCAATATGAGGATCCAGGTTCTGCTATTGGTTATTGACCAGAGATGTGTCTCGGTCATGTCTACATAGTTCTTGAACCCGTAGGGTCCGCACGCTTAACGTTTGATGACGATTCATATTATGAGTTTATGTGATTTGATGTACCGAAGATTGTTCAGAGTCCCGGATGATATCACGGACATGACGAGGAGTCTCTAAATGGTCGAGACATAAAGATTCATATATTGTAAGGCTACATTCGGACACCAGAATGGTTCGGGTCGTTCCGGATAAGTTTTGGAGTACCACGGGTTACCAGAACCCCCTCCGGGAAGTTATTGGGCCTTATGGGCCTAGTGGTGGAAGAGAGGTGGCAGGCCAAGGTGTGGCGTGTGCCCCCCCTAGCCCAAACCGAATTGGAATAGTACTACCTCTTGAGCATGACTTGGTTTTCCCTTGAAGAGTAAAGGGTGATGCAGCAAAGCAGCGTAAGTATTTCCCTCAGTTTTTGAGAACCAATGTATCAATCCAGTAGGAGACAATGCACAAGTCACCTAGTACCTGCACAAAAAATCAAGAACATTGCAACCAATGCGATAAATGGGTTGTCAATCCCTTCACGGTCACTCGCAAAAGTGATATCTGATAAAGATAGTAAAGTAAATATTTTTGGTATATTTGTTGAATAGATTGGAAAGTATAGATTGCAAAATAGTAAACGAGATGCGATGTAAACAAAAGAGATGCAATATAATAAGAAAGAGACCCGGGGGCCATAGGTTTCACTAGTGGCTTCTCTCAAGATAGCATGTATTACGGTGGGTGAACAAATTACTGCCGAACAATTGATAGAAAAGCGCATAGTTATGAGAATATCTAGGCAATGATCATGAATATAGGCATCACGTCCGTGTCAAGTAGATCGAAACGATTCTGCATCTACTACTATTACTCCACACATCGACCGCTATCCAGCATGCATCTAGAGTATTAACTTCATAAGAACAGAGTAACGCTTTAAGCAAGATGACATGATGTAGAGGGATAAACTCAAACAATATGATATAAACCCCATCTTTTTATCCTTGATGGGAACAATACAATACGTGCCTTGCTGCCACTACTGTCACTTGGAAAGGACACCGCAAGATTGAACCCAAAGCTAAGAACTTCTCCCATTGCAAGAAAGATCAATCTAGTAGGCCAAACAAAACCGATAATTCGAAGAGACTTGCAAAGATATCAAATCATGCATATAAGAATTCAGAGAAGAACCAAATAATATCCATAGATAATCTTGTTCATAAACCAACAATTCATTAGATCTCGACAAACACACTGCAAAAGAGTATTACATCGAATAGATCTCCAAAAACATCGAGGAGAACTTTGTATTGAGAATCAAAGAGAGAGAAGAAGCCATCTAGCTAATAACTATGGACCCGAAGGTCTGTGGTAAACTACTCACGCTTCATCGGAGAGACTATGGTGTTGATGTAGAAGCCCTCCGTGATCGATTCCCCCTCTGGCAGATCGTCGGAAAAGGCCCCAAGATGGGATCTCATGGGTACAGAAGGTTGCAGCGGTGGAAAAGTGGTTTCGTGGCTCTCTGTGATCGATCTAGGGTATAAGAGTATATATAGGCGGAAGAAGTACGTCGGTGGAGCTACGAGGGGCCCACGAGGGTGGGGGCGTGTCTACCCCCTGGGCGCGCCCTCCTGCCTCATGGCATTCCAGACTTCAACTCCAAGTCTTTTGGTTTGCTTTCTATCCAAGAAAGATGATCGCGAAGGTTTCATTCATTTGATTCCGTTTGGTATTCCTTTTCTGCAAAACTCTAAAATAGGCAAAAAAACAAATACTGGCACCGGGCCTCCAGTTAATAGGTTAGTTCCAAAAATAATATAGAAGATCATATTAAAGCCCATTAAACATCCAAAACAAATAATATAATAGCATGGAACAATCAAAAATTATAGATACGTTGGAGACGTATCAAGCATCCCCAAGCTTAATTCATGCTCGTCCTCGAGTAGGGTAAATGATAAAAACAGAATTTTTGATGTGGAATGCTACCTAACATAATTGTCAATGTATTTTTCTTTATTGTGGCATGAATGTTCAGATCCGAAAGATTAAAGGCAAAAGTTTAATATTTACATAAAAATAATATACTTCAAGCATACTAATAAAGTAATCATGTCTTTTCAAAATAACATGGCCAAATAAAGCTATCCCTACAAAATCATATAGTCTGGCTATGCTCTATCTTCATCACACAAAATATTTGAATCATGCACAACCCCGATGACAAGCCAAGCAATTGTTTCATACTTTTGATGTTCTCAAACTTTTTCAATCTTCACGCAATACATGAGCATGAGCCATGGACATAACACTATAGGTGGAATATAATGGTGGTTGTGGAGAACACAAAAAGGAGAAGATAGTCTCACATCAACTAGGCATATCAATGGGCTATGGAGATGCCCATCAATAGATATCAATGTGAGTGTGTAGGGATTGCCATGCAACGGATTCACTAGAGCTATAATTGTATGAAAGCTCAAAAAGAAACTAAGTGGGTGTGCATCCAACTAGCTTGCTCACGAAGACCTAGGGCATTTTGAGGAAGCCCATCATTGGAATATACAACCAAGTTCTATAATGAAATACTCCCACTAGTATATGAAAGTGACAAAATAGGAGACTCTCTATCATGAAGATCATGGTGCTACTTTGAAGCACAAATGTGGAAAAAGGATAGTAGCATTCCCCTTCTCTCTTTTTCTCTCATTTTTTATTTGGGCCTTTTCTCTTTTTTTATGGCCTCTTTTTTTTCTTTTTTTTCTTTTTCGTTCGGAGTCTCATCCCGACTTGTGGGGGAATCATAGTCACCATCATCCTTTCCTCACATGGGACAATGCTCTAATAATGATGATCGTCACACTTTTATTTACTTACAACTCAAGAATTACAACTCGATACTTAGAACAAAATATGACTCCATGTGAATGCCTCCGGCAGTGTACCGGGATGTGCAATGAATCAAGAGTGACATGTATGAAAAATTATGAACGGTGGTTTTTGCACAAATACGATGTCAACTACATGATCATGCAAAGCAATATGACAATGATGAAGCGTGTCATAATAAACGGAACGGTGGAAAGTTGCATGGCAATATATCTCGAAATGGCTATGGAAATGCCATAATAGGTAAGCATGGTGGCTGTTTTGAGGAAGTTAAATGGTGGGTTTATGGTACCGGCGAAAGTTGCGCGGTACTAGAGAGGCTAGCAATGGTGGAAGGGTGAGAGTGCGTCTAATCCATGGACTCAACATTAGTCATAGAGAACTCACATACTTATTGCAAAAATCTATTAGTTATCAAAACAAAGTACTACGTGCATGCTCCTAGGGGGATAGATTGGTAGGAAAAGACCATTGCTCGTCCCCGACCGCCACTCATAAGGAGGACAATCAAAAAATAAATCATGCTCCGACTTCATCACATAATGGTTCACCATACGTGCATGCTACGGGAATCACAAACTTTAACACAAGTATCTCTCAAATTCACAACTACTCAACTAGCATGACTCTAATATCACCATCTTCATATCTCAAAACAATCATAAGGAATCAAACTTCTCATAGTATTCAATGCGCTCATATGAAAGTTTTTATTATACCCATCTTGGATGCCCATCATATTCGGACTAATTTTATAGCCAAAGCAAAATACCATGCTGTTCTAAAGGACTCTCAAAATAATGTAAGTGAAGCATAAGAGATCAATAATTTCTATAAAATAAAACCACCACCGTGCTCTAAAAAGGTATAAGTGAAGCACTAGAGCAAAATTATCTAGCTCAGAAGATATAAGTGAAGCACATAGAGTATTCTAATAAATTCCGATTCATGCGTGTCTCTCCTAAAAGGTGAGTACAGCAAGGATGATTGTGGTAAACTAAAAATCAAAGACTCAAATCATACAAGACGCTCCAAGCAAAACACATATCATGTGGTGAATAAAAATATAGCCTCAAGTATAGTTACCGATAGACGAAGACGAAAGAGGGGATGCTTTCCGGGGCATCCCCAAGCTTAGGCTTTTGGTTGTCCTTGAATTTTACCTTGGGGTGCCTTTGGCATCCCCAAGCTTAGGGTCTTGCCACTCCTTATTCCAAAATCCATCAAATCTTTACCCAAAAACTTGAAAACTTCACAACACAAAACTTCAACAGAAAATCACATGAGCTCCGTTAGTATAAGAAAATAAAGCACTGCTTTAAGGTACTATAATGAACTCATTCTTTATTTATATTGGTGTTAAACCTATTGTATTCCAACTTCTCTATGGTTCATACCCCCCCCCCATACTAGCCATAGATGCATCAAAATAAGCAAACAACACGCGAAAAATAGAATCTGTCAAAAAATAGAACAGTCTGTAGCAATCTGGAGGTTTCAAATACTTGTGTAACTCCAAAAATTCTGAAAAATTAGGATGACCAGGATAAAGAGTATATTGATCTACTACAGTTGGAATTAGTATTTTATAGCTCTCTGGTAAAAATGATAATTATTTTCGTGAGCGCATACTTTCTATTTTTATCATCAAGATCAAACAACAATCACGCAAGAAGATCCTAAAGGCTTTACTTGGCACAAACACTAATTAAAACATAAAAAAACATAGCAGAAACTAGATTAATTATTTATTGCTAAAAAGGAGCAAAAAGCAAAGAACAAAAATAAATTGGGTTGCCCCCCAACAAGCGCTATCGTTTAACGCCCCTAGCTAGGCATTGAGATTTCAATGATTCTCACATGAAAGGCAAGAATTGAAGCACAAAGAGAGCATCATAAAACATGTGGCAAACACACTTAAGTCTAACATACTTCCTATGCATATGCATTCTATAAGCAAACCAATTATCAAGGCAAGCAAAAACTAGCATACGCAAGGAAGAAGAAAGAAACGATAGCAATCTCAACCTAACTAGAGGTAATTTTGTAACATCAAAATTTCTACAACCATATTTTCCTCTCTCATAATAATTACATGTAGGATCAAATTAAAATTCAACAATATAACTATCACATAAAAATTTCTCTACATGATCTACATGCATGCAAAGTTGACACTCTTCCAAAATAGTGGGAATAACATTAACTAAAGTCATGACCTCTCCAAGCCCACTTTTATCAAAAATTTCAAGAGATTGAACACTCTCCAGATATGTGGGATCTAAAGTTGACACTCTTCCTAACCCACTTTCAGTATTATTGCAAACATTATTATCAATCTCATATTCATCATGGGGCTTGAATAAATTTGCAAGATCACAAGAAGAATCACCCCAATCATGATCATTGCAACAAATAGTGGACATAGAAAAACTAGCATCCCCAAGATTAGGGTTTGCATATCATTAACACAATTGAAATTAATAGAATTTATAATAACATCATTGAAATCATGCTTTTCATTAAAGGAGCTATCGTGAATCACTTCATAAATATCTTCTTTCAACACTTCATCATAATTTTCAGATTCATGAATTTCAAGCAAAACCTGACAAAGATAATCTAGTGCACTCTACTCACTAGCAATTGGTTCATCATAATTGGGTCTTTTAAAAAGATTAGCAAGTGGATGAGGATCCATAACAATATCTTTTTAGCAAGTGAAGATGCAAGCAAATAGAAGGCACATGGCAAACATAAGATCAGAAGAGAAGAAGGCCGAAGAAAAGGCAAATCTATTCGAAAATCGTTTTAGAAGTGGGGGAGAGGAAAACGAGAGGCGAATGGCAAATAATGTAATGCGAGGGAGAAGAGTTTATGATGGTTACTTGGTATGTCTTGACTTGGTGTAGATCTCTCCGGCAACGGCGCCAGAAATCCTTCTTGCTACCTCTTGAGCATGCCTTGGTTTTCCCTTGAAGAGGAAAGGGTGATGCAGCAAAGTAGCGTAAGTATTTCCCTCAGTTTTTGAGAACCAAGATATCAATACAGTAGGAGACAACGCACAAGTCACCTAGTACCTGCACAAACAATCAAGAACCTTGCCACCAACGCGATAAAGGGGTTGTCAATCCCTTCACGGTCACTCGCGAAAGTGAGATCTAATAAAGATAGTAAAGTAATTTTTTTGGTATTTTTGTTGTATAGATTGGAAAGTAAAGATTGAAAAATAGTAAACGAGATGCGATGTAAATAAAAGAGATGCAATATAATAAGAAAGAGACCCAGGGGCCATAGGTTTCACTAGTGGCTACTCTCAAGATAGCATGTATTACGGCGGGTGAACAAATTACTGCCGAGCAATTGATAGAAAAGCGCATAGTTATGAGAATATCTAGGCAATGATCATGAATATAGGCATCACGTATGTGTCAAGTAGATCGAAACGATTCTGCATCTACTACTATTACTCCACACATCGACCGCTATCCAGCATGCATCTAGAGTATTAAGTTCATAAAAACAGAGTAACGCTTTAAGCACGATGACATGATGTAGAGGGATAAACTCAAACAATATGATATAAACCCCATCTTTTTATCCTTGATGGCAACAATACAATACGTGCCTTGCTGCCCCTACTGTCACTGGGAAAGGACACCGCAAGATTGAACCCAAAGCTAAGCACTTCTCCCATTGCAAGAAAGATCAATCTAGTAGGCCAAACTAAACCGATAATTCGAAGAGACTTGCAAAGATATCAAATCATGCATATAAGAATTCAGAGAAGAACCAAATAATATTCATAGATAATCTTGTTCATAAACCCACAACTCATCTGAACTCGGCAAACACACCGCAAAAGAGTATTACATCGAATAGATCTCCAAGAACATCGAGGAGAACTTTGTATTGAGAGTCGAACAGAGAGAAGAAGCCATCTAGCTAATAACTATGGACCCGAAGGTCTGTGGTAAACTACTCACGCTTCATCGGAGAGGCTATGGTGTTGATGTAGAAGCCTGATGGCTACTACATAACCTTCGTCTTGTAGATGTTGTTGGGCCTCCAAGTGCATAGGTTTGTAGGACAGTAGCAAATTTCCCTCAAGTGGATGACCTAAGGTTTATCAATCCGTGGGAGGCGTAGGATGAAGATGGTGTCTCTCAAACAACCCTGCAACCAAATAACAAAGAGTCTCTTGTGTCCCCAACACACCCAATACAATGGTAAATTGTATTGTATAGGTGCACTAGTTCGGCGAAGAGATGGTGATACAAGTGCAATATGGATGGTAGATAAAGGTTTTTGTAATCTGAAAATATAAAAACAGCAAGGTAACTAATGATAAAAGTGAGCGTAAACGGTATTGCAATGCGTTGAAACAAGGCCTAGGGTTCATACTTTCACTAGTGCAAGTTCTCTCAACAATAATAACATAATTGGATCATATAACTATAACTCAACATGCAACAAAGAGTCACTCCAGAGTCACTAATAGCGGAGAACAAGCAAAGAGATTATGGTAGGGTACGAAACCACCTCAAAGTTATCCTTTCTGATCGATCTATTCAAGAGTCCATAGTAAAATAACACGAAGCTAATCTTTCCGTTCAATCTATCCTAGAGTTCGTACTAGAATAACACCTTAAGATACAAATCAACCAAAACCCTAATGTCACCTAGATACTCCAATGTCACCTCAAGTATCCATGGGTATGATTATACGATATGCATCACACAATCTCAGATTCATCTATTCAACCAACACAAAGAACTTCAAAGAGTGCCCCAAAGTTTCTACTGGAGAGTCAAGACGAAAACGTGTGCCAACCCCTATGCATAAGTTCACAAGGTCACGGAACTCACAAGTTAATCACCAAAACATACATCAAGTGGATCACGTGATATCCCATTGTCACCACAGATAAGCACATGCAAGACATACATCAAGTGTTCTCAAATCCTTAAAGACTCAATCCGATAAGATAACTTCAAAGCGAAAACTCAATTCATCATAAGAGAGTAGAGGGGGAGAAACATCATAAGATCCAAATATAATAGCAAAGCTTGCGATACATCAAGATCGTGCCGACTCAAGAACACGAGAGAGAGAGAGAGAGAGATCAAACACATAGCTACTGGTACATACCCTCAGCCCCGAGGGTGAACTACTCCCTCCTCATCATGGAGAGCGCCGGGATGATGAAGATGGCCACCGGAGAGGGATTCCCCCCTCCGGAAGGATGCCGAAACGGGTCTAGATTGGTTTTCGGTGGCTACGGAGGCTTCTGGCGGCGGAACTCCCGATCTAGGTTATTTTCTGGAGGTTTCTGTATTTATAGGAATTTTTGGCGTAGGTCTCACGTCAAGAAGGTGCCCGAGTCATCCACGAGGTAGGCCCACGCGCCCGGGGGGTGGGCGCGCCCCCACCCTCGTGGACGGCTCGGGACTCTTCCGGCCCAACTCTTTTACTCCGGGGTCTTCTTTTGGTCCATAAAAAATCATCAAAAATTGGCACGTCAATTGGACTCCGTTTGGTATTCCTTTTCTACAAAACTAAAAAACAAGGAAAAAATAGAAAGTGGCACTAGGCTCTAGGTTAATAGGTTAGTCCCAAAAATCTTATAAAATAGCATATAAATGCATATAAAACATCCAAGGTTGATAATATAATAGCATGGAACAATCAAAAATTATAGATACGTTGGAGACGTATCAAGCATCCCCAAGCTTAATTCCTGCTCATCCTCGAGTAGGTAAATGATAAAAACAGAATTTTTGATGTGGAATGCTACCTAACATATTTATCCATGTAATTATCTTTATTGTGGCAAGAATATTCAGATCCATAAGATTCAAGACAAAAGTTTAATATTGACATAAAAATAATAATACTTCAAGCATACTAACTAAGCAATTATGTCTTCTCAAAATAACATGGCCAAAGAAAGTTCACCCCTACAAAATCATATAGTTTGGTCATGCTCCATTTTCATCACACAAGAATGCTCTCATCATGCACAACCCCGATGACAAGCCAAGCAATTGTTTCATACTTTAGTAATCTCAAACTTTTTTCAACTTTCACGCAATACATGAGCGTGAGCCATGGATATAGCACTATGGGTGGAATAGAGTATAATGATGGGGGTTGTGTGGAGAAGACAAAAAAAGGAGAAAGTCTCACATTGACGTGGCTAATCAACGGGCTATGGAGATGCCCATCAATTGATGTCAATGCGAGGAGTAGGGATTGCCATGCAACGGATGCACTAGAGCAATAAATGTATGAAAGCTCAAAAAAAGAAACTAAGTGGGTGTGCATCCAACTTGCTTGCTCACGAAGACCTAGGGCATTTGAGGAAGCCCATTGTTGGAATATACAAGCCAAGTTCTTTAATGAAAAATTCCCACTAGTATATGGAAGTGACAAAACAAGAGACTCTCTATCATAAAGATCATGGTGCTACTTTGAAGCACAAGTGTGGAAAAAGGATAACAACATTGTCCCCTTTTTATTTTATTTTTTATTTTTTTATTTGGCCTTCTTTTTTGGCCTTTCTTTTTTTTGTTTTTTTTGTTTGGGACAATGCTCTATTAATGATGATCATCACACTTCTATTTATTTACAACTCAATGATTACAACTCGATACTAGAACAAAGTATGACTCTATATGAATGCCTCCGTCGGTGTACCAAGATAGGCAATGAATCAAGAGTGACATGTATGATAAATTATGCATGGTGGCTTTGCCACAAATACGATGTCAACTACATGATCATGCAAGTCAATATGACAATGATGAAGTGTGTCATAATAAATGGAACGGTGGAAAGTTGCATGGCAATATATCTTGGAATGGCTATGGAAATGCCATAATAGGTAGGTATGGTGGCTGTTTTGAGGAAGATATAAGGAGGTTTATCTGTGATAGAGCGTATCATATCACGGGGTTTGGATGCGCCGACGAAGTCTGCACCAACTCTCGAGGTGAGAAAGGGCAATGCACGGTACCAAAGAGGCTAGCAATGATGGAAGGGTGAGAGTGCGTATAATCCATGGACTCAACATTAGTCATAAAGAATTCACATACTTATTGCAAAAATCTACAAGTCATCAAAAACCAAGCACTACGCGCATACTCCTAGGGGGTAGATTGGTAGGAAAAGACCATCGCTCGTCCCCGATCGCCACTCATAAGGAAGACAATCAAAGAAACACCTCATGCTTCAAATTTGTCACACAACGTTTACCATACGTGCATGCTACGGGACTTGCAAACTCTAACACAAGTATTTCTCAAATTCACAACTACTCGACTAGCATTACTCTAATATCACCATCTTCATATCTCAAAACAATCATCAAGTATCAAACTTCTCGTAGTATTCAATGCACTCTATATGAAAGTTTTTATTATACCCATCTTGGATGTCTATCATATTAGGACTAATTTCATAACCAAAGCAAATTACCATGCTTTTCTAAAAGACTCTCAAAATAATATAAGTGAAGCATGATAGTTCATATATTTCTTCAAATTAAAACCACCGCCATGCTCTAAAAAGATGTAAGTGAAGCACTAGAGCAAATGACAAACTACTCTGAAAGATATAAGTGAAGATCAATGAGTAGTCGAATAATTATGCAACTATGTGAAGACTCTCTAACATTTAAGAATTTCATATCTTGGTATTTTATTCAAATAGCAAGCAAAACAAAAGAAAATAAAATGACTCTCCAAGCAAAACACATATCATGTGGTGAATAAAAATATAGCTCCAAGTAAACTTACCGATGAACGAAGACGAAAGAGGGGATGTCATCCGGGGCATCCCCAAGCTTAGGCTCTTGGTTGTCCTTGAATATTACCTTGGGGTGCCTTGGGCATCCCCAAGCTTAGGCTCTTGCCACTCCTTATTCCATAGTCCATCGAATCTTTACCCAAAACTTGAAAACTTCACAACACAAAACTTAACAGAAGACTCGTAAGCTCCGTTAGTATAAGAAAATAAATCACCACTTAGGTACTGTTGTGAAATCATTATAAATTAATATTGGTGTAATATCTACTGTACTAAAACTCCTCTATGGTTCATACCCTCCTATACTACTCATATATTCATCAAAATAAGCAAACAACACGATGAAAACAGAATCTGTCAAAAACAGAACAATCTGTAGTAATCTGTATAATCCGAATACTTCAGTCACTATAAAAATTACGAAATAAATTGGAGGACCTGAGGAATTTGTCTATTAATCATTTTCAAAAAGAATCAACCTAATCTCACTCTCCAGTAAAAAATTGCAGCTAATCTCGTGAGCGCTAAAGTTTCTATTTTACAGCAAGATCGCAAAGACTTCACCCAAGTCTCGTCAAAGGTTCTACTTGGCACAAACACTAATTAAAACATAAAACCACATCTAATCAGAGGCTAGATGAATTATTTATTACTAAACAGGAGCAAAAAGCAAAGAACAAAAATAAAATTGGGTTGCCTCCCAACAAGCGCGATCGTTTAACGCCCCTAGCTAGGCATGATGATTTCAATGATGCTCACATAAAAGATATGAATTGAAACATAAAGAGAGCATAATGAAGAATATGACTAGCACATTAAGTCTAACCCACTTCCTATGCATAGGGATTTTGTGAGCAAACAACTTGTGGGAACAAGAATCAACTTGCATAGGAAGGTAAAACAAGCAAATCTTCAAGATTTTCAACACATAGAGAGGAAACTTGATATTATTGCAATTCCTACAAGCATATATTCCTTGCTCATAATAATTTTCAGTAGCATCATGAATGAATTCAACAATATAACCACCACATAAAGCATTCTTTTCATGATCTACAAGTATGCAAAGTTGACACTCTTCCAAAATAGTGGGATTAACATTAACTAAAGTCATGACCTCTCCAAAACCCACTTTCATAATTATCACAATAAGATTCAACACCCTCCAAAATAGTGGGATCATTACTTCCTAAAGTTGACACTCTTCCAAACCCACTTTCATCAATATAATCATCATAAATAGGAGGCATTCTATCATCAAAATAAATTTGCTCATCAAAACTTGGGGGACAAAAAATATCATCTTCATCAAACATAGCATCCCCAAGCTTGTGGCTTTGCATATCATTAGCATCATGGATATTCAAAGAATTCATACTAACAAAATTGCAATCATGCTCATCATCCAAAGATTTAGTGCCAAACATTATAATGCATTCTTCTTCTAACACTTTGGCACAATTATCAGAATCCTTATTTTCATGAAAAACATTAAAAAGATGAAGCATATGAGGTATTCTCAATTCCATTTTTTAGTTTTCTTTTATATACTAAACTAGTGATAAAACAAGAAACAAAAAGACTCGATTGCAAGATCTAAAGATATACCTTCAAGCGCTAACCTCCCCGGCAACGGCGCTAGAAAAGAGCTTGATGTCTACTACACAACCTTCTTCTTGTAGACGTTGTTTGGCCTCCAAGTGCAGAGATTTGTAGGACAGTAGCAATTTCCCTCAAGTGGATGACCTAAGGTTTATCAATCCGTGGGAGGCGTAGGATGAAGATGGTCTCTCTCAAACAACCCTGCAACCAAATAACAAAGAGTCTCTTGTGTCCCCAACACACCCAATACAATGGTAAATTGTATAGGTGCACTAGTTCAGCGAAGAGATGGTGATACAAGTGCAATATGGATGGTAGATAAAGGTTTTTGTAATCTGAAAAAAATATAAAAACAGCAAGGTAACTAATGATAAAAGTGAAATTAAACGGTATTGCAATGCGTTGAAACAAGGCCTAGGGTTCGTACTTTCACTAGTGCAAGTTCTCTCAACAATAATAACATAATTGGATCATATAACTATCCCTCAACATGCAACAAAGAGTCACTCCAAAGTCACTAATAGCGTAGAACAAACAAAGAGATTATGGTAGGCTACGAAACCACCTCAAAGTTATCCTTTCTGATCAATCTATTCAAGAGTCCGTAGTAAAATAACACGAAGTTATTCTTTCCGTTCAATCTATCCTAGAGTTCGTACTAGAATAGCACCTTAAGATACAAATCAACCAAAATCCTAATGTCACCTAGATACTCCAATGTCACCTCAAGTATCCGTGGGTATGATTATACGATATGCATCACACAATCTCAGATTCATCTATTCAACCAACACAAAGAACTTCAAAGAGTGCCCCAAAGTTTCTACCGGAGAGTCAAGACGAAAACGTGTGCCAACCCCTATGCATAAGTTCACGAGGTCATGGAACTCGCAAGTTGATCACCAAAACATACATCAAGTGGATCACGTGATATCCCATTGTCACCACAGATAAGCACATGCAAGACATACACCAAGTGTTCTCAAATCCTTAAAGACTCAATCCGATAAGATAACTTCAAAGGGAAAACTCAATTCATCACAAGAGAGTAGAGGGGGGGACATCATAATATCCAAATATAATAGCAAAGCTCGTGATACATCAAGATCGTGCCGACTCAAGAACACGAGAGAGAGAGAGAGACATCAAACACATACCCACTGGTACATACCCTCAGCCCCGAGGGTGAACTACTCCCCCGTCGTCATGGAGAGCATCGGGATGATGAAGATGGCCACCAGAGAGGGATTCCCCCCTCCGGTAGGGTGCCGGAACGGGTCTAGATTGGTTTTCGGTGGCTACGGAGGCTTCTGGCGGTAGAACTCCCGATCTAGGTTATTTTCTAGAGGTTTCTGTATTTATAGGAATTTTTGGCATAGGTCTCACGTCAAGAAGGTGCCCGAGTCGTCCACGAGGTAGGCCCACGCGCCGGGGGGCGGGGTGCCCCCCACCCTCGTGGACGGCCCAGGACTCTTTTGGCCCAACTCTTTTACTCCGGGGTCTTCTTTTGGTCCATAAAAATCATCAAAAATTGGCACGTCAATTGGACTCCGTTTGGTATTCCTTTTCTGCAAAACTCAAAAACAAGGAAAAAAATAGAAACTGGCACTGGGCTCTAGGTTAATAGGTTAGTCCCAAAAATCATATAAAATAGCATATAAAACATCCAAGGTTGATAATATAATAGCATGGAACAATCAAAAATTATAGATACGTTGGAGACGTATCAAAGCCCTCCATGATCGATTCCCCCTCTGGAAGATCACCGGAAAAGGCCCCAAGATGCGATCTCAGGGTACAGAAGGTTGCGGCGGTGGAAAAATGGTTTCGTGGCTCTCTACGATCGATCTAGGGTATAAGAGTATATATAGGCGGAAGAAATACGTCGGTGGAGCTACGAGGGGCCCACGAGGGTGGGAGCGCGCCTACCCCCCTGGGCGCGCCCTCCTGCCTCATGGCATTCCAGACTTCAACTCCAAGTCTTCTGGTTTGCTTTCGGTCCAAGAAAGATCATCGCGAAGGTTTCATTCCATTTGGTATTCCTTTTTTGCGAAACTCTAAAATAGGCCAAAAAACAGAAACTGGCACTGGGCCTCCGGTTAATAGGTTAGTCCCAAAAATAATATAAAAGAGCATATTAAAGCCAATTAAACATCCAAAACAGATAATATAATATCATGGAACAATAAAAAATTATAGATACGTCGGAGACGTATCAACTAGGGCTAGGGGGGTCGGTTCCCCTTTCCTTCTCTTCTTCCTCTCCTTCCTTCTTCTCGTGCTAGGACTAGGAAAGGAGGGAACCTACTCCTACTAGGAGTAGGATTCCCCCCTGGGCACGCCCCTTGTGTCCGGCCGGCCTCCTCCTCCCCTCCTTTATATACGGGGGAGGGGGCACCCCATAGACACACAAGTTGATCTTTAGCCGTGTGCGGTGCCCCCCTCCACGGTTTTACACCTAGGTCATATTGTCGTAGTGCTTAGGCGAAGCCCTGCGTCGTAACTTCATCATCACCGTCGTCAACACGCCGTCGTGATGACGGAACTCACCCTCGGCCTCAGCTGGATCAAGAGTACGAGGGACGTCACCGAGCTGAACGTGTGCAGATTGCGGAGGTGTTGTGCGTTCGGTACTTATTCTGTTGGATCGCGAAGACGTTCGACTACATCAACCGCGTTACTAAACGCTTCCGCTTTCGGTCTACGAGGGTACGTAGACACACTATCCCGTCTCGTTGATATGCATCTCCTAGATAGATCTTGGGTGATCGTAGAATCTTTTTGAAATACTGTTGCCGGGGTTTCTGATCCACGGACACCTATGGGACCGGCGGACCGGGTCCCTTTCGGTTCGGCGGGGGGCGAAGGCTGCGCAAAGAGCAGATCGAGGCGAAGCACGCGGGCGGTTGGTCGTGCGAAGAGTAAATCGAGGCGAAGCACGCGAGCGATTTACCCAGGTTCGGGCCACACGGATGCGTAAAACCCTACTCCTGCTTTGTGGTTTGGTATTGATTTCTAGCTCGGGAGCGCGGAGTGCTACAGTACACACCGGCGGCGAGCAGGACCGAGCGTGAGTGTGTGGAATTGCTGAACCCCCCCCTCTACGTTGCCCCGGGCCTCCTTTTATATGCTCAAGGGGTTACCGACATAGGGCAACGGAGGGCAAAAGTGGAAAAGTGGTGGTAGGCACAGCTAGGGGCAGTAGTAGGCACAGCTAGCTGCTACAGTATTATCATACCTAACCCTGACGGCAGGGGACAAGGGCATTAAATGTCCGTCTGTGTCGCCTAGACAACACCGAAAGGGACCGCTAGGGACGCCACCGTCTTGCCACGTTGGTTGTCTTGTCAGCGCCTGCGTGCCACCGCACGCCCCTAGCTGCACAGCCTCCTGCCACGTGCGCTTGGGAGGGGCCCCAGAGCGACACGTGGGTGGATGTGCTGGAGCGCGGGCATGGAGTGGGGGCTTGCCGCGGCCGTCGACTTGTCGCTTCCGGGAGTTTGTCGCTCACCGGGCCTTGTCGGGGCGCGTAGCGCGCCGCGGCAAGTTCCTTGGAATGCCATGGATGGCCTTCCTGGCAAGCGCCTCTTGCCGGGGCCTTGGGACGCTTCTGATGGCCTTCCCGGCAAGCTCCTCTTGCCGGGGTCTTGCCTTCTTCCCGGCAAGCTCCTCTTGCCGGGGTCTTGTCTTGGATACTTTGTTCTTGAATGGTCTTCAGAGGAACCTCGGAAGGTCTTGGCGGCCACCCGGCAAGCCTTGCCGCGATATGCTGCGACTGCCCGTGCACAAGTTCGGGGTACTAAGGGTACCCCTACTTTAGTACACCGACAGGAGCCCCCGGGCCTGGGCCAGACACGGTGCCGAGCGCTGTTGGGCCAGGTCCAGAACAGTGCACGGGCACACGCGGCCTGGGTCACGCCGTATATCTCTCCGCTTCCATCGCGCACGCCCGGAACGGCACGCGTCAAACGCGGCGTTGTGGGTGACGTGGGCGGCGCGCGCGCGGGGCTAAGCCCCGCGAGCATGCGTCAAGCCATGATGAAGGGGAACGGCCCACGCCCTCTTCTCCAAACGGAGGTAGGCGTGGGGGGCGTGGCGCATTTACTGGACGGGGCCGATGCGCGGTTTTCGAAGCGCCCACTTCCCGAGATTACGGGGTAGGGCGAGGTCGCCCCATCCGTTGCCTCAGTTCTGCATCCCCGCCACGCGGCTCCCATGCACTTGGGATCGCGGACGGTGGGAGCGGGAACCTGGGCCGTTGCGAGCAGAGGTGGCGGGTCGGTGGCCCAAAGAGCGGTAAAGAGAGCTAAGGCCCCGGAGGTTATCATCGAGGACGTGCCCACTGCGACAACAGGTGGCGCGCCCGAGACAACCTTGCCGGACCTGGCGACTTTCCTCCATGGCAGCCCCCAGCGTAAGTGTGTGAACTATTTGCCGCGGTGAGGCGCGCATGGGTACTTGTCTTTGCTGATATCTGCTTGTTGCCTTGTGTAGGAGCAGAGCAGCCTCACCAGGAGCGTTCGGAGACAGCCCCCGGCATGCCATCTGCTTCAACTATGCCGCCCAGGGAAAATTCTCCGGCAAGAGATTCTCCGGCAGGGGGTGGCTCTCCGGCAAGGGGAAGCTCTCCGCCAAGGGACGGCACCAGCATCCCCCCAGCGGCAGAGACCATGGCCACCGAGCCCAGCGCAGGTAATCTTCTTGCTTCAAAACTTCCCTTGGGTTCTTCTTCTTCTGATCTTCTTGAGTTTTTGGCTGGATCTTGTTTGACTCTTCCCCCCTTTGCCGGCCATCAGATCCATCCGCTACGGAGCGGATGGAAACAGAGGTCGCCGCCGACGAAGCTGCCGGCGCTGGGGACGCCGCCGGCGCCGAGGCCGCCAAGGCCGGCGCCGCAGCAACTAGCGAGGAATCTGGCGATCGTACTGACGGCCCTGAGGCCGCAGGAGCGCCAGGCGCTACGCCGACCGCCGACCCATCCGCCGAAGCCGTGGCGCCAAGCACCGAGGAGCCCCAGCCGAGCGCTTACTTGAAGGCCGGCAAAGGCGTCTTCATCAACCTCCCCTGGGCTTCGAGCTCCAGGGCGCCGGTCGAGGGGGAGATCTTCGACGGAGAAGTGCTTGCCTCCGCGGGGTTGAAGCTGGTCGACGCGCCAAGCAGCAGCAGCGACGAGCCCGAGGAGGAGCGGCTTCTACGCAGGTTGATGTCGCTCTACCGCACGCGACAAGCCAAGCTGGAGTCCCGCGAGGCGCTTGTCGCGAAGGCGGGAGCAGACATTGAGAAGGGCGCAGAAGAGCTCGCGGGTTTCCACCGGGAAGCCGTCCGATCCTTGGTAGAGGAGCGGGAGCAGCTCGCCGAAGCGCGGAAGGCCTTTCTCCTCGAGAAGGACGAAGCCGAGGAGCTGCAGCGACTTGCCTCCATGAAGCTAGCCGCGGAAGAGGGCGAGCAGGCGCAGCGGAAGGTCAACCTCGACGCTCACGAGGAGGAGCTTGCCGCGCGCGAGGAGAAGCTGGGCGGAGCCCTCAAGCAAGCGGAGGACGCTACCGCCGCTGCCGAGGCCGCCAAAAAGGTGCTGGAGATGAAGGTGGTGCAGCTGGAGGCTGACCGCAAAGCATATGGCGAAGAGCTCAGCGCTACCAAGGACTCCAACGCCGCCCTCGAGTCGAGGCTGGTCGCTTTGACCAAGGCGCTGGACGGCGCCAAGGAGCAGGAGGCGGCCCTGAAGAAGGAGATCGATGCCGACAAGGCGTTGCTGGAGAGTGCTACCACCACCCAAAATGCCTTTAGGGATACGGTGGAGCACTGGACGGAGAGCCTCGTGAACGCCGCCGGGGACATCGATAAGGAGCTGGCGCAGCTGGGGGTGGAGGACTTCGGGTACTCTTCCGACGAGAACCTCCAACCTAGCGCCAAGCTCACTATGTTCTTCCAAGGCGTGGCGACGGCGCTCCAGCGGCTCCGGGATGAGATCCCGAAGCGGCTGGCCGACGAGTCGCGCGAGATCTGTGCGGGAGCCCTTCAGAAGGTGTTGATGAAGGTGGCCTTCCGCAATCCAGGCCTCCGCCTCCACAACGTCCTCAGATCCTTGCCGCCTGATATCGATCAGGAAGAGCTCAAGGCCCTTGTCGCACCCATTGTGGACAAGGTGAGCGGGATCAAGAGGGTCGAGGGCGACCGCGTCGACTAGGCCGCCGGCTTCCTTCTTTCCTTGTCACTGCTAGCTATGTCATAGAAAACATTTATTAGAGCTGCGGCAAGCTATTTTGTAATATAACTTTCTTCTGGGTAGCCATTGCAATGTTATTCCCTTTACTTGACTCCTCCCTTTGTATGTTTTTGCCCTACGCTTTTAGGGAACTTGCCGGTGCAGGCATCCGAACCGCGAGCGCTGGGCGCGGAACTGGCGGTGCCGCTACTGGCAAGAAACCTTGTCGCAGCCAGCTGCAGCTCACTTAAGTTGCTGAGCGGGGCTCGAAGCAAAGTAAGGGCGCGGCTAGTTAAGCAACTAGCCGCAGCTAACTTACGTTGTTGAGCAGGCTCAAAACAATGCAAGGGCGCGGCTAGTGTAGCAACTAGCCGCAGCTCACCTAATGTTGTTGAGCGAGCTCAAAACAACGCAAGGGCGCAGCCAGCTACGAGTTGGCTCCTCCGCGCACAGGTTTCCCATACAAAGTGCAGTCGTTCAAGGGAGACAACTTAAAATTTAAAAAATTCGATTGCTCAAACTTTGGCAACTTAGCTTTTCTGTCGTTTGCTTCCCGGCAAGGCGAAATCTCCTTAAACGGCGTCTGGCCCATACCCTCATCTTCTCTTTTCCTCCCCGGAAAACTTGTGGGCGGGGGAACCTTTCTTTCCTTGGAAGAAAAGAAAGAAGAGAAAATAAAGATATAGAGCCTTACGGCTCGTTATCGCTTACCATGGAGTAGGTGCTGCACAAATGTCAGATCACATATGCCAGAAAATAGAAAGCATAAAATCGACAAAATGTGCGGAGCACGCGAGCTCTGCTGCGCACGGGATCTGCGCCCGGCTTTGTACAAAGGATCACATGCAACTGCGGCAAGACTTTGTACAAAGGGGTGGTTGCCGGCAGGGTCCGACAACCGCGCCTTACGGGTAAAACTTACAAAGATGCTCGATGTTCCAGGAGTTACTCACTGGGATGCCATCTTCGGTCCCAAGGCGGACAGCGCCGGGCCCTATGACTCGTTTCACCCGGTAAGGGCCTTCCCATTTCGGCGTCAACTTTGTATGTTTTTACCCCACGCTTTTAGGGAACTTGCCGGCACAGGCACCAGGGCCGCGAGCGCTGAGTGCGGAACATCAGCAGGCTGCTGGCGGTGCCGCTACCGGCAAGAAACCTCGTCGCAGCTAGCTGCAGCTCACTTAAGTTGCTGAGCGGGGCTCGAAGCAAAGTAAGGGCGCGGCTAGTTAAGCAACTAGCCGCAGCTAACTTACGCTGTTGAGCAGGCTCAAAACAATGCAAGGGCGCGGCTAGTGTAGCAACTAGCCGCAGCTCACCTAATGTTGTTGAGCGAGCTCGAAACAACGCAAGGGCGCAGCTAGCTACGAGTTGGCTCCTCCGCGCACAGGTTTTCCACACAAAGTGCGGCCGTCCAGGGGAGATAACTCAAAAATTAGAGATCTGGTTGCTCAGGCTTTGAGAACTTATCTGTCCCAAGATGATGAAGATCTAGCCCGCAAGAACGCCGGATCTGATGTTGATGAAGATGAAAAAGATCTAGCTCACAAGAACGCCGGATCTGATTCACACAACTTCGACACCACCTACCTGGCGCGCCAGAGATGCCGGGGTTTCTGATCCACGGACACCTATGGGACCGGCGGACCGGGTCCCTTTCAGTTCGGCGGGGGGCGGAGGCTGCACAAAGAGCAGATCGAGGCGAAGCACGCGGGCGGTTGGTCGTGTGAAGAGTAAATCGAGGCGAAGCACGCGAGCGATTTACCCAGGTTCGGGCCGCACGGATGCGTAAAACCCTACTCCTGCTTTGTGGTTTGGTATTGATTTCTAGCTCGGGAGCGCGGAGTGCTACAGTACACACTGGCGGCGAGCAGGACCGAGCATGAGTGTGTGGAATTGCTGAACCCCCCCTCTACGTTGCCCCGGGCCTCCTTTTATATGCTCAAGGGGTTACCGACATAGGGCAATGGAGGGCAAAAGTGGAAAAGTGGTGGTAGGCACAGCTAGGGGCAGTAGTAGGCACAGCTAGCTGCTACAGTATTATCATACCTAACCCTGACGGCAGGGGACAAGGGCATTAAATGTCCGTCTGTGTCGCCTAGACAGCACCGAAAGGGACCACTAGGGACGCCACCGTCTTGCCACGTTGGTTGTCTTGTCAGCGCCTGCGTGCCACCGCACGCCCCTAGCTGCACAGCCTCCTGCCACGTGCGCTTGGGAGGGGCCCCAGAGCGACACGTGGGTGGATGTGCTGGAGCGCGGGCGTGGAGTGGGGGCTTGCCGCGGCAAGCGCCTTGCCACGGCCGTCGACTTGTCGCTTCTGGGAGTTTGTCGCTCACTGGGCCTTGTCGGGGCGCATAGCGCGCCGCGGCAAGTTCCTTGGAATGCCTTGGATGGCCTTCCCGGCAAGCGCCTCTTGCCGGGGCCTTGAGACGCTTCTGATGGCCTTCCCGGCAAGCTCCTCTTGCCGGGGTCTTGCCTTCTTCCCGGCAAGCTCCTCTTGCCGGGGTCTTGTCTTGGATACTTTGTTCTTGAATGGTCTTCAGAGGAACCTCGGAAGGTCTTGGCGGCCACCCGGCAAGCCTTGCCGCGAGATGCTGCGACTGCCCGTGCACAAGTTCGGGGTACTAAGGGTACCCCTACTTTAGTACACCGACAACTGTGTTCCCCAACAAAAGTTGTAATGGATTGAATAAATAGATCGCGAATAAAAAAAGTGCAGCAAGATATTTGTGGGTTTTTGGTTTAGTAGATCTGAAAATAAATGCAAATAAAAGTAGATCACAAAGGCAAATAATATGAGAAAGAGACTCGGGGCTGTAGGTTTCACTAGTGGCTTCTCCCGAGAAAAATAGCAAAGCGGTGGGTGAACAAATTACTGTTGGGCAATTGATAGAACTTCAAATATTCATGACGATATCCATGCAATGATCATTACATAGGCATCACATCAAAGATTAGTAGTCGGACTTCTGCCTACTAATACGTCTCCAATGTATCTATAATTTTTTATTGTTCCATGCTATTATATTATCTGTTTTGGATGTTTAATGGGCTTTAATATGATCTTTTATATTATTTTTGGGACTAACCTATTAACCAGAGGCCCAGTGCCAGTTTCTGTTTTTGCCTATTTTAGAGTTTCATAGAAAAGGAATACCAAACAGAATGAAACCTTTGCGATGATCTTTCTTGGACCGAAAGCAAACCAGAAGACTTAGAGTTGAAGTCTGGAACGCCACGAGGCGGCCACGAGGCAGGAGGGCGCCCAGGGGGGGTAGGCGCGCCCCCACCCTTGTGGGCCCCTCGTAGCTCCACCGATGCACTTCTTCCGCCTATATATACTCTTATACCCTAGATCGATCACAGAGAGCCACGAAACCACTTTTCCACTGCCGCAACCTTCTGTACCTGTGAGATCCCATCTTGGGGCCTTTTTCGGTGATCTGTCGGAGGGGAAATCGATCATGGAGGGCTTCTACATCAACACCATAGCCTCTCCAATGAAGCGTGAGTAGTTTACCACAGAACTTCGGGTCCATAGTTATTAGCTAGATGGCTTCTTCCCTCTCTTTGATTCTCAATACAAAGTTCTCCTCAATGTTCTTGGAGATCTTTTCGATGTAATACTCTTTTGCGGTGTGTTTGCCAAGATCCGATGAATTGTGGGTTTATGAACAAGATTATCTATGAATATTATTTGGTTCTTCTCTAAATTCTTATATGCATGATTTGATATCTTTGCAAGTCTCTTCGAATTATCAGTTTAGTTTGGCCTACTAGATTGATCTTTCTTGCAATGGGAGAAGTGCTTAGCTTTGGGTTCAATCTTGCGGTGTCCTTTCCCAGTGACAGTAGGGGCAGCAAGGCACGTATTGTATTGTTGCCATCGAGGATAAAAAGATAGGGTTTATATCATATTATTTGAGTTTATCCCTCTACATCATGTCATCTTGCTTAAAGCGTTACTCTGTTCTTATGAACTTAATACTCTAGATGCATGTTGGATAGCGGTCGATGTGTGGAGTAATAGTAGCAGATGCAGAATCGTTTCGATCTACTTGACACGGACGTGATGCCTATATTCATGATCATTGCCTAGATATTCTCATAACTATGCGCTTTTCTATAAATTGCTCGGCAGTAATTTGTTCACCCACCGTAATACATGCTATCTTAAGAGAAGCCACTAGTGAAACCTATGGCCCCCGGTCTCTTTCTTATTATATTGCATCTCTTTTATTTACATCGCATCTCGTTTACTATTTTGCAATCTTTACTTTCCAATCTATACAACAAAAATACCAAAAATATTTACTTAATATCTTTACAGATCTCACTTTTGCGAGTGGCCGTGAAGGGATTGACAACCCCTTTATCGCGTTGGTTGCAAGGTTCTTGATTGTTTGTGCAGGTACTAGGTGACTTGTGCGTTGTCTCCTACTGAATTGATACCTTGGTTCTCAAAAACTGAGGGAAATACTTACGCTACTTTGCTGCATCACTCTTTCCTCTTCAAGGGAAAACCAACGTATGCTCAAGAGGTAGAAAAAAGCATTTGTGGCGCCGTTGTCGGGGAGATCTACGCCAAGTCAAGACATACCAAGTACCCATCATAAACTCTTCTCCCTTGCATTTGCCATTTGCCTCTCATTTTCCTCTCCTCCACTTCTAAAATGATTTTTGAAAACCTTTGCCTTTTCGTCGCCCTTCTTTCCGTTCATCTTTTCGTTTGCCTTTATGTCTTACTTGGCTCGTTTGCTTGTTTGGTTGGAATAATTGTGTATTTATTGCAAATCAGAGAACCTAAGGTTTATGGATCTTCATCCACTTGATAATCTTTTTAAGAGATCCAATTATGATGAACCAATTGCTAGTGAGTTGAGTGCACTAGATTATCTTTATGAGGTTTTGCTTGAAATTCGTGAATCTGACAATTGTGATGAAGTGCTGAAGAAGAAAATTATCAAGTGATTCATGATAGCTCCTTGAATGAAAAGCATGATTGCGATGATGTTACTATAAATTCTATTAATGTCAATTGTGTTAATGATATGCAAAACCCTAAGCTTGGGGATGCAAGTTTTGCTATGTCCACTATTTGTTGCAATGATCATGATTGGGGTGATTCTTCTTATGATCTTGAAAATTTATTCAAGCCCCATGATGAATATGATATTGATAATAATGTTTGCAATAATATTGAAAGTGGGTTTGGAAGAGTGTCAACTTTAGATCGCACATATTTGGAGAATATTCAATCTTATGGAATTTTTGATAAAAGTGGGTTTGGAGAGGTCATGACTTTAGTTAATGTTAATCCCACTATTTTGGGAGAGTGTCAACTTTGCATGCATGTGGATCGTCTTGAGAATATGTTATGTGACAGCTATATTGTTGAATTTGCTTATGATCCTAGATGTAATTATGATGAGAGAGGAAAATATGGTTGTAGAAATTTTCGTGATATTAAATTACCGCTCTTCATGTTGAAATTGCTACCGTTTCTTTCTTCTTCCTTGCCTATGCTAGTTTTTACTTTCCCTGATAATTTGTTTGCTTATAAAACACCTATGCATAGGAAGTATGTTAGACTTAAGTGTGTTTTCCACATATTTTATGATGCTCTCCTTGTGCTTCAATTCTTGCCTTTCATGTGAGCATCATTGAAATCTCAATGCCTAGCTAGGGGTGTTAAACGATAGCGCTTGTTGGGAGGCAACCCAATTTTATTTTTATTCTTTGCTTTTTGCTCCTGTTATTTAATAAATAATTCATCTAGCCTCAGTTATGATTATGTTTTTATTTAGTGTTTGTGCCAAGTAAAGCCTTTAGGATCTTCTTGGGTGATTGTTGTTTGATCTTACTGATAAAAACAAAAAGTATGCGCTCACGGAAATAATTATCATTTTTTTACCAGAGAGCAATAAAATAGTAATTCCAAATGAAGTAGATCAATATACTTTTTATCCTGGTCATCCTGATCTTTCAGAATTTTTGGAGTTGCAGAAGTATTCGAAACCTCCAGATTGCTACAGACTGTTCTGTTTTTTGACAGATTCTGATTTTCGTGTGTTGTTTGCTTATTTTGATGCATCTATGGCTAGTATCGGGGGGTATGAACCATAGAGAAGTTGGAATACAGTAGGTTTAACACCAATATAAATAAAGAATGAATTCATTACAGTACCTTAAAGTGGTGGTTTATTTTCTTATACTAACGGAGCTCATGAGATTTTCTGTTGAAGTTTTGTGTCGTGAAGTTTTCAAGTTTTTGGGTAAATATTTGATGGATTTTGGAATAAGGAGTGTCAAGATCCTAAGCTTGGGGATTCCCAAGGCACCCGAAGGTAAAATTCAAGTACAACCAAAAGCCTAAGCTTGGGGATGCCCTGGAAGGCATCCCCTCTTTCGTCTTCGTCTATCGGTAACTTTACTTGAGGCTATATTTTTATTCACCACATGATATGTGTTTTGTTTGGAGAGTCTTGTATGATTTGAGTCTTTCCTTTTTATTTTACCACAATCATCCTTGTTGTAACACCTTTTGGGAGAGACACGCATGAATCGGAATTTATTAGAATACTCTATGTGCTTCACTTATATTTTTGAGCTAGATAATTTTGCTCTAGTGCTTCACTTATACCTTTTTAGAGCACAATGGTGGTTTTATTTTATAGAAATAATTGATCTCTCATGCTTCACTTATATTATTTTGAGAGTCTTCTAGAACATCATGGTAGTTTGCTTTAGCTATAAAATTAGTCCTAATATGATGGGCATCCAAGATGGGTATAATAAAAAGTTTCATATAAAGTGCATTGAATACTATGAGAAGTTTGATTCCTTATGATTGTTTTGAGATATGAAGATGGTGATATTAGAGTCATGCTAGTTGAGTAGTTGTGAATTTGAGAGATACTTGTGGTTAAATTTGTGATTCCCGTAGCATGCACGTACGGTGAACCGTTATGTGATGAAGTCGGAGCATGATTTATTTTTTGATTGTCTTCCTTATGAGTGGCGGTCGGGGACGAGCGATGGTCTTTTCCTACCAATCTATCCCCTTAGGATCATGCATGTAGTACTTTTTTCGATAACTACTAGATTTTTGCAATAAGTATGTGAGTTCTCTATGACTAATGTTGAGTCCATGGATTATACGCACTCTCACCCTTCCACCATTGCTAGCCTCTCTAGTACCATGTAACTTTCGCCGGTACCATAAACCCACCATTTACCTTCCTCAAAAAAGCCACCACACCTACCTATTATGGCATTTCCATAGCCATTCCAAGATATATTGCCATGCAACTTTCCACCATTCCGTTTATTATGACACGCTTCATCATTGTCATATTGCTTTGCATGATCATGTAGTTGACATCGTATTTGTGGCGAAGCCACCGTTCATAATTTCATACATGTCACTCTTGATTCATTGCACATCCCGGTACACCGCCGGAGGCATTCACATAGAGTCATATTTTGTTCTAAGTATCGAGTTGTAATTCTTGAGTTGTAAGTAAATAAAAGTGTGATGATCATCATTATTAGAGCATTGTCCCATGTGAGGAAAGGATGATGGAGACTATGATTCCCCCACAAGTCGGGATGAGACTCCGGACGAAAAATAAAATAAAAATAAAAAAGAGGCCTTAAAGAAAAGACCCAAATAAAAAATTAAAAAATGAGAGAAAAAGAGAGAAGGGGCAATGCTACTATCCTTTTTCCACACTTGTGATTCAAAGTAGCACCATGATCTTCTTGATAGAGAGTCTCCTATTTTGTCACTTTCATATACTAGTGGGAATTTTTCATTATAGAACTTGGCTTGTATATTCCAATGGTGGGATTCCTCGAAGTGTCCTAGGTCTTCGTGAGCAAGCAAGTTGGATGCACACCCACTTAGTTTCTTTTTGAGCTTTCATACACTTATAGCTCTAGTGCATCTGTTGCATGGCAATCCCTACTCACTCACATTGATATCTATTGATGGGCATCTCCATAGCCCGTTGATATGCCTAGTTGATTTGACACTATCTTCTCCTTTTTGTCTTCTCCATAACTACCATTCTATTCCACCTATAGTGCTATGTCCATGGCTCACGCTCATGTATTGCGTGAAGATTGAAAAAATTTGAGAACATCAAAATTATGAAACAATTTCTTGGCTTGTCATCGGGGTTGTGCATGATTTAAATATTTTTGTGCGATGAAGATAGAGCATAGCCAGACTATATGATTTTGTAGGATAGCTTTCTTTGCCATGTTATTTTGAGAAGACATGATTACTTTATTAGTATGCTTGAAGCATTATTATTTTTATGTCAATATTAAACTTTTGTCTTGAATCTTTCGGATCTGAATATTCATGCCACAATAAAGAAAATTACATTGATAATTATGTTAGGTAGCATTCCACATCAAAAATTCTGTTTTTATCATTTACCCACTAAAGGACGAGCACGAATTAAGCTTGGGGATGCTTGATACGTCTCCAACATATCTAGATTTTTTATTGTTCCATGCTATTATATTACCTGTCTTGGATGTTTAATGGGCTTTAATATGCTCTTTTATATTATTTTTGGGACTAACCTATTAACCGGAGGCCCAGTGCCAGTTTATGTTTTTTTTGCCTATTTTAGAGTTTCGCAGAAAAGGAATACCCAATGGAATCCAAATGGAACGAAACCTTCGCGATGGTCTTTCTTGGACCGAAAGCAAACCAGAAGACTTGGCATTGAAGTCTGGAACGCCACGAGGCGGCCACGAGGCAGGAGGGCGCGCCCAGGGGGGTAGGCGCGCCCCCGCCCTCGTGGGCCCCTCGTAGCTCCCCCGACGTACTTCTTCCACCTATATATACTCTTATACCCTAGATTGATCGTGGAGAGCCACAAAACCACTTTTCCACCGCCGCAACCTTCTCTAGCCGTGAGATCCCATCTTGGGGCCTTTTCCAGCGATCTGGCGGAGGGTGAATCGATCACGGAGGGCTTCTACAACAACACCATAGCCTCTCCAATGAAGCGTGAGTAGTTTACCACAGACCTTCGGGTCCATAGTTATTAGCTAGATGGCTTCTTCTCTCTCTCTCTCTCTTTGATTCTCAATACAAAGTTCTCCTCGATGTTCTTGGAGATCTATTTGATGTAATACTCTTTTGTGGTGTGTTTGCCGAGATCCAATGAATTGTGGGTTTATGAACAAGACGATCTATGAATATTATTTGGTTCTTCTCTGAATTCTTATATGCATGATTTGATATCTTTGCAAGTCTCTTCGAATTATCGGTTTAGTTTGGCCTACTAGATTGATCTTTCTTGCAATGGGAGAAGTGCTTACCTTTGGGTTCAATCGTGCGGTGTCCTTTCCCAGTGACAGTAGGGGCAGCAAGGCACATATTGTATTGTTGCCATCGAGGATAAAAAGATGGGGTTTATATCACATTGTTTGAGTTTATCCCTCTACATCATGTCATCTTGCTTAAAGCGTTACTCCGTTATTATGAACTTAATACTCTAGATGCATCATGGATAGCGGTTGATGTGTTGAGTAATAGTAGTAGATGCATAATCGTTTTGATCTACTTGACACGGACGTGATGCCTATATTCATGATCATTGCCTAGATATTCTCATAACTATGCGATTTTCTATCAATTGCTCGACAGTAATTTATTCACCCACCGTAATACATGCTATCTTGAGAGAAGCCACTACTGAAACCCATGGCCCTCGGGTCTCTTTCTTATTATGTTGCATCTCTTTTATTTACATCGCATCTCGTTTACTATTTTGCAATCTTCACTTTCCAATCTATACAACAAAAATACCAAAAATATTTACTTTACTGTCTTTATCAGATCTCACTTTTGCGAGTGACTGTGAAGGGATTGACAACCCCTTTATCGCGTTGGTTTCAAGGTTCTTGATTGTTTGTGCAGGTACTAGGTGACTTGTGCGTTGTCTCCTACTGGATTGATACCTTGGTTCTCAAAAACCGAGGGAAATACTTACGCTACTTTGCTGCATCACCCTTTCCTCTTCAAGGGAAAACCAACGCATGCTCAAGAGGTAGCACCTACATCTGCTACTATTACTCCACACATCGACCGCTATACAACATGCATCTAGTGTATTAAGTTCATGGAGAAACAGAGTAATGCAATAAACATGATGACATGATGTAGACAAGATCTATCTATGTAGAGATAGAACCCATCATTTTATCCTTAGTAGCAACGATACATACGTGTTGTTTCCCTTTCTGTCACTAGGATCAAGCACAGTAAGATCGAACCCACTACAAAGCATCTCTTCCCATTGCAAGATAAATAGATCAAGTTGGCCAAACAAAACCCAAATATTGGAGAAGAAATACGAGTCTATAAGAGATCATGCATAAAAGAGATCAAAGAAACTCAAATACTTTCATGGATATAAAAAGATATATCTGATCATAAACTCAAATTTCATCGATCCCAACAAACACACCGCAAAAGAGTTACATCATATGGATCTCCAAGAGACCATTGTATTGAGAATCAAGATAGAGAGATGAAGCCATCTAGCTAATAACTACGGACCCGAAGGTCTACAAAGAACTACTCACGCATCATCGGAGAGGCACCAATGGAGGTGGTGAACCCCATCCAAGATGGTGTCTAGATTGGATCTGGTGGTTCTGAACTCTGTGACGGCTAGATGAATAGTTCGTCGACTCCCCTAGGGTTTTTGGAACATTGGGGTATTTATAGAGCAAAGAGGCGGTCCGGGGGGGCACCCGAGGTGGGCACAACCCACCAAGGCGTGCCTGGGCCTCCTGGCGCGCCCTGGTGGGTTGTGCCTTGATGTCTACTACACAACCTTCTTCTTGTAGACGTTGTTGGGCCTCCGAGTGCAGAGGTTTGTAGGACAGTAGCAAATTTCCCTCAAGTGGATGGCCTAAGGTTTATCAATCCATGGGAGGCGTAGGATGAAGATGGTCTCTCTCAAACAACCCTACAACCAAATAACAAAGAGTCTCTTGTGTCCCCAACACACCCAATACAATGGTAAATTGTATAGGTGCACTAGTTCGGCGAAGAGATGGTAATACAAGTGCAATATGGATGGTAGATATAGGTTTTTGGAATCTGAAAATATAAAAATAGCAACGTAACTAGTAGCAAAAGTGAGTGTAAACGGTGTTGCAATGCTTCGAAACAAGGCCTAGGGTTCATACTCTCACTAGTGCAAGTTCTTTCAACAAGGATAACATAATTAGATCATATAACAATCCCTCAACATGCAACAAAGAGTCACTCCAAAATCACTAATAGCGGAGAACAAATGAAGAGATTATTGTAGGGTACGAAACCACCTCAAAGTTATTCTTTCCGATCAATCCATTGGGCTATTCCTATAAGTGTCACAAACAACCCTGAGTTCGTAGTAAAATAACACCTTAAGAGACAAATCAACCAAAACCCTAATGTCGCCTAGATACTCCAATGTCACCTCAAGTATCCGCGGGTATGATTATACGATATGCATCACACAATCTCAGATTCATCTATTCAACCAACACAAAGAACTTCAAAGAGTGCCCCAAAGTTTCTACCGTAGAGTCAAGACGAAAATGTGTGGCAACCCCTATGCATAGATTCCCATGGTCACGGAACCCACAAGTTGATCACCAAAACATACATCAAGTGAATCAATAGTATACCCCATTGTCACCACAGGTATCCCACGCAAGACATACATCAAGTGTTCTCAAATCCATAAAGACTCAATCCGATAAGATAACTTCAAAGGGAAAACTCAATTCATCACAAGGAGATAAAGGGGGAGAAACATCATAAGATCCAACTATAGTAGCAAAGCTCGCGTTACATCAAGATCATGCCACATCAAGAACACGAGAGAGAGAGAGATCAAACACATAGCTACTGGTACATACCCTTAGCCCCGAGGGTGAACTACTCCCTCCTTGTCATGGAGAGCGCCGGGATGATGAAGATGTCCACCGGTGATGGATCCCCCCTCCGGCAGGGTGCCGGAACAGGGTCCCGATTGGTTTTTGGTGGCTAGAGAGGCTTGCAGCGGCGGAACTCCCGATCTAGGTTTCTTTTCAGGGGTTTCTATATTTATAGGATTTTTGCGTAGGTCTCACGTCAGGGGGGTCTCCGAGTCATCCACGAGGCAGGGGGCGTGCCCTCCACCCTCGTGGATGGCTCGGGACTCTTCTGGCCCAACTATTTTACTCCGGGGGCTTCTTTTGGTCCATAAAAAATCATCAAAAATTGGCATGTCAATTGGACTCCGTTTGGTATTCCTTTTCCGTAAAACTCAAAAACAAGGAAAAAAATAGAAACTGACAATGGGCTCTAGGTTAATAGGTTAGTCCCAAAAATCATATAAAATAGCATATAAATGCATATAAAACATCCAAGATGGATAATATAATAGCATGGAACAATAAAAAATTATAGATACGTTGGAGACGTATCAAGCATCCCCAAGCTTAATTCCTGCTCGTCCTCGAGCAGGTAAATGATAAAAACAGAATTTTTGATGTGGAATGCTACCTAACATATTTATTAGTGTAATCTCTCTTTATTGTGGCAAGAATATTCAGATCCATAAGATTCAAAACAAAAGTTAATATTGACATAAAAACAGTAATACTTCAAGCATACGAACAAAGCAATCATGTCTTCTCAAAATAACATGACCAAAGAAAGCTATCCCTACAAAATCATATAGTTTGGCTATGCTCTATCTTCATCACACAAAATATTTAAATCATGCACAACCCCGATGATAAGCCAAGCAATTGTTTCATACTTTTGATGTTCTCAAACTTTTTCAATCTTCAAGCAATACATGAGCGTGAGCCATGGACATAGCAATATAGGTGGAATAGAATATGGTGGTTGTGGAGAAGACAAAAAGGAGGAAGATAGTCTCACATCAACTAGGCGTATCAACGGGCTATGGAGATGCCCATCAATAGATATCAATGTGAGTGAGTAGGGATTGCCATGCAACGGATGCACTAGAGCTATAAGTGTATGAAAGCTCAAAAGGAAACTAAGTGGGTGTGCATCCAACTTGCTTGCTCACGAAGACCTAGGACACTTTGAGGAATCCCATCATTGGAATATACAAGCCAAGTTCTATAATGAAAAATTCCCACTAGTATATGAAAGTGACAACATAGGAAACTCTCTATCATGAAGATCATGGTGCTACTTTGAAGCACAACTGTGGTAAAAGGATAGTAGCATTGCCCCTTCTCTCTTTTTCTCTCTTTTTTCCTTTTTTTCTTTTTTTTTCTTTTTTGTCTGGAGTCTCAACCCGACTTGTGGGGGAATCATAGTCTCCATCATCCTTTCCTCACTGGGACAATGCTCTAATAATGATGATCATCACACTTTTATTTACTTACAACTCAATAATTACAACAAAATATGACTCTATATGAATGCCTCCGACGGTGTACCGGGATGTGCAATGACTCAAGAGTGACATGTATGAAAGAATTATGAACGGTGGCTTTGCCACAAATACGATGTCAACTACATGATCATGCAAAGCAATATGACAATGATGAAGCGTTTCATAATAAACAAAACGGTGGAAAGTTGCATGGCAATATATCTCGGAATGGCTATGGAAATGCCATAATAGGTAGGTATGGTGGCTGTTTTGAGGAAGGTAATGGTGGGTGTTATGGTACCGACGAAAGTTGCGTGGCACAAGAGAGGCTTAGCAATGGTGGAAGGGTGAGAGTGCATATAATCCATGAACTCAACATTAGTCATAAATAACTCACACACTTATTGCAAAAATCTATTAGTTATCGAAACTAAGTACTACGCGCATGCTCCTAGGGGGATATATTGGTAGGAAAAGACCATCGCTCGTCCCCGACCGCCACTCATAAGGAAGACAATAAAAAAATATCTCATGCTCCAACTTCGTTACATAACGGTTCACCATACGTGCATGCTACGGGACTCACAAATCTTAACACAAGCATTTCTCAAATTCATAATTACTCACTAGCATGACTCTAATATCGCCATCTTCATATCTCAAAACAATCATAAAGAATAAAACTTCTCATAGTATTCAATGCACTTTATATGAAAGTTTTTATTATATCCCTCTTGGATGCCTGTCATATTAGGACTAAATTCATAACCAAAGCAAATTATCATGCTGTTTAAAGACTCTCAAAATGATATAAGTGAAGCATGAGAGTTCAACAATTTATTCAAAATAAAACTATTGCCGTGCTCTAAAAAGATATAAGTGAAGCACTAGAGCAAATGACAAACTACTCCAAAAGATATAAGTGAAAATCAATGAGTAGTCAAATAATTATGTAACTATGTGAAGACTCCTTCTCATAAATAAAATTTCAGATCTTAAGTACTTTATTCAAACATCAAGCAAAACAAAATAAAATGACATTGCAAGGATAGCACATATCATGTGAAGAAGCAAAAACTTAGGCTCAACCGAGGCTAACCGATAATTGTTGATGAAGAAAGGTGGGATGCGTATCGGGGCATCCCCAAGCTTAGATGCTTGAGACTTCTTGAAATATTAATTAGGGATGCCTTGGGCATCCCCAAGCTTGACCTTTTGTGTCTCCTTAATTCCTCTCATATCATAGTTTCCTGGAATCCTAAAAACTTCATGCACACAAAACTCAACAAGAACTCGTGAGATAAGTTAGTATAAATCAACGCGAAACCTTATCATTCTCTACTGTAGAAAATCACTAAAATTATAATTTGACATTGAATACTAAATGCCTCTGCATATTTAATAGTCCTATCCTCAAATAGAATCATTAAACAAGCAAACATATGCAAACAATGCAAACATAACAACAATTTGTCTAAACAGGATAGTCTGTAAAGAATGCAAGAGGAATCATACTTCTTTGACACCAAAATTTCTGAAAAATTACCACACTGTATATAATTTACTTTTACTCATTGTGTAAAAATTTCAAGATTTTATCATGTTCTGACTATTCACAAATATTCAAAAGATAACAGCAAACTTTTTGTTTTTAAAACAACAACATATAGACCTGAAAAATAAGCATGGTAATGGCTATACTTGACCTTTTTATTGAACTAAAAGATGCAAAACATTACTCTAAATAACAGCAAGAAAATCCTAATAAAACAAAATGACACTCCAAGCAAAACTCATATCATGTGGTGAATAAAAATATAGCTCCAAGTAAAGTTACCGATGAACGAAGATGAAAGAGGGGATGCCATCCGGGGCATCCCCAAGCTTAGGCTCTTGGTTGTCCTTGAATGTTACCTTGGGGTGCCTTGGGCATCCCCAAGCTTAGGCTCTTGCCACTCCTTATTCCATAGTCCATCGAATCTTTACCCAAAACTTGAAAACTTCACAACACAAAACTTAACAGAAAACTCGTAAGCTCCGTTAGTATAAGAAAATAAATCACCACTTAGGTACTGTTGTGAACTCATTCTAAATTCATATCGTTGTAATATATACTTTATTCCAACTTCTGTATGGTTCATACCCTGCGATACTACTCATAGATTCATCAAAATAAGCAAACAACACAATGAAAACAGAATCTGTCAAAAACAGAACAGTCTGTAGTAATCTATAACTCTCGAATACTTCTGTAACTCCAAAAATCCTAAGAAATTAGGAAGTCCTAGGAAATTTGTTTATTCATCCTCTGCAAAAAGTATCAGTATTTTATCACGCTTCTATTAAAAATGAAAACTAATCTCCTGGGCGCAAAAGTTTCTGTTTTTCAGCAAGATCAAATCAACTATGACCGTAAGCCATCCCAAAGGTCTTACTTGGCACTTTATCAAAACAAAAGCTATAAAACATGATTACTACAGTAGCATAATCATGTGAACACACAAAAATAGTAGGTATAAATGTTGGGTTGTCTCCCAACAAGCGCTTTTCTTTAATGCCTTTCTAGCTAGGCATGATGATTTTAATGATGCTCATATAAAAGATAGGAATTGAAACATAAAGAGAGCATTATGAAGAATATGACTAGCACTTTTAAGTCTAACCCACTTCCTATGCATAGGGATTTTGTGAGCAAACAATTTATGGGAACAAGAATCAACTTGCATGGGAAGGTAAAGCAAGCAAAACTTCAAGATTTTCAACATGTAGAGAGGAAATTTGATATTATTGCAACTCCTACAAGCATATATTCCTCCCTCATAATAATTTTCAGTAGCATCATGAATGAATTCAACAATATAACCATCACAAAAGCATTCTTTTCATGATCCACAAGCATAGAAAATTTACTACTCTCCACATAAGCAAAATTCTTCTCATTCATAATAGTGGGAGCAAACTCAACAAAATAACTATCATGTGAGGTATAATCCAATTGAAAGTTAAAATCATGATGAAAAGTTTCATGGATATCATTATTCTTTATAGCATACGTGTCATCACAATAATCATCATAGATAGGAGGGATGCTTTCATCATAATAAATTTGCTCATCAAAACTTGGGTGACAAAAAATATCATCTTCATCAAACATAGCATCCCCAAGCTTGTAGCTTTGCACATCATTATCATCATGGATATTCAAAAAATTCATACTAACATTGAATCATGCTCATCATTCAAAGATTTAGTGCCAAACATTTTAATAATTCTTCTTCTAACACTTCGGCACAATTATCGGAATCCTTATTTTCACGAAAGACATTAAAAAGATGAAGCATATGAGGCAACCTTAATTCCATTTTTTTGTAGTTTTCTTTTATAGACTAAACTAATGATAAAACAAGAAACAAAAGGATTCGATTGTAAGATCTAAAGATATACCTTCAAGCACTCGCCTCCCCGGCAATGGCGCCAGAAAAGAGCTTGATGTCTACTACACAACCTTCTTCTTGTAGACGTTGTTGGGCCTCCAAGTGCGGAGGTTTGTAGGACAATAGCAAATTTCCCTCAAGTGGATGACCTAAGGTTTATCAATTCGTGGGAGGCGTAGGATGAAGATGGTCTCTCTAAAAAAAACCTGCAACCAAATAACAAAGAGTCTCTTGTGTCCCCAACACACCCAATACAATGGTAAATTGTATAGGTGCACTAGTTCGGCGAAGAGATGGTGATGCAAGTGCAATATGGATGGTAGATAAAGGTTTTTGTAATCTGAAAAAAATATAAAAACAGCAAGGTAACTAATGATAAAAGTGAAATTAAACGGTATTGCAATGCGTTGAAACAAGGCCTAGGGTTCGTACTTTCACTAGTGCAAGTTCTCTCAACAATAATAACATAATTGGATCATATAACTATCCCTCAACATGCAACAAAGAGTAACTCCAAAGTCACTAATAGCGGAGAACAAATGAAGAGATTATTGTAGGGTACGACACCACCTCAAAGTTATTCTTTCTGATCAATTCATTGGGCTATTCCTATAAGTGTCACAAACAGCCCTAGAGTTCGTAGTAAAATAACACCTTAAGACACAAATCAACAAAAACCCTAATGTCACCTAGGTACTCCAATGTCACCTCAAGTATCCGCGGGTATGATTATACGATATGCATCACACAATCTCAGATTCATCTATTCAACCAACACAAAGAACTTCAAAGAGTGCCCCGAAGTTTCTACCGGAGAGTCAAGACGAAAACGTGTGCCAACCCCTAGGCATAGATTCCCAAGGTCACGGAACCCGCAAGTTGATCACCAAAACATACATCAAGTGAATCAATAGAATACCCCATTGTCACCACAGGTATCCCATGCAAGACATACATCAAGTGTTCTCAAATCCTTAAAGACTCAATTCGATAAGATAACTTCAAAGGGAAAACTCAATTCATCGCAAGGAGATAGAGGGGGAGAAACATCATAAGATCCAACTATAGTAGCAAAGCTCGCGTTACATCAAGATCATGCCACATCAAGAACATGAGAGAGAGAGAGAGAGAAAGATCAAACACATAGCTACTGGTACATACCCTCAGCCCCAAGGGTGAACTACTCCCTCCTCGTCATGGAGAGCGCCGGGATGATGAAGATGGCCACCGGTGATGGATCCCCCCTCCGGCAGGGTGCTGGAACAGGGTCCTGATTGGTTTTTGGTGGCTAGAGAGGCTTGCGGCTGCGGAACTCCCGATCTAGGTTTCTTTTCGGGGGTTTCTGTATTTATAGGAATTTTTGGCGTAGGTCTCACGTCAGGGGGGTCTCCGAGTCATCCATGAGGCAGGGGCACGCCCAGGGGGGTAGGGCACGCCCTCCACCCTCGTGGATGGCTCGGGACTCTTCTGGCCCAACTATTTTACTCCGGGGCTTCTTTTGGTCCATAAAAAATCATCAAAAATTGGCACGTCAATTGAACTCCATTTGGTATTCCTTTTCTGTAAAACTCAAAAACAAGGAAAAAGCAGAAACTGGCACTGGGCTCTAGGTTAATAGGTTAGTCCCAAAAATCATATAAAATAGCATATAAAACATCCAAGATGGATAATATAATAGCATGGAACAATAAAAAATTATAGATACGTTGGAGACGTATCATGCCTCCCTCGGGGCACCCCCAGGTGCAGCCATGGCCCGTCGTGTTCCTTTTGGCCCATAAAAATTCTCCGTAAAGTTTCGTGGCATTTGGACTCCGTTTGATATTGATTTTCTACGATGGAAAAAAGATGGAAAAAACAACAACTGGCACTTGGCACTATGTCAATAGGTTAGTACCAAAAAATGATATAAAATGATTATAAAACATCCAAGATTGATAATATAACAGCATGGAACAATCAAAAAATTATAGATATGTTGGAGACGTATCAACATCCCCAAGCTTAACTCCTACTCGTCCTCGAGTAGGGAAGTGATAAAAACAGAATTTTTGATGTGGAATGCTGCCTAACATGTCATATCATATTTCTTTCTTTATAGCATGGACATTTGGACTTTTATATTGTTCAAAGCAATTGTGTAGTTTTGACATGATAATTTAAATACTCAAGCATATCAACAAGGAACTATGTCTTTCAAAATATCTACGCTAAATAAGCTATCCCTTGCCCATCATGCTCAACCATTGATCCATTCATGAAACACACTCGCATATTAGCTATGTCCAATACTCAAGTACGATCATATTGCCTCCTAGTTGGTGCTTTTATAAGAGAAGATGAAGACTCAAATTCGAAATAAAAATTGCATAAAGTAAAAGATAGGCCCTTCGCAGAGGGAAGTGGGGATTTGTAGAGGTGCCAGATCTCAAAGCAAAAAACTTAGAGATAGAAACATTTTGGGAGGTGTATCCATCCCACCAACAAAAACGGCTTAGAGTTCCCAATACTTTCCATGCTTAGATATATCATAAGCAGTTTCCAAACAAAAAATAAAGTTTATTCCTTTTTCCACTATACTTTCACTTTCCATGGCTAACCGTATCCACGGGTGCCCTCCATACTAACACTTTCCAAGGAATTTATTATTTGACACAATTCATTTTTGCATTTCGGGAATGGGCATCCCTAATACTTTTGCCTTAGTCTCGTGCAATGACAAATGAATAAACATTCATCGTGAGAATAACACATCTAGCATGGAAAATATTAGCCACCCCTCACTGCCTCGCGAGCGAAACAAACACACAAAAGAGAAGTTTATTTTTGAAAATTAGAGATGGCACATGCAAATTAGCTTAGAACAGCAAAAGAATACCGCATATAGGTAGATATAGTGGACCCATGTGGCAAAACTGGGTTAAAGGTTTTTGGATGCACAAGTAGTGATCATACTTAGTACAAAATGAAGGGTAGCAAAAGATTGAGAAGCGACCAACCAATAAACGAATAATCTCATAAGCGAGCATTAAGCATAACTAACACCGAGTAATGCACCATAAGTAGGACATAATTTCATTGCATAACTATTGACTTTCGTGCTTGCATAGGGAATCACAAACCTTAACACCAACATTCTTACTAAAGCATAATTACCCCTTGATTCTTAGTAATAGTTTTGAGAGATGATGATGTGATATGTGAGTCATCTTGATGGGTAATTATGCTTTAGTAAGAATGTTGGTGTTAAGGTTTGTGATTCCCTATGCAAGCACGAAATAAATAATTATGCAATGAAATTATATCCTACTTGTGGTGCATTATTCGGTGTTAATTATGCTTAATGCTCGCTTATGAGATTATTCGTTTCTTGGTTGGTCGCTTCAATCATTTGCTAGCCTTCATTTTGCACTAAGTATGATCACTACTTGTGCATCCAAAATCCTTTAAACCAGATTTGCCACATGAGTCCACTATACCTACCTATATGCGGCATTCTTTTGCCGTTCTAAGCGAATTTGTATGTGCCATCTCTAATATTCAAAATAAATTTCTCTTTTGTGTGCTCGTACCGCTCACGAGGCGATGAGGGGTGGCTAATATTTTCCATGCTAGATGTGTTATTCTCATGATGAGTGTTTATTCACTTGTCATTGCACGAGAGTAAGACAAAAGGTATTAGGGATGCCCAGTCCCAAAATGAAAAATGAATTTACTTTATGTTGTTAAATAGTAAATTCCTTGAAAAGTGTTGGTATGGAAGGCACCCATGGATACGGTTAGCCATGGAAAGTGAAAGTATGGTGGAAAAAGGAATAAACTTTAATGTCTGTTTGGGAACCGCCTATGATATATCTAGCATGGAAAGTGTTGGGAACTCTAAGTCGTTTACGTTAGTGGGAAGGACACACCTCCCAAAATGTTTTTATCTCTAATTTTTTGCTTTGAGCTCTGGCACCTCTACAAATCCCTACTTCCCTCTGCGAAGGGCCTTTCTTTTACTTTATACAATTTTTATTTTGAATTTGAGTCTCCATCTTCTCTTATAAAAGCACCAATTTGGAGGCACTATGATCGTACTTGAGCATTGGGTGTAGTTAGGGCCTGTTTTGAACCCCTCCAGCTTCACCAAACTTCACATAACCAGCTTCTTAAAGCAGCTTCTCACTCTACTTGGCGAATCCCATCCGTTCGGCGCCGCCGCAGGTTCTCCTATCGCCAGATTCGGCTGGCAGCCCAGCTTATGAGATAGTTGGCCTGCTCAGCGCCTCTTTCAGCCCATTGGAACCAGCCCAGTTCGGAATGATGCTCCTGGCTCGGGCGTCAATGGCGTCTCCTTCCCATGAGCTCACTGCTCCTGGCTAGCAGCAGGGAACTACCCCGAAGGAATGGGATTCGACGGGAAGAGACTGGGATGGCCCGATCTGGCGACGGAGAGATCGCTAGCCAGCAACAATGGGGAGTCGGAAGTGAAGCGGTGGCGGTGGACTGGCGGCGCTGAACTACGCTAGGGTTACGAGAGGGGGAACTATCGAGGGAGGAGTGCGTAGGGATTCGGGAGGGATTTGTTTTTTTCTTCAAGTGAGGTGGGTAGCGATTTGGGTGGGGGAGGGCTGAACCGTTTTCTTGGCGGTGGCACTCTGGTCGTAAATATGGGCAACTCCTTCTTCTTGTTTTCCTGGAGTCGGGCTTTTGGTGCTTCACGTTTTTACACTAGAATCTGGCTGAGCTTCTCAATTCTGGCTTCTCGTAGCTTAGGCGTTCGGGTCAGCTTCATGCCAGGATTTTGTGAAGTTAGAAGCCGGAGAGATACAGAACAGGCCCTTAATATGCGAGTGTGTTTCATGAATGGATCAATGATTAAGCATGATGGGCTAGGGATAGCTTATTTTAGCGTTGATATTTTGAAAAACATGGTTGCTTGTTGATATGCTTGAGTATTTAAGTTATCATGTCAAAACTAGACTATTGCTTTGAACAGTATAAAAGTCCAAATGCCCATGCTACAAAGAAAAGAAATACGATATGACATGTTAGGTAGCATTCCACATTAAACATTTTGTTTTTATCACTTCCATACTCGAGGACGAGTAGGAGTTACGCTTGGGGATGCTGATACGTCTGCAGCGTATCTATAATTTTTGATTGTTCCATGCTATTATATTATCAATCTTGGATGTTTTGTAATCATTTTATATCATTTTTTGTACTAACCTATTGACATAGTGCCAATTGCCAGTTGATGTTTTCTGCATGTTTTTTACATCACAGGAAATCAATACCAAATGGAGTCCAAATGCAATGAAACTTTACACATATTTTATTTGGACCAGAAGACACCTAATGGGCCAAGGCTGCGCTTGGGGGGTGCTCCGAGGAGAGCACAACCCACCAACGCGCGCCAGGAGGCCCAGACGCGCCCTGGTGGGTTGTGCCCACCTCGGGTTCCCACCGGACCGCCTCTTTGCTCTATAAATAACCCAATATTCCAGAAACCCTAGGGGAATCGATGAAAATCAATTCCAGCCGCCGCAGAGTCCAAAACCACTAGATCCAATCTAGACACCATCACGGAGGGGTTCACCACTTTCATTGGTACCTCTCCGATGATGCATGAGTAGTTCTTTGTAGACCTTCGGGTCCGTAGTTAGTAGCTAGATGGCTTCCTCTCTCTCGCTGAATTCTCAATACAATGGTCTCTTGGAGAACCATATGATGTAACTCTTTTTGCAGTGTGTTTGTTGGGATCAGATGAACTTTGAGTTTATGATCAGATCTATCTTTGTATATCCATGAAAGTATTTGAGTTTCTTTGATCTCTTTTATGCATGATTGCTTATAGCCTCATATTTCTTCTCCGATATTTGGGTTTTATCTGGCCAACTTGATCTATTTATCTTGCAATGGGAAGAGGTGCTTTGTAGTGGGTTCGATCTTACGGTACTTGATCCTAGTGACAGAAAGGGAACCGACATGTATGTATCGTTGCTACTAAGGATAAAACGATGGGGTCTATCTCTACATAGATAGATCTTGTCTACATCAAGTCATCGTTCTTATTGCATTACTCCGTTTCTCCATGAACTTAATACACTAGATGCATGCTGGATAACGGTCAATGTGTGGAGTAATATTAGTAGATGGAGGCAGGAGTCGGTCTACTAATCTTGGACGTGATGCCTATATAATGATCATTGCCTGAATATCATTATGAGTATTTGAAGTTCTATTAATTGCCCAACAGTAATTTGTTTACCCACCGTTTGCTATTTTTCTCGAGAGAAGCCACTAGTGAAAACCTACGGCCCCCGGGTCTCTTTGTCATATTATTTGCCTTTGCGATCTATTTTCCTTTGCTTTTTTTCTAGATCTATTAAACCAAAAATACAAATATACTTTGCTGCATTTTATTCTTATTTATTTTATTTGGCGTTTGATCTATCAATCTACTACAATTTATTCACGCCCGTTTGCCTATCTTGAGGCGCCGCTGCCCGAAAGGGATTGACAACCCCTTTTACACGTCGGGTTGTGAGTAATTGTTATTTGTGTGCAGGTGCTGTTTACGTTGTGTTGATTGGTTCTCCTACTGGTTCGGTAACCTTGGTTTCACATCTGAGTGAAATACCTACCGCCGCTGTGCTGCATCATCCCTTCCTCTTTGAGGAAATACCGACGTAGCTTCAAGCATCATCAAAGGTCTACAAAAAACTACTCACGCATCACCGGAGAGGCACCAATGTAAGTGGTGAACCAGAACCACCAGGGGCGGAGGTAGGATTGGAGCTTAAACGGGGCCGAACATGGTGATTCTCACTTAGAGGGAGCCAAGAAAGCTAATTTTGTCTAAACATCATGTCTAAACTAGCTTTAAGTACAAAATCATTCGAATTGTACAATGTCATAGGGGGGGCCAGGGTCCGTGCTGGTCCCCTAGCTCCGCCACTGTGAACCACTCCGTGATGGTGTCTAGATTGGATCTGGTGGTTCTGGACTCTGCGGCGGCTGGAATTGATTTTCGTCGACTCCCCTAGGGTTTCTGGAACATTGGGGTATTTATAGAGCACAGAGGTGGTCCGGGGGGCATCCGAGGTGGGCACAACCCACCAAGGCTCGCATGGGCCTCATAGCGCCCCCCGGTGGGTTGTGCTCCCCTCGGAGCACCCCTCCATGCGCTGCCTTGGCCCATTGGGTGTCTTCTGGTCCATAAAAAATCTCTGTGAAGTTTCGTTGCATTTGGACTCCGTTTAATATTGATTTCCTGCAATGTAAAAAACATGCAGAAAACAGCAAGTGGCACTTGGCACTATGTCAATAGGTTAGTACCAAAAAATGATATAAAATGACTATAAAATGATTATAAAACACTCAAGATTGATAATATAACAACATGGAACAATAAAAAATTATAAATACGTTGGAGACGTATCAGTAATATCCGTGTAAACAACATGATAACATGTGTAGCACATGCGTGTAATATTTGTTATCATTCTTATTCTTGTTTTTCAATTTGCAAAATAAATAAATAAATTCGTGATTTTTTTAATGATGAACATTTTTTAAATATGTGATTTTTTAAAATTTAGGTTTTTCTTTTTCAAATTCGTGAAAATTTCTATTTAATCATGAACTTTTTTTGAAACTGTGAACATTCTTGAAATCATGAAGATTTTTTAAAACTCACGAACATGTTTTAAAATGGTGAACATTTTTTCAAAACCGTGAACATTTTTTTCTAAATCATAAACATTTTTCTTAAATTGTGAGCATTCATGAACATTTTTTCAAACAAACGAACATTTTTTCGAAATCCCAAACATTCTTTCAAAATGTTGAAGATTCTCTTAAATCATGAACATGTTTTTGAATTTGAGAACATTTTTTGAAATTATGAACATTTTTTTGAATCATGAACATTTCCTTAATCCAAGAATAAGTTTTTGAAATCATGAACATTTTTTACAAATTTGTGAACATTTTTATAATTTGTGAACATTATTTGAAATCATGAATAGTTTTTTGAAATCATGATTAGTTTATGCAAAATTAGTAACTTTTTCTGAAATATAAAACTTTTTGATACCCCGAATTATTGAGAAAAAGCAAAAATCAAAAAGAAAAGAAAAAAGGCAGCGTCCCGACCCGCACATGGGCCGGCGCGCGCTCGCTGCGTTCCCGGCGCCTTATGCGCCCTATAGGAGCTCCCATTGGTTACGTCGCAAATTTATCTGCGTTATTCGTGCGCGGTTTATCCAGAATGGGCAAACTGAACCCCTGTGGGCTAACTGGGCTGAGGGCCTACATTTGTTCCACATGCCATGCCCCCACGGGCGGATTAACATCGGTTGATCCAGCCCAGCTCTCCGATGCTCCGAGCGCGGGAGCTGTTTCCCCATGGGCGGGAAACCAATTTGGCTGGTGCCTTGTTCCTCCAGATTCCAGACTCCTCGAGCATGTTATTGTTATTAAAAAATATAATAACTCCTCGAGTTTTGCAAACCTAGCCTAAATATATCTTTTGCCCGTCACAAAATTGACGAATGTACTATCTGGGGGCCTTATTTATTTTCATATTAGTTAAGCAAAATATACTTTGGGTCCCTGGGGAAAATGTTGCTGCCAGTGTGGGAGGTGCGCCGAGGGTACGCCGAGGGTGCAACGGCAAAAGCCCGCCGTCCCCGTTCCGATCCCTTCCCCACCCCAACACCCCCGCCCCGCTCTGAGACGGACTGCCTTTTTCCGTACTCGCAATTCCATCCATGGCTCCCGGCCCTCACCCCCACCCCCACGGCCCCACCGCCTCCTAGCCCACTAGCCTAGGGTTTCGGGCCCCGAGATCGTAGCCGTCGCCGCCGACGCCGCCGCCGCAATGTCTGGCTCGCCGGGGCAAGTCGTGAGCGAGGTCGGCAAGCGCCTCGGGCAGCCGCGCCTCGGCAAGGACGCCCTCATCAAGCTCCTCAAGGTGAGCGCCCCCGTCCGTCCCGCACCAGTCCTCCTCCGATCTAAACCCGCTCGCTCACAGTCCTCGCGAGACGCTGTGCTGCTTCTGGGGTTTTGAAATTGCCTCGAAGGGCACCGCTGATTTTAGTGTTTTTTTGGGGGTTCTCGAACACTGACTGTAGTTCACGATTCCGCTCCAACCTCCATGGGGTTACGAGGGGCTGGGAATTCGAGCACCATGTAGTAATTCGTGTGATGGGGGCACAGGGGCAGCGATGCTGAAGAGGTTGTATGTTCACTATGCTTATGTTTGACAGTTTGAGCAAAGCCTCTGAGGTGTTTAGTGTCAACTCGGCATGGATCTATGGTGTTTATGATCGCTCGAAACTTGTTGAAAGAGTACCAGTACCGTTTATTTCCCTGCCAACTGGAGGCAGTCAGAGAACCTTCAGTTAATTGTCACATGTCTATTATTTCATCAGTAAACAATTTTGTGAGCACTTGTTGTTTCAAGTTTGCCTGCTTTGTGAATTGGTAATATGAAGGAAGGTACTATGGAGATTTATGGATAAGGAACAAAGGAGATTTGATTTTTCAGGCTTCAACCAATTCATTATCTTAAACCGTCAGTAACATTTGAGTATTTCGATCCATTTTACATGATAAACAGGTTAACTGGAGATCAAGTGGGTTAATTTCGGCCCTTCCCTTTTTCCCTGAAACGGATATTTGCCTTTTTTACTGTTATACGAGAATACAGTTTTGATTTGGTTGTACTGTACTTGTATTTTATCCAGCATTTGGGGGAGTTTAGAGCAATGGCTTTGTACAAATACATTGTTAGATCTCTACCTGAACTGTTCTCTAGCTCCCATTAGGGGTTACATATTTGCATACTTTTGTTTAATGCATCTATACTATGACAACCCCTCCGACAGTTGAACCCTTGAACCTAGTATAGTAGGACAGGGATGCAGGCTAGCTCACCGTAATCATCCAAAGGGAAAAGCGTGGCACATTAATACTTTGCAGCTTGGCATTTTCTCTAATTGGTTGTTTCTTTTCATTATTTTTTCTATGAATAAATTTGAATTTACTTCCATAACATGTTTTTGTTATTATCTGCAGCAAGCTGAAAGTGCTTTATCAGAGTTGAGTCAGTCCTCCTCTCTGCAAGATGCTCTACGTCCTTTGAGTAAATCACTGGTCCAGAACACTTTACTTAGCCACAAGGACAAGGATGTCAGACTTCTTGTTGCTGTCTGCTTCATTGAAGTTATGCGAATCCTTGCACCTGATCCACCTTTTACTGATGAAATATTTAAGGTATTTTAACACTTATGTCTTTCAATGCTTGGCTGTCACTGACTTCTTGTACCATTACCATTTAGAGTTGTGAAAATATGAAGCACTAACTAACAGTCATATTTGTCAGATAATTTCTGTAACGTTATCCATTTTCGATTTTTGAGTTATTTAATGTCAAAGAACAATTGGAATAAGGACCACACTCCTATAACACTATGTCAACTGCTTTATCTCAGGAAATATTTAGGCTCTTCATCAGCGAATTTTCAGGGCTTGCAGACACCGAGAGTCCATATCTTACGAGAAGGATGAAAATATTGGAGAATGTTGCTGCGCTTAGATGCTCTGTAATTATGGTTGACACTGGCTGTCAGGACTTGGTTCTTGATATGGCCAAAATATTCTTCTCGGCAGCGAAGTAAGACTAAATCTACTGCTCTTGTTGTTATATGCCTACATTTGGTTACAACCAAGAATCAAGCTGTGCTCATTTGTCAGTACCTATCTTTCAATTGTAGATACATTGATCGTACTCGTACTGACTTTGACTTGAAAATCATGAGTACATTTTTTCACTTATGTCCTATCAACCGGTTTCTTTTTGTACTGTCTTCCCATTTTGAGATTTTGGAATTATGAAGTCATCAAGACCTCTAATACTGTGTATCACACCATCAAGATCTCCAATACTGTCTACCGCAAACTGTAAATATACAGTGCTATGTTTGTTCTTCCATTGAGCTGGCTATTTCTAGGTATTATTGTTATTTATGGAGAAAGCTATGAACTGTCAAATCGCCAGGTTTCCGTTTCCATGTATCACAGTAAATGTCAGTGTGCACTATCATGTTTGCTGTTTTCAATACTTAATGGATCTCATGGGTTCCTTATCAAGTGCAACGGGCGATGTACCTAGTTTATGGAGGTGATTTGGTGAACATGTCTTGGCCAACAAAAGAGTTGTGTATGCACCTTGTGGTACTATTGTCTTGTTGTCCTTAAACATGTTAAGATAATTGGCAACATTCATTTCCTTAAACAAATTTATACTCGAAACCAAACTGTTATCCTTGGCTCAGCAAGAGCAGAAATTCCATTATGCAAGTAGTTTGCTTTACGTTATGTGTGCTAATTCATGACCTGCTCATGTTCAAAGGTGTCTGCCACACATAATTACTGTTTCTGAAAATTTAAATCGCATTTTTTTCATTAAGTGGTTAACTCCTTGATTGTGAAACTCTTTACAGGCAAGGTCTTCAGCAATGTGTGCACCAGGCTATGCTATCAATAATGACACAAATATTAAATGAAAAAGTTACTCAGCCTCTTCTGGATGTGATTTTCCGCAATTTAGTAAAAGAGGACAAGGTAACATATTTACTGTTCATTTAATACTAACAGTAAGTTGAGGCTGATCATGCGAGTAATGTTTCCTTACAATATGTTCTTCTCTGCATGAATAACTTAGATATCTGGAAGCCTGCATTATTGTTCTTTGATCCAAACTAATGCTTGTTTGCTTCTTGTTGCCCATGCAGGGAGGAGCCCACAAGCTTGCTGTTGACATAATTCAAAACTGTGCTGAGAAATTGGAGCACATTGTTCGAATTTTTTTGACATCATGCATTTTGAGCAAGGATGCACCGGTGAATGAACACAAGAAGCCGCATCATAAAATTATTCTGGAAATATTCCAGTGTGCACCCCAGATGCTTTTTGCTGTTATTCCATGCTTAACTCATGAGCTCCTGGTATGTTATTTTCTTTTAACTTTGTTACACTATTATATTGGATCGTATTCTCCCTGAACAAGCACCATCTACCTCCTTAGAGTGACCAGGTTGATATCCGACTGGAGGCAGTGCACCTGATTGGGAGGCTTCTTGTCTTCTCTAATCTTCGCTTTGGTCAAGAAAACCAGATATTATTTAGGGAATTCTTGAAGAGATTCTCTGACAAATCTGCAGAAGTAAGAATTGCTGCAATTGATGCAGCAAAAGCATGCTACATTGCTGCATCATCTGGAAATGTAGCACAGAATGTTCTCAGTAAGACTACTACTTTTATCTGTGGTCACTATATGCACATTACCATCTGTAAGCATCCTTTTCATGTGGATGTCTTGTTCCTTTTGGCAGAATCTCTTGAAGGAAGGTTATTGGATTTTGATGACAAAGTGAGGATCCGAGCTGTTTATGCAGTTTGTGATTTGGCCAAATCAAATCTAAGCTCATTTCCTTCTGAGTTGATATTACAAGCAGCAGAGAGGCTACGTGACAAAAAGGTGAGCAGGTATTATTGTTATTTTGCACAGCAGTTTCTTGATGGTGCCTCACTGAAACATTTTTCAGATATCTGTCAGAAAGAATGTAATGCATAAGTTGCTGGACTTGTATCGAGATTACTGTGAGAAATGCTCCAAAGGAACTGCGACAATTAACACTCACTATGAACAAATCCCAGCTAAACTTATTGTTCTCTGTTTTGACAAAGATTGTGAATCCTTCAGGTTTGTTCATCTCTCTCTCTCTCTCTCTCTCATACTCAGTCATGCCTATTTTGTTGAGTTGTGGCTTCTATATTTTGGCAGGCCACACAATATGGGGCTTATTTTTGCTGAAGAACTCTTTCCATCACCACTTTCTCCAAAAGAAAGAGCAATGCATTGGGTTGAGTTTTTTTCTTATTTCAAATCACAACATGTTAAGGCTTTGCATGCCATCTTTTCTCAGAAAAGAAGGTAAACACTTGTAGCATAGTATATACTATGATGATGTAATAACTCTGTGAAGCACATTTGACATTTAGACATTTTCCTTTAGGTTGCAACTGGAGATGCAAGCATATTTATCACTTCGAGCAAAGAAGGTTTGTAAATCATCAATAGATACTGAACATTTAGTGAACTTTTTTCTCAAATTGAACCTTGTATGTGCTACAGGAAGAATCTTCAGATGAAATACAGAAGAAAATTTGTGCGTCATTAAGGAAGATGTCCGCTTCCTTTACAGACATCTCTAAAGTTGAAGACTGCTTTGAGAATTTGCACCAGATGAAGGATAATAACATATTTAAGGATTTGGCTGAAATAAGCAAAGAGGGCACTACTTTTGCAACAGTTCGATCAATCAGAGTAATACTCGTTTGGTCCTTTTAACTGACGAGACAGTAAATTGTTTGTTTTCTCCTGCTTTTGTTTGCTCAACTATAAACTTACTGAGGAAGCCGTGGTGTATACTTCCCAAACGTAGTTTAATATTCGTATGTTTCTTTTTCATGGCATCCTTAATTCCTATTGCATGATCCTAGTTAGAAGTCATCAGCGGTGGCATATACCATGTGGATTATTTTGCATGGGAACATGTACATGCCCTCCAGTTTGAGGACTGAATGATTTAAATGATTATCATGAAAATCGAGCCAGTCTCTTTTTCTGCGCAATCAGTACGGTTCTACCGAGAATATAATAATACTGAGATTGAGGGAAAAGTAAAAGTAAAATATCCAAAGGAGAGCAAATACAAGGGGTAGTCTCAAAGGAGCTTCCTAGAGATAAGAGATAGAGGAAAGGAAAGTCTAGGTAGAACTCATTTAGTGCACATGGAAAACAAACAAAGTGAATTTGTCTTTCCAGTGGGATCTGCATTGTCTTGTCTTTCCAGCGGGATCTGCATTGTTTTGTTTTCAAGGTGGGTCTGCATTGTGTTGTTTCCCATCATGAGGTCAAATTTGAACTTGAACATTTGCGTGATGCTAAATCTCTCTAGCTTTCAGCAAACTACGGAATGCCCGACTCTTCCTTGTTCTGTCAAAACTATTAAGCTGCTAACTGTGAGTTCTGTGGAGCATTAAATGGTCCCAGTTTACAAGTTAGTGCAAGTACGTTAGTACCCTGTTAGACTAGTCATAGTGGTGAGCAACTTAGACTAGTAACATGCATATGTTACTAGTATACGTTACTACCTTCATAGTGGGTAGTGTCATGTGTGTGATAACATAGAGAGCTTCATTTATTACTTTGTAGAGTCATTTTACATTGGGAACCGCTATGTGATGGTAACATATTATGTTACTCCATTTGCCTCTCTCCTCATTAATTACTTGCCATATCATATTTTTTGCCTATGTGGCACGCATGTTACTACTTATGTTACTCCCACTATGAGCAGCCATATGTGTATTGAACTCTTTTTTTCTCCACATGGTATTATTTATGCAAAAGTTTTTTTTTTAAGATTTGTATCATAGAACATACCCAAATCAAATGTCTATGTTTATATCTAAGTTCGTGCTTGAATGACTGTAGGATTCATTTCTCAAGAGAATTGGCAACAAACACCAAATTTACAGCTTCTGCAAAGAACTGTCTACAAAACTCTCGCATTCACTATTTAATTGGGAGATGATTTGTGCCATCTTGGAGGTTCTTTTCTCCTGCAGAAATGAATTAACCCATTATGCAGAGTCCGCATGTGATCTTTTACTGGTAAGTTATTAATAGCCGGCAAATTATTTGTTTTCTTTTAGGAATATGAACTTCTCTTTGCTGCAAGCATGCAATCTTTTGAAGCTTACTGCATTTCAGTTTTTACCATTGATTAAACTTTTTTGTGCTTAACGGCACATCTGTTTTTTAGTTCATGCACACATTTTCATCTCCTTTTAAGGGTCATCTTCTATACTTCTGACTCAAATGTGTAATCATGTAGCTAGTTGCAATGGCGTTTCCATCATTATTCAGAGGCTCAGAGGAGTACTTGCTAAAGTTGTTCTCCGAAGACTCAGTCCTGATAAATGAGAAGAGTCTCCAAATGTTGGCATATTTGGCAAAATCACCGTGTAAATTATCTATTAATTTCAGGTAAAATAAACTGTCATTGTATTGGAAGTTGGATTGTCTTGATCTGTCTGTTTGTTGATAATTGCTCTATGAATGGTTCATGTTTGATGAATCAGCAATGTATTACTCAAGCCTGAAACTAAATGGCCATTTTGAAATTTTAAATATCCTCCTGTTTGCCTTTTTTTCTTCTTCTCCAGGGATTTTGTATGAGCTCACTAAAAACTGGCGAAAAACACTTTACTCCTATTCACCACCTTACCAATCTAGAAGTGCAATGGGCGGTAATATAAAGAAAATGTAGGGATAGGAAAATGTCAATACCTTTTTTGTATTTAATGATTGCAAGTGTGGTAGGTCTCTCCATCTTTAGTTATCTTAAGATGAATATTTTACTCATAGTAAGTTGTCTTTTTTCCAGTAGTGATGTCTACCTCTTACTGGAGCAAAAGTGTATTGAAGGAACACGTGCTGAATCGAAATATGCCATTTCTGCAATTGCTTCACTGATCCAGTCTCCAGATGACAAGAAATTTGCCAAATTATGTAAGGTAGGTACTAATTAGTTCTGTTCTACAATTGCTTCACTGACCCAGTTCCCAGATGACAATTGTTTACATATGGAAATGCTCAAACCCTTTGCAGAATGATTGTTTCTGATGCTAAAATGGTCACAATGTTTTTGGTAGCTAGCTGTTTCTTCTTATTTTTTTCATGCCTTTGTTTTTAAATGAAGGCGTACTTTGGTGGACGACTTATATGATCCTCTCTTCCCTGCAGAAAGTTGTTGGTGGTCTACATGATAACCATAATATCCCAACTCTATTACAGTCGTTGGGCTTAATATTGGAGTATTCTCCTTCCATGTATACATCATATGACGACCAATTTATCAATTTTGTTCAACGTGTTTTTGTCTCACCTGAGGTAGGTAATATATTTTTTAGCAGTGATATCTGGACTAAGACATAGCAATTTGATGTCTGCTATGGTTTATGGTTTATGCAGTTTGTTTCAACTCCGGAACTGTCACCCTCCGATGAAAATTCTGCATGCAGTTTCTCTTGCAAACTGAAGGTAAGTTCTGGACAAAATAAAACATTCAACTCATGGTAGATCTAGTAGGGAGTTCCACATGCGAGTAAAATTCACGATGGAATTTTCATTTTTGCTCTCTAATTGTTTTGTGGCCAATGTAGATTTATTGTCTCAAAGCACTTGTCAAAAGTTGTTTACCAACAACTACTGCCCGTGATCGAATAGAGAATTTCTTGAAGATGCTGTTAGATATAATTCGCGAAGAATTCACGCCCATTACTATATGGTTCGTATTTTTCTGCTTCCTCACATTATTTTAAATTGTTTTCTCAATAGATGCTTCACTGTTGTAGCCTTCTGTTTGTTTTCTACTGATTACACCAGTTCTTTAACTGATATTTTACAGTGCATCAGTTGATCAGCTTTTCTACAAGTATATTTTTTCAAGCACTATTGGAACACATAATTCATTGTGGTGTGGTCAAGTTTCCTTTCTTGTTGAATGTGATAAACATAATTTGCACATCTTTGCATTAAGATAGGTAGTCATAGTTACAAGTGGTCAATTTGGTGCAAAATTGTAGAACTTGCAGATGTGCCTAATGCTTAGTGTTCTACAAGTCGTATACTGTGTAACTTTCATGAGGTTTCTGTTACCTTCGTGTTTGGGTTACTGTGATGAACTAGTGCATCTCGAGCATCACCTTTTTTCAGCTGGAGGCTTCCTGGTTAGTATAATGCAAGGAACTTAGGAATTCAGCAATTACACATCGTTGATTAGGTGGTCAATTTAGTGGGGTTTGTGAGAGAATTTCTTGGTTAGTATAATGAGGAAGTTAGGAACTCACCAAACTTATTTTAAAGAGAGAATCAGCAAGTAAGCATTGCTGATTAGGTGGTCAATTTGGTTTGAATGGTTACTGGAAGAAAAGACTCACCAATCGGGAGTGCAGAAAGAAGAAAGTAAAGAAAAAAGTCCATTTTACTCCCCTGAACAAAATCGATGGTTCACATAACCCCTTAATGAAGCCAATCCCGTTCAATACCCACCCAAAGTGGATTTGGTCGGGTGGTTTTGTTGAGTTGGACTCGGTCAAGCTGTTTTGTTGACCGTGGGCTCTCCTCCTTCCCTGTGCAACCTCGGGCCTCTATGGTCGACGACGCATGCGGCATGTCCACCGGTGGTGACAGGTGCGGGGAGCCGGGGTCCGCTGGCGACGACCTGTACGCCGGGCTGGGGTGTCTGGAGCACACGCCAGGCCCACCAGTGGACAACATGCGGCGGTAGCGGCGACCCACCACACCTGTCCTCGTTCCTTACTGCCTGCCCCGGATCCCGGCAAGCCGCCGCACTTCCCCGCCCCACCCCGGCCCGCTGCAGCGTGCTAGCAGCCATGTGAACCGAATCCAGTGGCCAGGTCGTCGGGGCAGACAAGCAGCCGTGCTGGGGAGCAGTCCCAGGATCCCCATCGCCTCGCGCCACCGGCCTTCGCCGCCCTCCTCAATCCCGGTCGAACCTCTCTCACCAAGCCGCCCCTCCTAACCCAGATCCAGGCGAGCATCTCCGGCCTCCTACCACGGTTCCTGCGCGAACTGCTGCCGCCACCGTGCGCTACTTCATGGCAGCCTGCCTGCCTCTTGTGGTGCTCTTCTCCAGATCCAGGCGGACCCCCTCGCTCCACCTCAGCTCTGCATCCGGCGCGGACAGAGGAAACCGTCGGGCGTCGATGTATCCAGGGCAGCCCAGCAGTGCGTCGGCGTCGGCAGCGAAAGTGACGGGTCACCGGAGAGGGTCCCACTGGTCAAATACCACTTTGACCCTGCCATGTCAGCAAACCACTTAAGCAAACCCAGCTAAGATGATTTGTGAACGGTATTGGATAGATCGGGGGGTTAAAAGAGCAGAATAAATGATCAGGGGGTTATGTGAACCACTCACTTTGTTCGGGGTAGTAAAATGGACATTTTTCGAAAGTAAATAGGGCAGGGTATAATGTGTGGTTTTAATGCTCGCAAACTTAACTGAATGTTATTCAAGCTAAAAGCACTTATACAATATTAAATGTTTTTTTATTTTCTTTATTGATACAACTTAACCCTGAATTTATTTACTTGTGTTCTGTGTTTTCACTCTGGTTCTTATGCTGCACCAGTGAAAATGATAAGCCATATCTTAGACTGGCTGCTGGGAAATCTTTACTACGACTAGCTACAAGATGGGATTCACTCATTTCTCCAGAATTATTTCGCACTGCCCTTCTCATGGCAAGGGTATTGTCAATATGCTACACTGCTAACAAGTATCTAATTTTTATTTTTCATGTAGGGGCTAACATTTCTGCCCACTAGTCTTTCTAATTATTTGATAATTTGATTTGCCATAGATTTTGAGAACCTTTGCTGTAAATAAACATCTGTTTGCAGCATTATTTTGCTTACCTACATTGGTTAATCTCTACTCACATTGCGTAGTTCCATATTTTATGCATGCCAGTATTCTACCTCTTTATAATATTACATGTATTGTGTCTGGTTGTCAGGATTCTTCATATATTGTTCGCAAGTCATTCATTCACAAACTTTTTGGCCTTTTGAAGAAGCATGCAATACCTGTTAGATATGCATGTGCTTTTGCATTGGCATCAACAGATTGCGCTGGAGATGTTCGTACTGAAGTATGTATCTTCTTTTCTAGTTCCCTCGTATATATATACCATATAAACTTGCTCGTGAGGTGATTCTTATTCTGTTACCTTGTATTCTAGTCACTTAGGTACTTAACCGAAGTGGTAAAAGAGCAAAGAGGAGTTTCTGTTCACCAGAACAAAACCAGCAATGACTCGATTGTAGAACACCCAGCATATGCTGTCCTTTTCTTGATCCATACGCTTGCATATGATGAGGAGTTTCCTTTTAACTTTTGTGAAAAGGAGACTGGCTCGGCTGAGTTTTGGAGGTATGTTCTTGTTTCAGATGTTTGAATCCCATTGGCATTTTTTCTGTTGCTCAACTAGTTCCTGTGGCTGGAAACATTCGAAGTTTCAAGCATGTAATAGCTTCCTCCTTTTTCCCTTTGTTTGTTGACAGCCCACTTATTGTGATGTTGAGAGAGCTAGTTGAAATAGAGGATCTAAGCCAAACCAAGCATGGCTCTGCCACCAGCTCTGTATCCATTCTTTTGGGCATCTTTCGTGCTGTTCAAAAGGCTGAGGATGTGATTGATTCTGGCATCACTCATGTATATGTCTCTTTTGGCTACCGCTTTGACATTTTTCATTTGCCTATAAATTTCTTCACCAGGTTCTAATTTCCTAACCGCCTTCACAGAAACTGCACATTCTCTCAAAAATTGGTTTGCTTATGGTAAAAGAACTTGATAAGCATTGCAAGACATCAGATTCTCCACGCCATATTCTCCTGCCCTCATCTTATTATAGGTTGTCTCGGAGTGAGAGAAAAGCAGATGTAGGTTATTCTTACTATTTATTCTCATGTTTGTTAGAACTTGTCTTAGTTCATTTTTGCATTGACTAATTTTCTCCAGATCGGATTTTTTTGTAGGAATGCTGCCAACTAGATTTAATTACTGATACTTTTGTGAAGAGAATTCTAAAAGCTCATGAACCTTATAACCAACAGGTACATTCTGTCTGCTGTGTGACCCTTGGTCTCTTGTTTGTGTATATATACATATATGTAGTTTGTGCCTTCTGTTATGGTCCTATAGTTTTAGTTCATCAACATTAATTTCAGGAGGATACTACATGCTCTACTATTACTGAGAGGGTATCTAAAGAATCTGCTCCTAAAAGGCAAACTCGTTCCTCATCAAACAAACCATTATTTGGACAGTTTGTAAGTGGTCATGAGCAAGGGAAAACGAAGAAAAGTTCAGTCCAGGCGAAAGATGTCCCCAAGAAAAATTACCTGGATATCTTGGAAAAAGACAACGTGTCATCTTGTGGTTCCGCCGGCACAAAGCTGTCATCTCCAGGGTCTTTGGGTTTGACTAATGAAGCTGATTCTAGAGATCTGAAGACGATATCTTCAAAGGACACCATGTCAACAGAGGTACAGCATGCTAGTGTCTGATCGAACTATATGTTTGAGCATTGGATTATCTGTGGATTGGCACATGGAAACTCAATTTATATTATTTACTTATTTTTGTAGGACTTTCCTGACTGTCATCTCAGAGATTGGTAAGCAAACAAACGATTTAACATGTTCCTTCTTCAGAAATGTTCTCCGCCTGGAAGAATATGTTCTAAACAGTACTTTGTCTTGTGATACCATGCTTTGCGTAACTGCGAGTATAGCATAATGACATGCATGCCCTGCAAACTCTGCTAAATCTATGTCTGTCTGCTAATTCATGATTGTTGTCCATGTTACATCACTATTTAGAATGGAACGATAGGGAGCTTTTCTCATTGTCTATGTGTGTGGCTTTATGTGGTAGAATTAGTATATGGCATGACATCTCAAGTTATCTGCAATAATTATTGGGTCTATGCCTAATAGTACAAGCAATTCGTTACCAAATAAGGCAAACCCCTGTATGTCAGAACTTGTATTCCTGGTAATCTGTCTAGGGCTAAGAAAAGAGTAAAGTGAAGTTTGGACCAGCTATTGTAGTTGCTAGTTGACCATGTATGTTCAAGTATGGCACCAATGGTCACATAATATTTTTGAACTTTGGACTAGGTTATGACCAAATTTTACGTGGGTCACATGGGGCATAGCTAGAACACACAAACTTCTAAATAAAAAGAATGTGGACTTCCGTCATAGAACAATGTGGTTTGAAGAGCAGGGCAGCTGACGATCGTCAGATTTTTATCCGCTTTTTGAGAAACAGAAATATCACATTTTGTGTCAGAGAATTTGAAATTTTGTGAAAAAATTGAGATGAACTAGATATTGCAATATACATGCAATTAAGATGAAATATAAAGGAACTTTAGTGTGTTTCCAAATATCAGATCCAGATATGGGCTTTAGTGCTTTACAGCTGAGTACCAGCTAGTATTAGTCTATGGGTGTCACTGGTGAAGTCAGTTCGGCTGTGGCTTGGATTTCGCTGTGGCTTGGATTTCAGGATTGCACTTGCCAGTTCTTGTGCATCTTAACAAGTATATCTGGCTGTCCTATACCTGGCCAAACCTCGGGCCGCTTTGGGCCGGGCTTTGGGCCGGGCCTAGCCAAGCCTGGCCCAAACACGTAAAAGCCTGCCAGGCCTCAGGACGGGCCCCTTCAGAAAAGCGCAAAAACGATGGGCCCGGGCCTGGCCCGGCCATCAGGCTCAAAATCTAGACCTGAGCCCGGCCCGGGAGCAGTGTTGGGCCGGGCCGGGTCAGGCTTTTTCAGGCTGGGCTGGCCGGGCCGGGCTTCCCAGTCCCCCTTGAAATAGCACCACATTCTACACTTATTGCAAGAATACCATGGGAGTTCAAAGTGTACTTCCTGCTTATTGATAAATACCTGATGCCAATATTTGTTACTCCCTCCGGTCCTTTTTACTCCGCATATTAGATTTGGGTCAAGTCAAACTTTGTAAAGTTTGACCAAATATATATTAAAAAATATCAGTATCTACCATACCAAATATATATATCCCATGAAACTACATTTCGTAATGAATCTAACAAAATTGATTTGGCATCGTAAATGTTAATACTTTTTTCTATAAATTCGGTCAAAGTAGAGATGCTTTGACTTCAAACAAAACTTATATGCAGACTAAAAAGGACCGGAGGGAGTATGTCCAAAACCACATATATTTTGTTGAAGGTCTGTGGGTATCTACACTGGTAATTTATATGCAGCGCCTAGCATAATACAAAATAACTGTTAAACGATAGTGCTTTCAATTTTTTTTAAAAACTTATGATGATGATAGTCATCATAAGAACAAGATGCTGCTTCTTTGCTCCTGTTATATGGTGTCAAATGATTTATATTTTTCAGTTTGAAAACCTTTGTCAAGTATCCATCCATGATTACTTACGTTTCGATTTGTAGCAGTGAACTAGAGGAAGATGTTGGTGATTGTGATGGTAATTTTGTGAAGCGTCCTTTCTCCAGCAACAAAACAGGCAAGTCATCTCCAGTAACCAAGACATGATTCACGATATTATCTTCACATTGGCGCTTCTTAAAGTCCATATGTTATGCGAACTGCACAGTTGTAACAGGCTGGTAGTGTTGATGCATTATATATGTGATTCATTTGAATCATATACATCCTTATGTCCTAAAAGTGTCTTTCCTGACTGAACATTCGTCCAATAAAGTTGCTCACAAGTCACAACTCACACACAACTACTCCCTCCGTTCGGAATTACTTGTCGCAGAAATGGATGTATCTAGACGGATTTTAGTTCTAGATACATCCATTTCCGAGACAAGTAATTCCGAACGGAGGGAGTACTTCCAGCCAACAGTCATGCAGAAATGGCAATATCATGACTGTTTTATGTCACCAAGTGACTAGCCGTGCAGCTACCTTTTATGCGTTTCGCTGTATATTTGCAGTCCATATATTAAATATAGCTGAGCGATCAACCTTCTATTTTTTAGCAGTGGCTGCCCTCCAGAAGAAAAGCAAGAGAGCATTGGATTTGAGAAATGCAAAGAATTCTGCTGGATCAGCTGCGGACACAATAGACAATGTAAGTGCATTTGGGAAGCATATGCATGATTCATCCCTCATTTGTGAATACCTTGAGCGGATATTCCTCTTTTTTTTGCCAGGTTCGACGGACCAGATCAAGGAAGGTGCAAACATAATAACCATCTAACTGAAGTTTTAGCTGACGTGTCTCAGACATACATATGCTGAGTTCCCTAATACCTTTTGTACATGCGCTAGTGAGCACTGCAGCGATGATACAAAATCTTTGGTTTACATACCATCCGTGAAACCTTGTAAATAGAGAAGTGGATGGTGGAGTCAGTGTTCACATTATCAGCCTCGTAACTTATCTGATCAAAGTAAAACCGTGGAAGTTGAAATGTCAGAACTGGTATCGTCTGTTAGTTTCTGTCGTTGACCTATTTAATCCATGCGGCTGCCGTATGCTAACAATTATTACACCGTCGAGGTGCAGGAGTGCACCACCCTAGGGTAGGAAGTTGTATGGTTCCAAAACACGGCTAGTAGATTCATCTTCTTTTACAAAACTATTCCCTCAGTAGTGTCAAAAGGCAGGCGTCTTATATTATGGGACGAAGGGAGGATGTAGTTGTAAATCATGATATGACAGGATAAATAAGGCATCTTTATATAACCGTCATTCGTGTCAAGGGTGGGATGTCCATCATTCAATTATTCCTACCCAAACCCCATCAGCTACTGCATCTTCCAGACAGAACAAAACAGAAAGCCACCGCATCACGTTCTCAGCACAGGGAATGAATCCATTTGCAACGGCGAAAACGTGGCCCTGGGCTGCAGAGCTTGCGATCCGATGCTTCGTCTGTCCGGTGCGGAACACAGAATATGGCAGCATCACTGCAAGTATTTGCTCTTCTTTCCTGCATAGATGGCCAAAATGTATATAGCGGCGCAGCCGGCAACGGTGGCCCAGGTGGTCTCCCAGAACTTTCTGTTTTTGATCCTCGCCATCTCGGGGGTCTCTGGATCTAACGTCAGCTCGATGTGGATGTTCATGCCGAACAGGCTCACGACCACGATGCCCGCGGTGATCACCACGGTCGCCGTCGTGAGCATCACGCCCATCTGCAGCAGCTGGTTCTGCTTCTCGTCCAGCATCATGTTGATGTAATCCTCAGTGTCATCCACATAGTCGCGGAGCTTTGCGCAGTAACAAGGTGCATGTTAGGCTGTTAGAAGCATGCTTGGAATACGTTGTAAGCCAACAGCTAAAGAGCATAGTGTTCACGTTGAACCAGAAAGGTGCATGTGAAAATGTAAGTGTGTCTGTCTGTGTGCGCGTGAGCTCTTATCTGGTGTTACGAATCTGTAGCAAGAGATGTGACATACTTACATGGCATAACTTGTTCAGTGTGCCATCAAACTGCACGAAGTAAGCTTCGAGAAGCATTTCCAACTCTTCTACATCAGGCTTAACAAAAGCAGAACTTCCGTGGGAGCTCTCTATATCATCGCCACTGCCTTCTTCCTCCCTGAATTCAAGTACATATGGAAGATTAAAATGGAAGCAACATATCTTGAGAACGACGTAATAACTACTCCATCTGTCAATTAAGCCTAACATCATCGAATTGTTCTTGATTTATTCAAGAGAGTTCAGGTGGCTGTAGCTCTTATTAATCAATCGGATCCCAGCAACCACAGAAAGAAGACACATTAGCTATAGGTGACATACTTCTCATCCTCATGGTCAGGAGATGCATGCTTGTTGGAATCCACTTTACCCGATGGCTCGTTCAGTCCTTGAAACGCAAGCTTCCTCGTCAGGTACATCTCGAACATATCCGTGTCATCGTCAACTAACTGCTCGATATCATCCCTCACCTGCGAATAAAGAGACCACGGCAGCACATACAGACGGTGAAATGATTAATTAAATTAATAACGTAGTACTCCCTCCCTTCACAAGTATAAGATGTTCAAATTCTTTTCTGATCCGGTTGTATATAGATGCATTTTAGTGTGTTTGTTTACTCATTTTAATTTGTGTGTAGTTTATATTGAAATATCCAAAACATTTTATATTTGTGAACGGAGGGAGTAGCACTTAACTTAGGCTCGTCAAATAGTGGGGAGTAACTTAGATTAGTGCCATTCATATGACACTAGTCTATGTTACTATGTTCGTAGTGCAAAGTATCATAATGACAGTATCATAGATGACTTCATTTGTTAGTAGTGATGCTATTCATCACCCATGGTGTACAATAAGTTATTTCTCAGCCGAGGTAATCTTACGATTACTTCATAATTAAATTACATTTGGAATTCAAATAGTTACATTCTATTGATTCACTACGTAAAATTTAACATAAGAAAATAAAAATATAGGTCATAAGACAAGAAAATTTGCAGTTTATGTGTATTTTAGACTATGTTTGCATGTTTGTAATTTTACATAACATAATTTTTTTACGACGATTATATATTTTCTTACTGTCCCTTTTTGCGTCGGAAATAAGAAAAAAAACTTACGAAACGTAAAATTACGGTGCAATGATGATAAAATAGAGGGGGTGAAGAATAACCCAGGGTGACGAATAGGGAGACCCTATTTGTTAGTTTGTAGATTCATTTTCTTATTGGGAAACACTATATGATGGTAACTTAACAATGAATTGTCTCTTAACACGTTATCCTAGGTAGAGATTTTTTGTAGAGACAATCACCCCAATGCATTGTATCTTTAGGGGTTGTATCCAAGTGATATTGCATTTAATTAGTTTAGGGATCTTTTTTTTTGCATTTTAACATTATGGCCTAGTTGTGGAGAGAAGAAAAGAAGGGAAAATTAAGGAGACAAGCCACAGCGGATAAAACCATTAATTACATTGCACAGAAAAACGAGCTAAGAGTCATATCTTCGCTAACATAAAACTCCACTCTCTTTTCTTTAATTACGGTGCCACATCAGCATTTTGTCTATGATAACGTAGCCAAGAATTAGGAATGTCATGCATGCCAACTAGACAATTTTGATGAATGGCATGAAATTAAATGAAAAAGGGAGGGTTAAGCATCGTATTAGAGCATGGTTAGTAGTATAGCCAACAACGGAAATATACGCCGTGTATTCGCGAAAAAAGGTGCTCCACCCCCTATAGGGATATTAAATTCAAAAAATACGGGAAAATTCAAAAAACCCTGGAGTTTGGGGACATCAAACTTGAATGCCTAGTCCACTCCCGTGTGAAGTTTTATGAAAAAAAACCCAGAAAATGTATCTGTGGTGAAAGAAATATAGTCCGACCTATGATTCATCCAAGCAGTTTTTTTCTATACATAGATTTTTTTGTCTTTTTACCGAGAATATGTTTCCTAGTATTTTTTCATGAGACTTCACATGCAAGTAGATTGGGCACCAAGATATGATATCCTAAAATTTCAGTTTTTTTAATTTTCTTGGTTTGTTTTTGAATTTCATACTCATATACGGGGGTGGAGCACCCGAGTGCTCCAAATCCACCAACAACCGTCTATACGGAGTTGCCATGCCACCTATAATCAAACCTAATAGCCAACATGTGTGCTTATTTTTTTGTTGCTAAGCTTTCTTCATCTAATTAGTTGTAGACACAGAACTATGTTTCCACCTAGGTACATGCTTTTATTATCTTTTCTTCTCAGGGTCATTAAACTAATCTCTCTTCATAATTAACTTATCACGTCAGATTTTATGCCTACTTGGCAGGCTTAACACCTTTACAAGGTGAGTAGTGGGAAGGGCCTTAAAATTTAAGCATACACCAGCTCATGATTCAAGATACATCCATTTCTACAAGTAACTTGGGACGGAAGGAGTATATAATCAGTACTCTTACCTTCTGCACGCGCCCTGTTAGCTCTACCAGGCGGCTCTTGATCTGCCTGACGTGCTCCAGGTTGAGCGTGCTAACCTTGGAAGTCAGCTTGTCCAAGGCCGGATACGCCTCCTTCTCGAGGGCCAACGTCTAGCACCAAGAGAAAACATGGTAATTAAGTTCACACGCTTTTGACAGATCATGTGTTCAACAGCCGAAGCCTGCCTATATAGTGTACCAGTGTACCTCGGATTCCATGCATTTGCATGTGTGCTCGAGGCAGACCTCGAGCACCTTGAACTCGAAGGGCTGGATCTTAGCGCTGCCAGGCATCGGCACGTTCCCCCGATCACCACCCAGCTCTATGTCGTCGGTTGCCGGGTTCGTGGTAGGCGCATCCTTCACGCAGAAGCAGGTACCGGCGACAGAATCAGGCGAACAGTGCAGATAACTCGCCGCCATATCGTAGCAAGCATGCATGGCTATTGAGTGGACTACTAGTGAAGTGGCGAGATGGGTGTTTGGCCGTTCGTACCGGGAGCGCGAGGCGGGCGCGGAGTTCTTGGAGGAAGGGGCGGAGGCGCGGGTTGCCGGGGTCGCGGACGAGCACCTCGGCGGCGGTGACGATGGCCTTGACGTGCTCGAGGTTGACGACGACGGCGCGGTCGCGGCCGAGGATGGTGGACGGGTAGGAGAGCTGCGGGTCGAGCATGCGGAGGTCCCGCGCGGGCAGCCCCGTTATCTCCATGATCCGGTGCCTCCCGAACTCCCCCGTACTCTCCTCCCCCGCCGCCGGCACCACCAGCCACTCCTGGCTCGCCGCCGGCGCGCCCTTCCGCCGCGGCGCCGGCGCGGTCTGCGGCTGCCTCCGCTCCATGCGCGGGGTCGCTTGGTCAATCTCGTGGACTACCGAGGCCGCGTGGCGTGACGCGGTTACTTATCTCGGTACGAGGTCTTCGCTGAGGAGCTCGAAAACAGCTTACCACATGTCCCGTGTGGTGTAGGCGCGGCGCTTATTACGGGTCACGGTCGCGCGGATGGCGACGAGGGATCTGCCCGGCGGGCCGGCCACGGTTGTTTGCCGGAGCGTTATTTTTCTCCGTGGACGAGGATGGTCAATCGGTGCGGCGGTGCCACTTGTCTGGAAGCCAGTAGGCATTTGGACGTAGCACTGTTGTGTTCGGCACGTATGCTTGTCCCATGGTACCAATGTCTCTCTCTTGGCAGGTTTTACCTCCCTGTGTTTTAAATCCGATTTTCCTGGAAGAGATCACTACGATGGGTCCGATTACGTCATGTACACTGATTTTATATACATACACATACGGCGTTTTTTTTTGCGGGGACATACGACGTTTGTTGAGTCTGAAAGAACAATGTTTTGTTAACATTTGCGAGCTCAAGTTAAAAACACATAATTTTTGAGTAATAATGTAGGATCCTATGAATTTTGTTGAGTTGGATTTCTCAATGTTTAAACCTCTTGTGGTCAGAACACGATGGCGATGTGGGTGGGTATATGCCAAAAGCCATGGGCGAGGTAGTTGGTTGGACAGAGGGAAATTAGGCCCAGTTCTTTTGAGCAGATTGTGGAGAATTTTGGTTTGGAAAATCTGGAGCCAAAAGAACTCGTTTTGACTTTCAAAATCTAGAGAGGATTCTCTAGAATCCTAGTGCAATCCAAAAGCATCCAAAAAACTTGATTTTCCCAGGATCCTGAGATTTTGGCAAGTCCCATCAGTGAAAACGTTTTAAAATATAAGTGTACCCCTATCCCATGGAGAAATTACGCCCGGAACGCCATGGAGAAACGTTTCAGAAGTATGGGCTTGAGTCAACTTCCAACATTTCGTCCAAAGAAGCATTGTCACAATTTTTATGGACCGTGGGTACATATCAGACAACTGATAATGTCGCAGATTAGTTTGCACATAGTCGTTCTGTCATTAATAAAAAATTCCACGAGGTTTTGGAGTGTGTAGACCGCATGGCCGGTGATTACATAAGACCAATTGATCCAACTTTCTCTGAACCACACCCAATACTTAGAAAAACAAAGTTTTGGCCTTATTTTTAACATGCTATTGGAGCCATTGATGGAACACACATTAAGGTGATTGTGTCTAAGGAGTTGGAGCCCCAACACAGGAATAGGAAAGGTTACACAAGTGAAAATGTTATGACAGTGTGTGATTTTGATATGAGGTTCACATTTGTTATTCCCGGATGGCCCGGATCTGCTCATGACACACGTGCATGGAGCGATGCCATAGTTCGTTATGATCACTTTCCACAACTCCCCACAGGTAACATCTCGCATGTATCCATATTATTATATACGTGATGGTATGTTGTAAATTTCTAATCTCTTTTGTTGATGTCGTATTGTAGATAAATATTATCTTGTCGACTCCGGCTATCCAAACAGGGTTGGATATCTATCTCCATACAAAGGGCAACGATATCATATACCAAATTTCCAACAACACCCACCAGTTGGGAGATATGAGACATTCAACCATCGACATTCTTCTTTGCGAAATGTCATCGAAAGAACATTTGGTGTTCTCAAGATGAAATGGCGAATTCTTGGAGTTGGAAGCATACCTCGGTACAAACCGGAGACCCAAAAAATGATTGTCACTCCATGCATGTGTCTCCACAATTGGATTCGTGATAGCAAGTTACGTGATGAGCATTTTGACAAGTTCGACAATGATGCATATGTGCAACCTCCACTTTACAGGTGCCAATGCTCTACCATCAGAAGATGATGGTACCATGAACGCAATACGCGAGGTGATTGCTGCTAGTCTCGTACCTTGAGATTATCCATTTTTTTAGTTCATCCACTTTTGTAATGAACAAATCTTTAAATCCATTCCAAATGTAATATTTAGCACTTTTTATGACATTCGTAAATCACTTTCGTACTCATATTCAACTAGATACTGTTAGAAACAACAAGGTGTTAATAATTTCATCAAACAATTTCTGTCTAAGGGTACTACAGACATTTCAACACACAACTTTTTCCAAAATCTCAATCTACAATCCAAAAAAAGAACTCGGCAACAGATTCTGGGAGAATTTTTCAAAATCTTGATTCTGCAGAATCCTGTGTGAAGAGAACTGGGCCTTACTCTTATACACCAGGGGCTACCTATGAATTACACTGTTGAGCTGCAGCAGGGGGTGCAGCCCGGAGAGTAGGAAGTTGTCATTGTAAAAGTACTCTTTGGTTCGTGGGTGCATACACACATATATGAGAAAATAATAATTAATAATTAAAAAAGTTTAGAAGTTTTAATAAATAAACTTGACTTTTTTTTGGCACCAATGTATAAATTTTCTCGAACAAAAACCCAACGTTGACTTCAGGGCAAAAAAACAAAATCATTTGCTATTATAGGTCACTATTCATACTATTTGGCCAATTTTTTTTGTTTTTTAAAAGAAGCCAACGGTTTTTTTTCTTTTTGTGGAAATTTTCTTATACAAGTAAAATGGAAGGTAATAACAATTCAAAACTACGAAATTGTAAATCATGATACGAGAGGGCAGATCTTATAGCCACCATTCAATTATTCCTACCCAAACCAAAGCATCAGCTACTGCATCTCCCAGACAAAACTAAACAGAAAGAAAGCTATCGTATCATATTCTCAGGGCAGGGAAACCCTTTGTGACGGCGATAACGTGAGCCTGGACTGCAGAACTTGCGGTCCGATGCTTCCTCCGTCCGGTGCGGAGCCGAGAATAAAGCGCCATCACTGCAAATATTTGCTCTTCTTCCCTGCATAGATGGCCAAGAGGTATATGGCGGCGCAGCCGGCGACGGTGCCCCAGGTGGTCTCCCAGAACTTCATGTTCTTGATCCTCGCCATCTCGGGGGTCTCCGGATCCGCCATCAGCTCGATGTGGATGTTCATGCCGAACAAGCTCACGACGACGATGCCCGCGGTGACCACCACGGTCGCCGTCGTGAGCATCACGCCCATCTGCAGCAGTTGGTTCTGTTTCTTGTCCAGCATCAGGTTGATGTAGTTTTCAGTGTTGTCCACATAGTCGCGGAGCTTTGCACATTAAAGGCTGTTAGAAACACGCTTGGAACACTTTATAAGCCAACAGCTAAAGACCATAGTATTCACATTGAATCAGAAAGGTGCATGTGGAAATGTAGTTTATATTCATAACACTACCAAGAAGTGTGTGTGTGTGTGTGTGCGTGTGTGTGCGCGCGCGCTTTTATCTGGTGTAATGAATCTGAAGCAAATAGTCAGTGTGCTGAACCTGATAGTGGCAATCATTTTGATAGGATCATTTTAGAGCAATCATGTCTCAGGGATTCCCAATTAGGCCAATAACTATAACTAGTAGTGAATAGAAGGAGATGTGACATACATGGCATAACTTGTTCAGCGTGCCATCGAACTCCACGAAGTAAGCTTCAAGAAGCATTTCCAACTCTTCAACGTGCTTAACACAAGCAGAACTTCCATGGGAGCTCGCCGTATCACCGCCACGGTCTTCTTCCTCCCTGAATCCAAGTAAATATGGAAGATTAATGTGAAGAGTAATAACTTTCCATCTTTCAATTAAGCCTAGCATCATCGAATTGTGCTTGGTTTGTTCAAGCAAGTTCAGGATGCTATAGCTCTTAATCAATCTGATCCCAGTAACCAGAAAGAAGACTCATTAGCTATACGTGACATACTTCTCATGATCATGATCTTGATCAGGGAATGCATGCTTGTTGGAATCCACATTAACCGACGACTCGTTGTTGACTCCTTGAAACGCAAGCTTCCTCGTCAGATACATCTCGCACATATCCGTGTCGTCGTCTAGCAAGTGCTCGATATCATCCCTCACCTGCGAATCAAGGAGGCCACGACAGCGCAGACCGACGATGAAATGAATAATTGAATTGATAACGTAGTGGCTCTCAGCTTAAACTTGGAGCATACACTGGCTCCTGAACATCAGTTATGTTAGTACCTTCTGCACGCGGCCTGATAGCTGGACCAGGCGGTTCTTGATCTGCCTGACGTCGTCCAGGTTGCTCGTGCTAACCTTGGTGGTCAGCTCGTCCAAGGCCGGATACGCCTCGCTCTCGAGGACCGACGTCTACCACCATTGATTTTTGCACCAAGAGAAACATGGTAAGTTGGTAGCACGCGCATTTGACAGATCATGGGTTTAACAGCCTGCTTATTGTAGTAGTGTGTACCTCGGTTTCCATGCACTTGGATGTGTGTTCGAGGCAGACCTCGAGCACCTTGAACTCGAAGGGCGGGATCTTGGCGCTGCCGGAGATTGGCACGTTGCCCTGATCATCACCGCCGTCGGTTGTTGCCGGAGTCGTGGTAGCCGCATCCTTCACGCAGAAGCAGGAGCCAACAGAATCAGGCCAAAAATGCAGATGAAACCAACACCTTACCATCAGTTGGTTAGAAAAATGCAATCTGCCATCAATCTATCGTACAGTAGCATGACTGGTGGAATGACGATGGGTGTCAATGGTGGGTATGGCAGTACCGGGAGCGCGAGGCGGGCGTGGAGTTCTTGGAGGAAGGGGCGGAGGCGCGGGTTGCTGGGGTCGCGGACGAGCACCTCGGCGGCGGTGACGATGGCCCTGACGTACTCGAGGTTGACGACGATGGCGCGGTCGCGGCCGAGGATGGTGGACGGGTAGGCGAGGAGCGGGTCGAGCATGCGGAGGTCGCGGGCCGGGAGCCCCGTCATCTCCATGATCCGGTGCCTCCCGAACTCCCCCGCGCGCCGCTCGCCCGCCGCCGGCACCACCAGCCACTCCTGGCTCGCCGCCGCCGCGGCCTTCCGCCGCGACACCGGCGGCGACGGCGCGATCTGCGGGCGCCTCCGCTCCATGCGACGCAGTCAGTCGATCGGGGCTCCGGCCGTTGGTGAGTTCCCTGGACTGTGAGCGCCGCGTGGCGTGACGCGGTTATCGGTACGAGGCAGTCGGTTAGGATCTTGGCTTGGCTTTCGTTTCGGGGAAGCAGTTTTGGTTTTAACTCTGCGGCGGCACGTGGGCGCCTCTGCCCGCCCGCGTAGGCGCACGGACGGGTGCCGGTCTATGAACGTCCGTCTCGTGGTGGTCCGCGCGCCCGGGGGCGGGGGGACGGCGACGATGGGTCTGCTCAGCGGCTGTTGGCTGGAGCCTTCCTTTTCTCCGTGGACGAGGAGGGTGGTCGGTCGGTGCCATGTGTCTGGAGGAGCAATTTGATAAAATGACACATTTTTCCTCGTACTTTGACTCAATAGCACACCTTTCTTTTTATTGGATTAAATGTCACACCTTTGATTCATGGATAGATAAAATGACACAAACTAACTTTTTAGCTCAATTTTTAGGTGTGAGCCCACACGTAATATTTTGTAGGACGATTTTGCCCTTCAGTCGGTTTGACCTGTTTACTGGTTTGATTGAACCTGGTCGCTTTCGATCTGTTTGGATCAAAACAGAGACAGACCAGGCAGCGAGACACAATAGCGCCGCCGCCTCGCTCTCCTCGCCATGCCCGGGCGAACTGCCTGTCCCACTGCCGACGCATGGAAGTGTGCCTCCTCCCCAGCGCTTCGCCTGTCTGCCCCGTCTCGCCGCGCTCTGGCCGCTCGCTCGCCGACAGAAGAGAAAAGGCGACCCCCTTTCTCAAACCATCAGTTAGCCCAGGAACTGAGACGGGGCAGTTAACATATGGACAGCCAACCAATCTGATTTTTGATTACATCCGTATGAACAAGCATCTCTAGTCCATATGTCTTGTTGACAGAAGCTACAGCTAAATCCATCAATCCATATAATTTTCAGCTACAATCGGTTTTTTAGGACAAAACTTGGCGTTGGCAAGATTTGAACTCAAGCTGCACTCGTTTTTTTTAGCTCAACCCATATACAGGAAGCGAGCAGCGACAGCAAGCGAGCACCGCTACAGCCGCAAATGCTGCTCCAGCGCGGCCAGCAGTGACATGTACATCGACGCGCTGCTGCGCCGTGGACAACTGTGCCGAGCGTCGACTCGGAGGTTAGAGCTGCAGCAGCGAGGCGCTTGAAGGGGCGGTGCCTTTTCTCTTCGACCGGCGAGGGTGCGGCCGGAGCGCGGCGAGACGGAGCAGGCGGGTGGAGCGCTGGGGAGGAGCCATACTTCGATGCAACCATGATGGGACGGGCGGTGCGCCGAGGCGGACGCACAGCGAGGAGAGCAAGGCCACCGTGATGTTCTGTCTCGAACCAGTAAACAGCTCAAACCGACCGAGGGGCAAAATCGTCCTACAAAATATTATGTACATGCCCAACCAAAAATGTGCCATTTTATCTAGCCATGAATCAAAGGTGTGCCATTTAATGCAATAAAAAGAAAAATGTGCTATTATATCAAAGTATGAGGAAAAGTGTGCCATTCTATCAAATTGCTCGTGTCTGGAATCCAGTAGGAATTTGGACGTAGTGTTCTGTTCCGTCTCTGTCTTGGCGTGTTTTCAAGCCGTTGATCTTCATCTTCCCGTGTTTTCAATCCGGCTTTCCTCAGAGAGATCACTGCGATAGACCTGACTACGACATGTACATTGATGCTACTTTAATGATTCTATACATACACACGTATAGTACATAGGATGATTATTAAATGGAAGAGAGCAAAGTGGATGAAAGAAAAGGTTTTTGTAGGTGTCCCTATAATTTTTGAACGTTGATATCGCGAGAACGTTCGGAGCTATTGGACTCCGGTTTGAACTAGTCGTTTGGAGCGGGGAACAGCGTGTACCGAACAAAAGTGTTCGGTCACGCTTTCATAAAGCCCGAAAGCGCGCATGAATCCCTGTAACAAGGTGACTACCCCGCCATCCAACCAGTCGGCGGATCTAACTCGCTGTCACCTACCCTTTCCACCCATGATTCCCTCCATTGTTCCCCCTCCCCTTGCCCTCCATTGTTCCCCTTGCCCTTCCTCTCCATCAACAACATTTTTGCTCCCCAAGGAGGTTGCCATGACAAGATCTGACGAAGCATAGCCCAGATCTGAGCTAATTGCAGGTTAGTTTTCCTCACCCACGCACCCTTTCCTCCCCCTCCTCCCTACCTGGCCCCGTCTCCCTTCCCTACCTTGTAAATCTTGCCATGTTATTGCTTCTATTCGTGACATGAACAAGTTAGCCTGGTTGTCAAAAGGGCATGCATGATTAAATTGAGAAATATGCTGTGTGCTACATAAATTGTTGCCGATTGTGGTCCGCCATTCTTGCCATCTATTTGTATGGTAGTGACAAGTAAAATAGAAAGTACCGCACATGGAGAAAAGGTGGGCTTACAATATTGTTTCCATGTGTATGATATGCCCATTACCATGGAATTGGTACTCAGAAATGTCATCTACAGATTGATTTGCTGTAGAAAATGTGTCTACTTTTCTGATGAAATAAGCGCATGAAAATTGCATTAAAAAATTGCCAGCCTATGAGATAAGATGTTGCCATGTGTTGATACAAATTAGCTTAGTGCATTTGGCAACAAAGGAAGTAGACTAATGCGACATTTCAATGCTGAAGAGGAGATACATAGATGACATGGAAAACTGGAATGCGAGCAACTAAATTGACATGTGTATGTGAATTCCAAATAAAAAGAGTGAAATGTTAGAACGAGAATAACAAACAGTTGTTATTTCAAAAAAACCCTATTGAAAATGGTTTTTTGCCATGTGTGTACTACTAATATTGCCATTGGTCATGCATTCTTAGCAAATGTTGCCATGTGTGCAGTACTAATATTGCCATGTGTGCACTACTGATATTGCCATGTCATACAAATTTTTTTTAATGGTTTGTTTTGACACAGATTTAAAAGATACAAAAGGCAAACAAAGCAGGATGGAGGAAGGCAATGGAGGGAATCCCTGGTTCTATGGCTCACTACAAGTACCCCCATGGAGTGCGCAGGATTACGAGGAGCTAAACTCAAATGGACCTTTGTTGCCACTCCTGCAGCAGTACATGGACATAGGTAGAGGATAGACAAAATGCGTTAAGACAAATTGAAAAGCACCTTACGCAAAAAAAATTGATTGGCTCGAAATAAAATGCAGGTGGGTTCGACACATCCACATCTGCCATGATGTACTGGCCAAAAGAACAAGGAGAGCCTAGAGGTAGTACACACACAATACAACAACAGCAATTGCCAGGGGCATTATGTGGTGAGCTGGAAAAATTTAAGAAGAATACATATCCTAAATATAAAAATGAAGTTTTGTAAACACAAAAACTTATGGTAAAAAATGCAGGGGCGAAAGATGATGTCGTGTGAAGGACAAGGACGACAGTGACACCCACATCCTCTTACGCAGGTGAGAATTCTCTAGCATAAGTAACTTGGCATGTGACTGTGACTGAACTTGCAATGTTTTATATGAATGAACTTGCCACATGTGAATCACTCTAAAAAATACAAAAAAACTGCATTAGAATTTAGTTCCAAAAGAGAAGAAAAAGGAATGTGCCTTAGTGGAACTTGCTGTGTGTTAGTCAAATAACTTGTCATGTGCATTATAGAAATGAAAAGAAATGAGAATTATGGGAAAACTTGCCACCAGCATTGGAATTGCCATGTTGTAGGTCAGTAAATTGCCATGTGAGCATGGGTGAACTTGCCATGTCTGAAACAAATGGAATTGCCATGTGCATGAAGAGGAACTTGCTATGATGGGTCATTGAACTTGCCATGTGCATTGAAAAAGAGTAAAAATGAAAAACATGGATAAAATATGCCATGGCCAAATAGAAAAGCTGCCATTTGCAAGTCATTAAACTTGCCATGTTTTGCATCACTGAAGTTGCTGAGGGAGTCCTGAATTAGGGGGTCCTCGGCCTGCCGGCCTATCCCTTGTGGGTCGGACTATTGGGTCGCGTTGCCAGTACTAGGAGGCCGAGCTACGAGGAGACCCTGTATCCAAAAAGAAAGCTTTTTGGTTCCTTGGTGTGTCCTCCAAGTCAAGATCAGTAGATTCAGCGTGTTTATTCCTTTCTAGTAACCGACCATGTGTAACCCTAGTACCCATGGTGTCTATATAAATGAGAGGGTTTAGTCCTTAGAGGCTAGAACAACAGCCATCATCCTACTAGTCTAGGGTTTAGTTCATCTGATCCAGTGGTAGATCGACTCTGTAATCATCATATACATCAATATAATCAAGCAGGACGTAGGGTTTTTACCTCTTAGAGAGGGTCTGAACCTGGGTAAACACCGTGTCCTTGGTCCCTTATTCCCCATTGATCCAAGATCCACAGCTCGGGAGCCCCTACCCGAGATCCACGGGTTTTGACACTGGCATTGGTACTTTCATTGAGAGTTCCGTTGTTGGATTGCCGAAGGATCGATGGCTCGCCTGATCGTCGGAGATGGCATCAACACTGGGGACATCTTCATCCCCAGGCAACTTTTCACGTTAGACATGCACGCTGACTTGACACGTCTCCAACGTATCTATAATTTTTTATTGTTCCATGCTATTATATTATCTGTTTTGGATGTTTTATATGTATTATTATGCTATTTTATATTATTTTTGGACTAACTTATTAACCTAGAGCCCAGTGCCAGTTTCTGTTTTTTCCTTATTTTTGAGTTTCGCAGAAAAGGAATATCAAACGGAGTCCAAACGGAATAAAACTTTCGCGATGATTTTTCTTGGACCAGAAGACACCTATGAGACTTGGAGATGAAGTCAGAAGACCCACGAGGCGACGGCAAGCTGTAGGGGCGCGCCCTAGGGGGGTTGCGCCCCTGGCTTGTGCCCCCTCGGGAGTTCACCGACCTACCTCTTCGTCCTATAAATTCACAAATATTCCCAAACCCTCAGAACATGCCACGGAAATACTTTTCCACCGCCGCAACCTTCTGTTCCCGTGAGATCCCATCTTGGGGCCTTTTCAGGTGTCATGGGAAACCACGGCCACCTATGGGGCCAGGAGCCCCTTTTGGTTCGACGGGGGGATGGGCATGTTGCACAAAGAGCGGAGAAGCGTAACACAGCACGACAGAGATCACATGGGCAGTTTTTACCTAGGTTCGGGCCGTCGCGAGGCATAAAATCCTACTCTTGCTTTGGTGGATTGATGGTGGAAAATGGTGGGAAAACGCAGTGCTCTTGCCCGGCAAGGTTGCCTCGAGGCGAAAGTGGCTACGCGCGTATGAATGTGCGGGGGTCCGAATCCCCTCTACGGTTGCCATGGGCCTCCTTTTATAGGTCAAGGGGTTACCATAGTGGCAAATCAGTCTTTACATACTGATAGATAGCAAACAGTGCTATCATATCTAACTCTGCAGGCTGACAGAGTGCATTAAATGCGCCGCTCAATGTCACATCACAACTCGCCCGACAGGCCCTTGATACGTCTCCAACATATCTATAATTTATGAAGTATTAATGCCATGTTTACAACAATTTTATATGGTTTTGGTATGATTTGCATGGAACTAACCCGGACTGATGTTGTTTTCAGCAGAACTACCATGGTGTTGTTTTCTGTGCAGAAATGAAAGTTCTCCAAATGAGTTAAAACTTTTTGACGATTTTTTTGGAACAAAAGAGACCCCCGAAGCTTCGTGGAAGGGCGAGAAGAGCCATGAGGAGGGCACAACCCACCAGGGCGTGCCTGGTGGGCCTGGCTTGCCTCGGTGGGTTGTGCTCACCTCGAGGCCCATCTTAGCGTGAAACCAACGCCAAAAAATCCTATAAATAGAGAAACCATTAGGGGTTAACCTAGATCAGAAGTTTTGCCGCTGCAAGCCTCTATAACCAAGAAAAACCAATCTAAACCCTATTTTGGCACCCTACCGGAGGGGGAAATCATCTCCGATGGCCATCTTCATCATCCCGACGGCCATCATGATGAGGAGGGAGTAGTCCACCCTCAGAGCTGAGGGTTTGTACCAGTAGCTATGCATTTAATCTCTCTCTCTCTCGTGTTCTTGAGATGTCACGATCTTAATGTATCGCGGGCTTTGTTAATATAGTCGGATCATATGGTGTTTCCCCCTCTCTATCTTGTGATGAATTGAGTTTTCCCTTTGAGATTTCATTTTATCAGATTGAATACTTTTATGGATTTGAGAACACTTGATATATGTCTTGCAATTGAATACTCGTGGTGACAATGTGGTATCATATTGATTCACTTGATATATGTTTTGGCACTCAACTCGCAGATTCCCGAGGTGACATTGGGGTAATCTATGCATAGGGGTCAATGCATGTTCTTGTCTTTGTTTCTCCGGTAGAAATCTTGGGGCACTCTTTGAAGTTCTTTGTGTTGGATTGAATGTTATGAATCTGAATTTGCTTTGGTGTTATTTTAGTATGAACTCTTGGTTAGATCGATCAGGAAGAATAGCTTTGTGTTATTTTAGTACGAACTCTGGGATAGATTGATCGGAAAGAATAACTTTGAGGTGGTTTCGTACCCTACAAACAATTTTGTCTTATGTTCTCCGCTCGATAGGAACTTTGGAGTGATTCTTCGTTGCACGTTGAGGGAATGATATATGATCCAATTATATTAGCACTTGTCGGTGTCAAAACCGGCGGATCTTGGGTAGGGGGTCCCGAACTGTGTGTCTAGGATCGATGGTAACAGGAGACATGGGACACAATGTTTATCCAGGTTCGGGCCCTCTCTATGGAGGTAATACCCTACGTCCTGCTTGATTGCTATTGATGAATATGGGTGTTACAAGAGTTGATCTACCACGAGATCATAATGGCTAAACCCTAGAAGCCTAGCCTGTATGACTATGGTAATGAATGTATCCTTTCCGGACTATCCCCTCTGGTTTATATAGACACCGAGGGGATCTAGGGTTTACATAGAGTCGGTTACATAAGAAGGAATCTTCATAGACGGTCGCCAAGCTTGCCTTCCACGCCAAGGAGAGTCCAATCCGGACACAGATACAATCTTCGGTCTTCATGTCTTCACAACCCATCAGTCCGGCCCATGGATAACAGGCCGAATGCCCGAGGACCCCTTAGTCCAGGACTCCCTCAGTAGCTCCTGAACCTGGCTTCAATGACGATGAGTTCGGCGCGCAGATTGTCTCCGGCATTGCAAGACGGGTTCCCTTTTATCCGAACTTCAAGATAGTCTTCGGATGCGATGATAGTATCCGGACCTGTCACACACACCATACATAACCGTAGAGAGAATATATATATGTCTACACGAGTCTAATCCGCTGACTGTTTTTACAATATGACATTACGTCTGTCCGGTCATAATTTCGAACCGTTTTTTGTCTGCCGCTCCATGTTTCGAGACGCGGTTGTCATTGGCACGTCTTGTCGAAGCAGAGATTGTGCACCCCTTATTACGGGATTCTCATCAGGGTGACCCAACCGTGCCGTTTTGCACGACCATTGGGAATAGGTGAGTTCAAGGCGAGTGGGGAGACGCTTGATATTCGCAGCCTTCATAAGGGGATAAGGATTCCCTACCTTCACCCACACCTCAGCCCCTCCTCAGTCCTTCTGTCCCTGAGCTCCAGCGCCCAAGCTTCTAGCTTTTCCCTCAACCGAGAAATCACTCCAAAAATGTCCGGATCCGGAGCTGGGGGTAAGTGGATGGCCTCCTCTGTCAAGAAGAAGGATATCAAGGCGCTCCAGGAGGCCGGATATCTGGCCAAGGAGATCTCTCACCGACTCCCGGATAAGGGATAGATCGTCCCTACTCCAGAGCCCCACGAGAGGGTTGTTTTCCTCACGCATTTCGTCCGCGGGATGGGTTTCCCTCTCCACCCATTCGTCCGTGGACTGATGTTTTACTACGGGCTAGACTTCCATGACCTAGCCCCCAACTTCATCCTCAACATCACGACATTCATTGTCGTGTGCGAGGCCTTCCTACGCATCCCGCCTCATTTCGTCCTATGGTTGAAGACCTTCAACGTGAAGCCGAAGGTGGTGAGCGGCCAACAGGCAAAGTGCGGAGGCGCTATGGTGGGAAAGATGCCCAACATCACCTGGCTCGAAGGCTCGTTCGCGGAGACGGTGAAAGGGTGGCAATTGGGATGGTTCTATATCACCGAGCCACGCGACGCCAACTGGGTGGCAGCCCCCGAATTCAGATCTAGATTCCCGATGCGGCTCACCTCCTGGCAAGAGAGAGGCCTAACCTGGGGTCCCTCGGACGAACTGACTGGGCTCCAAACGTGTGTCTAGAATATGATGGATAGGAAGATCAAGCTCGTCAATGTGATCCAGGTCATGCTCATTCGTCGGGTTCTTTCGTGCCAACGCCGGACTTGCTATTTGTGGGAGTACGATCCAGCCAAGCACTAGACGCTACAAGAGCTCTTCGGCACAACGCACGAAGAAATCTGGAAAGTGCTCTTCAAGGCCGGCAAGACGCCACCGCCCACGACCGAAGATCGCGGGCTTAGCTTAAAACGCCAGGCTAACCCGGTAAGCTCTTATAATGTTTTCAAGGCGTACCCTTTACTAGCATATTTTGAGAAAAAGCCTAAGCCTTCCTACCCGTGTTTTCAGGCCTGGATCAAGATAGCAGAGGGGATTAATAGCCCGGCTCCGCTGCCCGAAGACCAAGAATTCCCATTGCTGACGAAAATGCTTTTTCCAGCACCTTATGAGGTGCCGGAGAAGACGACCAAGAAAGCGGCCAAAGGGGCCAAGAAGGGCCTTCGCCGAAAAGGTGCTCTAGACATGATGTCCGAAGACGAGACTTCCTCTTCGTCCGCTGACGATGATGACGAAGAGGAAGAAGAAAGCGACTCCCCACCTGAAGTGGGGAGGAAGAAGAGAGAGGCCTCCACAAATCCGGAGGCGAAAGCGTCTAAAAGGGTTAGAGGTTCCCATGCGGATAACTCCGTGTGGGATGTGGACAGCAGTTCGGAGCAACCTCGCCGTACCAAGCCTCAGGCCGCCTCGTAAGCACCAGGATCCGAAAACATCTAGCTTTCCCGGTTTGTAATATTGATATACCTTAAACCTTGTTATTGCAGTCCAGCGCGTGATGGCTCCCCGCGATCTTTGTCAGAGGGATCGCTAGACTCAAAGGATATGGCTAGCATGTCTCCGCCACCTGCTCATTCCGTCTCTCCGAAGGGTGACGACGAGGTGGTGTCGCAAAAGACCTTCCCCGACCGATGGGGCTTAGAGAGATCATCGGGGCGGTGCCCCAGGACGATTGCTCACTTGCCGGATGCATGAGGGAAAATCCCCTGCGAGGACCGGTGACGGGGGCCGGGTTCCCTTCGGACCTGAGCCGGATACCATTCCGGAGACCTATGCGACTCCGGAGTCCAGCGAACGGCATGCTCCGAAAGGAGGGAGTGTGCCTGTTCCGCCGGTGACCTCTATCCAACTAGAGGCACCGGATAACCTGCTGGAGGCGCTACGAGGCGCCTCTATTGTGGATGCACACCACACCCTTATGGGCATGGTAATAGAGAAGGTCCAGTTCGTGAAAAGCGGACTGACCGAAGCCTGCACTAGCCTTCTATCAGGCTTTGAGGTAAGTAATGCGTTTGTAGGAAGAATATCACAGTATAGACAGTAGCCCCTGATGCTCTGTTTGGTGTTCGGAAAGAAGAAGCCGAACAGAGGGTCGAAAAGAAATATCACAGGAGTCTAACATAAGTTGTCTTTGTGAATAAGCAGGTGTCGCTGCAGGCTGCCACCGCTCATGCTGCAGAGGTCTCCAGACTGAAGCGGAAACTGGAGCGGGCCGAGGAAGAGCACGGCCTCGTAAAGAAGCAGCTAGAGGATAGCCAAGGTATGTGCTGATCTGCTGGTACCTTTTAAGAAAAAAAATGAAAAGTCCATCCAGACTGAGTTGTCGTGAACTTTATTAGGGGCCACGGCCGAGGTGGCAGCCCTCAAGAAGGCATTGGCCGAGGCCGAGGACAAAGCGGCCAAGGAACGTGCCGCGCGTGAGAAGCACGAGGCCCGGGTCGGCGAGGCGCAGCAACAGCTCCAGGACGCGATCAAGAGATTTGAGTCCTTGGAGCGCGATTGTAAGGCGCAAGAGTCCGAACCAGCGAAGGCCCGCCGGAGTGCAAAGGATGCATGAACCGAAGCCCAGAACGCCCTCCAGGAGATTCAGGCGGCCAAGGAGATTGCGGCGGGTAATTCTTTCACCATGCAAAGCAAGTATGTAAAAGAAACGTTCCATGTACTTATCCGAATTCAGGTTTTCCGGGGGCGTTTGCGGATCTGCCGCGCAGTATATCGGATTGATAACCCACAAGTATAGGGGATCGCAACAGTTTTCGAGGGTAGAGTATTCAACCCAAATTTATTGATTCGACACAAGGAGAGCCAAAGAATATTCTCAAGTATTAGCAGCTAAGTTATCAATTCAACCACACCTGGAAACTTAATATCTGTAGCAAAGTATTTAGTAGCAAAGTAATATGATAATAGTGGTAACGGTAGCAAAAGTTAACAGTAGTAAAAGTAATGTTTTTGGTATTTTGTAGTGATGATAACAATAGCAACAGAAAAGTAAATAAGCGGAGAACAATATATGGAAAGCTCATAGGCAATGTATCGGTGATGGAGAATTATGCCGGATGCGGTTCATCATGTAACAATCATAACCTAGGGTGACACAGAACTAGCTCCAGTTCATCAATGTAATGTAGGCATGTATTCTGAATATAGTCATACGTGCTTATGGAAAAGAACTTGCATGACATCTTTTGTCCTACCCTCCCGTGGCAGCGGGGTCCTTACGGAAACTAAGGGATATTAAGGCCTCCTTTTAATAGAGTGTCGGAACAAAGCATTAACACATATTGAATACATGAACTCCTCAAACTACGGTCATCACCGGTAAGTATCCCGATTATTGTCACTTCAGGGTTAACGGATCATAACACATAATAGGTGACTATAGACTTGCAAGATAGGATCAAGAACTCACATATATTGATGAAAACATAATAGGTTCAGATCTGAAATCATGGCACTCGGGCCCTAGTGACAAGCATTAAGCATAGCAAAGTCATAGCAACATCAATCTCAGAACATAGTGGATACTAGGGATCAAACCCTAACAAAACTAACTCGATTACATGATAGATCCCATCCAACCCATCACCGTGCAGCAAGACTATGATGGAATTACTCACGCACGGCGGTGAACATCATGAAATTGGTGATGGAGGATGGTTGATGATGACGATGGCGATGGATTCCCCTCTCCGGAGCCCTGAACGGACTCCCGATCAGCCCTCCCGAGAGGTTTTAGGGCTTGGCGGCGGCTCCGTATCGTAAAACGCGATGAATTCTTCTCTCTGATTTTTTTCTCCCCGAAACCAAATATATAGAGTTGGAGTTGAGGTCGGAGGAGCTCCAGGGGGCGCACGAGGTAGGGGGCGTGCCCTAGGGGGGCAGGCGCGCCCCCCACCCTCGTGGATAGGTGGTGGGCCCCCTGGCCTTCATCTTTTGCAAGGATTTTTTATATTTTCTGAAAAGTTGTTCCGTGAAGTTTCAGGTCATTCCAAGAACTTTTGTTTCTGCACATAAATAACACCATGGTAATTCTGCTGAAAACAACGTCAGTCCGGGTTAGTTCCATTCAAATCATGCAAGTTAGAGTCCAAAACAAGGGCAAACGTGTTTGGAAAAGTAGATACGACGGAGAAGTATCAACTACCCAAGCTTAAACCTTTGCTTGTCCTCAAGAAATTCAGTTGATAAAATGAAAGTGATAAAGAAAAACTTTTACAAACTCTGTTTGCTCTTATTGTTGTAAATATGTAAAGCCAGCATTCAAGTTTTCAACAAAGATTATAACTAACCACATTCACAATAACGCTTAGGTCTCAAGTTTACTCATATCAATGGCATAATCAACTAGCGAGCAATAATAATAAATCTCGGATGACAACACTTTCTCAAAACAATCATAATATGATATAACAAGATGGTATCTCGCTAGCCCTTTCTGAGACCGCAAAACATAAATGCAGAGCACCTTTAAAGACCAAGGACCGACTAGACATTGTAATTCATGGTGAAAGAGATCCAGTCAAGTCATACTCAATGTAAACTAACAGTAATGAATGCAAATGACAACGGTGCTCTCCAACTGGTGCTTTTTAATAAGAGGATGATGACTCAACATGAAAGTAAATAGATAGGCCCTTCGCAGAGGGAAGTAGGGATTTGTAGAGGTGCCAGAGCTTGGTTTTGAAATAGAGGTGAATAATATTTTGAGCGGTATACTTTCATTGTCAACATAACAACCAAGAGATGGCGATATCTTCCATGCTACACACATTATAGGCGGTTCCCAAACAGAATGGTAAAGTTTATACCCCCCCTTCCACCAACAAGCATCAATCCATGGCTTGCTCGAAACAATGAGTGCCTCCAACTAACAAGAGTCCCAGGGGGAGTTTTGTTTGCAATTATTTTGATTTGGTTTGCATAAAGCATGGGACCGGGCATCTCGGCGACCAGCCATTTTCTCATGAGTGAGGAGCGGAGTCCACTCCTCTTGAGAATAACCCGCCTAACATGGAAGATACGGACAACCCTAGTTGATAGATGAGCTATTCAAGCATACAAAACAGGATATGTATTTGAAGGTTTAGAGTTTGGCACATACAAATTTACTTGGAACGGCAGGTAGATACTGTATATAGGTAGGTATGGTGGACTCATATGGAATAACTTTGGGGTTTATGGAGTTGGATGCACAAGCAGTATTCCCGCTTAGTACAGGTGAAGGCTAGCAAAAGACTGGGAAGCAACCAACTAGAGAGCGACAACATTCATGAACATGCATTAAAATTAATCAACACCGAATGCAAGCATGAGTAGGATATAATCCACCATGAACATAAATATTGTGAAGGCTATGTTGATTTTGTTTCAACTACATGCGTGAACATGCGCCAAGTCAAGTCACTTAAATCATTCAGAGGAGGATACCACCTATCATACCACATCACAACCATTTTAATAGCATGTTGACACGCAAGGTAAACCATTATAAGCTCCTAGCTAATCAAGCATGGCACAAGAACTATGATCTCTAGTTGTCATTGCGAACATGTTTATTCATAATAGGCTGAATCAGGAACGATGAACTAATCATATTTACAAAAACAAGAGAGGTCGAGTTCATACCAGCTTTTCTCATCTCAATCAGTCCATCATATATCGTCATAATTGCCTTTCACTTGCACGACCGAACGATGTGAATAATAGTAGTAGTGCATGTGCATTGGACTAAGCTGGAATCTGCAAGCATTCAATAAACATGAGAAGACAAGGCAATATGGGATCTTTTGTCAGATCAACAATAATGCATATAAGAGCTACTTCGACAATTTAATCATGGTCTTCTCCTATCGAGCCCCAAAGAAAAGAAAAGAAATAAAACTATTTACACGGGAAAGCTCCCAACAAGCAAAAGAAGAACAGGAAATCTTTTTGGTTTTTATTTTTAATTACTACTACAAGCATGGAAAGTAAACTAATTAAAAGCTACAACTAATTTTTTTTGGTTTTTCTTAAGGTTTATTAAACACACAAGAAGAAAGCATAAAAAGGAAAATAAACTAGCATGGATGATACAATGAAAAAGTATGAGCACCGACATCTGGCAATGAGTGTGTGAACATAAATGTAATGTCGGTGAGAAATACGTACTCCCCCAAGCTTAGGCTTTTAGCCTAAGTTGGTCTATGGCCACGGCTGGCCTGGCGGATATCCATAGTAAAAGTTGGGGTCGTACTGAGATGCATCGGCTATCGCCTCCTGAGCTGCAGCATGGCGACGAGCGGCTCCGCCCTCCTCTCGTACTCATCTGCCTCCTCTCTGGTAATAACATATCTTCCTTTTGCCTGATAATCAAAGAAGGCAGGAGCAGGGAGAGTAATATGGACAACACGACGTCTGTCAAAGATTAAACGATAGTGGAGAGGTGATTCATTCCTCTCGACAAACTGGTGGTGAATCATAGCATTAAAGTCTAGGTAAGTAGGAGGAAACTCAATATCATCTTCGCGTATGGCTACACCAAGAAAATTAGCTATGCGGGTTGCATAAATTCCACCAAAGAAATCTCCATTAAATCTATTAAGATGCAACCTACGTGCAACAATGGCTCCCAAATTATAAGATTTGTCTCCTAACACAGCACTCCTAAGAATACTGAGGTCAGGGACACACATGTGACATGCCTCATCTTTGCCATTAATGCATCTATCTATGAAGAGAGCAAAATAATGTATAGCAGGAAAGTGAATGCTCCCTATGGTAGTTTGTGTTATATCTCTAGATTCTCCCACAGTTATACTAGCAAGAAAATCTCTAAATTCATATTTGCGAGGATCCCCGATACTACCCCATTGTGGAAGTTTGCAAGCAGTGGTAGAATCCTCTAAGTCCATAGTGTAAGAATTTTCATAAAGATCAAACATGACAGTTGGAGAATTACATGAAGATGAAAATTCAAACCTCCTTACAAAGGAACTAATGAGATGGTGATACTGGCTGCACTTCTCTTCCTCGAAGCTCACAAGATCAGCGTTACGCAAATATGCGTTAAATTCTTCCTCAATTCCCGCTCGATCCATAAAGTTTTCTGAAGGCCATTCACAAGGACGCACTGGAGCGTTTCTTGGTGGCTCTTCATCAGCATCACGCATTGCGAGCCTGGGTCCTTGCTTTCTTGAAGAACCACCTTGGAACATTTTCCTAAGCATATTTTTTCCTCTGAAAAATTCTGAAATTTTTTAGTAACTTCAAAATAAAAGTAAACCAAACTCAATAATATTGATAGCAACTACTCCTACAAGTGCCTAGGGCCTATATCATGCATCAAAATTACTTGGAACCATATAAATTTGACATGCAAGCTCAAGAACAGGGTCACCTAAGCAGCAAAAATTTGCAATGAATAAAGCACTAGAACAAAAACTAATTGGACCAATGGAGGAGTCACATACCAAGGAACAATCTCCCCAAGCAGTTTTGTGAGAGGTGCTTTGAGCAAGGAGATCGAAAATGGCAGCAAAATGAGCTAGAACTCGTGCTTGAGCTGGATATTCGTGTTTGTGGGAGGAAGAAGAAGTGTGTGGGTGCAGGAATAAGTGGAGGAGGGCCACCATGGGCCCACGAGGCAGGGGGCGCGCCCAGAGGGGTAGGGCGTTCCCTCCACCCTCGTGGGCAGGTGGGTGACCCCCCTGCTGTGTTCTCAGTGCCAAATATTCTCAAATATTTCAGAAAAAATCATATTTAAATTTCAGGGCATTTGGAGAACTTTTATTTTCGAGGTATTTTTATATTGCGTGGATAATCAGATAACAGACAAAAAAACTATTTTTATTTTATTTAATATAAATAACAGAATGTAAAAGGAGGGCATAGAAGGTTGTGCCTTCTAGTTTCATCCATCTCATGATCATCAAAAGGAATCCACTAACAAGGTTGATCAGGTCTTGTTAACAAACTCATTCCGAATAACATGGAACCGGAGAAATTTTGAATAACACTATGTTACCTCAACGGGGATATGCACATCCCCAATAATAAGAATATCATATTTCTTCTTGATAGTAGGAAGAGGAAATACAAAACCTCCAAATATAGTCGATGGAATTTTTTCAATAGAGTTGATACTATGAACTTGAGGTTGTTTCCACGAAAAGTGTACTGTATGCTCATTACCATTAACATGAAAAGTGACATTGCCTTTAGTGCAATCAATAACAGCCCCTGCAGTATTCAAAAAGTGTCTTCCAAGAATAATAGACATACTATCGTCCTCGGGAATATCAAGAATAACAAAGTTCGTTAAAATAGTAACGTTTGCAACTACAACATGCACATCCTCACAAATACCGACAGGTATAGCAGTTGATTTATCAACCATTTGCAAAGATATTTCAGTAGGTGTCAACTTATTCAAATCAAGTCTACGATATAAAGAGAGAGGCATAACACTAACACCGGCTCCAAGATCACATAAAGCAGTTTTAACATAGTTTCTTTTAATGGAGCATGGTATAGTGGGTACTCCTGGATCTCTAAGTTTCTTTGGTATTCCACCCTTAAAAGTATAATTAGCAAGCATGGTGAAAATTTCAGCTTCCGGTATCTTTCTTTTATTTGTAACAATATCTTTCATATACTTAGCATAAGGATTCATTTTGAGGATATCAGTTAATTGCATACGCAAAAAGATAGGTCTAATCATTTCGGTGAAGCGCTCAAAATCCTCATCATCCTTTTTCTTGGATGGTTTGGGAGGAAAAGGCATGGGTTTCTGAACCCATGGTTCTCTTTGTTTACTGTGTTTCCTAGCAACAAAGTCTTTCTTATCATAACGTTGATTCTTTGATTGTGGGTTATCAAGATCAACAGCAGGTTCAGTTTCTATATCATTATCATTACTAGGTTGAGCATCATCATGAACATTATCATTAACCTTATCACTAGTTTCAGGTTCATTACCAGATTGTGTTTCAGCATCAGAAATAGAAATATCATTTGGATTCTCAGGTGTTTCAGTAATAGGTTCCCTAGAAGCATGCAAAGTCCTATCATTTTTCTTTTTCTTCCTATTAGAAGGACTAGGTGCATCCACAGTATTTCTCTGAGAATCTTGCTCGATTCTCTTAGGGTGGCCTTCAGGATACAAAGGTTCCTGAGTCATTCTACCAGTTCTAGTAGCCACTCTAACAGCATAATCATTTTTCTTACTATTCATTTCATCAAGCACTTCTTTTTGAGCTTTAAGCACTTGTTCTACTTGCGTGGTAACCATGGAAGCATGTTTGCTAACAAGTTTAAGTTCACCTTTAATATTAGCCATATAATCACCCAAGCGTCTAATCATGTAAGCATTTTCTTTTAATTGTCTACCAAAATAAGCATTGAAGTCGTCTTGCTTAAACATAAAGTTATCAAACTCATCCAAGCACTCACTAGCAATTTTAGTAGGAGGAACTTCAGCTTTATCATATCTATAGAGAGAATTTACCTTTACTACCTGTGTCGGGATATCGGGGCCAGGAGGTTCTTCAATAAATAAAGAATTGAGATCATAAGTTTCTTCAACAGGTGGTGAATTAAGACCATGTATTTCTTCAATAGGAGGTAAATTCTTAACGTCTTTAGCTTTAATACCTTTTTCTTTCATAGATTTCTTTGCCTCTTGCATATCTTCGGGATTGAGGAATAGAACGCCTCTCTTCTTTGGAGTTGGTTTAAGAATAGGCTCAGTAATTGGAGCAGGAGCTGGCTCAGGAGGTGGCTCAGGAGGTGCCCAATTATTTTCATTTGTCAACATATTATTCAATAGAATTTCACCTTCATCCGGTGTTCTTTCCCTGAAAAGAGAACCAGCACAACTATCCAGGTAATCTCTGGAAGCATTGGTTAGTCCATTATAAAAGATATCAAGTATTTCAGGTTTCTTAAGAGGATGATTAGGCAAAGCATTAAGTAACTTGAGAAGCCTCCCCCAAGCTTGTGGGAGACTCTCTTCTTTAATTTGCACAAAGTTGTATATTTCCCTCAAAGCAGCTTGTTTCTTATGAGCAGGGAAATATTTAGCAGAGAAGTAATAAATCATATCCTGGGGACTACGCACACAACCAGGATCAAGAGAGTTAAACCATATCTTAGCATCACCCTTTAATGAGAACGGAAATATTTTGAATATATAGAAGTAACGCGATCTCTCATCATTAGTGAACAGGGCAGCTATATCATTTAACTTAGTAAGATGTGCCACAACAGTTTTAGATTCATAGCCATAAAACGGATCAGATTCAACCAAAGTAATTCTATTAGGATCAACAGAGAATTCATAATCCTTATCAGGAACACATATAGGTGAAGTAGCAAAAGCAGGGTCGGGTTTCATTTTATCTCTAAGTGATTCTTTGTTCCATTTAACTAATAACCTCTTAAGCTCATATCTATCCCTGCAAGCTAAAATAGCGGCAGAAGATTCCATATCAAAAAGATAGCCCTCAGGAATAAAAGACATATTTTCATCGTATTCAGATTCAATAATTTCTTTTTCTCTAGCCCTAGCAATTTGTTCATCAAGAAATTCACCAAGGGGCACAGTAGTATCAGGCATAGAAGCAGTTTCATCATAAGTATCATGCATAGCAGAAGTGGCATCATCAATAACATGCGACATATCGAAACGAATAGTAGAAGCAGGTTTAGGTGTCGCTAGCTTACTCATAACAGAAGGTGAATCAAGTGCAGAGCTAGATGGCAGTTCCTTACCTCCCCTCGTAGTTGAGGGATAAATTGTTGTCTTAGCGTCTTTCAAGCTCTTCATAGTGTCCAGCAGATATAAATCCCAAGTGACTCAAATATTAGAGCTATGCTCCCCAGCAACGACGCCAGAAATTAGTCTTGATAACCCACAAGTATAGGGGATCGCAACAACTTTCGAGGGTAGAGTATTCAACCCAAATTTATTGATTCGACACAAGGGGAGCCAAAGAATATTCTCAAGTATTAGCAGCTGAGTTGTCAATTCAACCACACCTGGAAACTTAGTATCTGCAGCAAAGTGTTTAGTGGCAAAGTAATATGATAGTGGTGGTAGCGGCAACAAAAGTAAAGACAGCAAAAGTAATGTTTTTGGTATTTTGTAGTGATTGTAACAGTAGCAGCGGGAAAGTAAATAAGCGAGAACCAGTATATGGAAAACTCATAGGCACCGGATCAGTGATGGATAATTATGCCGGATGCGGTTCAACATGTAACAGTCATAACATAGGGTGACACAGAACTAGCTCCAATTCATCAATGTAATGTAGGCATGTATTCCGTATATAGTCATACGTGCTTATGGAAAAGAACTTGCATGACATCTTTTGTCCTACCCTCCCATGGCAGCGGGGTCCTATTGGAAACTAAGGGATATTAAGGCCTCCTTTTAATAGAGAACCGGAACAAAGCATTAGCACATAGTGAATACATGAACTCCTCAAACTATGGTCATCACCGGGAGTGGTCCCGATTATTGTCACTTCGGGGTTGCCGGATCATAACACATAGTAGGTGATTATAGACTTGCAAGATAGGATCAAGAACTCACATATATTGATGAAAACATAATAGGTTCAGATCTGAAATCATGGCACTCGGGCCCTAGTGACAAGCATTAAGCATAGCAAAGTCATAGCAACATCAATCTCAGAACATAGTGGATACTAGGGATCAAACCCTAACAAAACTAACTCGATTACATGGTAAATCTCATCCAACCCATCACCATCCAGCAAGCCTGTGATGGAATTACTCACACACGGCGGTGAGCATCATGAAATTGGTGATGGAGGATGGTTGATGATGACGACGGTGACGAATCCCCCTCTCCGGAGCCCCGAACGGACTCCAGATCAGCCCTCCCGAGAGGTTTTAGGGCTTGGCGGCGGCTCCGTATCGTAAAACGCGATGATTTCTTCTCTCTAATTTTTTTCTCTCCGAAAGCAAATATATAGAGTTGGAGTTGGCGTCGGAGGGCATCCAGGGGGCCCACGAGGTAGGGGGGCGCGCCCTAGAGGGGGGGGCGCCCCCACCCTCATGGACAGGGTGTGGGCCCCCTGGTCTTCATCTTTGATGAGGATTTTTTATTATTTTTTCTAAGATGTTCCGTGGAGTTTCGGGTCATTCCGAGAATATTTGTTTTCTGCACATAAAACAACACCATGGCAATTCTGCTGAAAACAGCGTTAGTCCGGGTTAGTTCCATTCAAATCATATAAGTTAGAGTCCAAAACAAGGGCAAAAGTGTTTGGAAAAGTAGATACGACGGAGACGTATCAATGGCGATATCTTCCATGCTACACACATTATATGCGGTTCCCAAACATAATGGTAAAGTTTATACTCCCCCTTCCACCAACAAGCATCAATCCATGGCTTGCTCCAAACAACGAGTGCCTCCAACTAACAAGAGTCCCAGGGGGAGTTTTGTTTGTAATTATTTTGATTTGGTTTGCATAAAGCATGGGACTGGGCATCCCAGCGACCAGCCATTTTCTCGTGAGTGAGGAGCGGAGTCCACTCCTCTTGAGAATAACCCGCCTAATATGGAAGATATGGACAACCCTAGCTGATACATGAGCTATTCAAGCATACAAAACAGGATATTTATTTGAAGGTTTAGAGTTTGGCACATACAAATTTGCTTGGAACGGCAGGTAGATACCGTATATAGGCAGGTATGGTGGACTCATATGGAATAACTTTGGGGTTTATGGAGTTGGATGCACAAGCAGTATTCCCGCTTAGTACAGGTGAAGGCTAGCAAAAGACTGGGAAGCGACCAGCAAGAGAGCGACAACAGTCATGAACATGCATTAAAATTAATCAACACCGAATGCAAGCATGAGTAGGATATAATCCACCATGAACATAAATATCGTGAAGGCTATGTTGATTTTGTTTCAACTACATGCGTGAACATGCGCCAAGTCAAGTCACTTAAATCATTCAGAGGAGGATACCAGCCTATCATGCCACATCACAACCATTTTAATAGCATGTTGGCACGCAAGGTAAACCATTATAAGCTCCTAGCTAATCAAGCATGGCACAAGAACTATGATCTCTAGTTGTCGTTGCAAACATGTTTATTGATAATAGGCTGAATCAGGAACGATGAACTAATCATATTTACAAAAACAAGAGAGGTTGAGTTCATACCAACTTTTCTCATCTCAGTCAGTCCATCATATATCGTCATAATTGCCTTTCACTTGCACGACCAAACGATGTTAATAATAGTAATAGTGCACGTGCATTGGACTAAGCTGGAATCTGCAAGCATTCAATAAACAAGAGAATACAAGGCAATATGGGCTCTTTTGTCAGATCAACAATAATGCATATAAGAGCCACTTCGACAATTTAATCATGGTCTTCTCCTATCGACCCCCAAAGAAAAGAAAATAAATAAAACTATTTACACGGGAAAGCTCCCAACAAGCAAAAGAAGAACATGAAATCTTTTTGGATTTTCTTTTAATTACTACTACAAGCATGGAAAGTAAACTAATTAAAAGCTATAACTATTTTTTTGGTTTTCCTTAAGGTTTATTAAACACACAAGAAGAAATCATAAATAGGAAAATAAACTAGCATGGATGATAAAATGAAAAAGTATGGCATCCTGGAGGGGTCCCGCCTTGCGGCAGAACAATGTTTGAAGGATATCATTTTCCCATGAGAACATTTGTATTATCCTGTCCTGTAATATGGAGCAGTGATGTTATGTATTATAATGCTTATGATTTACATTTTACCTCCTGTGCGGCTGTTTATGAAATCTGAGGGTTGACCAATCGTCGGCTTCTGCCCCCACGTAGATAGTACGAGGGTGTTCGGGATAAATGTAAACACTCTTTACTCCACATTCTGGTCCTTAAAGGAGGTGTTTAGCGCAACGAACAAGGAAATCAGACTATGCGGCCTTTACCGCCCTCACTTAGCCATAGGAGTTTGACAATTTAAAAAGTTGGC